>NC_133452.1:158114172-158714172 GCF_048565385.1 Saimiri boliviensis | reverse complement strand
TATATAAAAAGGGCAGTGACGATAAATAAAATGTCACATACCTGCCACAGAAAATAAATGTTCTACAAAATGGTATTAACAAATAATAATCTTACACTTTAATAATACTTAATGCTGGCAAATATACAATTAAATTACACCTCAGAAATGTTAATGATAGTATAATACCAGTTACAGAAACTTTCATAATATACTAATTTTAAATTAAAAATAAAAGACCAATAAGAGCATTAATGTATTATGTATATTTCCTAAAAACTTGAAAATTCTTATATCCAATAATTAAGGAATACTTAGATATATTATGGTATATCCTTCAATTGAACACTAGTGCCAGACTTAAAAATGGTTAAAAAGCTCATGAGATAACATATAAAAATAAGAATACAAAATAGTTTTGAGATTACAATTAAGTAAACGATGCCAAGGTTAAGTCTGAAGGAGATAAGCTAAATTATAACTGCATTATGGTGACAGAAATTTAGATTTTATGTCTATTCACTTTTCAAAAAGTGTTTCTATTTCTCCTATTGTAAATGAACAAAATAAAATAAACCTAAAGACTAGCAGTGGTAACAAAATGAGACTATGTGAAAGAACAAAACCACAAAAGAAACTCTCAACAGAGAAAATACACAACCTACGGAATGGCAGAAAATGTTTGCAAACCATGCATCTGACAAAGGTCTAATATTCAGCATCCATAAGGAACGTAAACAAATTAACAAGAGAAAAACAAACAGCCCTATTAAAAAGTGGGCAAAGGACATGAACAGACACTTTTCAAAAGACATATATGCAGCCAACAAGCACATAAAAAAAGCTCAATGTCACTGATAGAGAAATGAAAATCAAAACCACAGTGAGATACTTACTACATCAAGCTAATCAGAATGGCTATTATCAGAATGTCAAAAAAATAACAGATGCTGGCAAGACTGGAGAAAAGGGAACACTTACTTACACACTGTTGGTGGGAGTGTAAATTAGTTCAACCACTGTGGAAAGCAGTGTGGCGATTCCACAGAGAGCTATAAGCAAAACTACCATGTGACCTAGCAATCTCATTACTGGGCATATACCCAGTAGAATATAAATCATTCTACCATAAAAACACCACATACATGTTTACAAAAGCAAAGACATGAAATCAACCTACAATGACATATTCAATAAAGAAAATGTGGTGCATATACACCATGGAATCCTATGCAGCCATAAAAAAAACGAGAGCATGTCTTTCAAAGGAATGTGGATGGAGGTGGAGGTCATCATCCTTAGCAACCTAATGCAAGAGCAGAAAACCAAATACCATACATTCTCACTTTTACATGGGAGCTATGTGATGAGAACACATGGATACATTGGAGTAACACCACACACTGGGGCCTTCTGGAGGGTAGTAAGTAGGAAGAGGGAGAGGATGAGGAAAAATAACTAATGAGTACTAGGCGTAGTACCTGGGTGATGAAATAACCTGTCTAACAAACAGACATGTGTTTAACCTATTAAGAAACCTGCACATGTGCCCCTGAACTTAAAATAGAAGATTTAAAAAGAAGAATGTTAATGGTAATAAACATGTTAATGGGAATACGTAACAGAACAAAAAATGGTGCTGGATTAAATAGAAAAAAATGTTTATTTGCCCGTATCACAGCTTTGTTTGGGCTCAATTTTCAGAGCCAACACCAAGCTGTGACACTGGCAAATCAACTCACATTAACAGCACAGTGTCCTCCTCAGCTGTATCTGGAGAATCTCCTGTACATCCTCACATACACTTTTCCCTGCACACAATGGAACTCAAAAAAATATTGCCGCATGTATGCACAGAAGAGGCTTTTGCGATACTAAAGAAATTCTGCTATTCTGGTAACTTCATTGCTTGAGATGAAATCTAAGGTGAACTCTAAGCTTTTACCACATTCCATCTCTAAAGAAGACTTCTAACTAGTTTTCTATTTCCCTATGATAGCAGGATTCTGTTTATAGAGAAAGTTAGTCTTACATGAAAAGATAACTTGGTAGTCCCATATTCATTTCATTCCTTAAACCAAGAGAACTCAAAATGTAAACAGACAAACGGTAAAAACAAACTGAAGTTCCCAAACATTCACGTTCTGTTTGTTTAAAGTGAGAATGTTTGTTCAAAGATTATTAAATTTGCTTGTGGGGTAAGGACTTCACAGCAGAAAACAAGTTCATTACACTGAGAAAATGATACAAGAATCTGTCAGTAGTATATCAAATTTAAAAAAATGTATTATAAAGTTCAAAGCAGATGCCAAATAATCATGTCAACTTCTTCTATGAGCATATAACATTTTTACATTTATATCAATTAATGTAAGCTTTTTAAACCAACAACGTCGCTGAGCTTATCACCTACAGGTTCAGTAGAATGTTGGGAAGGAAACAGCACAATCATTTGATCAACGAATATTGGCTGAGTATCAGCTACTTCAGGGCATTGTGCAAAGAGTGACTGGCTACCAAGAACAAGAGAGAGGGAGGAGACAGCAGTCTCCTTACTTCACAGAGCTGACTGCCCAAAAAGAAAAAAGGATGCCAACAACAAAAATACAATGGGAAGTTTTTTTCAGGCAATCATCAAACACTTATTGAGTGCCTACTATGTGCCAGGTGTCACGGGAAAGGCTAGAGAAACATGGTGAGAGTTTTCTTAAGAAGACTGAATAACTATTCTCATAAGGCTAACCATTTAAATACACAGGAGGGCTGTATTCACATAATCATGTAACAGGTAACTGCACAGTAAGCAAAGAGAAACTAGAGAAAAGAATCAGGGAGGACAACACAGAATAGGTAGAGTTGGCTTCACAGAATGTTGTCATGCTGGAGCTGAGACATGTCGGGGTGGGCATAAGGGAGGTGGGGCATTTGAAAAAAGGCAGCGATGTACTAGGGGGTGAAAAGCAAGTAGCTTAGAGAAGTGGAAAAACTGTAATGACTCGGAAAGTGATGGGAATAGACAGCCAAAGACCGGGTTATTAAGGGATGTAAATTCCATACTACGGCTTTTTCTTGTGTTGCTGTTTCTTAATGAGAGGAACTAACACACGTTTTTATGCTATGCTGAAAAAGTTACGCAGAAATGACAGTTTCAGGGAAAATACATTTAGGACAGCCACAGGTGTAACATAGCTGATAAATAACCTACAAATGGAGAATAAAATGTGAGGCCATTACAGGTTTTAACAATGTCAGATTTTCTTTTTTTGCACCAGGTACAAGCTTACCCCAATGATACTCAGTCCTTTGAGGTAGTCCTGGCGAGGCTGGGCTTGAGGAACACATCCAGCCAGTACTATTTTCTTGTTCTCCTCTTGAGCTTTTCTAAAGGATTGAAGAGAAAACAGTGTGAATTCCTTTGCTCACGGGTATACTCTTGGAAACTGTTGTTAGTACATATTAGTTGTCCAAATAATAATAGGCCTATCTCAAATGAAACAGGATTTTCTTACAACTGGTTAAAGAAAACATAATAAAAATTTTGTACAATATGTCTATTTATCATAGCATTAAAGAACACAATAGCAATCCAATCTGACAATGCCTTTCATTACTGTCTCATTACAAAACAACAAAAAAAATCCATTATTTTTTACTTTATTCCTAAGGACATGAATCACTCTTGAAAACTACATTTTCCAGATAGGCAAGCTAAGTCTTCAAGTAGGTTGCTTATTTTAAATGTTAACGACAATATGCCTAAAACTTTATTAATAGATTATTTCCTAGTCTTTTGACCAACATAAAAGTAAAATATGCCGTTTAAAAACTGAAACAGAAAAGAGTAAATAAAAGGTACAATACCCTATGTTCCAGTAATTCAGAAGTCTCCTCAGTACTGTTCCCCAGAGACACACTATAGCTGATTGCATATGCTTACTTCCAGACACCAGACTATCCCTCACATATGCAAGCATATATGGGAAAACAAGCTTGTGCTTTGTACATACGAATAGATACGAATGTTTGAGAAAGTACTTCTGGATTACAGAAACACAGATGTGAAATCCACACGAAGTTGTGTAATTACTTCCCTACCATAAATTCTAAGTAACTGGGTGCAGTGGTTCACACCTGTAAGCCCAATACTGGGAGGCCAAGGCGAGAGGATCACTTGAGCCCAGGATTTTGAAACCAGACTGAACAACATTGCGAGACCTTGTCTCTACCAAAAATAAACAACTTAGCTAGGCATGGTGGCACATGTCTGCAGGCCCAGCTGTTGTGGAGGCTGAGGTGGGAGGAGCACTTAAGCCCCAGGAGCTCAAGGTTGCAGTGAGCTTTGATGGCACCACTGTACTCCAGCCTGAGAAACAGGGCAAGACAGAGTCTCCAAAAAGGAAAAAAAAAAAATCTATAAAACAGAAATGTTGGTTCAAAGGTATACATATATGGCTATTTTTTAAGCATTTCTTTACTCAAGACAGTGCTGGCAATGTATTTTGATGTGACATTACCATTCAGGTATGTGTTGATATAGTAAACATTTATTTTGTGCTACAAGACAGTAGTGAACAAAGCAGAACTTATATCTTTTCCTACAAACTATTCAAATCCTTTGCCCATCGTAAAATTAAACTTTCAAGTCTTCAATTCTTCTGCATGAGCATGGGTTTTGGAGTCTGATTTGATGCTTGTTGACTTTTATCTTTGGGCACTGCATATTATGTACCAAATTGGGTCCCTCCTTCCACCACTACAAGCAACCTCTGGGTTTCTGAGAAAGGTAAGGGTCTTCGCAGCCCAGTTTCTGTACATGTAACATTAAACTGTGAGGGCTCTAAACCAAGCACACTTTTTTGTCTTTGTCAACTTTTTCAAGAGTACAAATTCAGAACTAGATGCCAACAAAAAAATGGGCTCTTTGCGATAAACAGCCACATCAAAATTTTCTGAGAAGTACACAGAGAATGATTAAATAAATGAACAGACAGAGTACAAAATACTATTTTAACAGCACCTGTGTTTCATTTCAATCGCTTCTTAGAACACTTTGATAGAATTTTCCTTCTTGGAATCCCTAAAAAACTTAACAAAATAAAAACAAATCTGACTGTGGTAGATTGCATAGCACATCCAAGAGAATTACTGCCTGGCTCTGCCACCTGGTTTATCTTATCAGTACCAAACACATCAATGCACATAAATACTTTTCTTGTATTAAATGTGAAATACCTTATCAAATAAAAAAAATTCCATTTTCATTAGCCGTGTATACAAAGAAGTTAACATCAAGTTTCTTCAAGAACTTTCATTGTAACACCTAGAATCGCTGCCAAACATCCAAGGTAGACCCTGAGATGACTAATAATTAAATCCAAATTTAAAAAGCCGGCTTCCTGTAATGCTATTGAATTACTTATTAAGCATATCTAAGACATTACGGTGAGTGTTTAAGAGAACATGGTGGCCAGGCGCGGTGGCTCAAGCCTGTAATCCCAGTACTTCGGGAGGGAGGCCAAGGCAGGTGGACCACGAGGTCAAGAGATCGAGACCATCCTGGTCAACATGGTGAAACCCCGGCTCTACTAAAAATACAAAAAATTAGCTGGGCATGGTGGCGCGTGCCTGTAATCCCAGCTACTCAGGAGGCTGAGGCAGGAGAATTGCCTGAACCCAGGAGGCGGAGGTTGTGGTGAGCTGAGATCGCGCCATTGCACTCCAGCCTGGGTAACGAGAGTCAAACTCCGTCTCAAAAAAAAAAAAAAAAAAAAGAGAGAGAGAGAGAACATGGTAGTAAAGAAGACAAGGGCTGGCTGGGCATGGTGGCTCATGCCTAAAATCCTAGCATTTTGGGAGGCTGAGGTGGGTGGATCACCTGAGGTCAGGAGTTCACGACCAGCCTGGCTATCATGGTGAAACCCCATCTTTAAATTAAAAAAAAAAAAAAAAAAAAGACGATGACAAGGGTCTTGCACTCAACAAGCTTATGCTTTATAATAATTGAGATATAAAAGAACATTAAAAAAACAGCATCCAATAAGGTGCCCTTAGTGACAGAGAGATGGACAGCTAACACACCATGAAGGAGAAAAAGAAAATGCAGAAAACACAGGGAAAAGCTTCATGAAGAAATTTAGGAGGATTTTCTTGGCAAGCCAGGAGGAGGAAAAATGGAGATGACGGAGGCAGAGAAAGCTCAGGGCAGCTGCGAAAGCATGAACAAAGACAGGGAGGAGGAATGTATTTCATTATATTAACAGAAAGAACTTCTGTATACGGGAGAATGAGAGGACTTAATACTGTAGAAAGAACCTTAAGAGGCTAGAGAGTCTCTAATTTTGTGGGCAATATGAAAATCTCTTAAGTTTTGATGGCTGAGTGGAACTTTGAGAACACTGGTGACATAGTATAAAAAGTCAATACATTTGACATTGACATTCCCCTTCTGTTTGCCCTAAATAGAAGGGGAAAAGAAGCCAGGAGGTAAGGAAATTAATTGAATACCCTAGGCAAAAGGATCAGAGAACCAGAAGGCATGCAGAAGATTTTTAAAAAGATAACGATGACTAAAAAAAAAAAAAAATGGAGTTTAGTTCTCTTGCTACAATATGCTTGAAAAATACCAAAGGAGGAATCCAAGGTAATGCCAAAGTTTTAGTCTAAAGTAGGGGTCAGCAAACTTTTCTATAAAGGGTCAGAAAGTAAACATTTCAGGCTTTGCTGGTCTATTGCAACTTCTTAACTCTGTGACATTAGTACAAAAGCAAGCACAGACAATACTTAACATGAATGGGTGTCTCTAATATTAATAAAACTTCACTTACGAAAACAGGCAGCAGGCCAGGTTTGGTTTGTGGGCCATAGTTTGCTAATCGATAGTTTAGAGAGACAGAGAGAGAGACGGGTGGGGGGTGGCAGCAGAGAAACAGGGAAACAGTTGTGCTACTGGCTATCAGAGCTGACTGAGTACTGGGATAGAAGGTAATAAAAGTCACACAGAACACACTGAATCTGAGGATCTAGAGATGCCCAACCAATCTCTGAAACCCAAGTTGGATGGCTGAGAATAAATCCAAGGGTAGATTTTGGAAATGTCTTTCAAAGTGATAGGTGATGACAGTGGATGCAGGTGTCAAAGTGTGTGGAGAGAATCCAATCCAATACAAAATGTTACAGTTTTATAGAGGTGTACAAACATTTCTATAGGATGAAAAATAATAGTATGGAAAACAAAGAACAAATCACACTGTGACAATAAAAACTGTGGTTAGCACTTGCATAGCACTTAATCAGGATAACCACCATTATATAATTAGTTATGCAGAATACTTGAAAACAGTACAGCCAATATATAGCAACTCAGGGACAACGTCCCAGTGACATCAAACAGGCGAGGGCTTCTTTTAAGGGAATAAGAAAACCCCAAAACTAAAAGAAAAATCGAGGTACATGATTAACTAATTCACACAATACACCCACTGATAGGGTCCGGCTGTGTCCCCACCCAAATCTCATCTTAAATTGTAGTTGCCATAGTCTCCACATATTGTGGGAAGAACCCGGTGGGAGATAACTGAATCATGGGGGTGGTTTCCCTCTTGCTATTCTCGTGATAGTAAGTTCTCCTGAGACCTGATGGTCTGTAAGGGGCTTCTCTACTCCCTCTGCTCTCATTCCATCTCCTGCTTCCCCATGCCTTCTGCCATGGTTCTAAGTTTCCTAATTAAACCTCTTTTCTTTATAAATTACCCGGTCTCAGGTATGTCTTTATCAGCAGCGTGGGAATAAACTAATACACCCATGTAACAAACCTGCATATGTACCCACTGAATCTAAAATAAAAGTTGAAATTAATTTTTTCAAAAAAGAGAAGGCCAGGTGTCGTGACTCAGGCCTATAATCCCAGCACTTTGGGAGGCCAAGGCAGGTGGACTGCCTGAGGTCAGAAGTTCGAGACCAGTCTGGCCAACATGGTGAAACCCCATCTCTACTAAAAATACAAAAAAATTAGCCTTGCCAGGTGTGGTGGCATGCGCCTGTAAACACAGCTCCTCAGGAGACTGAGACAGGAATATTGCTTGAACCAGGGAGGTGAAGGTTGCAGTGAGCTGAGATCATGTCACTGCACTCCAGCCTGCGAGACTCCGTCAAAAAAAAGAGAGAGAAGAGGCCAGGTGCAGCAACTCGCCCCTTTAATCTGAACTCTCTGGGAGGCCTAGGCAGGTGGATAGCTTGAGCCCAGGAAGGAGTTTGAGACCAGGCTGGGCAATGATGTGAAATTATACTGGCTTTGGGGGAAAAATTATTTCCTTTTTTTTAAATTTGGCTTTCAAATTCTAAGGCAGACCAGAACTTCAAGCCAAGAATCGCAGCCATCATGGAATATTAATGTCAAATGACCAAACAAAGTAACAAAGTTTTTGTTTGTTTGTTTTTTGTTTTTGCAACAGAGTCTCGCTCTGTCACCAGGCTGCAGTGCAGTGGTGCCATCTCAATTCACTTCGACCTCCGCCTCCCAGGTTCAAGCGATTCTCCTGCCTCAGCCTCCCAAGGAGCTGGGACTACAGGCGCATGCCACTACACCCGGCTAATATTTTTATTTTTAGTAGAGACGGGGTTTCACCATGTTAGCCAGGATGGTCTCAATCTCCTCACCTCGTGATCCGCCGGCCTCTGTCTTCCAAAGGGCTGGGATTACAGGCATGAGCCACTGTGCCCAACCTAAAGTAGCAAAGTTTTAATGCAAATTCAGAGTATTTTTGTTCTCAACAGTCCCTTCTTAAAGCTTGTTCTTTTTGTTTAGTTAGCTTCGTTCAGGTTAATAAAAGCCTAAAACAAATTTCCTTTAAAAATGTGCCCGGCACAGACATATTTTTAAAAGCTTTTATCCCGCAAAATATGAATGGTGAAAAAATAACACCTTAAGCAAATTTAAAATAGTATTAATTTCCATATCTTCACTTCAGACAGCCTTCAAATGCAAATATAAAAACGGAATATAAATTTAATATAATGGTTCATATTTTCTTGACACATATTTCTAAATAAAGAGCTGCACCCTTGTCTACAGCATTCACTGGAATAATAGGGAAAACAAAGAAGACTTTCCCTCTTGTCTTCCAAGAACCAAATGGAAGAAACAATTTGTACAATTTTTATTGCATCTCACTCTGTCGCCCAGGCTGGAGGGCAGTGGCGTGATCTTGGTTCACTGCGGCCTCCATCATCCAGGTTCAACTGCTCCTCCTACCTCAGCCTCCAGAGCAGCTAAGACTACAGCCCTCATCCACCCACAGTGCAGCCTGTTACTGTGTTTCCATCTGCTTCACGAGGGCAACAAGGGTCTGTAAAAGATCTGTTTGAAGGTTTTGTGGCTTTATTTTAAAGGGAAAAAAATAAGAATACAGATACAGACTTCTGTGAAGAGGTTGAGGGTTTTTAAAAAGTTGGTTCATGATAGAAAGAGAAATTCAATGAGACATATAAAAAAGTTTAAAAAAGAAACTACAGGGGAAAATGATGGGGGGAAAAGTAAGCGATGGAAAAAAAGTCAAAGGTGCTACCTGCAGAAATTAGATAATGGTGACTGTGGAGCTTGCACACTGGGTAATGGATGAGAAATACAGCAAAAATAAAGCAGGCACCAGAAGGGCTTAACTAGACTTATGGCTCCACAGTGAACCAAGTGCTGACAACAGGAATGATTCCTTAGGCTTCTAAGAAGATGCTTCTCAGCCGGGCGCAGTGCCTCACGCCTGTAATCCCAACACTCTGGGAGGCAGAGGCAGGCGGATCACTTGAGGTCAGGAATTTGAGACCAGCCCAATCAACATGACAAAACCCAGTCTCTACTAAAAATACAAAAAAAATTAGCCGGTTTTCATGGTGCACATCTGTAAGCCAAGCTACTCAGGAGGCCGAGGCAGGAGAATCGCTTGAACCCAGAAGGCAGAGGTTGTACTGAACGAGATCGTGCCACTGCACTCCAGCCTAGGCAACAGACCAAGACTCTGTCTGAAAAAAAAAAAAAAAAGGAAAGAAAAAGGAGATGGTTCTCATAGCCAGGCAAAACGGTGCACACCTGTAGTCTCAGCTACTCAGGAGGCTGAGGTGCAAGGAGAGTGTAAGCCTAGGAGGTCGAGGCTGCAGTGAGCTTCAACTGTGCCACTACACTCCTGGACGACAGAGCAATACTCCATTAAAAAAAATTTTTTAGTTAAAAATTAATATTTAAAAAAAGAGAGAGAGAGAAGAAGATGCTTCTTTCTGAGTCCTGCCAGGCTGGCTGCTACAGTTCATCCTCCCTAGAAATGTTTCCCTAGATGCCCCCAGCAGCAAGGTGAGGGGGAAGATCCTTGTCGTCCTGGAAGGCTGGCTGCTGTTGCTACAGTGTGACAGGGCTCCATGAGAAACCACACGGATGAGACTGGTTACTTATGAGTTTGGTGCCCGGGCCCATTTAACTCTAGGTAAACCTAAAAAATAGAATTTTTGAACCTGCCAGACTGAATCTTTCCTACCCTGAAAATCACTATCAATACCTGTGTATGTCACCTGATCGACAGCTCGTCTCTGTGACATGTTTCCAGCCCTCTAAAACTGAAACATCAGTCCTTCAAGGTAATAAAGCGTGTATACTACCTAGTTTCTCAGGCTGGTGACTTAAAAGCTGTATCCAAAGTTTGTTCTTTGATTTAAAAATTCCACATCAAGCCATTTGTACAAGTTAATCACAGTCAACAGCAAGTCCATTCAGTTCTTCCTGAGACTCTTAGAATTACTCTTAACTTGTTCTCTCAAACTCAATCCGTCAGCAAATCCCACTCCGAAATACACCAGGTTTCAGCATACCTCAGAAATATCTCTAGGTTTAAACCACTTACCGCCATCCCCATAACTACCCCCGTGGTCTAAGCCAGTAATTTCCTTGCTGCCTTCCATCTTCATTCTGTTAGACTTGGCTCTCAACACAGCAGTGATCTTTTAAAAACAGAAGCCAGACCATGGTACTCCTCTCCTCAAAATCTTTTCACGGATCATCATCTCACAGGGACTAACAGTTCTTAAGAATGGCCTATGAGGCTCTAATGACCTGGGCATCCCTCCCTTCTGTGTTTCTTCCCTTATCTTCTCCTACTCTTTCCTCATTCACTGTGTTCCAGCCACACAGGCCTTCTGAGTGTCCCTGAGAAAAAGTCACATGTTCACCTACGTTACGCCCTGGCACTTGCCGCTTCCTCCACTGATACACTCTTTGCCCAGATGTCCAGATGGTCACTTTCCATCATCTGCCTCGACTTTGCTCACATCACCCTCTCACCTGTTTAAAACTCTTATACCCCATAGCATCACCACGGGCTGCTTCCCTGCTTTCTTTCTTTTCTCTGAAACGCAATCTCACTTCTTCACCCAGGCTGGAGCGCAGGGGCACGATTTCAGCAGACTGCAACCTCCACCTCCCTGGTTCAAGCCATTCTCCTGCCTCAGCGTCCCAGGTAGCTAGGATTACAGGCATGTGCCACCACATCTGGTTAATTTTTGTATTTTTAGTAGAGACGGCGTTTCACCACATTGGCCAGGCTGATCTCAAACTCCTGATCTCAAGAGATCCACCCACCTCGGCCTCCCAAAGTGCTGGGATTATAGGCGTGAGCCACTGCACCCAGCCTATTTCTTTTTCATAGTATTTCTCACTTGCTCCTCTACCATGTAATTTTTTTTTCTTTTTTTTTTTTCTTTTTTGAGACAGGGCCTGGCTCCATATCAGCTCGCTGAAACCTCCACATCCCAGGCTCAAATGATCCTCCCACCTCAGCCTCCGAAGTAGCTGGGACCACAGGCCACCATGCCCTGGATACCTCTTGATTTTTTGTTTTTTAAGACACCAGGTTTTGCCCAACCTGGTTTCTAACTCCTGAGCTCAAGCAATCTGCCTACCTCAGCCTCCCAAAGTGCTGGGATTACAGGGGTGAGCCACTGCGCCCACCCAATTTAACCTTTTAACAGTCTGTCTCCATCCACCTCCTGCCTCCAGAGCATGAACTTCATGAAGATGGGATTTTTGTATATTTTAGTCCACCAGGATATTACCAGACTTAGAATATGCCTGGCACATTGTAGTAGCAAAAAGGAAAGAGGAGTAGCTAACACGAACCACAGCACAGGCACATAAAAGAACGCCACAGTCATTTGAGAAGTAGGTAGTAAAATGGTTAAGCGCTCAGACTTGAGCCAGGCTGCCAGGGTTCTAACGCTGGCTCTCCTATTGACTAACTACACAACGATCGTGTAACTACTTCGCCTCTCTCTGCCTCACCGTCTTCACCTATAATAGAAGTTCCCACCTCATGAGGTTATTGTGAGGGTTAAATGTTGTTAATATGTGAAAGCACTTTAAAAGTGCTGGCATGCCGTAAATACTTTTTAAACAGAATTATAGAGGTCTACAAGTGCTGACGAGGAAATGTGCCACAATACATGGTTTCAAGAAAGTAGCAAGTCATAGAACAGGATGGAAACTATGTCCAGTTGTCATAAGGAACGTACATGCATAGAAAAACTGAAAGAAGGTACTCCAAATTGTAAATAACTATCTTTGTAGTTATTTACTACAAAGTAGTAGTTTGTACTACTACTTTGTTGGTAGGACACTAAGAAAATTAAGAAGAAACTCCCTTTGTCTGACACCAAAACAGAGCAAGAGGAAAGAAACAGTTTCCCAGCAGCTGTGGTTAAGGCTGCATCCTGACAAGCTCCTTAGAAGGCATCATCTCAAGATGAAGACTAAGAGGACACAGACGTCATAAACCGTACCTCCCTATCTACCTGCCTAACCTGTTTTATATAACCTCAGTGAGTTCCCAATATTAGGAGAGTTTCTCTTGGATAGGAAGGTTGCCTGTTTGAATGGAGGTCAGTATTTTCTACAATATTCCTGGTAAGTGGTCATGTGGCTTCTGCTTTATTTCATCAGATGCAGGGATAGGGAGTTCATTACTGCAAAACTTCCTGTTTAATCACTGAATGTCATGTTATTATTATTAAGCTTTAATTCATAACAGCTTTCACCTATTCATCCAAATTTGTCCATTTAATCAAAAACCTGAGCTACATCCCAAATCATTTTTGGTCCACCAAAAAAAAAAAAAGAAAGAAAGAAAAAGGAGTAATAATTCTAACAACAGTATTTCCATGTCATGCTTACTTTTCTTATTATAGGGAATACAGCAAATCTAAGTGACTTTGTAAGGTGACTGCCTCAGATAATCAGAGGACATGTAGAATTTCAAATTCTTAGAAGATATCAAAAGCTTTCTAGTCCTGTCATTTCATCTGTAAAAGAGGAAACTGAGGATCAGAAAGATTAAATGGCTTGCCCGAGGTCAAAGTAAAGACAGAGTCATTACTGGAAATCATCTATCACTGCCCTTTGCTTCAGTATAACAATGCGCTAAGCTAGGGGTTACCAACATCCATCAAGCTGTGTGGCCTCATAATAAATAATCTCAGTAAGCCCTATGTATTGGTTCTTCTCTTTCTTTCGTAGATGTCACCTATTACTTCTCTACTGAATTTCTAACTTATCTACTCAAACTACCATCACCATTCTAACTGCTATGTAATGAATCTATAAAAATTTCTGGAGTAAATGATGAAAAACAACAACTTCCTTTTATATATGATTTTTGAAATTCATTAATGGATATTTATTTTGTGCCTATTATGCATACAATATAGGCTTAGATGCCGGTCAGATACCAAGAGGAATTTTTGCTTCAGAGAATACACATGAAGTTGGAAAAACCACCCTCCACTGAGATACACAAATTATACAGAAATACACATGAACACATAAATAATACTTTAGGGCATTATTTGTACATTAATAAATACAAATAAGCTCATAGACTGGTGGCCACTACACATTTTATAAAGGCAGTCACCAGGGAAAACAAAAGTGAAGAACAGAAAAGCTCTTCCCAAATACATGCAGTTACATGTAAATGTGTATGATTACATATAATCATATACATGCAGTACTACAGGACTATATCGCACACATTACAAAACATACCTTCAAATTAGTACCTTTTTAAAGTGAAATGCAGAAGAAAATTAACGTTCTGAGTTCAATTAGGAGAGAACTCACTGCAGGTCTAAATACAGGACTAATGGTCCTTATAAAGCCCTGTGTAATATTATCAGTCACCTTGAAACTTATTTTCTCATGGCTGGGGACAAGAATACACCATCCAAAAATATGCCAGTAGAGCATAAGGACTATTCTGAGCTGAAAGCATTTAAGAAAAAGCAGACAGAAAAGGAGAGAGATCCAAGATGGCTGATCACTAGCAGCTCGGGATTGTAGCTCCCAGTGAAAAGAAGGAGAGGACGCCACACCTTCACATGAATTCTTGTTGCTCACGCACCAGGAGATTCCCAGCGGAGGAGCCCCACGGGTCGCCAGCGCGACTCTTGTGACCGGCGAGGCGGTTTTGCCGGCGCCTCGGAGCGTCGGTTCTTGGTGCAGAGTCAGAAAAGCACCATCAGTCTTAACGCCGCTGATTTAGTCGGTGCAGTGGGTTGCTCAGATTTCAGCGCTGAGAATCAATAAGTTGGACGTCCACTGAGAAACCTAATTACAAAGACGGTAATTATAAAGACCACAGATAGATAAATCTACAACGAAGGTCAGAAAACAGCCACAAAAGGCTGAAAATACCCAAGATCAGAACACCTCTCCCTCAGCGGGGGATCACAGTTCCTCATCAGCAATGGAACAAGGCTTGATGGAGAACGAGTGTGTTCCAATTACAGAAGCAGGCTTCAAAATGTGGATAATGAGAAACTTCTGTGAATTAAAAGAACTTGTTCTAACACAATCTAAAGAAACTAAGAACTTTGAAAAAAGGTTTGACGAAATGTCAACAAGAATACAAAATTTAGAGAGGAAAATAAGTGAATTGATGGAGCTGAAAAACACAATACGAGAACTACGTGAAGTATGCACAAGTTTTAACAGCCGAATTGATCAAGCAGAAGAAAGGATATCAGAGGTCGAAGACCAACTCAATGAAATAAAACTAGAAGACAAGATTAGAGAAAAAAGGATAAAAAGGCACGAGCAAAGTCTCCAAGAAATATGGGACTATGTGAAAAGACCTAATCTACGCTTGATAGGTGTACCTGAATGTGACGAAGAGAATGAATCCAAGATGGAAAATACGCTTCAGGATATTATTCAGGAAAATTTTCCCAACTTAGTAAGGCAGGATAATATTCAACTCCAGGTAATACAGAGAACACCACAAAGATATTCCTCAAGAAGAGCAACTCCAAGGCACATAATCGTCAGATTCACCAGGGTTGAAATGAAGGAGAAAATACTAAGGGCAGCCAGAGAGAAAGGTCAGGTTACCCACAAAGGGAAGCCTATCAGACTTACAGCAGATCTCTCAGCAGAAACCCTACAAGCCAGAAGAGAGTGAGGACCAATATTCAACATCCTTAAAGAAAAGAACTTTCAACCAAGAATTTCACATCCAGCCAAACTAAGCTTCATAAGTGAAGGAAAAATAAAGTTTTTTGTGAACAAGCAAGCACTCAGAGAATTCATCACCACCAGGCCTGCTTTACAAGAGCTTCTGAAAGAACCACTACGCATAGAAAGGAACAAACAGTATCAGCCTTTCTAAAAAATACCAAAAAGAGCATCAATATAATGACGAATTTACATCAACTAATGGGCAAAATAGCCAGCTAATATTAAATGGCAGTATTAAACTCACATATATCATTATTAATTCAAAATTTAAATTGACTAGGTTCCCCAATTAAAAGACAGACAGGCAATTTGGACAAAAAACTAAAACCCATCAGTATGCTGCATCCAGACCCATCTCACATTCAAGGATACACAAAGACTCAAAACAAGGGATGGAGAAAGATTTACCAACCAAATAGAGAGCAAAAATAAATAAATAAAAAGCAGAAGTTACAATTTTTGCCTCTGATAAAATAGTCTTTAAAGCAACAAATATCAAAAGAAGCAAAGAAGGACATTATATAATGAAAAAAGAATCAACGCAACAACAAAAGAGTTAAAGATCCTAAATATATATGCACCCAATACAGGAATACCCAGACATACAAGACTAATAAAGAGACTTAGACTCCCACACAATAATAGTGGGAGACTTCAACATTAACATTAGACAGATCAATGAGACAGAAAATTAACAACGATATCCAGGACTTGAACTCAGATCTGGAACAAGTAAACCTAATTAACATTTATAGAACTCTCCACTTTAAATACACAAAATATACACTCTTATCAGTACCACATCATATCAACTTAGAAGTTTAAATGAAATGTTGGTTGGCTCCTTGTTTGTTACTCTCTTCCCTCATTTTCTTTCATGTCTCCATTACTAAGGACAATTATAGGCATACCCATATTTAGACTGCATTCTAGCCTGGGCAATAAAGCAATACCCCCATTCTCTCTCCCTCTTCCTCTTTCTCTTTCTTCCTCTTCTTTATTCTTTTTCTAAAAAAAAAAAAAAAAAAAAAAAGCAGACAGAAAAAAGCTCCCTGTCCATCCCTCATCTTACTAAAAACAGGACATAAGGTTCCATTTGTAAGGGTGTCTCCCTCTCCAGTATCAGGAAGAGAACTACTCTGAAGGCAACTCTAGCACCTGAAAAGACTCTAGTTTGTATTTTAAAAAACCTTACAAATGAGCCTTATTTACTGTATCCTTAGTCCTTTTCTCACAACTTACCCCTCAAGAAGCCCCAAACCCTTTCTTCTTTGTCTCACAAGACTCTTCACTATATTTCGTTCCCTTTGTTACGATGCTATATAAGCCCCCAATTCTAATTGTGTCCACAAGTCACATTTATTTTTTAAATCCTGCATATCCATATGTAATTATATGTATTTTTTTTATTCTTGTTAATCTGTCCTTTATCATTTTGATTCAGAGACCCCCCAACTACTGAGCCTAAGAGGGTAGTGGAAGAGCTTTTGCTCCTCCTTTACCTGCAAGATCAAAATGGTGCCCCTTAATCAACTAAGACAAACCCTAGGGTTAAGGAAACGGTTACCTATGGGTCAAGGGTTCAGGGCCTGGCTGGCATGGCATTTTTCTGAATTCCTATGGTTACAAGAATAACTACCTTCCTGTTTAACAATAGGAACTATCAGGCAAATTATCAGAACTGATTTACAACCCAGGCCACCCAATTAGACAGATGACTGGCCTTATAAACAGTCTTTTCTGATAAGCCACCAGAGACCAGAAACCAGCTCCAGCTAGCTTATAGTGGCTGCACAAAGTCTGTGTGTGCTATTGTTCACCTTTCCACATAGTGAAACTCCACCTCATTTTAATGCTAAAACCCTCCCTCAAAGTGAACATGAGCTGTATGCGGCTCCTCTCAAAAACATGTATAGCTTTTCCCCCACACCTGCTGAATGGGTATGACTCCACTGTGTAATGCAGAACCGGGGAGGCATAAAACGCAGTCTGTCCTCCTCCTCTTCAAAGAGACAGCCCCTTCAGTCCATGCTGGAGACTTCCTCCTCCCAGCTTAAAAACCAGTATCACCAATAAAAGTTCTCCTTTC
Source organism: Saimiri boliviensis (assembly GCF_048565385.1). Taxonomy (NCBI): domain Eukaryota; kingdom Metazoa; phylum Chordata; class Mammalia; order Primates; family Cebidae; genus Saimiri; species Saimiri boliviensis. The sequence goes on along the minus strand of NC_133452.1, from coordinate 158,696,560 downwards.
TACTATTTAGCCATCCTGTGGGTCTTTGGGATGACACTTCCCTATAACACAAAGTTTAAGATTCAGTGGTATTTTTTGTGTTGTCAACAAAAAGAGTCAAACTCTAAAATATTTAAAGAGGTTTATTATGAGCTAAATATGAATGACCATGGCTCCAGGCACAGTCTCAAGAGGTCTTGAGAACATGTGCCCAAAGTCAGTGGGTTACAGTTCAATTGTATACGTTTTAGGGAAACATAAGACATCAGTCAGTAAGTAGATGGGAGGTATGCACTGGTTTGGTGCAGAAAGGTGGGATAATTGCAGGGCAGGTTGGGGGAGGGTCGCACAGGTTATAGGTGGATTCCAAGATTTTCCGATTGGCAACTGGTCAAAAGAGTTATTATCTGAGGCCTGGAATCAATAGAAAGAACTGACTGGGTTAAGAAACGGGGTTATGGAGACCAAGGTTATTCTGTAGAAGAGGTCTCATAAGTGGCCACCCATAGAGACAAATAAATGGCAAATGTCTCCTATCTAGACCTTTAAAGTGACAGACTCTCAGATGTAAATTTTCCTCCACAAAAGATGGCTTTGGAGGGCCATTTTAAGATATGGCCATTAAAAACCACATATTTTAGGGTAAAATATTTTTATTTTTCTTATCTGTCATGTGGTATTATGCAAGACTCGGGTTGAAAAGTAAGGCACATCATATAGGGTTAAATAAAACCCATCTAATGAGATTTTTATGGTTCGTAGGGTGTGACTCCCTAGATCTCTTAGATAAGTTGAGCAAGAGAGAGAAAAGGTTAAAGATTAGTCCTCAGTGTAACTTTAAGAACCAAAAGAAAGTCAGATGAGTAAGACTCACGAAGTCAGATCACTGCATGTATGCCACACCTTGCACAAGATGAAGCATCTGAACCAATCATTCCCTTCCCTTCCTGTTAAGCAAGGTAAAGTAAAGCACTCTGTTCTTAAAGGAATTAACAAAAGTAACCTCAAGTATATGGCATGTATTACATATTCCTATTACGAAGAATATCCTCATAAAATGAAAAAACAAATCTATAATTAGTTCACCTCCCCTAAGATCAATATCGTGATACTCTACTCACAGCAACACTGTAGAAGTTAGTATCTTTCAACAAGGGCAGAGAGAAAAGAAAAGGTGGGGCTGGGGAGGAAATTAAAGAATATATCAGTATATTAGAAGATCTCAATAAAGGGACACTAAGAAGAGAAGGTCTGATCAGCTGTTACATTGAATTCTCCATCCAATCTGCACATCTCATTGCACTTTACCCGAATTATCACATTCACTAAGAATGACTAAAATTAAATGACGACATGCATCTATATTTTGGGGTAGGTAAGGAAGAAATTTAAAATTCTGGTTCATACTAAAAATTTAATTAAAAGGATAAAGTTTATGAAACACTTATGTTTTCTAATTTAGTGTTAAGATGTCCTGAAGGAAAAAGCATAATTGGACTTATTTCTAGCTCCATCTACCTAACTGCTATGTGAGCTGGGCTTATTTCTGACTTCATCTACCTAAATGCTATGTGAGCTGTAGTACTATGAGATCCCAACCTGGTTTCAGGTAGAAGACACAGCCAGATGAATGAATGAATGAATGCATGCATGCATGCATTTGTTTGTTTGTTTGTTTGTTTGTTTGTTTGTTTGTTTGCAGCAGGGTCTCGCTCTGTCAGACAGGATGGAATGCAGGGTCATGATCTCAGCTCACTGCAACTTCTGCCCGCCAGGCTCAACCTCCAGAGTGGCTGGAACTATAGGCACACACTTCCACTCTCATCCTTTTTTTTTTTTTTTAAGTAGAGATGGGGTTTCACCATGCTGCCTATATTGGTCTGGATCTCCTAAGCTCAAGCCATCTGCACCTTGGCCTCCCAAAGTACTGGGATTACTGGTGTAAGCCATTTGCCCAGTCTCAAATTTAGAATTGGCTATATAATCTGAATTAAAATGTTTTAAATTCATCAAAGGTTATCATCAAACAAAATTTTCCCAAGTTTTTTTACATCTTTATTAAAGTCACTTTTCAAAAAAGGTATTAATGTAAAAGCTACTCCCTTGGCAGGAGTAACAAAGATGCCCTTTGTTATTTAAAATAATAAAAATGTGGCCGGATGCAGTGGCTCACACCTGTAATCCCAGCACTTTGGCAGACCAAGGCGGGCAGATCACTTGAGGTCAGGAGTTAAACACTAGCCTGACCAACATGGTGAAACACCATCTCTACCAAATAAATCCAAAAAAAAAAATTAGCCAGGTGTGGTGGCTCATGCCTGTATTCCCAGGTACTTGGGAGGCTAAGGTGGCAGAGTTTACAGTGAGCCAAGATCACACCACTGCACTCCAGCCTGAGCAACAGTAAGGATCTGTCTCAAAAATAACCACCACCAAAGTGGCAAAGCAAGCGGCAGGTGAGCCCTGGGAAAGATAAGAATCTGTAATGGTGTCTCCTTAGCAAATCTACATTGTTGCAAAATTCCCCACCCACTGAACAGAGGCAAAAGAAGAAATGAACTTCCTTCAAAGCTATCCCAACTGAGCTGCAGCAAGTTGTAATTCTTCGCAATCAGAAAGTTCCGCTACTGGGGCAAGAAGCAGAGACTTAACAGTATCTTAGGACACTTAAAAAGGCTCATTTTTCTTTCTGTTCCAATAGCACTCCTGCAAACATGGTGAACATGCTGAAAACCGTCAAACTTTCTGTGACAAGCGTGGCAAGCACCAACCCTACAAAACGGCACAGTGCAAGAAGAGCAAGCGATGCAGGATTTTTCTGAGGCCCTTCGCCAGATTCATGGTCGGGGCTCCCCTCTACTCGGCCTGCAGCACTCAGCCCCGTGTGGAGGGAACACGTGAGCGAGCGGGTGTGGACCTGGCAAGCCGCTCCAGACTCCGACACAGGAGCAAGCTCTGTGTGGGGCCCACAGCCAGACCAGGCCTGTCACTTCAAAGGGAACATGGCTGCGCCCGGGTGAGGGTGCCCACGACCCCGAAACCCCAGAAAGGGCAATGCAGGACTCCTTTAGTTCTGACATCCACAGAGAGCAGTGTGTTAGCAGCTCAGCTAGCCCTTGAGGTAGCATCCAGGGGAGGGTGCCCGCAACCCTCAAGCCCCAGAGGGAGTTACAGTGCTCCTTTAGTTCCACTGCCCACGGTCAGCGGTGTGTTAGCAGCTCGGCTGGCCCCTGGCCTCATCACGACGGGCAGCTGCCCTCCACTGGAAAGGGCAAAGGCCTGGTGTGGCACCCTTTCCGGGTACTGGCACTTGGTGAGTCCCAAGTGCTTGTCCAGCATTCAAGAAGAAGAGGTCACATGGAAAGTTGAAGGATAATGAAGGTGGAGAAGTTTACTGAGCAATGAAAACAGCTTTCAGCAGAGAGGGGAGCTGGGAAGGGGACAGGAAGTACAGGTCGTCTTCCCCAAAGTCAAGCTGTCCCTACCCTGGAGTCAGGCCATCTCTCTCTCTCTCTTTCTCTACCAACTGAGTCTGGGGTCTTTATAGGCACAGGATGGGGGCAGGGCAGGCCATAGATGGTTTCTGAAAAGGCAACCTTCGATTGGTAAAAAGGCATTATTCAGAAAGAAGCAACCAGAAGACAGTGGGCAAACAGGAATAGAAGTTCTTGCTTTGGGATACGAATTGCAGGCTTCTTTTTCGTTTTCGTTTTTGATGGTGAAGTTTCACCAGGGACCCACCCCATCTGCTTAGAATTTCTCTGCCTCCTGCCTCTATTACAAGGATTCTGTGTAACGTCAAGGGTAAGCAGTGTTACGACAAGAAGCAGAGTGGCTATGGTGGGCATACTAAACCCATTTTCTGGAATTCTGGGAAAAGGCTACAGCTAAAAAGAAGTTTGTGCTCCTTGAAGCCCAACTGCAAATCTAAGAGAATGCTGGCTGTTAAGGGATGCAAGTACTTTGAAATGGGAGAAGAAAAGATGAGAAAGAGCCAAATTAACTAGTTCTAAGCGTCATCTTTTGTTTTATTATGAAGACGATAAAATCTTGAGGTTATATTTGTGGGGGGAAACTATTTCAGAACATATTATGGTCCCAAATTATCTGTGTTGTTTTTACAGCAAATGATTTAAAACCGTCTGCATTATCTGTAGTCCGTTAGTTCTTTCTATAAATATCTCTCCCCTATTAGACTATAAACTCTATGAAGGCAAAGCCTAGATATGATTCACTTTACCGAACTAAGTGAATTTTCAAGAAATCTTTTGCAATTTAAAAAACAAAAGCCAACACCAGAAAATTACATTAGAATCATTCGTTAAATAAAGTTGTGATTAATTGCCATGCTTTTGTTGCTTAAGATTTAATAAGATCACTAGAGTAAAAGGGAATTAATTTTCTTAATCATCTGAAATATAAGTGATGCATTTCATCATTGGATTCAATCAAGGGAAATGCATTTGATTGGCATCAACATTACGTTTGAAATGTACGATAGCCGGGCGCGGTGGCTCAAGCCTGTAATCCCAGCACTTTGGGAGGCCGAGGCGGGTGGATCACAAGGTTGAGAGATCGAGACCATCCTGGTCAACATGGTGAAACCCCGTCTCTACTAAAAGTGCAAAAAAATTAGCTGGGCATGGTGGCACGTGCCTGTAATCCCAGCTACTCAGGAGGCTGAGGCAGGAGAATTGCCTGACCCCAGGAGGCGGAGGTTGTGGTGAGCCGAGATCGCGCCATTGCACTCCAGCCTGGGTAACAAGAGCGAAACTCCGTCTCAAAAAAAAAAAAAAAAAAAAAAAAAAGGAATGTACGATAAACAAATTATTGTCATTTTCACAAGTAAAAGAAACAACCTATAAGAACTACTATCGCCGGGCGCGGTGGCTCAAGCCTGTAATCCCAGCACTTTGGGAGGCCAAGGTGGGTGGATCACGAGGTCGAGAGATCGAGACCATCCTGGTCAACATGGTGAAACCCCGTCTCTACTAAAAATACAAAAAACTAGCTGGGCATGGTGGCGCGTGCCTGTAATCCCAGCTACTTAGGAGGCTGAGGCAGGAGAATTGCCTGAGCCCAGGAGGTGGAGGTTGCAGTGAGCCGAGATCGCGCCATTGCACTCCAGCCTGGGTAACGAGAGCGAAACTCCGTCTCAAAAAAAAAAAAAAAAAAAAAAAAAAGAACTACTATCATATTCCTAAAAATTATTTGCTTTGTGTTAAGAAAGCATCATTTACCCCTCAACTTTCTTTTTGCCCCTTCCATTTTGCTTTGCAAAAAAAGGGAGAAAAAAAAAGCCTAAGTACTGTTTTCATAATATCCTCAGAAAAGTAATACAGCTGTTGGGTGTAACTCATCTGACCTAAGATTAGAAGAGCATTCATCACAATGCTATGCCATATAATGAAACTATTTTTTTGAAGTCTACTATATGGTAATGTAGTATTTTCTTTACTCTTTCCATTAGCAACTAGTATTTGAGAACATGTACAATATTAATGAAGCATAATCTAAGAGAAGATCAACTTTCATTTGTTCACATCTCAACACTGGATATTAATAAGAGATGGAAAAATTAATCATGGTGAAAATTATGAATTCAAAAACTTATAAATCCTTGATGTTAGTATGTCGACATACGACTCGGTTTTTGGTGTAAAGTTCTTTGGCTGCAAGAAAGAACATTTGGTTTACTTCACTAACTGAAATAGCTCCTAATGCTGGAATGGCTTCTTCTTGGTATTTCTTCTGTTGCTGATTTTTAGTATAGTTATCTGTGATTATATGAATAAAGTTGAGTGGGGAGTTACTCATCATGTTAATTCCAAACAAGAGAATATAACTGATTACTATAGTAATAAGCAGGTAAACAGGTAATGCAGCTGCCTGATATTTATTTATTTAGAGACAGAGTCTCACTCCTGTCACCCAGGCAGGATCATGCAGTGGTGAGACCTCTGCTCAGTGCAGGCTCAACCTCATAAGCTCAAGCGACTTTCCTGCCTTGGCCTCCTGAGTAGCCGGGACTACAGAAGCGAGCCACTTTTTGGGTTTTTGGTTTGTTTGCTTCCTTGTTTTGGTAGAGACGGAAGTCTCACTATGTTGCCCAGGATGGTCTCAAACTCCTGAGCTCAAGCAAACCGCCAGCCTTGCCTCCTAAAGTGCTAGGATTACAGGCGTGAGCCACTGTGCTTGGCCAGCAACTGCCCAATATTTTTCAGACTAACAGGTTAAACCTACAGTTTAACCAAGATTCAGAAACAAAGGCCCACTCGAGGTAAAGTATGCAGCCAAATTGGGAGCTTGAAAACAAAAAGCCATAAATCGTTCCTTCTAGCAGTGGCCATGGTGAATTTTCCAACATTTTTCCTGGGGCAACCTCAGCACTGAGTTCTCTGCGCAGGCGCAGTCTAGGGAGAGACAGTGCAGAGGAAGGAACAATGGAGTGAAAGGCCTGGAACGCACGACTGTGGCCTCCACCTGAGCGCAGCCACACCGTGACACACACACACACACACACACACACACACATATATATATATATATATATTTTTTTTTTAAGAGGAAAACGTTTTTATTTTTTACAGCAATAACCACCATAGCTGGAAACAAACACACCCTGGAGTCACTGCCCACTTCTAGTCCCAGAAAGCACAGCATTTTGTGAAACCAATATTGCCTACTCTTCCATGTGAAAATGTCCCTAATATCAACATAAATGGTTAATACAGAATCCATTGCAGGGGGCAAGCAGGCCTGTTAAGTTTCTACTGTTTGTAATGTCAGCCCCCCCCAAAATCAATAATCAATGATCAATCAATCAGTTCCAACAACCCAATGATAATTCCAATTATCAACTGAAATAACCAAGAAACTTACACTCATCATTTAGCAATATGATTTAAACAAACCAAAGAATACCAAAATAATACAACTAAAACCAGATCCTCCTCATTTTTGCCATTGTCCATCGTGTAGAAGAAACTAAAGCCCAGCAGAATCATACAGAAAGAGACACAGGGCTGAACCATGTTTGCTTTGGAAATGCACGCGTTCAGAGTACCTCTTTCTAGGTTGTGTGTGATTGTCCCTGAGGGATAGTTAACGACAATAAAAAGGCTAAAAAATAAAATGAAACTTACCAAAAAAAAATACACATGAAAAATGATATACAGAAATGCAGCAAGTAGGAAATTTTTATCTATCAAACTGTTTTTGAGCAATCACTATGTAGCAGGTATAAAATACTTGAAGTCAAAAATTATATATGCTAAGGAGGAAGAAAACAGATTTGGTTTGTTTAACTATATAATCCCATTAATTATCTGTTTGGCTTTATTGGTACAAACAAAGTCTGTCATTCTTGGGCTTTTTCTTTTTTAAATTATTAGAGGTAGGTGACATCCATGTCTAATTTAAAAGCTCCATTTCTCTTTGGAGATTTTTCTTTGAATCCTACTGAAATAAATTAATTTCCTTTAAGTAACTGTATATTTTACTAATGCACAGATGTGAACATTCATGTACATATATACAAACAGGTATGCAAACATGTGAAAGAGAAATCCAAAACCCTATGAGGCTAATGCTATCTCATTTTAATCTCAGAAATCATAATCAGGATATTACATATACCTGTATTTTTACACATGAAGAATATTCAAGTGTTACAGTCACATAAATAATTCTTTAAAATTCTTAAAATGAGTGGAATCTGAAAGAGAGAAAAGGATTATACCCATAATTACTATGGTAAATTGCTATGGAACTGAAACCACATTAGCTCTTGCAACCATAGCCTTATTTAAAATACAAAAAACAGTATGTGTGAAATTACCATCTTCTAAATCCTTCTAAAAGGTAAAGTCAAATTATATAGTTTTATCCTAGTGAGAAGGTGACTGAGTGAACACAAGCCATACTCCCATGTCCTAACAAAATTCCACAGACAAGACAGAAATATGAATATACATGACAATAAATGCATGGTATTGATGGAAAACTATGAAAAGGACCACAAGGCCACTCTGAGCACACTGTCTATGAGGCAGCCCTGCTCTGCAAAGCATAGTACAAAAAAAGAAAAGGAAAAAAAAAAAGACCATAAACAAATCATGAGGTAATTTGTATAAAATTTAAGAAAATGTGACATTTCCAAAGTCATAATAAATCAAAGATAAAAGTGAGGGAATGTATTCTCTTCCTGGGTCCACAAGGGGGTGTAGTTTCAAGGGCAAGAACTTACCGGCGCCATGCCTCCCCGACCTCTCCATCAGGGATTAGAGGTCTTTGTTTAAATTTTCGTGCATGGCAAAGAATCAAAGATCAATGGAAATGCATACGTTCAGAGTTTCCAGACCTATGAAAGCAGTTACTGGAAGTTTAAAGTAACTCCTTTCATAGGCCTGGAAACTTAAAGGGGAAGGGAATTCCTCCCAGGGTAAAAGTCCCCTTCTTCCACACCTCTTTGGATTCCATGTCTGGATCCCCTTCCACAATCTTGTGGAAGCTTCTCTCTCTCACCTTTTTTTCCTCTCCTTTTTCTCATTCTCTGCCTAAATAAATCATTTTCTGCAAACCTCTTTGGGGTCTGATACTTACTTTATGAGCGCACCACACCTGGTGGGGTCCTCCCTCCCATTCTTGGGACAGTGAGAGACCCAGAGCCTGGAAGAGCATAGTCTCGGTGGAGTTCAGCCTCTCCCGCTCCCCCAAAATTCTGTTCCAAAAGGAACCGAAAAGCTGGCCTTCATAATTAAAGACAGACAAATGATCATTTGAGTTCCCTGCCCTCACAGCAGTTGGCTTCCAGAGTAACCTGCAAGTAAGCTGAGGCCACACACAGCTTGGCTCTCAGTATAAAAGTAGTTCTATGCAAAGTAATGGAATTCGGCTGGGCGCGGTGGCACACACCTGTCATCCCAGCACTTTGGGAGGCCGAGGCAGGCGGATCACGAGGTCAGGAGTTTGAGACCAGCCTGGCCAAAATAATGAAACCCAGTCTCTACTAAAAATACAAAAATTAGCCAGGCGTGGTGGCAGGCGCCTGTAGTCCCAGCTACTTGGGAGGCTGAGGCAGGAGAATTGCTGGCCCCCAGGAGGCTGAGGTTGCAGTGAGCCGATGCCACCACTGCTCTCCAGCTTGGGTGAGAGAGTGAGACTCCGTCTCAAACAAACGAACAAATAAAAGAGAAGCTGGTGAGGATGCAGAGAAGAAGGAGCACTTATTAATTGTTGGTGAGAATGTAAACTAATACAGACACTATAAAAAACAGCATGGAGGCCGGGTGCAGTGGCTCGCGCCTGTAATCCCAGCACTTTGGGAGGCCGAGGCGGGTGGATCACGAGATCAAGAGATCGAGACCATCCTGGCCAACATGGTGAAACCCTGTCTCTACTAAAAATACAAAAAAAATAGCTGGACATGGTGGCACACGCCTGTGGTCCCAGCTACTCGGGAGGCTGAGGCAGGAGAATTACTTGAACCCAGGAGGCGGAGGTAGCAGTGAGCCGAGGTCACACCATTGTACTCCAGCCGGGCGCCTGGTGACAGAGTGAGACTCTGTCTCCCAAAAAAAAAAAAAAACCGGCATGGAGATTGCTCAAAAAACTAAAAATAAGATTACCATTTGATCCAGCAATCCTACTACTGGGTATCTACCCAAAGGAAAAGAAATCAATATATATTAAAGGGATACCTGCATTTACATATTTGTTGTAGCACTAATTATAACAGCAAAGATATGTGTGGTATATATACCTAATGAAATACTATTTGACCATAAAAAGAATGAAATAATGTCACTTGCAGCAATATGGATGAAAATGGAGGTCAAGTCATTATCTTAAGTGAAGTAAGTCAGGCATGAAAAGACAAATCACCACATTCTCACTTATATGTGGGAGCTAAAAAAGTTGGTCACACGCAAGTAGAGAATACAGGCCAGGTACAGTGACTCACGCCTGTAATCCTAGCACTTCGGGAGGCAGAGGCGGGCAGACAACTGGAGGTCAGGAATTTGAGACCAGTCTGGCCAACATGGCAAAACCCTGTCTCTACTAAAAATACAAAAACTGGCCAGGTGCAGTGGCAGGCGCCTGTAATCCCAGCTACTTGGAGGGCTGAGGCAGGAGAATCTCTGGAACCCAGGAGGTGGAGGTTACAATAAGCAGAGATTGTGTCACTGCACTCCAGTCTGGGCTACAGTGTGAGACTCTGTCTCAAAAAAAAAAACAAAAAAAAGAGAGTAAAAAAAGATAGATAACAGACTGGGAAGGCGGACTGCGGAGGAGAAACAATGAAGAGAAGTGGCCTAAAGGGTATGAACATAGAATCAGAAAAAATGAATTCAATATTTGATAGCAGAGTAGGATAACTACAGTAAACAAGCATTTGCTGTACATGGGTGATGAACGCCTTAAGCACTCTGACTTGTTTACTATGCATTACATACATGTAACTAAATTTCACATGTATCCCACAAATTTGTACAAATTTTTTTAAAGGAAAAGGTAGACAGACAAAAAATGCCTATATATGGGCCTGTAAGCATTAGACTTGCAACCAGGAAAGCAGAGCCATGCCACCCAATAACTTAAAACCACCACAGGGCCCAAAACCACACTGAGAAGTCCAGTAAGTTCCCTACTCCATAAGGAAGCCAATCCTCAATCATGATCTGATCGTCTTTGAATATGCAATCACCAAAATCCAGACTATGGAAAGGCCACAAGTCAAAAGGCCCAGATTCTTCAACAGGTAAATTACAAGAAATAGAAAGAAAGGGAGGGAAGCCTATAGATTAAGAAAGATTTGGTCGGGTGCAGTGGCTCATGCCTGTAATCCCAGCACTTTGGGAGGCCGAGGCAGGTGGATCACAAGGTCAAGAGATCGAGACCATCCTGGTCAACATGGTGAAACCCCATCTCTAGTAGAAATACAAAAAAAATTAGATGGGCATGGTGGCACATGCCTGTAGTCCCAGCTACTCAGGAGGCTGAGGCAGAATTGCTTGAACCCAGGAGGCGGAGGTTGTGGTGAGCTGAGATCATGCCGTTGCACTCCAGCCTGGGTAAAAAGAGCGAAACTCTGACTCAAAAAAAAAAAAAAAAAAAAAAAAAAAAAAAAAAAGAGAAAGATTTACAATACGTACCAGGCTAAAATTTTTAAATGAGCAAGATTTAACTTTATTATCTAAGGACAAGCAGCAGGGAAAGCCATAAGGAGACATAAAGCAGGGAGTATTATGAAGTCAGGAGAGTGGTTACTTGTTGAGGTAGAGAGAGATCTGTGATTTTCACGGGGAACATAAGAGTTTCCAGAGTGGCTAGCAATATTTCATTTCTTGAGCTGGGTGGTAAGAGCCACAGGGTGTCTGATTTAATTTGCTAAACTATACATTTTTGAGTGGTTTTAAATTTTTTTATTGTCTTTTACAATAGAGGCTAAACATAAAACATTTTAATTAAAAATACTCTAAAATTAAATAACCTGAGTTTTCCCAGTCCTCAAAAAGGAGAAGAGAAATAAAACCGTGGTCGCTGTCTCTAAAGGTCTTTTCCACCTTCCTGTGTATCTCAGAACCCACATGAAAGCGGTTTTAACCCAGGGCACACAAATATGATGTCACTGTTAGCTGGAAGAATTCCTACGTGTGCTTGTATTAGCAGAAACAAAACTGTATTTGGTTCTTGGACCATCCTTATCAGAAGTAACTAGGATGACACTAAAAAGACCAGGTGATTCAGAATTATTATTAAAGGCCTTTTGAAGGGAGCACAACTCAAAGAACCTTTTTGTTTTCTCTATTTTGTGGTAATTAGTTAAAACCACTGAGAAGACTGAGGCAACTTAAATGCACAAAGCGTACACAGAACACATCTGCCTGTCCTCCCCTTCTACTGAGTCTGGGGAACTTCACTGTTCTCTTTCTCAGAACACAACTGTAAACTTTAAAAGGCAGGATGGTTCAAGAAAGAGAACCCTACACACCGTCCAGAGGCCTCCACTTGAATCCTGACTCTGACACGCACTGACAGACAAATCTCCGTCTCTGAGTCTTCATTCTCTCACAAATTAAATAAAAACGGTTTAAAAAGATGCACCCTAAGGTTTCCTCTAGGACTACAAATCTGCTGGGATGGGAAATATTTGTCCCTAGAGGTAGGATTACGAAGAAATAACACAGAAGTAGACGATGTCATGAGACATTTTTTCTTCTCCAAATAGCAAGAGGTTTTTTAATTATAAAAAGTAAAAAAAAATTTCTGAACACTCTCCCAAAAGCTGCAATCTGCATTCAATTTTTCCACCTCGCTAATGGAAGACACTAATCTCTAGCAGATTTGAAAATCAGCAAATAAAAACCTAAGAACAAAGTTCATTTTATCATCTTAAGCTCAGACTTTTTCTATCAGCTTTCGTATATCCATTTGTAAAAACGTGGTAAGAGGGAAGCTCATGGTTTTTAAAAGTTAAAAGAATAATAAACTATTTGAGAACAGGCAATATGTTCAGCTTCTTTTCTTTCACCCCTAGTTTGTAGTATGCAAATTTGAACCCCATACATCAAAACCCTAAACAATACTCAAGTCACTACACCAAGCCTCTAATAGAAGAAATAAAGCAAGAAATGGATGTCTCTGTGAAATGAAAAATAAGAGATTAACGGGTGGTCCTAGGGAAGGGTCAGCGTCTTCTATAGAATAACAAAATTATTGCCCTGACAATGGGATTTCTCCTTTTATACTGTTTAGGCTTCTCCAGAATAATTTTCACATGCATCATATGTCTGATGAAGAACCCATGAGTGGGGAATTATTACTCCACAAATGAGGAGACTGTGGTTCAGGGAGATAAAATGAGAAAGGAATACAAGACTAAGAGATGAATTAACGTTGGTCTCTACTACTTAGAGCTAAAAAGGGCACTTGTAGTCCTCAAAGAAAACAGAATAATGTATATAGGAGATCTCTACCTGCTGAAGGGTGAGACTTCACTTTAAAACCTGAACAAAAAGAGCATCTCAACTTGGTCACCTGTGTTAGCGTGGCAGGCCTCTAAGACGGATTTCCCAAGCCTGGCACATTTCACTGTGCAAGGGGTTATGCTCAGCAACTCTCAGGACCTGCCGCTGCAGAACAGCTGCATGAGCATGCCGAACTAAATGCTGAACTAAATGAAACCACACTTTCTCCTTCTCCACTGTGCCTGGAGAAACATTAGAGAACTGCAAGAGGGAGAAGGCAAAAAACGCGACGTTTCTAGATTTCAAATTCCCCATATACAAAAAAGGTGGTGAGGGCTCCTGATTGATCCCACATGTGGCCCAGGGAAACTCAACTCTCCCTGTTTAAATAAAACGTATTTAGACATATATTTCTAACTGCAACAACAACCAAAGAGCAACAGCTAAGTGAAGAATGCATTTCTAAAGTATTTTTTAAATAAAATAATTTATATTGCTCTAACAAGGCCTCCCTCATTAAGGGTCTCAGCAAATTATCTGGCTTCTGAGTTCACTGAGAAGACAGAAACAAGAAGAAGGCACTGCTGTTTCTTCACACCATCGTATCTATCAGACTACCTGTTCTGTATCAACATACTGGTTTTCCCACCTGTTACAATAAATCAGCTGTCCTCACTCGCAAGCAAGCCTGATGCCTCTGCTTGCCTGCTAGATCCTAGCCCTTCTGGCACCCTTTGTTCCTGTAAATTGTCCTTTCTCTTCTGCAAAGCCTTTTATCCTCTGTAATGGATCAGACTCAATAGCATACACATATGCCCATATTTTCTATTAAAAATACAAAATAACTCCCCCTTGATTCTACATCTTCCCAGCCCCTGCCCAGCTCCAGCTCCATCTCTGCTTCCCTTCACAGCACACCTCCCCTAACATGCAATCTGTACTCCATCTCCTTTCCTTGCCTCTCCTTCTGTTTAAAACCCACTCAAATCAGTCTCGTGTCTCCACTTCGTCAATGAAACTGCTCATCAACAACAACCACCAGTTCCCTACTGACAAATCCAATAGGTCAATCTTCAGTCTTCAACTAACTCAATTTCTCAGCAGCACTTACACAGCTGATCATCCTCCTTCTGGAAAGATTCTTCACTAAAACACTCCCCTGACTTCTTCCACCTCTCCTGATCAGTGCTTCTCAGCCTCCTGAGCACACTCTTAATCCTTGGTTCTCTCTTCTCTGCCTGCCGAATTCCCTAGGAGAACTTCTGCAGTCCCATGGTTTTGTATACCATTTATAGTGCAATGATTCCCAAATCTACATGCCAAACTCCAGCCTCACAAATATAACATATCAACTCAGGTATCCAGCAAATGCCTCAAGTCAAGTATGAGCCAAACAAATTCTTCTTGATTTCTCATTCTCACACCTATTCCCACCCCACCCCCACACAAATCTCCTGTTATTTTTCATCTCAGATAAATGGTACCAACATATTTCCAATACTCAACCCAGACCCAACCAAACCGAAATGAAACAAGCAGTTACCCTTGATTGCTCTTTTTTTTTTTTCATTTGCACAATCTACCTCCAATGGCTACCTTCAAAACAGAATTAAATCCAAGCCCTTCTTCTCATCTCCATTGGCACTGTACTCGTCCAGGCCACGTCATCTCCTGCTGTACTTTCTGTCCAACAGCATGAAAAATTTAAAAAAATCGCACTCCCCAGATCTTCACAAACTTTTGCTCTGTCACAGCATTTAAGTCTCTGTACAAATATCACCTTTTTCAAAAGGCTTTCCCTGACCATATTATATAAAATAGGCCCGATCTGACCTCATCACCCCCTTTTACTCTGTGCCTGCATGCTTATCATCGAGCCTATCAAACCTGAAATCCTGTTTTGATTTTTTAAACATTTAGTTATTTCCTATCTCCCTACTCCCCATAAGGCTAAGAAACTCTCTTATTCATCACAGTATGCAGAAAACCAGAACAGCGCTCAGCTTACTGCAAGTGCCAAGGAACTCTTTAGCAAATGCCTGAAATTCTGAACTCTTTAGCAAATGCCTGAAATTCTTTCCAATCCTCTTCCCTTCTAATGTCATTTCGCATGAATATGCACTCGCTGTCTCTCACCTTCTCAATCGTCTTCTTACCTAAGTTTAGAAAAATTAAAATTATGAGCGAAATAGTAAAATAAATCCCTATCAGAAAATAAACCCACAACAAAATGGTAAATTCTATAACAGATCCAATTTTTTCAATATAAAGTTTCCATTAATGCTTTTGTTTACTACTAAAGCAATACATGCAACCTAGAGGGGAAAAGTCAGGAAATACTGACTAGGGGAAAAAAATGCTGAGAATATTTTAAATATACTTATAGAATATCCTACATAGCTACTACCAAAAAGACAAAAGATAACAAGCATTGACAAAGGTGTAGTGGAAAGAGAACCCTTGTACACTGTTGGAAGGAATACAGATTGGTCCAGCCATTATGGAAAAGAGTATGGGGGTTCCCACTGAAATTAAAAATCAAGCTACTGTATGACCCAGCAATCTACCTTCTGGGCATATACCCAAAAAAGATGAAGTCACCACTTCATAAAGATCTCTGCACTTCCATGTTCACTGCAGCATTTTTCACAATAGCCAACAGAGGGAAACAGCTTAAGTGTCTACGGACAGACAAACGGATATAGTAAATGTGGTGAATACATATAACAGAATATGATTCAGTCTTTAAAAAGGAGAAGATCCTGCCACGGACGGCCCTGAAGAACATTAAGCTAAGTAAAGTAAGCCAGACACAGAAAGAAAAATATTGCATCATCTCACTTAAGTCTGGAATCTTAAAAAAAAAGGGGGGGGGCGCTAAATATAACACAGAGAGATAAAGGATAAAACAGTGATTTTGGCAGAAAGGGGAGAAAACAGGGAGATGTAGGTCAAAGGATACAAAGTAGCAAACACAACAGGACCAACAAGCTGAAAGAGCAATGTAGACAGAAGGACTACAGTTAACAATAGTGCACTGTAGTCAGAACGCTTGCTACATGAGCAGATTGTAACTGCTCTCGCCACAGGCAGGGAAAAAATGGGTAACTGTAAGATGATGATGTTAACATGTTAATTTGTTCCACTAAATAATATTTTTACCATATATGTGTCTCATCACAAAAGGAAAAAAAAAAGCCTGCTAGGTCACAAAATAAAAACAATTTAACAAATTCTTAACATGATGCAAAGTGATCTCCTCACACTCAAAAGTAATTCTAATTCTTCAGGTGTAGAGTGTACACCCTATAAACTCATATGGACACCAAGTGTTTTATTTTAACGTACCAGTTTAAAATATTAGTTAAGTTAAAATTCTAGATGGGAAAACATTAGTTAACACTGGATAATAAAGCAGCAGCAAAAGTCTGCCAACTTTCATTTCAGTGAATAAAGAAAAAATGTCACCCATATCAGGTGAGTGGCTCAAGCTAGTGAACAAGAACAGACAATAATACAGCCTGGACAACACTGGAAGACCCAATCTCTGCAAATATAACAAATAATAACAAATTTAGCCAGGCGTGGTGATGCACACCTTAGTCTCAGACACTTGGAGGGGCTGAAGTTGGAAGATCACTTGGGCTGGGAAAATCAAGGCTGCAGTGAACTATGATTGTACCACTGCATTCCAGTTTGGGTGACAGAGTGAGACTATCTCTCAAAAAACAAAAACACAGACAATAATATCATTAATATTAATGAAAGCATTGAATTTAGGACATCATTGATTATGACAAGTATTTAATATGCAAAATTTTTTTCCTTTTTTTTTTTTTTTTTTTTTTTGAGACAGAGTTTTGCTCCTGTTACTCAGGCTGGAGTGCAATGGCGCGATCTCGATTCACCGCAACCTCTGCCTCCTGGGTTCAGGCAATTCTCCTGCCTCAGCCTCCCGAGTAGCTGGGATTACAGGCACGTGCCACCATGCCCTGCTAATTTTTTGTATTTTTAGTAGAGACTTGGTTTCACCATGTTGACCAGGATGGTCTCGATCTCTTGACCTCGTGATCCGCCCACCTCGGCCTCCCGAAGTGCTGAGATTAAAGGCTTGAGCCACCGCGCCTGGCATGCAAAATTTTTAAATAAAAATTATTTTAATATTAAAAATGAAAAAAAAACTAGCATAGGTAATAGACCTATGCTATTCTCTTCTGGATCAACAGAACATTATGAGAAATTTTTGCATCATACTACTGTTTATATTTACTTCTTCCCCATAAGCTGGTGGTGATTTGCCCTTCATGTTATTATGATGAAAAGAACATCTTTTATCCTGGTCGATATATCCTGTTTTTTCTTTATTTCTTAAGTGAAAATTTATCATGACAAAAGCATTTTTAATTTTTAAAAGGTATCATATGAAATCATTTTCCCTCCATTTTTTTTTTAAATAAAATAGTTTGTTTGAAAGTCCAAATATGTTCAAAGTCAGCATCACTGATATATTTTTAAGTAGCTTACTCATAGAGTAGATAAAGTGTATGTCTCACATTTTATTTTTACACAAACCAAAACAAGTGGGTGCCTCTATTTTTCATACGCATTCATCTTGTAATAATTTGTGATAAGGTATTTAAAAAGCTCTATAAATAAAGAATATGCCTGACTTTTCTATTTCAATTGTAATTATATTTCTTGAGCTTAGATTTTGTTTTTTTAACAGGAAAAAAGAAAAGTTTTAAAGAGTCAAAATCAATTATAAAAATCTTAATTTTCATTGTACAGAGTATGAATCCTAGATCATCAAGTATTTCTTTGTAAATGTGCTTACCACACCCTTTATCTGGGTTACCTGAAATATCTGTTGGTTTGCCTTGCAATTATTCTCCATGAATATACTGGGCAATGAATTATCCAAGTAATACAAAAAAAGAGTATCAGTCTCCTAATACGATGTCTACGTCTTCGGAGAGTGGAGAGGAAGTATTAGGAACCAAAAATGATTCACGTCATGTATTCTTCTTAGGATGTGGCATCATTTTTAAAGAATTAAGATACAAGTATTACTTAAAGAGAAACAAAACATATAAAAATGGCAGTGGAGAACAAACAAATATAAACTCACTTCTGAATCATTAGAAGGAAAAAAAAAACCTTGTTAGTGTAAGCTCTTTTTTAAATTAATTAACTCAATCAAAACGTAAGCAACAGCTTTAAAGGATGCAAGTAAAGATATAATATAGCAGAATGTCAATTCCAGGTACATGCTTTGCATTAACGTCAGAAGGGAAAGTCTTTTACCTGTGCTTCTTGAAATAATTAAAGTCATCCTGGCTTTTGTTCTAATAAACACTTCTCATTACAGGCATCAAGTTAAGTAATGATTGCTTTGTACAGAAGTCAGAACTATATGATCACAAGTCCTTTGAATCTTAGAAACTTACAATGATTAAAAGAGAATGTTTCATACTGTAAATATACAGCATTTTTAAAGTTGCGCAACTTTTTCTTGAAAAACAATCATTTTGAACATTAATAGTTATACATACAGATAATGGTGCTTAACTCTGATTAGGTATTTTTTTAAATTTTATTTTCCTTTCATTTCACTTCTTTTTTTTCTAACACACCAAAGACACTGATTAGGTATTGAAGCCAACATCTGTCCTAAAACTTTTCTTAAAATCGTCCTGAAACACCAGCATGGCTCAGTCTTGTGCTCTGATAAATACAGAAGGGTGTGCTACTCCATGACCAATTCCGGACTGATTTCCACTTGCTCCTTAGGTAATAACTAAGATGTCATTTCCTCTAAAAAAGACTTTCCTGACCATTGCAACTTTTGATTCAGGTTTTCTCATACCTTCCCCTGGGGCACCCCATATACTTCCCTAGCACAGACTATGGTATTCTGTTACCACTCTGTCTTGGTTTACATGCATCTGCTACCAGCCTTTATGCAAGATGAAGAGCTCATCACTACTGTTTACCAACTCAGTTCTTCTCCCTATACACCCCATTTGCTTCCCGGCAGAGATCCAATTTTGTTTGTTGTTTATCCCGTGAGGGACTGTGCTCACCAAAGAGCCACCCCACCCCAAAATCCAAAGGTGGTGTTAAAAAAAAAAAAAAAGTCTAAGTCAGTCATGACATCTTCATTAATCTTGCTAGTGAATGGCTTTTAAGTCTGAGTTTGAGAGACAATTTGAATCAATGCTGTGCACTACAGCTTTTGTAAATGGTTTTCTACCTACTAAAAAGAGATACATGGGAGGAATTCTTCTCTTTACTGGCTGTCATCATGACTGCATGTAGTATCTTAAACTATCGCTACTATAGCAATATCACCACTCAAACCCAGATACCACGAACAAACTAAGAATGGAAGCTCCTGTGCTGCAAGAAGGTATCATTCAGCCATGGAATTAACATAGAAATACCAACCTCCGGACTTCCTTTTGCATGAGGTAACACACTTATGATTCATGCTACTGTTGGTTGTTTTCTGCTACATACAGTCAAAGGTATCCAAACTGAAACAGCTTCCTTTCATCAAAATCTATTAATGTCAGTGGTGAAATCAAATTCATTCCTGCCTGTGTTTGACTCCACCATCCATATTATCATTGCACCATGCTACCAAGGTTTTCTCTAAACTAGCTGAGCCAGGATTCCAATTCAGTCTTCTAACTCTAAGTCCGAAACTCTTTTTACTATTACAGGTGACTGGGGAATCTATGCTTCTGCCTTTTATTTGCACACATAGTATTCTGACACTATTCCAAATGCCAGACATCATTAGAAGCTCATATTTCACTAATGAGGTACTCAAAGTATTGGGAAAATGTAATGTGTTTATACCTACAAAAGACTTCCTTTCTAATGAATTAACATGCATATTTCGAAACAATTACTCTTTTCTACAATCACTATATAGACAGAGGACAGAACAGATATCTATCTCAACTTTTACTTGCTTTTTACCTGTTACTCCTTGCTCAAATAAACATAATTACATATAATCTTAATTCTACTAAAAAGCCATGCCTTTAGAGAAAGACGTATGTCACTCAGGTCCCAGGAAAGCAGTGGTTACAATCAATAAAGAGAAACAGACATTTTTAGAAAATTAAGAAGGAAATATGGCTTACAGAGGTTGAACATTTTACTAGAAATCATGTAGTTAGGACCAGAACCAGAAATTTGGATTCCAATTCCTAAATCCGTTTTTTGTCCATATTTTCATAATGCTTCCAAAATGTCCATTAAATATTTACTGAAAATACTTGGCCAAACAAAAACAATCCATTACTGCATGTTCAAGTAAATCAAAAACCTTTTAGTAAGTTAACAGATGCACATTACCTTATAAATTGACTCTTTATTTTTTAAAGTAAGCTTCACTACAATCTAGTTATCTTTTCCACCTTTCTAGTCAACAGATTTCATTGTATTTAAATAATTAAAACGTATCAACTGTTAACAGTTTAAACACACTTAAAGGGAAGTCAGTTCTAACTGATTTTTACATACAGTCACGCATCACTTAATGATAGGGATACATTCTAAGAAATGTGTCATTAGGCAATTTCATCACTGTGTGAACATCATACAGTGTACGTACACAAATCTAGATGGTACAGCCTACTGCACACCTAGACTATACGGTGTCACCTATTGCTCCTAGGCTACACATCTATAGAGCATGTTACTGCATCAGGCACTGTAGATGACTATAACACAAAGCTGAAAAGCTGAGTATGGGTGTTTCTAAAGCTATCTACATGTTTATGTGGCTCGCAACTGGCCAAAACATCATGGGACACGCGACTATATCTACTTTCTACAAATAATGTTGCATGTAATCGTTACTAAATTTGGGAAGACGGAACTTGTTACATTTTTTATTTAAATGCCATGATTTCCCTAATGAAGTAATTATCATAATGTTGACTTCACCCTGCATCCTCTTGGTTATGAACCTAATTACTCTGGGAAGTTTTAACTTGAAGCTCAGGAAATCAACAGTTTTTAGAAATTTGTTTATAAAGGTTATTTCATACCGGATTTTTTGAAAGTGTCGTAGTTGATTCCAACATCCGTTTCACTCTTGATCATTATTCCAAGCTAATCACTGTGACTCCATTGCCTTTGCAACATTTGGGAGAGAGTAATCTGAGACAAATTTGGCCCAATAAAACATAAAGAAATTCTTGTTCAGGTCTTCAAGAAAAGAAAGGCCAGGCTCTTTCTCATTACATATTAACAAGGAAAATGTGGATCCAATTGCTGCCCCTGTCCTCATAGTCACAGAAAACAACAGCTTGAAGGATGAAGCCAAGAAAGCAAAAGGACGAAAAAAAAAAAAAAAAAAAAAGGCCCAACCTAGGTCTCTTATGACGACACTAAGTTCAATTAGCCCACTCTGAAGCCTTCCTGTATTTCCTGTTATGCAACATAATCTACATCCTCATCGATGAGTTTCAGTCGAGATTTCTATTAATTAAAGCGACAAGCATCTTAACCAAAAAAGTAGTACAATTGAGTCTAGGGGCAACAATCACTGGAGCCTGAAGATCCCTTATCTGAAAGCTTGCAAGTGGAAGTGTTTCAGACTTCAACACTTTTTTTGCATCCCTAATCGGAAAACCCAAAATCTGAAATGCTCCAGTGAGTATTTTCTTTGAGCGTCACACTGACGCTCAAAATGTTTTGAATATTAGAGCATTTCAGATTTTGGATTTTTGGAAGAGGGATGCTCAATCTGTGAAAAAAAAAAAAAATCTTACAGTATTACAAACAGAATCTTTCAAAAGTACTTTCTTCTTCATTAGATGGTTCAAATACCAGCCAAGGTTCAGGGCTGTTCTGTAGAGCAAAGGAACTTCAAGACTCTCCCTAAATAATATCTAATTTGGGACACTCTCAGAAAACTAAAGCATTTCTATTCATCTTTTTAAACAGCTGTTAGGCACTCAGCACACTTCCAGGCTCTGGGGATACGGTTGGAAACAAAACAGAACCCCTGTCCTTGGAGCTTGCATTGCAATGGGAAGATAATTAACAAGTAAATGAATATTTTCCTCATGGATTTAGTTCTACTGTATAAAAATCATGAAGTACAGAAGCAAGTTCTCTCATCACCAGTGTCTGAATATTATGTTAAATCAGGGTAGACATAAACAGTAAGACTTAGTTAAACTCTCACACAAGTGAAGAAAAGCCAAAAAGAAAAGACACAGGACAAGAAGAAAAAGACGGAAAAACAGAGAAATCAGACCAGAAATTGTGGAAAAGTCAAAGATACAGAAAGAACAAGACTACAAGATCATCAGACACATGCACGACTACAAACAAATAAAATAAAGAAATGGAGTTTCAAATAGCATCTGTTTCAATTCTGTCACATTAGAATCAGAGTGACTAGGACAGACGGGATGTTAAACCAATTAACAAGGTCTCGAACCTGAAACTGTCTAACACCTTTTTTAAAAAACCTATTTCAAACCAAAGAAAAGACCAAAGTTCCCAGCCCATGTCATAGGGTCCCTCTAAACCACAAGTGACTTGCCAAAACCCACCATACTGAAACACACATTCCAAGGTTGAGCTACATTCAATCTGTCTCATAAGCTGGCCAGGCAGGTAAGAAACAACACATAGAAAAGGAGAGAAATTCCTGCACCCTTTTCTGTGTCATATATAGTAAAGTAGGGATTGCAAAGAGAGAGGAAACTTTAAATGAAAGAAAATTTCTAAAGTGATCAACACAAAAATGGAAAATTCATTAAAAAAATTATCCAAAATTTCTTTCCACACTATTAAAGTCTCTGACAAGGTACTAACAACCAAGTAAATTAAATGACTTGGGTTCCTTATTTTCTCTCAGAAGAAATTTAAGAAAATGTTAAGTAGTCACTGAATTGTTTAACAAATTCAAGTAAAAAGGTAAAGTAAATAAGTTACCAGGATAAGTCATAAGCACTTGAGTAAAGGGCTCACTCTTCAAGCACACAGTTAAATTATTTTAGACAGAACAATAGGTAATTGCAATGTTAAGTGGTCTGTCCTGCTCTTATAATATGCTACATACTACAATGGTTTCAGAATTTAGATCACAGGTCCATGGGCAACGCCACTACGGGGATTCCTGACACTGGGTCTTAATATCAAGAAGATATAAAGGATGTTTAACTCAAAGCTCTTCTAAAATGTACATTTTTAAGTATTTTGGCAGGAAGCTTTAAGATTTCTTTAAGTAGAAACATTTATTCAACTTACAAATATTTATTGAGTACCTACCTTATATGAGGCACTATATCAGCCACAATTAATGCAATTTAAAAATAAGAATTACTCTTACATACATGGGGAATATTCAGTTATTCTTGATCATGGAGGATGGCAAAAAAAAAAAAAAGGCTATGCCTTTTAAGTAAAATGACTACATATCCTTATCTACACCTTTCATCCTAGCTTTCTGTCACTGTCAAAAGCATCCCAGTTTAATCACTGAATTATATGGTTACCCTACCACAGTGGGTAGGCAGACAGGTGCTATATGGTAGCTAGTTACCATAATGCCAAATATTACCTAGATTTCTTTTTTATGTTGTAGATAAGAATAGGCAACCTTTAGATAAAATGTAAAGACTCAGATGTTATATCAACACGATAAAAGCATTCTGTGATTGCTGAATAATAACTTTTAAAAGGATTTGTTTTCTTACTTCAAACACCCAGTAGTCAAATATTTCATCATTCTGTGCTACTGGATTAATGGTTTGCAACTAACCCAGGCAGATCTCAACAGCCACGTGACCACGGAAAGAACCAAAACACTGGGGCCACTTGCCAGACCGCCACAAGCACAAAGGCCTAGCAGGTGGCTATCCGCGGCTCCAAATTGAATCATGCTGCACAGACCATGATTTCCATCATTGCATAATGTTGTTTTGTGTAACGTAACTCCTCATATCCAATTTTCAAAATTAAGACAAAATTGTTTTTAATGACAGGACAAACCACAATAGGAAATAACAATGATCTAAATAACGTTGTTCAGGACTCAGTGAAAAGGGTCCCTCCCAGGCCCCAGAAGTAATCACCAAACCCCACCTACCCTCACCCCCAATATTTGTTCAATGAAGCAGTGCTGTTTTCTGGAACAAATCCCGAGGCCTAGTTAAACACCAGGTGGTACACTATGGTAATTTTTTTTTTAAAGTAACAGATGGCTCCAACTTTTCATCTTTATAACACACAGCACAGGACTTATGCAAGTGAAACTGTCTTCCAAGTACTTTATACAAGTAATACAATTACTCATGTGACTCATCAGTTCGCATCATAAAGAGAGCAGCAGGTGAAACAGATGCTGTACTCCTGGATTATTTATGACCTTGTATAACAGATATACAAATGATACACATAAATACAGATATACAAAGATATATTTAAGTGTAGTTATATATTTGATGGTATTCCATCTCCCTAGTTATAAAATTAGAGGACTAACTTAAATGATTACTTTGGTTTGAGTAAATAAAGGTAAAATGTTATAAATCTCAAATGGGAGTGAGGAGAAGGGTGTGTCCACTGCCATTAAAGTCTGGACTGTAGGATCTTTTACTCGAAATGTAAGAGTTGAAAGTAGCCAGAAGCTAGTTGGATCAGCCTATGAGCATCTGATCACTACTTTCAAATTCACCAAAAGCCTTGGAGATAAGCCTAAAGTAAAGTAATAGAAGTTAGTCGGACAGATTTTTTCCCCCTTCTTTCTATTTCCACCCACCACACAACCCTGCAGCCAAGGTCCAGCCTCAAACAGCTTTGCCTCCCCACATGAGGCAAGGCTAGTGAGAGGCACGGGTATCTCCGGATACAGCAGTAGAATTAAGGCAAAGAAATCTTCATGGGTAGCACAGGGCTTTCCATAGAGAGGGCTTGCCTATCCCAGCCTGCTGTGCCTGGCCTTCCCCACCTCTCCTACAGCCCTGTGAAGTGTGGACCAAATGTGTGGTCGAGGACGACCCTCATCATCACCTCGGCTTTCTGTGGCTGAAAACCATGAGCATAGGCACCCATGGAGAAGGTCTGCTGCTGCCTTTAGAAGAGTGACTGCAATGTCAGTAACTGCCTCGCCAGTGAACTTGACATATAAAGCAACCCCGCTAAGAACACGTATTACCAGACCCACCACACAGGATAAGTGACACAGGCAGCAAACCAAAAAGTAATCCTAAACATATTCGGGAAGGGTTGTGCTACTGAAATGTATATACCAAGGAAAAGGAAAGCCACAAGCTTCCCTATAAAATTAGATCTGCTAAAAACTAGTGCTAGACTCTTCCAAAACCATGAAATGGACACAGATTCCTGATACATTTTGGGTTTGCCTGAGAAGTGAAGTACCCTATATATCGGTCTCCTCAGTAAAAATGTGTCCTGAATTTCAGCAAGTCTTTGCAAAAGAGCTTTTAAGCCCATTTGTTTATATATGAGGGTCCTTCCTGATGAGATCTCTGAATGTCTGAATGGTATACATTGAATTTGTCTTGTCTTTACATGGTATTTAAATAATTATTACCGAGTGTCAAAAGCCTGTACTGTTCCATACATAGTAGCTAAGTAATAGTTGTGACTGATGTTGTTCTTTATAAAATATATATTTTGTGAACAAGCTTAAGTAATAATCTAATTACGTCAGAAACAAAATTTCACTTATTGATACTTGCTTGAAAATGAAAATAATCACAATTAAAATATATGCTCAGTAATATTAAACAAAATTAAAAAACCACAAGTATTGTCATTTGTAAAATGAAAAAAAAATCAACTCCTTTTAAATATTTAGTTTTGCTAAAGCATATTATACAAACCCTAAGTTAATTAGTTTACACTTGAGGTCAGCTACCTAGCATGACTTGCAATCACAAATACCATGATTAGTGTTTCTGCAATTTCAGGAAGTTGATCATTTTGTGCAACACTTCCAGGAAAAATTAACACTTGGAAAAAAGCTGACTTTTAAATTTACAACTATTAATTAACATCCTATTTCTATTCTCCCCCTTACCCTAGTACAATGAGAAATTATTGCAGGCTACTCACATTTTTAATTGAATGTGAATTGTTATTCTCATTTTAGTCAGGCTTTCTTATCCATTTATTCTAAACCTCATATTCTTTGTTGCAAGTTAACCAGATGACCACCCTATAATGGTACTGGCACACCATAAATTCAACAATTTACACAGGCATCAGGGCAGTGGACTATACCATCTAGAATTCCATTTTGAAAGAGTAAATCACAAAGAGATTCGCAGAAGTGAGATTTAATTTGAGAAACAATGAGCAAATTAACGATTATTTCCTGACATCTGGTCTAGGGACCTCTTCCATAGATCCTTGTTTTCTGGTTTTACACTGCTGCCCCCTCATATATAATTCAGCATGGTCTCATGTGACTTTGCCACTGATACATATTCAAAGCTATTCATTAAGAAGAAAATCAGCTCATCTCCTACCATTCTCCCTCTGGCTCCTTCTATTCCAGCCACACTTGCTCCTCCTTGTAGTTTCTTGAACATACCAAGCATATTCCTCCCCTGGTGTTTTTTTATTGCTGTTTCCTCTGTCTAGAATGTTCTTTTCTCAAACATTCCCATCACTCATTAGCTTATTTCATTCAGGTCCCTGATCAAGTCACTTTACCAGAGAAGTCTTCCTTGACTATGCTATACAAAATCACACCCCTCTTCTCTCTCAATACCTTGCTTTCATTGTCTTCCCAACATTTGCTACCAGCCAGACTTACATGTTACCTTTCTTTAAGCTACATGACAGCAGAAAATTTGCTTCATTCACTGCTATTATCCCTTAGAAAAGTACTTGCTGTAATTTGATGAAAATTAACTCAAGGAATGTTTGTTTTTCTACCTAGTCATATAAGCTCATTAAGTATTTTGTTTTATTCAGTGCTGAAATCCCACAGCCTCAAACCGTGCTTAATTCCTGAAACAATCAATAATTGTGTTGAATGAAATCTACAACAGGCCTGCATTTTTCAAATGCTCTCAAAATTGAAAACAATAATAAAGACATAATTTTATTAGGATTTAATTTGATTATTAAATAAAAATTCACTATTTCTCAAGTAACTAAAACTTTTAGTAGTTTTGAAAGTTTAAATTCACACAGTAGACTGTATGTACACATTTGCGTATTAAAAATATTTCTGAAAATACAATGTGTAAAACTAATTATATAACATCGTGTTTTTATGCCATTACTACTCTCCCCTCCAAAAAAGTTACAGCCCAAAACAAAACCGTTTTACTAATATTTACTAATATTATATCATGTTTTTATTACTATTTATATTATGTCAAGCTTTCCTATTATGATCTTCCCCAGAAAAAAAGTGTAGTCATTGACATAATAAAACTGCAGATCAACTGTACTCTAAGACATCATAACATTTTTACTCCATTCAAATAGAACAATATCTATAAAATACCTTCAAAACCATCAGTCATATATATTATTTACATGAATCACAAATTCCCTTTGTTTTCAACAGCAAATACATCAGAGCACATAAAACATTTGCGTTTTTTTCCTTTATTTTATTTTTTTGATATTAACTGTCTACACCAAGGGTCAGCAAAATTTTGTACGTAAAGTGCCAGATAATAAATATTTTAGATTTTGTGAGCCATATGGTCTTTATCAGAGCTACTCAACTCTACACTAATAGTGTGAATGCAGTCACAAACAGTACCTTAAGACTCAGTGCAACTCTGTTCCGATAAAACTTTATTCATAAAAACAGCCAACAGGCTAGGTTTGTCCTAAGGGCCATTGTTTGCCAAGCCCCAGTCTACACTACTTCCTCTAAAGTAACTTTATTTAACAAAGCCCAGAACAACCCAAGCTATGAGGAAGCTATGTGCCAAAAGTCAACTTATAATGGAGGATTTGTTTTTAACTTTCACTATATTTGCAACACATACTGTAATAGAAATCATATTACTGTTAGCTGTAAGATTCTTAGACAAATGAAAATCAGCTCTTCACTTCTCTGGACACCCAATTAGAAACAAAGGGAAATCCTATTTCTGCCACAGACCCTGGTGAGACAGGAATGCTGGGAAGGGAAGAACATGGTCCCTTTAAATGATAAAGAAGGTGGGAAGATAAGTGCTGGATATAGAAGGGCATGGCCCCTGGCTAGGGCTCCACCCCCATGGACCTAGGTGAGGACAGGCACTCCTGTCTTGGAACCCAAATGTTACATTTCCCATGACCACCCTGGTCTAACACATCCCATTCCTGTGCCTCTAAAAATTCTGAGACCCTAGCGGGCAGATACACAGTGGCTGGACATTGTGAGGAAAACATCAACACATGGGCAGAAGAAGACACAGTGGCTGGATGTCAAGAGGGCCTGGAGAGGAGCACACCAGAGGAAGAGAACACACAGACACCAGCAGGCCGGCAAAAGGGGGTGGGGGTGGGGGCGGTTAATCCACAGGAAAACCATTCTGGCTCCCCTACCTGCAGAGCACTACTTCCACTCCACAAAACCTTGGACGCATTCTCCAAACCCAGGTGTGATCTGATTCTTCCGGTACACCCAGGCAAGAACCCAGGATACAGAAAGCCCTCCGTCCTTGTGACAAGGTAAACGTTCTAACTGAGCTGGTTAACACAAGCCTATAGATAGCAAAACTAAAAGAGCACCCTGTAACACACACCCACTGAGGTTTCAGGAGCTTAAGCATCAAGCCCTAGACACTGCCTTGGGGTCAGAGCCCCCCACGACCTGCCCATCTGTATGCTCCCCTGGAGGTTCGAGCAGTGGGGCATTGAAGAAGAGAGCCACACACCCATCACACGCCCTGTGAGGGGGACAAGGGGAACCTTTCCCGTTTCACTGAGTCCTAAGAGTTGAAACACCAAATAGCACAGGAGTAGGAGAGAAAAGAAGGAAGAAGAGGACCACTTCTCCTTTTCTGAGCAAGTGTAATCCCTGGCATCTTTTTACTTCCCCCTGTCCACGCTATGAAGGATCCCACTGCTGTCAGCCTCTCCCACCACAGCATCACAGCAGGATCTGCTCTAACTCTCAATCCACCCAGAGCTGTAAAAACATCTCCATTCCTTTTCTAATCAATCTTTTATCCTTTAAGAAAGCGGATTTCTACTAAAAACAAGAAGAAAAACTAGCTGATTAAACTACACATACCAATGGGTAAATTAAAGGTCTAGTAAACATTCACAAAACTCCTACACACCGGGTACATAAGATAGTTACTTTACTAAGCGTGGCTGGAGGAACATAACTCAAAGTTCTGGTGGGTAAAATTTTCTTAACAGTGAAGGGGGAAATGCAGGTATTATGAAGGAAAAACCTTTGAGGGGGTGGGAGGGGGCAGAGGCCATGGGCACACCAAGCCTAACTGTATGAGGGCTCCTCAACTGTCCTCCTAAGCTGTCCTTTCTCTAAGCATGTGTCTCCACTTTTGAGGCGCCTATTCTCTCCTTGAAGGATCATTAGCTCAAATATCTACAGGAAGGTAACAGACATGAAAGTACAACAGGAAATGCTAAGGACTGGAGCAAGTCAGAGAGTCTCAAAGCAGGGAGCTGCTACTTAGTTCCAGCAAGAGCACAACGCAGGACCGGCATTGCCATTCGCTGGTTTTTCCAAGAAAGCCAGAAACACAGAGTCTTTTTTTAAATGCGAAATTGTCAAATTTTTAAAACATTGGGTAAGAAACAAAACAAAAACAAAACAACCCCTGATGTATAGGTTAGATTGAGCCCGTAAGTCATCAGAAGTCCTGTCCTTTCTAACGGGTACTCCCCAGGGTCCCAATACAGCGTGTGGGGGTGGAAGCTGCTAGCAGGCTTCTTTACGGACCAGGAACTCTGCTGTCCGAAGGTAGAGAACTGTTTAATAGAACCTGAAGGGAACGAAATCTCAGAAAATTTGTATTATTCTCTACAAAAAAAATTTGTATTATTCTCTACATTGAAAAATACAACTCAGGTATTCCCAAGATATTCAATTAAAATTGCTTTCTTCTTCACAAAAGTCAGATATGCAAGTAAATCTACAAATTAAAATATTTTAGAAACAGGTTACATAAAAACTAAAAACTAAAAAACAAAACAAAAAAATCCCTCCAGACCACCCTCCTCAGCTATAACCACTGTATACCATTTGGTGTTGAATGACTTATTTCAGTCAAAATGTAAATTGATTTTAAAATTCATTTATAGTAATTTCATCTGGTCCTGAAGTCATATAAGAGGTGGCTCAGTGGGCAGTTTGCTTTCTCAATATTCTATATGTTACTCCCTTTTCTACAAATATCTATCCTCAATCAGTAGAATCTTTCTGTAGCAGAAGGTAAATTTCATACTATAAAACAAATCTGAGCTTGCCATGAAATTTAGGCTACTTAACTCAGGTCAGACTTGTCACAGGTCAGGCCTGCCAGCTGCTGTGCAACTTCTGTTCTAGTTTCTGCCCAGGCCTGTAATTATTTACAGTTTTGCACCTGTCAAAATCCTGAAACAATGACTTTCCTTGTTTCTCTGTGTTTACAGGGAGTTAAATGTACTCCATTTCAAAATTGAACATATAAGGCACACATGTTAGGAGAGTCACCATCATTCAGTTTAACTTTTTTTTTTTTTTTTTTTTTTTTGAGATGGAGTTTCACTCTTGATGTCCAGGCTGGAGTGCAGTGGTGCAATCTCAGCTCACCGCAACCTCTGCCTCCCGGGTTCAAGCGGTTCTCCTGCCTCAGCCTCCCAGGTAGCTGGGGTTATAGGCATGTGCCATCAGGCCCTGCTAATCAGTTTAACTGTTTTTAAAAAAAGAAGTAAAATAGAAATGAAGTGGAAAAAATAAATTAGGTTTTGATGGTTAGTAAACAAAATATTAAAGTAACTATTTTCCATCTTCATGAACATAAGAATTACTCATTAATTGTCTTAAAAAAAAATGCTTAATCCAAAAGCCAGACCTCCACTATCAGAATTTAGAAATCGGGAGGGATGGGTACATTTTTAATATGTGTTCTGAAAACCATGTTTTTAAAAATAATCAACAACATAATAAACCAAAACAGCGTCATCTTAAAAGACTGATTAGTCACTACTGCTACAATTTAGTCAACAAATTGGGAGGCTATCTGTTCAATAATTCAGTAGACAGATAAAATTAAAGTACTAAGTATATCAAAAGAAGAAAGGTAAATAATGCTGTATGTGGTTCTGTCAGCTAAATTGACCACTCACTAAGAAATGTAAATGGCCTTCTCACTACAGCTGATTCAGCCATACAGAGATTGAGAGCCCAGGCTTGACCAGCTTTTATTCTCCTAAGTTATGCAACTCTCTCCAGAAGGTGCATATTTCTTTAAGAAATCAGCAACCCTGGGTAAACAGGGTGCATCTGGTGAACACATGTCCAGGAGCAGGTAAACACATGATTTCAGTAATTACTTCTAATACCATCTGTCAAGCAGGTAGTTCAAAACCTACCCAACAGGAAAGGCAGTTTGAAGTAATTTTTAAGTGAATATACTTCTCATCTGCTTAATAAAAGTAAAGATCAAAATACAAACCTAGAAACCCGTCTGCCTCTGCCCTGAATTTACCAAGGGTGAAGGCAGGCAAGTTCATTCCTGTGACTAAAAAAGATGATAATGCTACACTGCTTAAGAAGCGCATGAATCTGATTAATTATCCCCAAAAGAAATTTCCTTATGATTAGAATGGCAGTAATTTATTCAGCACGAATCAATAACTAACAAGTCTGGTCTCTGTAATACATTAAAGTGTGTCACCTGTCTGCAAAACCGTCTCACCATTTATTAAGGGATAAACCACTCAGGTGACAAATGTTTTGAAATACTGCTCAGTATCCTTAACTGGACTTGAAAAACATAAACTCTAATGCAAAAGAACACAGATAAAGAAAAAATATAGAAACAACAGAGGAAAAGCGGAAAAAATACAATTAAGAATTTTCTGACCTCTAAAAAAACGGTTATATAAGAGACTTTTTACAATTTATCACGGTAAATTCTGCCTTAATGTGTATCTATAAACCACCAACACATTCACTGGTCTGATTTGTATTATTTAAGTGGAGTAAATTCTACCAACTCTTAAACACCCAAAGTGAGTCACTGACAGAAACACCAAGGGCTGAATTTCCCCAGATAAATACAAATGATTGTTTTAGATTCAGTTCCCTCACCTTATCTTTACCACAATTTTTACCATGGCAAAACTGACTGCTTTAAATTTTACCTTCTTCCTTTCCATCTCCCCATCATGATACTGAAATATTAAAAATAAAGTTGTTTAGTAGGTATCCCTAATGTGATGTGATGAGAATGGCACTTCACCACTGTGGCCTTCCCCCAAAAGTCCGTAACTCTCAACATGAGAAATTCATCAGACAAACCCAAACTGAGGGACATTCTACAAAACAGATGTCTGAACCAAAACTGCCAGGAATCAGAAACAAAGATAATCTGAGAAACTGTCACAGACTAGACGACTAAGAAGACACCGTTAAGTGCAACATGTACCCTGGATGAGATCCTGGGACAGAAAAAGGACTTTAGGAGAAAACTAGTAACATCTGAGTAAAATGTGGCACTGAGTTAACAGGAATGTACCAATGTTCATTTCTTGGTTGTGAGAAACGTAGCATAATGATGTACGATGTTAGTTAGTAACAGTGAGAAACTGGGTAAGGGGTATGTAGGAATTCTCTACCTTTGCAGCTTTCCTGTAAGTCAAAGACAACTGTAAAATCAAAAGGTTATCTAACATTTTGTTTAGTGGGGATTTGAATGTTCACCCAACCAAAATTCAATGACTGGCCACTACATTACAGGCAGACACAATGCAGTGCACAGGAAACCTTACTGTAAGACAAAGTCAGCATGAATACATTGGAACATCACAAAACTGACTAAAACCCACCATTGGTGGGAAAATAATTAAAAGAATTCGAGCATAAAACAAGGTGCCTCACTGATATAAAGCATATAAATCATCTCCTGTTACAATGGGTGTAGTTACTTTAAAATACTTGTGCATAAAGAGAGACATACACTTATGTAACTCAAACTTCAAATCTAGGGGCAATTACTTCAGTCAGAAAGACAAAGCCAGGACATTCTCATTAGAATCCCATACCAGGAGATTGCAACAATTAGTAGGTATCTTCATGGAGCAGAATGGGGCCTTAGTCTTGCAAAAAAGTAGCTCACTTGCCTGCAACTTGTTTGGCAGAAACTAACCATTAAAAATAACAAAATTTACCTATGTCATTTCATGACAATCCCTACAGAAGTTTCTAATTGTGCTTCCAGAAAGCCAACTGAAACTGTATGAAAACTTTTCCCACGTTTATGAATGTGCCTCCTTTTGGTGGACAGAATGTATATGGCTTTTATCAGGTTATTAAAATAGTCTGTGCCTCAAAAATAACCAAGAACCAGAATACTGAAAAATCAAGTCAACCAATGATTTTTTCTTAATTAATATATTTTTGCTTAAATTATACAATGTATATTTTCCCAAAAAAATGTCACCCTCTCTTTTGATCTAATTACATTATCTTTCAAAAACAGATAAAATCTTCACTAGAAGGAGATGCACTTTCCTTGACACTTCAAACGGCTCACCAAGAGCAGAAATCAAAACTTTCAGAAGCCACTGTTTTCCAACAGTGATGTTCTATGCATTTCTTAATTTCAAACTAGAGATACTAATGGTTTGCTCATCTCAATAAAGTTTATTTTTAAAAATCAGTTTATTTCAGTCATGTTTTTCAGGATCTTCACACTAATTTTTGCATGACATCTTATAGTTTCCAGTATATATATCCAGCCCTAGAAAAGAACAGCCAATTTTCTTCCTTTTGCATCTCTCTAGTGATTTTTTTCATTTTTGAATGAACTAGTACAAGGAAATATCCTTCTATATAGTGACCAGCAATGCCCCTAAAGGTCAGATTATCACCTCAGTAGTGTGGTAAAGCAATGTATAGCACTTTTTTAAATCTTCATGAGCAAACATGGAAAATGCTGAAATTCATTACAAGTGAACATGATGAAAACTGACTACTGAACACATCATACAAAACATTCTTCGACACATACTGTTTGCATCAAGTCCTAACTGAGGAAAGATGGAAAGAAATGAGCAGCAGACAGGGTCATAGACTACCTGTAAAAAGTTAATGAAAGATTTACTCAGCTTTGCTTCAAATACTATATAATTATAAGTTGTGATTCTTATTCTATGATACTACTTTCCAATTTAACACAACTTAGGAAAAATTAATTTTAGTAATACCCGGTCAAATTTTAAATTTATTTTGTTAAAATACTTTTTAAAAACTGCTAAAAATACAAACAGTACTTTTTTTTTTTTGTCTCTAAAGCCAAGCATAAACCCAAGGACAGAGATAAAAAGAAATTCAAAATAAAAAGTCTGTACTCTAGCTTTACATGATCAAAGGAAATTGTCTTTGCTAACCATTAGGCTAACTTCTAATTTTTTTCTAAAGGATGGATTTCATTTACTTCACTAAATATTTTCAGGTGCTTTTAGCTACTTATTTCTTCAACAGTTCGCAATCTAACCTTAGAAGCTCTGGAGTCCTGGAGGCTAAGGGGTGCCTGCACCAAAATTCTGTTTGATAATTGCCACTGAGGAATATAAAAATATGGGGGAAAGTGGATTTGGTTTTTAGATGACTTCTTAAAATCAGTCTTTATTAAAAGGATAGGGCCCATATTTCTGGGGTCTCCTCATGTTTTGCTCAATGTGGAATGCCTTTGGGGCAACAGCTAAGAGAAGAAATGGAAATTTAACTGTAACTTAAGCCATCCATACATTCAAGAAATCTGACAACGGCTTTTTCAAATCTATTTTTAAAATAATCAGTGAAATATAAAGTCCACTGATATAAAGGAATCTGGAACAATCAAATACAGAGAGACAATCATAGTTACCAGGGATTGGAAGAAAGGAGAAATTGGGAGTTACCGCTTCAC
Source organism: Saimiri boliviensis (assembly GCF_048565385.1). NCBI lineage: Eukaryota > Metazoa > Chordata > Mammalia > Primates > Cebidae > Saimiri > Saimiri boliviensis. The sequence goes on along the minus strand of NC_133452.1, from coordinate 158,661,501 downwards.
AGGTACAGAGTTTTAATTGGGGATAATGAAAAACTTCTGCAGACGAATCATGGTAACGGCTGTACAACAATCTGAATATACTTACTGACACTGAACTATACACTTTAATAATGGTTAAATGGTAAAAACTGATAAAATGCCAAATTTTATTTTATGTATATTTTACAATTTAAAAAAAAAATCAATGAAAACCAAAACGGCTGCCTTCAACACTCTGCAGAATAGCTGGTAATCCAGAGTATATCTGCCTGGCCAGAGGAAAAAATGGAATAAAACAAAAGAATGACGGAAGTTGCAGGAACAGAGATGAAGAAACTAAGTGGTACAAATGAATGACCAGATATGATCAAGCGGAAGCTCTCTAGTAAGGTATAAAAATCACTTCTTCCTGTTATAACTTGGTATCTGGAGAAAATGATGTACATGTCTCTAAAAGATAAAATGCTATAAGAAAATGATGTCCATCCAGAGAATCTGCATGGATCTCTAACTTAAGCAGTCCTAAAGTATGGTTTTGATAATGAGACGTTCCCCTGAGTATAATAAAAAGACAGGCTACTTATGGGAGACATCCAACGAATAATAAACTATCAGCGGCTGTTGGGCCTAAAGCCCTAGAGACTTTTTAGGCAATAATTCTGGATACTCCCATCAGTGCCAAAGTTTGACTAGAAGCATGAGAAAATCCAGTTCATAAGGCCACAGACAACTTTATTTCTTTTCCCAGAAAAACACAGTCCTAAAATACGTATACTACATCTACGTCTTTCACAATTGCTGGCTGGAAAAGCAGCAGCACTGCATTAAACAGGGACTGTCTCATTCAGTCTGTGTCACCATAAAGCAATAGCTGAAGCCGGGTAATTTATAAAGAAAAGAGGTTTATTTGGTTCATAGTTCTACACGCCGTACAAGACCCATGGCACCAGAATCTGCATCCAGTGAGGACCTCAAGCTGCTTCCACTCATGGCAAAGGGGAAGGGAGCCAGTGTATACAGAGATCACACAGGAAGAGAGATGTGGGGGTGCCAGCCTCTTTTTAACAACTAGCTCTCTCCAGAACTAAGACAGCAAGAACCTGCTCATTATTGTGAGTATTGTAGGTAGCTACTGACCATGACCCAAACACCTCCATTTGGGCCTACCTCAAACATTAGGAAACAAATTTCAACGTGAGATTTGGAGAATCAAATATCCAAACAATAGCAGGGACTTAAAAACATTTCCTACTTTTTCACTGACGTGAAAAGTAGTGACAAAGGTCATCATTCTGGTGTTTATGGTATACATGGGGTCATGTTACATCTTATTATTTTCATGGGCTATTTGGCGAGAGAAATTGGGGGGAAATCCTTTAGCTCTGGCATTAATGTAACTATGATATCTGTTACCTATGCTGAGTTGACCCCTTATAACAAGATTAATAAGGACATGAACAATATGCAAGCTGTGGGAATAGAACCTTTTCTATGCAACTCAACAAAAAAAGACATCCTGATGCACAGGTAGAGATGCCCATTCTTCTCCTTCTGTGGAACCAAAGAGGGCCTCCCTAGATCCAGAGTAAAATACTGTGACTCTGATCAAAGTAGCTGGCAGGGGCCAAGTACAGTGGCTCATGCCTGTAATCTCAGCACTTTGGGAGGCCGAGGCAGGAGGACTGCTGGAGCCCAAGAGTTGGAGACCCAGCCTGGGCAACAAAGTGAAACCCTGTCTCTACCCAAAAAAATTATTTATTTATTTAGATAGTTATAACACTCCACATAAACTTGGAGGTTAAGTAACAAACTGAGAACACTTCTATACCAAACGTCTCTAAATATAGATACACACACACACACACACACACACACACACACACACACACACAGAGAGTTAGCCGGGTGTGTTAGCGTGCACCAGTGGCCCCAGCTCCTCGGGAGGCTGAGGTGGGAGGATTCCTTGAGCCCGGGAGGTTGAGGCTGCAGTGAGCCATGATCATGTCACTGCACTCCAGACTGCATGACAGAGAGAGATCTTGTCTTTAAAAAAAAAAAAAAAAAAGTAGCTAGCAACTTCTCAAGGAGACCCATGCCAAGCAGGACTCCTATCAGTTACCTGCTAATTAAACTAAGAACATTTCCGAGTTAAACAATCTCAAGGTCAAGTTTAACCAGGTCTTACAAAAGCTTTTAGTATTAGACTTTAGTCATTCTCATTAAGTGGATAAGGCATGACAAGGGAAGGCAAAAGTATTTCTGTGGTCTCAACTTCCAGAAAGCCACAGGTGAGAAAGCAAGGCACATGCTAATATAAAGTATATTAACTAAAAAGAACTCAATACAGGATATTTGTCCCTGAAATAAATCCATCTATCTGGAAATATAATTCTGTCATTTTGGGGGAAGAGGGAAAGTAATCGTTCTTCCTCTTGATAAAATGCACACAAAAAGTTTAGACAACTGACAGTTCAAGAAGTTTAGTCTCAGAAAGATTTCAGAAACCTGAACTGAATAAAAAGAATTATCTTATTTCAACTGGGCAAATTATGAGAAATGGTTACAAGTTTGAATAATGGTTAGCATTTCTGACTGAGCAGAAAAGGCAATAAATATTTCTACACATTAAATAGTTGAAAAGGAAGCAAAGATGGAAGAAAAAAGTGAGAGGCCTTCTTAGACTATGAAGGACCACCTACCGAGGATGGAGCTGTCCCTTACTCATGTGCAAGCCCCAACTGTCTTTTAACTTTACTACTTGGCAATGATCATTTTCTCTATATTATACCTGTCAAAACACTGGTTTCCCAAATTTATCCAATACGTTAGTTAGGTTTTTTATATGTTCTGGGCTGGTAAACAAAAATTTTAAATGAAGCCTCAAAAGATAATAAATCCCAGGAAAAAAAAAGTACAAAACTGATAATTACCGTTAATTTCCATAGCTGATATTCCCCACCAGCAAGCTTTCTACCATGGTTTCACTTTAGTTTTTATGATTTTGATCCACAAGAATCACAAAGTTTCAGAGTTCCAGAAATAATTAATCCCCTTTGTTACCCAGAAGAAAATTCTGTGGAATCCCAGATCAAAGGCCAGAATGGTTTCAAACATTATAGTCAGAGCATATAAAAATGAAGAAAACCAGATATAATTACTGTCATTTCACTTACTGATTGGTAGTAGACAGAATTCACAAGATTTTATGATATTTGGACCTCCTAACAGAAAGCTGACTGAAAAAGTTATAAAACTCCACGTAAACTTGGAGGTCAAGCAACAAACTGAGAACACCTCTCTACCAATCATCTCTAAATCTTTAGTCATCTTGACACGTTTAACTTCAGTTAAAACTCCTGGCAAAGAAATAGTGAGAATTGCCCTTGACTTTATGCCCTTCATATGTACTCTATTAAGTTTGATTTACTCGGGGGCGGGGGAACACTCCAATTGGTAGACAGTAATCTTATGTAAATGTCAAAATATCTTAGTATTCAGGGTAAGCAAAAGCTGCCGTGCCTATACAACAAATCCCGTAAGACAAAGTTCTATAAAATTTTTAAACTGCACACTGTGAAAACTTAAAAACTTTCGAGCATACACCCAAGTTTATGTGTATTTGCTTATAAATTACATACATATATTAGTGCAGAAAAAGTGGCTGTGTATGCTATATAACAAACAAAATAAAAATGAAAATGAATGGGAAACAAAGAGTGAGATAAAAATGAAGTTTTTAACATTTTCTTCTCACCCAACTCCAAATCTAGCCTAGGGATATGTACATCCCACTATGGAGGCAACTACAAGAAAACACAAGAAAGCAGACTGAGACACATAATGAGCTTTCTTTCACAATGCTTTGGAGTCCTCTCTAAATTATGTAAGCATTGACAACTGAAACCCTTCTCAAACTCGGGAGAGCTGTTTTTAGCCCTTTCTCAATTATCCTCACATCCCTGAGAAGATACACGGCAAGAAAGGAGGCAGCCAGATGAAACGGCAAGCATGGAGCCCTCTGGTTAAGAGCACTAATAAGGAAGTTTAATAAAACTACAGACTAAATTAAGTGTACCTATTCACTCTGCCAGCGACGACTTTCACCCAGCCAGGCACTCACGTTCGCCTTGCCTCAGACCATTACTTGCCGTAAGCTCTATTATCAATCACCCTCTCCAACATCACCAGGCAGAAGGCAGACTGGCCCCACCATGCCATCTGTACACACACCTGCTCTCAGCAGCAGTGGTTGTTCAGGGTCTGCCGGCCCAGAGATGCCCACGCCCAGAGGGCACCACTGTGAATTCATATTTTCTGCAGGAACTAGTCCAAACATTTGGGAAGAAAAGCTCAAAAGAGCCAAAGGCAAGAGACAGGACAATGAATGGCAGTTTACAAATGGCAGCCACATAATCTCCTGCAGGGGTGTTGGTGGGGTAATAGTCATAAAGTGTTTTGCCTACTCATAGTCCCTAAGACCTTCAAAGTCACTATTGCTTATTACCTGTGATAATACCTGCTTTTCTAAAAATCTACCAAAATAGTATTGTTACATACATGTTTCATTTTAAAAGTATATTCACCACCATATATGAGCAAAATAATAAGCATACCAGAATCTTCATTTTTGTTTTTCATTTTTACAGTAATAAAAGTATCAAGCAGTCAGTAGTGGTACATAAGAATATTATTCAATGAACTCACATGACATCTGTGAAATCTGCTCTCAAGATCTGAAAGTTATATTCATTTTTTACCAGTTTTTAGGAACATGGAAACAGTCTTGACTTCCACAGTTCCCTTATAGCTAATTCTTAATATATAAGAAGCTTACATAAGTATACCTGAAAAACATGAAGTTTATAAATAAAGACAAAATAAATAGGAAATAACACAAAAAATTTTAAAAATATTCTATTTTGCTTATAATCAAAGAACGTTTATTAAAACAATGAGCTGTCATCCCAATCTCCATTAATTAGCAAAAGTGAAATTGAAAATACTGAAAGCAGATGAAGCAGGGGTGTGTCTCCCTCATTCTCACACACTGCTGGTAGTAAGGTTGATAGATACCTGTTTTCTAGAGAACAACATGGCAAAATACGTCTGGAGTTCATAAATGCTCATTCTTTGACCCAAAATTCCACCTTCACAAACTAGATCTACAATTTTTAAAACGCAATACCAAAAAAGAAGATAAAGACTTATGCCCAAAAATGTTCATTTATTTGACAGTAATAATACATTTATACTAGTGAATAAAAAATCGGATAAAATCTAAGTACTCAGACAGAAAAATATATACAACTTATAATATATCCACAAAATGAAATATTATGTAGCCATTTAAAAACTATCTCATTTAATATGTGTTTTTTTTTAAAAAAGTAGGATGCAAAACTAAGTACGATATAATTTTACCTATGTAAAAGAAAAATCAAATACAGAAAAAAGATTGGAAAGTCATATGCCAGCATGTTAACTATGGTAACTGCTACATAAGGGTTAGAAATATTCTACAATGTGCAAGTTATTTTTCATAACTGGGAAGAAACATCATTTTAAAATTCCATGGATTAACAACCAATGAAATTTCAAAAACTTAGCTATTCTCTAACAGCAAGAGCACTCTACGAAACATAAGTCTCATACAATAAAAACAGAATTCCTTATCATTCAATTCTGAATGATTATGACATGTTCTTTTTGGGGGGAGGGGTAAATGGCACCCATTCATTGCAATTAAATAGCTCTTTTGGTCCATATTTCCATAAAGAAAAATTAAAGCACAGATAAATAAAATTTCTCTGAAAATCAGCATCACAACATAAACCTTTAACAAGTAACAACCAGTGATAACAAAAATACCATTTACCTGGCCAGGCACAGTGGCTCCCACCTGTAATCCCAGTACTTTGGGAGGCCGAGGCGGGTGAATCACAAGATCAAGAGATCAAGACCATCCTGGCCAACATGCTGAAACCCCGTCTCTACCAAAAATACAAAAAAATTAGCCAGGTGTGGTGGCACGCACCTGTGGTCCCAGCTACTCGGGAGGCTGAGGCGGAAGAATCGCTTGAATCTGGGAGGTGGAGGTTGCAGTGAGCCGAGACTGCGTCAAGGCATTCCAGCCTGGCGACAGAGCAAGACTCTATCTCAAAAAAAAAAAAGAAAGAAAAAAGAAAAGAAAAGGAAAAAAGCCATTTACCTCTAATTATATAATATTCATGAAATGAATATTATAGTTTTTCCCCTAAAAATGACTCTGGGGACTTCAAGTTTCCAGTTCAGCATCTGAGAAGCTTGGAAGTTGCTATTCCATCCTACCAACAAGTAAAAAAACTGAACGAACTAACAAATCAACTCTTCTTAGATACATAAGAGAAGTGAAGTCAGCAGGCAAATCACTGCTGCTAATACTGGAGACACCAATTGGCAGATACCAAAAATCACAATTTGACGGAGCAGAAAACCACAAACAGAAACCTCCACGGGAATGAGTGTTAGGGTAGGAAAATCTAAACTATAATATATATATATATATTGCTGGAGGCTCAGTATGGACAACTTTTAGAGCAAAGTTAAAAACAACAACAACAACAACAACAACAACAAAAAAAAAAACTCCAGGATGACTCAGTCACTGGGGCCCCACACGTGTGTGAATTTTTACCTCTGGGAGCTTGACCTGGTTCTTGCAGTGAACGCTGAAGAAAAACACTCTCAGACTTCCAGTAGGGGGAAGGTGAAAGAAACTAGTATATGGAAACTCACCAGAGTACTCTGTTCGTAAAGTCTGCTCTCAGGAAAAACTAGTTAACTACAGCCTAACCTGCTGGGGTTTCAGCAGAGCCTAAATGACCTGGGTGAAAACAAATGTCCAGCTCCAGGCAAGTCCAGCCTTCTGGTCCCCACCGACTGGGAGAAGACTATGCAGCACTCGTGAGGATCACAGTAAGCACAGGCTTAGTAAAGGACTGAGACCTGATCGGACGATGGCAGAACACTCTCTCTTCCCCCACACCTTACTGCCACATCACTCAAGGCCTGTTCACACCAGTTCCCATTCCTCAGGACATTGTGTCTGGGTATCAAGAAAAAAATTACAAGGCATACTAAAAGCATCAAAGACAATTTGAAGCATCAGAACTAGACTCAGATCCGGCAGAATGCTGGAATTATCAGACTGGAAATCTAAAACAACAATGATGAACATGTTATGGGTGCCAATGGAAAAAACAGACAGCATGTAAGAACAGAAGGGCAATGTAAGCAGACAAAACGAAATTCTAAAACAGAATGAAAAACAAATAAGAGAAATCAAAACCACTAACAGAAATGAAGAATGGCTTAGACAAGCTTATTAGTAAACTAGACACGGCCAAGCAAAGATTCTCTCTGATCTTGAAGATATCACCAGAGAAATGTACAAAACTAAAAAGCACCGAGAAAAAAGACTAAAAACAAAAATACAAAAAAAAAAACTCTGAACAGAATATCCATGAATAATGAGATGATTACAAAAGGTCAAACAGCCATGTGATAGGAATACCAGAAGGGGAAGCAGAAGATAAAGAGAAAGCAGAAATACACAAAACAGTAATCACTGAAAATTTTCCTAACTTAATGTCACATACCAAACAAAAGATTCAGGAGACTGTGTATGCCGAGCAGGATAAAAACTAAAAACAAGTATACCTAGGCATCACATATTCAAACTACAGAAAGTTAAAGATAAAGGGGTAAAGAAAACCGTTAGCTATACAGGAGCAAAGATGAGAATTACATCTGATTTCTGCTAGAAACCATGAAAGCAAGAAGTCAAGTAAAATAAAGTGTTGATAGAGAAAAAGAAAAATAACAACAACATAGAATTCTGTAACCAGCAAAATCATTCTTCAAAAGTGAAGGAAAACTGCTTTCTCAAACAAAAACAGAGAGATTTTGTAGGAAGTTTAAAAAAAAATCCTTTACATAGGATAAAAATTATGTAGGAAATTTTTTTTAAAAAATCATTTAACAGGATAAAAATGATGTAGGTCAGAAACTTGGATCTAGACAAAGAAAGAAGCAGGGCAAGGTGGTTAATGCCTATAATCCTAGCACTATTGTAGGCAGAGGCAGAAAGATCACTTGAGCCCAGGCGTTCAAGACCAACCTGGGCAACATAGCAAAATCCCATCTCTACCAAATACACAAAAATTAGCTGAGTATCGTGGTGAGTGCCTACAGTTCCAGTTACTCAGGAGGATCACCCATGCCAAGGTTGAGGCTGCAGTGAGCTGTGATCTCACCACACACTCCAGCCTGAGTGACAGAGTGAGACACCACCTCAAAAAATAAAATATAAAAAACAAAGAAAAGATGAAAAGATTGATAAAATAAGAAGTAAAATAAAAATTTTTAATTTTCTTACCCCTGATTGATCTAACAAATCACAAATTTCATAACCTAGATAAAATGAATCAAAACTTGAAAAACAATCTACAAAAATCATGTAAGAAGAAAAAGACAGTGTGACTAGGCCTAGATCTATTAAATGAATTGAATCAATAATTAACAACATTCTAAAACAGAAAGCACCAGGCCCAAATTGGTTCACTGGTGAATGCTACCATATTTTTTTTAATTGTGCCAATTTTCTGTAACTTTTGTAGAAATTACAATCAAGAGGAAATAATTCCTAACTCATTCTGAGGTCAGCACTTCCTAATACCAAAACCACACAAAGACAACACAAGAAAACTACTGACCAATATTTATCATGAACACAGATAAAAAAATCATCCAGAAACAATTAGGAAATCAAATCTAACAACGTATAAAAAGAAATATACAACATGACTAAGTGGGATTTATCTCTGAAATGCAAGGCTGGTTCAACATTTGAAAATCAATGTAACTCATCCTATCAACAGGCTAAAGAAAAATTGCATAATCATATCAATAGATTTTTCTGCATCTATTAATAGATGCACTTGACAAAATCCAAAACCCATTCATGATAAAAGGTCCCATTGAACTAGAATATAGAGTAACTTCCTCAGCTAGATAAAAAATTGTAAAAACCTATAGTTAATATCATATTTAATGGTGAATAACTCAAAGCTTTCCCACTTAAATCAGAAATAAAGGCAAAAATGTCCCCTCACTACTCCTTTCCAATATTGTACTGGATGCCCTAGTTCAGCAATCCCCAATCTTTTTGGCACCAGGGACCAGTTTCAGGGAAGATAATTTTTCCACGAATTGGGTGGGAGACCGTTTCAGGATGATTCAAGCACATTACATTTATTGTGTACTTCATTTTTTTTTTATTACATTGTACTACACAATGAAATAATTATACAACTCACCGTAATATAGAATAAATGTGAGCCCTAAGCTTGTTTTCTTGCAACTAGAAGGTCCCACCTGAGGGTGATGGGAGACAGTGACAGATCATCAAGTAACGTGGGTCCCTTGTATGCAGAGTTCACAATAGTGCTCCTGTGAGAATCTAACGCTGCTGCTGATTGACAGGAGGCAGAGCTCAGGTGGTAATGCAAGCAAGAGTGAGTGGCTGTAAACACAGAGGAAGCTGCATTCATTCACCCACTGCTCACCTCCTGCTGTGTGGCCTGGTTACTAACAGGCCACTGACCAGTACCACTTCATGGCCCAGGGGTTGGGGACCCCTGTCCTAGTTAACACAAGACAAGAAAAACAAATAAATAATAGGTACATTGAGTGGGAAGAAGAAACAAAACTGTCTTTGTTCGCAGATGAGATAACTGTGTAAAACTCTCAGTAGTATTGTCAAAAAAAAAAAAAAAAAAAAAAACCTTCTTAAAACAAATAAGCTATTTTAGCAAGGTTTCCAGATACATAATTAATATAAAAAGTTACTCTGTATGATACCATGATGGTGGATACACGTCATTATATATTTGTTAAAGTCCACAGAATATACTATACCGAAAGTGAACTTTAAGATAAACTACATTCTCTGGGTGATAATGAATTGTCAACGCAGGTTCTTCAACTGTAACAAATGTACCATTCTGATGGGGGATTGTGATAATGGGGGAGGCTGAAGATACGTGGGGTAGGGTATACACGGGACATCTCCGTACCTTCCTCTCAATTTTGCTGTGAACCTAAACTTGCTCTAAAAAATAAAATCTATTTTTAAAAATCACTGTGAGAGAAATAAAAGAATCATTTTGTTCATTCTGATGCTGAAGAGGGTAAGACACGGCTAGTAAGCACTTTTCTGCTAATGAACCTCTCAGTATATGTAAAACCAGGACTTTTAAACTAAATGCTTAATTATTCTGATAGGCTAATAGATCTGTATTAATAAAATAAAAATAAGCGTAAGAAACAAAATAGTTATATTCCAAAAACTTAGTTTTTAACATCTTCTGAATATTCCAGGTTCTTAGGAGCAGAAATGACCCAGGTTTTAAAATGAACTATGTAACTTCCTAGCTATATAAACATGGGGACAAGACACTTAAATTCTCTCAACTTGTTTCCTGAAGCTACAATGATATTAAACTAGACAAAGTATATAAAAGTACCTAACAGATTACTCAGTAAAAGATAAGATAGGCACAGTATGTGTACCTGTAGTTCCAGCTACTCAGGAGGCTGAGGCTGGAGGACTTCTTGAGCCCAGGAGTTCACGGCTACAGTGTGCTATGCTTGCACTATGAAAGTCACTACATTTGTGATGCCTAGGCAACACAGCAAGACTCTCTTCATTTAAAAAAAAAAAAAAAACTAAGTAAAATAAAAAAATTAAAAATTAAAGAGAGTTATTATTTTAAGTGGAAGAAAAGAGTAAAAAGTAAATAGAAGATTTAATTCAGTAAGCATCTGAGAGGCTAAGTTATTAGGCACTAGTGATACTGAAATAAAAGAACTCACAGTTTTCAGATAGAAAAACACAAGCCAACCAAAAATTATAATGCAGTATAACAGATTAACACAGCTATGGTAAATCTCAGATGCTTTAAAGGAATTCAAGTTGGTAAATAACTAGGGTTGTGATATGATTTGACTCTGTGTCCCCTCCAAAATCTCATGTCAAATTGTAATTCCCATTGTCGGAAGAGGGGGCTGGTGGGAGGTGATCAAATCATGGGAGCAGACTTCCCCCTTGCTGTTCTTCCCGTAGAGTTCTCACGAGATCTCGTTGTTTAAAAGTGAGTAGTACCTCCTACCTTCAACTTCTGCCATGACTGTGAGTTTCCGGAGGCCTCCCCAGCCATGCTTCCTGTACAAGCTATGGAACCATGAGTCAATTAAACCTTGTTTCGCCATAAATTACCCAGTCTGGTACATCTTTATAGCAGTGTGACAACACAATATAGGTTGGTGTTTAGGGAAGATTTCCAGAGGGAAATGCTGTTAGACTTAGATAATAAAAGATATTTTAATACATGTCATCTAGACAGAGAAGGAACTGAAGATCAGTAAGTAAAGACAATTACAGCTAGAACTAGGTTTTCTTGAGGGATATGGCCTATGTTATTGGCTGAATGTGTGTGTGTGTGTGTGTGTGTGTGTGTGTGTGTGTTTGTGTGTGTCCCCAAATTCATATGCTGAAATATAATCACCAATGTGATGATATTAGGACACAGAGCCCCTGAGAGATGATTAGGTCATGAGGGTGGGGCCCTCCTGAATGAGATTAATGCCCTTATAAATGAGATCCCATAAAGCTAGCTGCCTTGCCCCTTCCACTGTATGACAATACAGCTATAGGATGCCATCTATGAACCAAGAAGTGAGTTCTCACTAGACATCAAATCTGTTGGCCTCTTATTCTTGGAATTCCCAGCCTTCAGCATTGTGAAAAAATAAATTTCTGTTGTTTATCACCCACCCACTGTACTGTATTTTGTTACAGCAGCCTGAGCAAACTGAGACAGTCTATAGTGTCATGGGAAAGGAGGCAGGATCAATGCTATCATGTGAGTTCCACCAGGCCCTCCATGCACCCATCTCTGGTTCTTGGAATGAATTGAAAATGGAGGAAAACTGGAACCCAGAAGACAAGCGCTTTCCTGCTGCCATTACCTTGCAGTTTCCTTCCAAGAACCCTCTACTAACAAAGTTACCATTCCCCCAGCTGACAAAGGACAACTATTACAGAGCCCAGTTATATCACCCAAGACAAGGCAAACAAGGCTGGATAGGGGCCTGAGAATAAGTAAACTGGTGTCACACTGCCTTTCCTGTCAAATAATAGATGAGAACTCCACTTTTATCCCTGCCCCCAACACAACGCTTAGTTCAAAGTAGTAATTCAATAAATTTGTAAAACACACCAAAATGGAAAAAACATAAAATGTTGGCTCAGGCAGACAGTGGTTGAAACTAGCCTGGGCACAAGAGGGTGACAGTGCCAGGATACAAACAAGCAACAGGAAAGAACCGGATTTCCCAAAGGTCAAGCACACATATGACTGAGGTGTCCGGAAACATTTTGAACACCAGTTTAAGCTTAGAAGTTGCTATAATAACCTTCTGTAAGGATTCAGCTACAGAATGAGATCACCTTCTAGAATAACTAAATGCATTTGAAACAGCGACACAACTGAGGTAAAGTGGACCATCAGGGAAGAGGTTGAAGCTAAATATCTCCAACTATGACACAACAGACAAAACTGAAACTGGGTATCCTTCCTCACCTCTTTTCTCATTGTTCACATATACCAATTATTCATTTAAGGCATTAAAGAGTATATTTGGTGTCAATAAGTGCTATTTTCCTCTTCTTGAAGTCACATCCTGATGTCAGGAAACTTTGATGATAAAATCAAGCTGCCTCCTTGTGGGCTAGCAAATAAGAAACAGGTTTAAGTTTTGCTCTGTTACAAATGCCCTTGCCTTGATGAACAGAAGCATCATTGTTAGACTTCAATATTTCTTAAGATTCAAGGTATGACCCAAAAGTGCCCTGTCATGCCAGGTTTCTATATAAAGCTCCATGCAGAAAGCAAAAGTTTTCCTTCAGTCAGAGTGAAGCACTTTCAAGAGAACCACAGACAGAGACAGAGGGAGATAACCTTCAGTATTCAGTCTTGCTTATAGAAAGAACAATTCCACACAAGTGACAATGTGTCCTAGTTTCAACCATCCTTACAAAAGACCAGTCCTAGAATAGTAATGGTTTGAGCAATGAATGTAAGAAATCAAACGTTGCGAACAGTACTTTATTGTCAGGAAATTCTTCCTTATTTTTCCTTCCTTGACTACATATTTCTAAGAAAACTAATTTCAAATATAAAGTCATATGTATAAAAACACCTATATAAATAAAATTCTAAATAACAATTCTTTTAAAACTAAAGAAAATTAGCCCGGGCATGGTGGCTCATACCGGTAGTCCCAGCACTTCGGGAAGCCAAAGCAGGCAGATCACTTCAGACCAAGAGTTCAAGACCAGCCTGGCCAACATAGCAAAACCCCATCTCTACTAAAAACACAGGCCTCGTGGCATAAGCCTGTAATTCCAGCTACTTAGGATGCTGTGGCACGAGAAACACTTGACCTGGGAGGTGGAGGTTGCAGTGAGCTGAGATTACACCATTACACTCCAACCTGGGCAACAGAGCAAGAGCCTGTCTTAGAAAAAATTAAAATTAAAAAATAAAAAGTCAAAGAGAAAGTGATAGAATTAGAAAGCAATAAAGAAAACAACATTGATAAAACTAGAGTCCCAGAAAAAAGTTTTTAAGAATAAAAATAAATAGAAACAATGGTAATCCAAGAAAATTTTCCAAAAATAAAAGAAAACTTAAATCTGCATATTAAGATGGTCAACCAGTACCTGGGAGAATTTACCTGGAACAGTCAACTCTAAGACATATCCCAGGAAACTCTTAGGCTTCAAAAACAAAGAAAAAGTGTACAGGGCCACTAGGCATGAAAGACAAAATAATGAAGGAAGGCAAGTAAATACAGCGGGCATCAGAGTTGCCTAAAACAAAATACAATGCAACAATGGAAAGTGTTTTTTGGAAATTCAATAACAAATTACGAATAATAAACTTATAAACACCCAAAGTATCCTTCAAGTTTCAATGCTATATAAAAAGTTTTCAACACACAAGAATCCATAATCCCTTCTTGAAGAATCTAAATAAAACAGGATGAGCTTCATGCAACCATGAAATTTCAGGGAAAATTTTAGCAAAAGGACTGATAATGAGCTCATTACTGCATATAACTGTAGATCTAAAACTAAGATAAAGGAGGGAATATTAATCATCAAAAGCCCAAGATTAATGTACAAATGGTATGCATGGTAGCAATGTACGAAACAAAAGTGGGAAAAAAGTAGGTCCATGTACAAATGTTATAATAAACAGAAATAATGCAGAAAAAATCTGCACCTTGAGAAATGAGAGAGTAAAATACATTCTTTGGTTGGCAAAAGTCGGGAATAAAAGGATACTATTGAACACTGACAAAGCAGATGGTACATGTTTAAACAGGCAATGGAAACTGGGTACAGTGGCTCATGCCTGTAACCCCAACACTTTGGGAGGCCAGAGCAGAAGGAGGATTGCTTGAGGCCAGGAGTTTGAGACCAACCTACAATCAATAAATATAACTAGCCATGTGTGGTATTTTAACTACTAGGGAGGCTAAGGTAAGAAGATCCCAGGAGTTTCAGGTTACAGTTGGCTACAACCGTGCCTCATGACACTGCACTCCAGAGTGGGTATGAGGAAGACCCTGTCTCAAAAACAAAAACATACGCAACGAAACTATAGGCATTTAAAAGTTATAAATAAAAAGTTAACCACTCAAAATATGCAACTTCCTAAATAACACTTCATTAAAGAAAAAGATACATGTCACAAAGAAACATACCAAATAAAAAATAATAAACATAATTATAAAACATCACAACAGAGCAGAGACCAATGCAGTCACACCAAATAGTAAGTCTTCACTTAATGCCATCAATAGGTTCTTGGAAACGGCAACTTTAAGCAGAACAACTTCAGCCGGGCGCGGTGGCTCATGATCCCAGCACTCTGGGAGGCCGAGGCGGGTGGATCATGAGGTCAAGAGATCGAGACCATTCTGGTCAACATGGTGAAACCCTGTCTCTACTAAAAATACAAAAAAAATTTAGCTGGGCATGGTGGCACGTGCCTGTAGTCCCAGCTACTCGGGAGGCTGAGGCAGGAGAATTGCTTGAACCCAGGAGGCAGAGGTTGCAGTGAGCCGAGATCACGCCATTGCACTCCAGCCTGGGTAACAAGAGCGAAACTCCATCTCAAAAAAAAAAAAAAAAAAGAAAGAAAGAAAGAAACAAGTTCACCATAGGTTAAGTGATAAGAGCAAGAGTTAAGTTCCTACAACACGCAGTAATTCATTTCGCTTAAAACTGCATTTCTGAGACTCTATCCAGGACATTAACTGAAGACTTACTGTAAAGAAGCTTAACTCACCTAATTAAGAAGTAGATTTTAAATGTGGTTCACAAAGCGATATCCAACTCTATTCTATAAACTAGAAACATCCCTAAAGCTGAATAATTCAGAATGACTAAAATTAAAGAGACAAAGGCATAGCATACAAAGCATAATTCAAGCCAAAGTTGATTAAACATGAAAAGAAAAGCACTTTTATTAGTTTTTTTCCATGCCCAGGCCAAGAAGAACACTTTAGAGGCACAACTGACAATAAAATTATAACATCTATAAATACCTATGCACCAAATAACATAAAAGCAGCTGAAGCTGTAAGAAGAAATGCACTCACCATAACAGACCTATACATTCTCCGTGCAAGAGAAATCAACAAAATAAAGTAGAAAGATTTAAACAGAGTCAAAACAAACAAACAAAAAACAGATCTTATATTTCTAGACTGACTGTTACTACCTAATAACACAGAAAGAGAACACACCTTCTTCTCAAGCACCCATTGAACATTCACAAAATGGTAAATGACAAAGAAAGTACACCAGGAAGCTCTTTAAAGCAGAAAAATTATAAACTAACCCTAGCTTACTATAAACTTTTTACTTGATAAACTTTTTCCTTTTAACATTTTGACTCTTAAAATAACAATTACCTTAAAACACAAATTATTCACCTGCACAAAAATACTTTTTCATTACATCTTTATTCCATAACCTTTATTAATTTAAAACAAAATTTTAATTTATCTTCTGGACTATTTTGTTAAGAATGAAGACATAAACATACAAATTAACCTAGGTTTGCCCAGGGTCAGAATCATCACTGTCCCTGTCTTCCACCTCCACATCTCGACCCACTAGAAGGCCTTCAGGGGCAATAACCCACCTGAAGCTCTGATCCCCTGTGACAACAAAGACTGCCTCTGGAATCCCTCCAGAAGGACCTCCCTGAGGCTGTTTGACAGTTAACTTTTTTTTAATCAGTAGAAACAGTTCACTCTAAAATAATAATAAAAGTTTAGCTTATTAAGTGTATAAACGAGAGAAATAATCATGTGTTATCATCAAGTATTATGTGCGTACACAGTTACATGTGCTATACTTTTATACAGCTGGTGGCACCGTGGGTTTGTTTACACCAGCATCACCAGAAACACTCAAGTAATGTGTTGTGTTACAACATTACAATGGCTACGATAGAGCCAGGTGACAAAAATTTTTCAGCTTCATTATAATCTTATGAAATCACCATCACATATAGAGTCCAGCATTGACTGAAAATGCAGTACATGACTATAATTTTAAAACCAATATGATATGGATAATTTCATACAGAAACATAGATTACAAAAACGGCCTCACTTAGAGATAGAAAGCTTAAACAGACCAATTTCTAAAGACATAAACAGAAATTTATATAGGAACCAACTCACAAAAAAGCAAAAGGACCAGATGTGTTCTCTGGGAAATTCTACTAAGTCTTCAAAAACCAGATAGCTCCAATTATCTATAAAGTGCTCCAGAGTGCTGAAAATGAATTAAAATGTCTTAATTTTTTATAAAGCAAGTATAACACTGATGCCCAAAGTACACAGACAGTTCAAAAATAAATAACTACAGACATACACCACAAATGGACCTCAACGATAAAATTTTATTGAGATTTTTTCCCAAGAATTCAATACAACAATTTTTTTAAAACATACCATATAAAATGTACTCCACAAACACAAGGTAAATTCAATATTAGAAAATCTACTAGCTCTATAAATGATATTAACAAATCTAAGAGGAACAATAATCATTCCATCAATCTTCTGAAATGCTTTCAACAAAACTGCCTACCCACACCTGATAAAACTCTAAGAGGAAGTCCTAATCAGAGCAATTAGGCAATAGTGAAAAATAAAGGGAAACCAAATTGGAAAGGAGGAAGTCAAACTGTCCACGTTTGCAGATGACCTAATCTTTTATTTAGAAAGACCTGAAGACCCCACCAAGAAACTGTTAGAATAGAAAAAAGAATTCTGTAAATTTGTAGGAGACAAAATCAACATATAAAAATCGGTGCCTTTTTATGAGTCAATTGAAAATAATCTAATAAAAAAAATCAAGAAAGCAGTAACATTTGTAATAGCTACAAAAATATAAAATACCTAGGAATAAATTTAACCAAAGAGGTGAAAGATCTTTACAATGAAAGCTATGAAACTGATAAAAGTTGAAGAGGACACACACACACACACACACACATGAAAGATGCTGCATGCTCATGGATTGGAAGAATTAATATTGTTTAAATGTCATTACTACCAAAAGTGATCTACAGATTCAAGACAATCCCTATCAAAATACCAATGACTTCCTTATACAAATAGAAAAAACAACCATAAAAATTTGTATGGAACCGCCAAAGACCCAAGTAGCCAAAGTAATCCTCAGCAAAAAGAATAAAGATAAAGGCATTATGCTACCTGACTTAAAAATATACTACAAAGCCATAGTAACAAAAGCAGGGATGGTACTGGTATAAAAACAGACATGTAGACCAATGGAACAGAATAAAGAATCCAGAAATAAATCCATGCAGTTATAGCCAAATGATTTCAACAAAGCTGCCAAGAACATATATTGGAGAAAGGAAAGTTTCTTCAATAAATGGTGCTGGGAAAACAGATAACTATATTCAGAAGAATGAAACTAAAGTCTCACCTTTCACCATATAAAAATCAACTGAAAATGGGTTAAAAACTTAGATGTAACACCAGAGAGGATGAAAATACCAGAAGAAAACATAGGGAAACATCTCAGACATTAGTCTGGGCAAAGATCTCTCGCGTAAGATCTCAAAAGAACTGGCAACAAAAGCAAGAATAGACAAATGGGATTACATCAGACTAGAAGGCTTCTGCATGGAAAAGGAAAGAATCAACAGAGTGAAGCGACAGCCTACAGAATAAGAGAAAATATCTACAAATAATTCATCCAGCAATAAATTAATATCCAGAATATATAAGGAACTGAAACAACTTGGCTGGACGCGGTGACTCACACCTGTAATCCCAGCACTTTGGGAGGCCGAGGCGGGCGGATCACGAGGTCGAGAGATTGAGACCATCCTGGCCAACATAGTGAAACCCCGTCTCTACTAAAAATACAAAAATTAGCCGGGTGTAGTGGTGAGCACCTGTAGTCCTAGCTACTCAGGAGGCTGCGGCAGGAGAATCACTTGTACCCAGTGGGGCGGAGGCTGCAGTGAGCCAAGATCCTGCCACCACACTCCAGCCTGGTGACAAAGCAAGACTGTTTCAAAAAAAAAAAAAAAAATTTTTTTTTTAAAGATGTTGGTGAGGATGCAGAGAAAGGGAAATTCCACTCTGGGGCGCATATTCAAAGGAAAGGAAATCGTATGTCAAAGTACCATCTGTACGCCCATGTTCACTGCAGCACTGTTTACAATAACCAAGATACAGAATTAACTGAAATATTCATCAACAAAGATTTTTTTAATGTGGTATATATACACAAAATAATATTATTCAGCCACTTAAAAAATGAAATCCTGTCAATTTGGCAAGGATGAGTGGCAAGATGGATGAGTCTGGAGAACATTGTTATTAAGTGAAATAATCCAGGCACAGAAAGACAAATGCTGCATCTTTTAATTCACGTATGAGAGCTAAGTAAGTTGATCTAACTGAAGAACAGAGTAGAATCATGGTTACCCGAGGCGAGGAAGGAGCAGAAGAAAAGAGGATAGAAAGAGGCCATGAAGTTAGACAGGAGGAAGGAGTTCTAGTGTTCTACAGCACAGCGGGGTGACTACAGCTAACAATAATCTATTGTGTATTTAAAAATAGCTGGAAGAAAGGATTTTTAATGTTCCCAACACAAAGAAACGATACATGTTTGAGGTGATGGATATACTAACGACCCTGATTTGATCATTACACATTGTATGCATGTACTGAAGTATCTGTATGTACTCCAAAAATATGTATGGTTATTGTATATCAATTTTTAAAAAAGAAAAAAACTCAAAGGAAATGGAAATATATGGATGGTTTCTTAACATGACAAAATAGATACAGTGCAAAAGCCAGTATGTATCTTACTTAATGGAGGACGCACTGAAGTCAACTCCACTAAGACTATCTCCACTACTGCTCAACACTGTAATTTGACAAAAGACAAATGAGGCAAAAGAAACTGCTATTAGCCAAAAGAAATAACAGAATAAGAATTTGAAAACCAAAAAAAATTAAAACTCTTATTTCCAGATGAAATGAGAGGACCATAAAAAATTCTCGGAAAAAAAGATCAAAATTAACTCAAACCATACAAAAGTTCAATAAGACAATATAAAATGAATATATAGAACTAACAGCCTTCATATATAAAAGTAATAACCCATTACAGGTCAGAATGAGTGAGAAAACCTCTATGAAAGGAAGAAAATAAAACATTAACAAAGGCAGCAATGAACATAAAACACAAAGGAGTAACTTTACAAGATATCTGTATCCATGGTGTATTCGTCTGTTTTCAAGCTGCTGATAAAGACATACCTAAGACTGGGCAATTTACAAAATAAAGAGGTTTACTGGACTGTTTGATGTGTCTGGGGAGACCTCACAATCACGGCGGAAAGTGAGGAGTAAGTCATATCTTAAATGCATGCCGGCAGGCAAAAAGAGAGCCTGGGCAGGGCAACTCCTGTTTTTTAAAATCACCAGATCTCATGAGACCCTTCCACTATGATGAGAACAGCAGGGGAAAGACCCACCCCCAAGATTCAATCACCTCCCACTGGGTCCCTCCCATAACACATGGGAATTATGGGAGTTACACGATGAGATCTGGGGGACCCAGAGCCAGACCATATCACATGGGTTCTGCATCCATGGATTCAACCAACCATGGATCAAAAATACTCAGGGGAAAAAAACTGTGTCAATACTGAAAATGTAAGATTTTTAAATTTTCATTATTCACTAAACAATACAGTAAGACAAGTATTATCTAGCATTTACACTGTATTAGGTATTACAAGTAATCCAGAGATGATTTAAAGTACACAGGAGAATATGCATAGGTTACATGCAAGTACTATACCATTTAATATCAGGCACTTGAGCAATGGCAGAAAGTGCCATTTGGTATCTTCGGGTAATCCTGGAACCAACCCCCCACATATCTGGAAGGACCTCTCTCTATCCAAAGTATACAGTGGGAAAACATTAAGACACGGCTAAAAGACATAAACGTAGGGCTGAATTAATGTAAAGCTATCATCTGTTCTTAAAACAGAAGGACTTGACCTCATAAAACAATCAGTTCTCCCTAAATTAATTTATTAAAAATTAATTTCCAGCTCGGTGCTGCGGTGCATGCCTGTAATCCCAGCACTTTGGGAGGCAGAGATGGGTGGATCACTTGAGGTCAGGGGTTTGAGACCAGCCAGCCCAGACAACATAGTGAAACCCTGTCTCCACTAAAAACACAAAAATTAGCTGGGCATGGTGGCTCATAGTAATCCCAGCTACTCAGAAGGATGAGACACAAGAGTCGCTTGAACCCAGGAGGCGAAGGTTGCAGTGAGTTGAGATTGCACCACTGCACTCCAACCTGGGTGACAGAGGGAGATTCTTTCTCAAAAAAAAGAGGGAAAGGAGAGAGCGGAAAGGGGAGAGGGGAAAGGAGGAAGGGGAAAAAGGAAAGGAGAGGAAAAACCACAAGAAAAGACTAGCCCTAGCAGAAGTCAAATTATAATATAAATAAAACTGCCTTTACAAATAGATTAGATGGACTACAAATAAACAGAACTGTGGAGCAGAAGAAAAAGACCAAAATAGACCTACGTAAATTTGGGAATTTGATAGGACAAAAATGTCATTCCAAAATACTGGCGTAAAGACTAAATGTTTAGTAAAGAGTGCTAGGACAAGCACTAGGTGTGGTGGTGTGTGCCTAGATTCCCAGCTACTAGGGAGGCAGAGGCAGGAGAGTCACATTGGTCATGATCTCAAGACTGTAGTAGGCCATGACTGCGCCTGTGAACAGCCACTGCAATTCAGCCCGAGCAATACAGCAAGACCCCGTCACTAAGAAAATGTTTAGAGATTTAAAAAAAAAAAAAAAAAAAGAGCACTAGAACATTTATAGAAATAAAAAGGGCACTAGAACAATTAGGTTAGACAAAGAAAAAAGTAGATTCATACTTCACACCGTAGATAAGAATAAATTCCAAAAGGATCAGGGATATAAATGTCACTATGTAAGTGACAAGTACTAGAAAAAAGTAAACTTCTCTTTAGCCTCATTTTACAGAAAGGCGATAAATTAGCCATGACTCAAACTCCGGAAGAACTTGAAAAAGATTCACAAATTTAGTGGCAAAATAATAAAACGTCTGCACAACAAAGTAAAAGGACAGCTGACAAATGGGGAGAATATGCCTTTGGTATGACAAATATAAAAACTCACACAAATTGAGAAACAACAAATAAACAATAAGAGACATGAATGATTGACAAAAGTGTATCTAAATGGCCAAACATATAAAAGATGGTCTAACTCACTCACAATTACAGAAGTGAAACATGAAAACCCTGAAATATCATTTCTTCCCTATTGAGTGGTAAAAATTATAAAGGATCACAACAATAAAATTCCATTTGAGACACTGCAGGGAAACACGTAATTTTGATACATTGGTGGTAAGAATACAAAGTGTGGCAACCCTTTTGGAGGGTAACTAGGCAATATCTATAATTGCACCTACCTTTCAATCCAGCAGTGACCATTCTAGAAATTCATTCCAAAGATATACTTCCAACAATTTAAAAATCCATAAGCAAAAGCTCACTCACTGCCACATGGTTTGGAATTGCAAAATATTGAACAGCCTAAATACCCACACATGGGAAAAAGTAGTTAAATATACCACTATACACTCACTCCATGGAATACTATGCAGCCATAAGAAAGAGTGACAAAGATCTCTATCAACTGATGCAGAGTTCCCAGGTTACATTACAAAAAGGTATATATATATATATATATATATATATATATATATATATGGTGTGCCATCATTTCAGTAAAAATTAAAAGCAAATTTAAAATTTTCCATACATTTCATACAGAGAATTCTGTATATTTATTCTATGACATTATGACCTACAAAATAAATAACCATGATTCTACATTGACATAAAAAATTGAATAAATAAATAAATGGGGAATAAGAGACCATTCTTCCTTACACTGAAATTCCAGTTAACAAATGTAGAAGGCATGATCAAAATACAAAAATCACTGCTGACTTCTGCCTGTTTGTACAAAACATAAATAATTGGAAGGAGAAGTCAGAAGCTAATGGGAGACAGGTGGGCTCAAGATGGAAAGAACAGAGCAATGGGGATGGCGAAAGGATGAGGGGCAGTGACTGTTCTCTGAGTAAACGATGTAATATCCTTCTGACTTTGAGAGCCATGCCCCTATTTCACAAACTCAAAAAATTGAAACCATCCAGGAAGTGGGGAGAATCCACAACAGAATACAAGTGGCAACAAATTAATCTAATTGTATTACAAATTAATAACAATTTGATTTGAGTGGCAAAGAACCAATCCAAGTAAACTGGACAAAAAGGACTAAACGTAAATATTATATTCTTGGAAGTAAAATTTCTTTTTGACACAGAGATGGGTAATTCTGAAAACAATGCATATGATTAATAAGATTGAACATAATGTAAATATACTGTAGAAAATGAGATTTTCCATATTTCACTGGGAAAGAGCAGAGTTACATATAAGAAAAGGGAGAATGCTGGAATGAAATCCTATGCAGCTGAAGTAGAATCGAAGTGAATAGGATGGCCTCATGCTTTTTAATACGTATACAGGTAAGCAGAAATAGTTATATGTGTTTGTGTAAATATATATATCTCCTAGCTCTTAGCAGATATAATCTACTAAGAATACCTGGAAGCAATGACATCCCAGTAGCAATGAGCATATATCTAGTGCCCAGATTGTGTTTTCTTTATACCATTCACCAATGAAGGGAACCAGGGCTTCATGGAGAAACTACTCAAACCAGGACCTGAGGTAAAGAAAGTACAAGATTAGCCTGAACTATTGTATGGTGCCGGAAAAGAAGGAAGTGCTCAAAGCAGAGGCATATTAAAAGGATACAGGAGCACTGGGTAACAATCTGAATGGAGTTAACACTGCTGAACTCTGCACTTAAAAATGGTTAAGATAGGCAGTGGGGAAGTCAAGCCTTGTACCATTCTCATTAGCAGTGAGCCGAGTTCCATAGCTTGTCATTTAATTTGTCACTCAATAAGAAAAACAACAACAATAACAAAGATAAAGGAGCCAACCTGAAGCCACTTCCCTTGGCCTCGTCCAGAACAATACGGGTGATAATATAATGACAGTTACAGATTATGCCTCAAAAAATAAAGACCCATAAGGCTATACTAATACAAGTAACCAAAAACATAAATAAATGAGAGAAAACAGACTCATTCTATAGCTCTTCTTTACAGTAAAATTCAAACTAATAAGTGGAGAAGACATGATGGAAAGAACAAAATTATCACTTGAAAATAC
Organism: Saimiri boliviensis; assembly: GCF_048565385.1. Taxonomy (NCBI): domain Eukaryota; kingdom Metazoa; phylum Chordata; class Mammalia; order Primates; family Cebidae; genus Saimiri; species Saimiri boliviensis. The sequence goes on along the minus strand of NC_133452.1, from coordinate 158,637,459 downwards.
AACTGTATTGATTGTTACAGGTAAGAATAACCAAGGGATGCTAAAATTACAATAGTGAAAGCCTGATGAGAAATAAGATATGTGCACAGTACCAAAGAATCACTAAATACCTATAGTTCCAAAGAGGAAGACAGTAACTTTGCAGTGGAGAAAACTGACAGCTACCATCAAGTTTACACCTGGTTACTAGATGTAAAAGTTAACTAGTACAGAGATATATAAACATCCTGAATCTTCTTGGTATGACACACTGATATTTGTCCATCTCAAATGCAGTATCCACTACTCCTATATTCTTGATAAAATGCATGGCATCTGAACCTAATCATGAGGAAATATCAAGCAAATGCAAACTGAGCAATGTTCTGTAACACAACCGACAAGTATTCTTCAAAAGTGTCAAGATCACAAAAGAGGAAGAAAAACTGAGGCTCTGTCCCAGACTGGAGGTGGCAGTGAATGACAATTAAATGCAAGGGAGAATCCTAAATTAAGCAAGAAAAAAAGACAAAATGTGAATTATGTCTGTACCACAGTTACTACCATTGTATCAATATTAATTCTCTGGTTTGATCACTGCATTAGGGCTATGCAAAATATTTAAACATTAAAGGAAGCTCGGTGAAAGGTTCATGGGAAGCCTTTGCACTACTTTTGAAACATTTCAGTAATTCAGTTATTATTTCAAGATGCAAGTTAAAAACTGTTTACATACTCTACATAATCAACAACTAAAGTTTCCAGTCAAAACATGTTTATAAGCTGGCTCAGTAGCACATGCTTGGAGTCCCAGCTACTCAGGAGGCTGAGGCAGGAAATGGCCTTAGCCCAGGATTTCAAGGCTGCAGTACGCTACGGCTGCACCCACAAATAACCGCACTCCAGCCTGGGCAACGTGGCGAGACTCCATCTCCAAAAATATAAATAAATACTTTAAAAAACATTCTTCTAAACAATATTTATAATGCCAGTTATTACCATAAAGAATCAAAAGGTGACTGGTTAATAAAATTTCATGCACATAAACTGGAACACTAAAAATCCATAAATAAGAGAACAAACAAATATTCTATGAATTTGTACACCCATACGGAATTACTCCAGGATGCACAATTGGAGGAAGGAAGGGAACCAGGGAGGGAAGAGAAAGGGAGGGAAAAACACAAAGCGAAGAGAGAGAGGAAGGGAGAGAGAGACAAAGGGCAAAGGGAGGAAAGATATTTACAGAGTCACTTGTACATAATCTGGCAAAGGGCAAACGGTGGCTAACGTCGGCGCTGTCATGGAGTTTCCGCTGCACGTCCTTTTGTTTTAAAAATCTTAACCATGAAAATCATATACACCAAAAAAGTAAAGTATATGGTGAAATATGTACATTTGTTGACCGTGGGTAATGAGTATACACAAATTCAGTATACTATTCTTACAATTTTCCTATCAGCATAAAATGATTAAAAGTTTACCCCAAAAAAGGACACATAGGAAAGAAGTTGTTTCTTTATACATGGTATCTAAAACCCAGGCAGCCACCTTATCAAAGTAATTTTGTTTGTTTGTTTGTCTGTTTATTTATTTCCCCTGAGACGGAGTCTCACACTGTCGCCTGGGCTGGAGTGTAATGGCATGATCTCAGCTCACTGCAACCTCTGCCTTCTGGGTTCAAGCAATTCTCCTGCCTCAGCCTCCTAAGTAGCTGAGGTCACAGATGCCTACGACCATCACACCAGCCTAATTTTTTGTATTTTTCAGGGAGACGGTGTTTCACTTCATTTTTCAGCCTGGTCTCAAACTCCTGACATAATGATCCGCCCACCTCGGCCTCCCAAAATGCCGGGATTACTGTCATGAGCCACTGCGCCCGGCCAAAGTAACTTTTTAACTTCACTGAAGTCTAAGCCATCACATCGAACATGGCAGAAGATAAAAAGATAAGGAAAATAAAGGAAGTACTTAATGCCTAGGGTCTTGGATAACATCTTCAAGCAACTGAATTAATCAAAGCCGGAGCTGCCCATCCTCAAGATTTCTCATTACCTCAGATAGCAAAGTTTGCTTATTGTTGAGGGAAGGGGGATTTAAATAAGATACAGAGACCCAGGATGAGTACAGACTTGAACAAGACCCAGGATTTTAAAAACCAAGTCCACTGATACCCATTCAGGTATCACTGTCAACAAAGAAGCATGACTATACTTCCCTGGCTGTATTATAATAATGTGGCCAAAACTCTGCCCTTTTGGGTAACCTATCCTGTCCTAAGAGCAGTGACTGTGTCATTAATCTCTGATTTACTAAAGCCCATAAAGAGTAGTAGGCATTCAAGAAATATTCGTCAAATTAATGAATACTGACTCTCTTAAATGTATCACATAAAAATGGCTGGCCAGATGTGGTGCAAACATCATTGACTTTGGAAAATCCTTAAGACTGCCATTCAGAATAAATATGTTTATTTCAAGGGCAGTGAAAACTGAATCAAATGGAAGAGACGAACCATACGTATTCAACACAGTGGCCAGAGAACATAAACATTTGTTTTAGATAAAAGTTCCAAATCTATTACAGTAAAGAATGTTCAGCGCCGGGCGCGGTGGCTCAAGCCTGTAATCCCAGCACTTTGGGAGGCCGAGGCGGGTGGATCACGAGGTCAAGAGATCAAGACCATCCTGGTCAACATGGTGAAACCCCGTCTCTACTAAAGGTGCAAAAAATTAGCTGGGCATGGTGGCGCGTGCCTGTAATCCCAGCTATTCCAGAGGCTGAGGCAGGAGAATTTCCTGAACCCAGGAGGCGGAGGTTGCGGTGAGCCGAGATCGCACCATTGCACTCCGGCCTGGGTAACAAGAGCGAAACTCCGTCTCAAAAAAAAAAAAAAATGTTCAGTTAGTTAACGTCTAAAATGTCTCTTTTGGCCAGCCATGAAATGGAAAGACGGGCCAAATGGTACATGTCATTCCACTGGTAAGATGATGGTAGAAGAGATCAATATTAATTAAAAAAGAACTAGTTACATCTTCAAACAGCAGCAACCAGAATCCAGACACTTCAAAAATGTCATCAGAGCATGCTTTCATGTAGTTTGAAACAGTTTTAATAAAAGATAATGTCATCATAATTACAAATAAGTCAAAGAAAAAATTCTTTGGAACGTAGTAGATCAGCTCTCGAGTTGCTTCTCAGCTGGGCAAATCAATGTAAGCAGATTCCATGCTGAACTGCTGTAAAATGCATTAATGTGTGCCCATAAAGAAGAATACCTAAGAAGGCGGAAGATTTGTTACAACACTTTTTGTATTATAAACAATCATGCAATAAATAACTTTATGTTCCTATCCTGGCAGACAGGTGTTTAATATCTGCAGGAGAGGGTCATGAAACACAGGATTCCTAAATCAAGAAGCAGATATATTTTAAATTTTTATACCTATCAAAAAAACAACTTTTACAGAAGATCATAGCAATTAAAACTTCTACCAGCAATGTATCAGAGTAAACAACAGTTCCCCACACTCTCGGGAGCACTGGGCCTACTGGGCAAAAAAAAAAAAAATCTAGTGAGCGAAAACCAGTATCTCACTTAATCTGTATTTCCCTGAGCACTGGCAAGAAAGAAAATCTTTCCATTTTTATTTGTACATCCTCTTCCATAAATTGCCTGTTTATGTCCTGCGTTTACTTTCTAATTATGTTGTCTAATTTAAGGGGCTCTTTAATAGTATTTATTTAAATTTATAAATATAATGTCATATATACCTTCACATCCATATTCTCCTGTTACTCTTTTATCTTGTTTTGTGTGCTTCAGGCAATATGGAAATTTTAATCAGTAAGTAGTTAAATCCAAATTTTTTGGATATAATACTAATTGGAGGGTGCAACTGTCTTTAAGTGGGTGAAGTCGAAGGTGCTAGATGCCTTTCACCACACAGATCTATGCTGTAGACAGAATTACACATGACCTGCATGAGTTCTGAAAGCCTCACTTCACATGCATGTCTGTAAAAAAAAGATTTATCATACCTCCTTAGAACCTATCTCCATTTTACATATAGTAGCTCCCAGAATAACACTGTGTCATTCAACATTGTTTCTTTATAACATTGCTAAGAAAAAAAAAAAAACCTCATCTCTCCACACATCATTTCAACTAAAGTCACGGTTTCCAAGAACTTATCATTGACATTAAGTGAGGACTTAATGTATTTCTTGTACAGTTTCAGGAATCCAGCCTCTGTGAAAAGGGAAGGAAGAACATACTTTGTTTCATTAAGAACTTTACCAAGAGTCATCATCCACTCCGGAAAGATGCATCATTATATCACCAACGCTGTTCTTGGCATTTAAGCTGCTAAGGTGACACACATATCAGACCGAATTCATTACTCTCACTGTCACTGTAATTCTGAATACTGGCCATTTCATTAGGTCTTCTAGTATATTTGCGCCTAAGCATCTGTATTTTGAAATATGTATTACAATAACAACTTTTTTCCTCTTCCCTTATATTAATTACATTCAGAACACTGTGCTGACTGATTTGTTAATAATATGTATACATAAATTATATTATTTAAGATTTTCACTTTAGTATAACAAAGGATATGTTCCAAAACACTTTTTATGTAAGAGAATTACTGGGTTTGGTAAGTTTTAAAGACACTGCGCCAGGTCTACAGGAGAGCTGAGACTCTCCAGATTCTAGGTCCTGGACTCTCCTCTCCATCACCACAAGGAACACAGATAAGGTCACTCCCCCAACCCCATCTGCACAGCACAACTTCTGCCCAAGACCCAGCACCTCAGCTGCATATGTGCTCCCCTGTAACACCAGGCACAAAGGCTCTCACAGTTGCTCAACGTTACTTAGGCAGTGTGACAATGAGAGGAGTGAAAATACATACTCAGGCCACCATTTTCCCTGGATCACTCTGAGTTTTAAAAGTTCTGACTACACTGTATAACTCTCAAGACACCCATTACTGATTACCAAGTAATTACAGCCTAGATGGAAGAGGATTTTTTTGAAGTTTCTTAGAATTTGTTCAGTGAATACACTCCAGTTCTATTCTTACTTTTTTTTTTTTTTTTGAGACGGAGTTTCGCGCTTGTTACCCAGGCTGGAGTGCAATGGCGCGATCTTGGCTCACCGCAACCTCCACCTCCTGGGTTCAGGCAATTCTCCTGCCTCAGCCTCCTGAGTAGCTGGGATTACAGGCACGTGCCACCATGCCCAGCTAATTTTTTGTATTTTTAGTAGAGACGGGGTTTCACCATGTTGACCAGGATGGTCTCGATCTCTCGACCTCGTGATCCACCCGCCTCAGCCTCCCAAAGTGCTGGGATTACAGGCTTGAGCCACCGCGCCCGGCTATTCTTACTTTTTAAAACTACCTTTTAAAAAATTCACTTGAGCAATGACATCAAATCCTTTCTTACTAAATTAAAATGGTAAAAACATCAATATTTCAATCATGGATGACTAAAATACTACAAAATATGTTGACTCAAACCATTTTGCCATTGAAAGAAAAACAAGTCTTTGCCTTCAGTAACTATCATAAAATACTAACAGGCACTTAAGGAAAGCACCAAATTAAACTTTTTAGTTTTGCCATAAACTTGCTTATCTGATTCCTCTTGTAATAGAAAATAAATTTATGAGCTGGAAAGCAAATTGTTGGTTGGCACAAAGGATGAGCTGTTGACTTCTAAAACATATTGTTAAAGAGATCCTTGACATCCATTTTAATTTGTATTTTTCCCAAAACAGCTTCTATCATGTGATTCTGTCAGTTTCTTTCTTAATGCATCTACACTCAGAAAAGCAAACAGAATCGCCTGTGAGCACACAGGCACACAAAGAAACAGCAAAGAATGTGTCAGTAGAACTTAATTATATCTGGGTAGTTCCTGACAACAATTCAATATTATATCTGTACAGAAACACATAAAATAAACTGTTGTAGAATGTGTAGGTTATATTCTGGAATGAGAATCTGACAGCTTTAACTTCCCTCTGAATATCCAATGGCACCAACCTACAAAAATCTCCAGCAAGTTTTCTAAGACTCTTCCCGTTGGTTAGATTTTCACTTGCTACATCAAATTCTCCATTTTTTTTCAAGTGAGACCTAAACATTAAATTTCCATCTTAGTGAAAGATGGTATTTTTCAACTGTAACTAAATTTTTTTAGAGTTAAACAAAATATTGTTTTCTAAACATTTAATTATAAAATGAATTTAACTCTCATTCAGCATGTTTTCCAATTGGTTAAGACCCTCCATGATCATCATTATAAACTCCACGTTTGTTTTTTGTCTAAATTCTTTTAAAATATCTGGGTTTTAAACCAGGCCTATGATTATTATATCAAAGAAATTAAACTAAGAAACAATGAAAAACATATTTTCCTTATAGATTCCATTTCAAATATGGTTACTGCAGGTCTTAAGAGCAGAAAATATGTGCAAGTCCCATTTTTTGAAAAAGTATGTGTGTCCAACAACCGAGCCATGAATTTCTCCTGTATATTCTGTTAGTCCTTCATCAGAGAGCCCTCGGAGTAAGCAAAAACAGGAAAAGTTCTTAAATGTCAACTACATTATTTCCTAAATGTTCTGAATAAAGATAACAGGAGAAAGAAGGATCATTTGTTCACAAGTACATTGAGGACCTTCTCCAATACACTGGTCCTGATAAATGACCAAAAAAAAAAAAAAAAAAATCAGTAAAATTTATATCTTGTCCCAAAGTTTATGCCCTATAGAAGAGCTATCAAGCCAATGAACATTATCCCTATCTCCCCATCTTCTTACTAACAGAACCCCAATTCTGTTGGGAGCAACAATGTCTGCAGTATAAAAGTAAACTAAAAAAAAATAAAAACACTGCATTTCTCAGCCTCTCTTACAAATAGAGGTAGTCCTGTGACATGATTCCACATGACGAGACGCAAGCACGGGTTATGAGTGAGACTTCCGATAAAGCTCCTTTAAACGAGGGAAAGATTCAGCTGACACACCAGTTTGGTATTTTCAACTTTTTGGTGGGGAAAATGCATGTGATGGCCAGAGAGCAATAACCATTTGACACCAAAATCGAAAGACCTATAAAACACCAACTTCAATCCTCACACCCTGAAACCGGTAAACCAAAGCCAGCAACTTCCTAACTGTGGACTTTGCAATATATACAAAACATAAACCCCCTAACTCATTTAAGCCTCTACTTTTTAGGTTTTCTATGACGTGTGGAGGACCTCAAGTTCCAAGTCTTACAATCTAATAAGAAAGAGACAAAGAAAAAGTTCTATGAAAATCCAGAAAAAGACATTAAATCTGACAGAGGCAGAGGATGGAAGGGATGGGAAAGATAAACATACAAAGGAGGCAGATACATGAGCTGCTTCGTTCATTTGTTCGGCTATCACTGTCAGTCACTGCATAAGATGCTCAAATACAGATAAAAAAACATAGTGGCTGCCCCTAAGGAACTCTCAAAATGGGTGCAGACAGATAAAGAGATGACAGAGTTATTAATATGGGGCAGCCCCACACAGCGGTGCTGCACTGTGTCTACGCACTCTTTCTAACACCCACCAAAGTGCCATCCTGTCATCAAAGGTACGGTAGGAACCAGCCTCAGCCTTAGAGCTAAAAAAAAAAAAAAAAAAAAAAAAAACAGTAAAATAGATGAACGTGGGGCACTGTGAGTAAGATTTATATCCACAGCTATTAGGCAAAAGTAAGTTGCTTATTACCCGCCACCCCATCCAGTTTTCCAGGATCATAGCAATCCACGACTTAATACAGTCTACATTCTAAATGACTTGGTCAATGTGGCCCAGAGAACAACACCTAAGTGTGACCATAAGTAAGAAATAAAAAGGGTTAATATTTCATACTTCGGTAGCATGCCCTATGGGTTTAAACAAAATGTGTTTTTATTTCACTTGTTATTAGTTATTAAATAATACTACTGACTAAAAATTATGAAAAGACTACATTTGTCACTCTTAGAGAAAACAAGAAGGGAAGAAAAAAACGAGTCTTTTTTTTCTCTCTGCTGCTATATAAACACACACACCAAGAATAAGTAGAATGTCTTTCAAACCAAAACAATAGGAGATTACTCTTGGCTAAAAGAACAGACTTAGATCATATTGATTTCTTCTTTAAACCTGCTAAAGCAAGTTTCTGCATGCTTTCTGGAGCCTCCACCTACAGAGCTGTTAGGCCAACAGCCAACACATATATTTAATTACGTAAGTATTTCAATGCTATCAGCCAGCTGTTGCCGGTACATAATACACTGCCCTCTTTCACTCACTCTCTTGCTTAAAATGGCAAAAACAAAGCAACTGTTGATGTAACATTAATCATAAAATATGCAAAATACTATTCTTCAAAAAGATTTTAGATATCTACAAAACTCAGTTTTGCATTTTGAAATGGCCTTACCACCTCTGAGCTGCTTTTTCTGTTGCTGATTTGCAAATTAAGTTACTAATCTTTTAACTGTAAGTTTAGTTTTTGGTTTTTTTTTTTTTTTTTTTTTTTTTTTTAGTAAAACCAGAAATTAAACACTAAAAGAGACTTTCTTTTTTATTTCCAAAACATCGCTCACTGGAATACATCATATAATAATATTATGCCTTCCCTCTCGTTCATCTCCATGTTTTTCCAGAGTTAGAAGATAACTGGAAGTCTATAATAGGAAATAGTCAGAAGCTGCTTTGAACATACATTACTCTCACCCCCTACTTTTGCCATCAACAAAAAAACTCTTCTTCTATGTTTCCAGGAAGCTTGCTCCTCAAATGCCATTATTAACTCCAAACAAGCTCATGGGAGAAGAAATTACAAAGTCCTAGCAACAACAGAAAATAGACTAAACAAAACCGTGACATAAGACTTGAATAAAATGAATTCAAGTAGATAGATAATAAGACGTAATCTATAAACAAGAATATTATTTAGAGAAACCTGGCCTTCATCAAATCTTTCAATTCAATTTAATGAATAAATAAGTCAGTGCTGTTCATCAGGCATTGTTCTAGAGACCAAGGAGAGCTCACTCAGTCAATCACAGAGATGTCACTGTCCTGTTAGATCTGTTTCCCCCATTTCACAACATCCTTTATCAAGTCAGCCTTTTCAACGCTGCTACTTCTTCCCCAGCAATAACCAGTTGATTTTTTTTTTTTTAATTTTGGTGGTATATCTGGTGTTTTTTGCTCACTCCCAAATCTGGACAATTTGATACCCAAATGTAAGACAAGTGCTCTGATACAATGCAGTAATGCTACTTACACAACTTATAATGTACTTACCATAAATACATGGTGACGCAACGGCAGCAGGACACTAAACCCTTTCCCACAAAGAGGGAGAATCAGTTTAACCTAATTATATAAACATTTATCAAGTAATTATGATTCTGTGCCAAACTCAAGGCCAAACACTACCAGGTTTTTATTTACCTTTCCTACTCTCTCACTGAAGATAGGATGCTTTAACTAATCTAACACGATGGTCCTGAAGCTGGCCTGCAGCTCATCTGGGATAGTGAGGAGCACAAGATCCTACCAGCATGACCAGGTGACTACCCCAAGAAGGGAGAAGTATGCTTACTCCTTTTACTACTTCCCTCAGGAATACGGTATGAGAAATTCAAAATTAGAAAATTAGAATGTTCTTTCCCCTTTTTACAAATACCCAGCCTGTTGCCTATTAAGGGATTCAGTGAAACCTTGCGAGAACATTCTTACAACTGTTAACAAATGGTCTTTGTCTATTAATGGTATTTCTTTCCCAGAACAAGGAAAATCATTACATAGTACAGTCAGAGGGTCAAAACCTTCATAAAAAGAATTTTTCTGAGGTCAGTATTCTATAACCCCAAAAGTGAAAATCTAGTAGCAAGCCAAATACATGAACAAATAATAAAATGTAATACATAATAATAGATGTTCATATGGGATAAAGAACTAGCACGGAACAGACCTTGGGGCTAAGAGGAGAGGTGAGGGTTAGAAGGGAGATGACCCCACAAATGTTGTTATGTTTGACATGAGTTCCAAGGATCAACTATTCAGCTAGGTGGGATTAATGTTGGGTAGACGGAGGTGAGGGCACGCATCAGGAAGAAAGGGAGAGGAGAGTCCAAGGAAGGGAAGAACATATGCAAACACATTATGTGCTTGGGAAATTTTCTGATGTAGGGGAGGAAGGAACATTCTATAGCCCAGTGGCAAGAAAAGAGGTAGGAGAGGGAGGCACTGAACAATTTTTTTAAAAACCCCCATTACCTAAGAAATTATATGTCATTACCTGATGACCACAATCAGAAAAGACGGGCAATGTTAATGGAAATGCTAGCTGAAGAAAAGGTAGATAAGAAGGAGTTCCTGATACGATGATGTGAGGTGTCCATGGTCAAGGTCATCCAAATGGAGAAGTCAAGGAAGCAGGATGGAACTTGTAAGGAGATATAAGATCAAAAACAAAGATGTGGGAGAAATCAGCACATAGACAATATCTAAACAGTGGATGTAGATGAGAAATGGTAGGAAAATGTGAATTCATATTAAGCACAGCACTGTTGAGAGGAACAAGTCTTGTTAGACAATACCTAACCAATAATTCTAATTAATTCAAACAGATCAATATTTTGAACTAACTTTCCATGTAAAAGGATACTTTTTGGTGGGCAAGGATTACTGATCAAATGAAACGGTGACTGGTGAAACCACATATAAGATGAAACTACAGCCATTTCATATAATGAGAGGAGTTAAAATTAAAATATGTAAGTTTAACCAAAAAATCAACAAACTATAGTGGTTTTGAAAGTATAATTCAATTAACTTTCATTATCTAACATATTTCTCACAAAAGGCCAAACTAAAACCCTGTGACTTTTACCTTCTAATGCCAATTTTTTTTTAATTAAAAATTAATTTGGGAAGTCAGTGACAGTGGCTTATGCCTGTAACCTCCAACACTTTGGGAAGCCAAGGCAGGAGGATCACTTGATTGAGGTCAGGAGTTCAAGACCAGCCTCAGCAACATAGCAAGACCTCACCTCTACTATAAAAATAATAATAATAACAAATTGGCTAGTGGTGGGGTAGTCCCAGGTACTCAAGAGGCTGAGGTAGCAGAATTGCTTTGGCCCAGGAGAATGAGACTTACAGTAAGCCATGATTGTGCTACTGCACTCTTAACTGGGCAAGAGAATGAGACCTTCTCTCAAAAATTAAGTAAAAGTAACTTTTAGAAGTTTAGCTAAGGCCGGGCGCAGTGGCTCACGCCTGTAATCCCAGCACTTTGGGAGGCCGAGGCGGGTGGATCACGAGGTCAAGAGATCGAGACCATCCTGGTCAACATGGTGAAACCCCGTCTCTACTAAAAATACAAAACATTAGCTGGGCATAGTGGCGCGTGCCTGTAATCCCAGCTACTCAGGAGGCTGAGGCAGGAGAATCACCTGAACCCAGGAGGTGGAGGTTGCGGTGAGCCGAGATCGCGCCATTGCACTCCAGCCTGGGTAACAAGAGAGAAACTCCGTCTCAAAAAAAAAAAAAAAAAGTTGGCCGGGCGCGGTGGCTCAAGCCTGTAATCCCAGCATTTTCCGAGGTGGGTGGATCACGAGGTCAAGAGATCGAGACCATCGTGGTCAACATGGTGAAACCCCGTCTCTACTAAAAATACAAAAGAATTAGCTGGGCATGGTGGCGCGTGCCTGTAATCCCAGCTACTCAGGAGGCTGAGGCAGGAGAACTGCCTGAACCCAGGAGGCGGAGGCTGCGGTGAGCCGAGATCGTGCCATTGCACTCCAGCCTGGGTAACAAGAGCGAAACTCCGTCTCAAAAAAAAAGTTTAGGTAAAAAAAGTTGCTAGTAAATGTGGTTAACAAGAGAACTGGAAAGCGTTTGGTTTTTTTTGTTTTGTTTTGTTTTGTTTTGTTTCATTCCTTTAAACTGGATAATTACTAACTGAAAGGGCCACTACTTCTCTGTTCTTATGAAGTCAGCTTTTTTTGAAAGCAATTAACTTAACAATTTCAAGTTGAAATAATATTCTGGTACCTCCCCCAACTTCAGCTTATGAAGAGTAAGAACTCAAAAATAAATCCACATAAAACAAAGAATATTTTCATCATAGGAATGACAATCCAACAACGTATATGCTTTGCTCAACAGAACGGCATGCAGGAGCTTTCCTGTAGAGAAAAGATGTTATACAAGCAGGTATCCTCTGTCTCAAACACAAATCTTTTTTCTTTACCCAGTACTGCCTTTATTTTCAATTGTTCTTTCAAGTAAGTACACTCGGATACCTAAGCCATCCCTTCAACATTACCATTTATTTCTACAGGAAAGGCAGTTAGAGAACAATGACTCCTGTCTACCCAGTATCAGTAGGGCTAAACCACAGTGCCCATTTGGGTCAATAACGCACAAGGTCAAATAGAGGCTGACAGTCCATGATCAAAGAAAGCTGGCTATTCCTTCTGTCGTTTCTATAGGACACACAAGATGTGTTTATTTTCACCAGCCTGTGAATGACCTCCTGTAGGTGGTACGGAAGAGATCCCACACTTCTATAAAGCATTAACCAAAGGAGTTTCCTTATTTCACACTATCATTAAGAGCAAATTTTATTTTTTGAAACTTTTGATCTTTTTCATTTACTGAAGAACCCCCAAGTTAAAGCCCATATTGTCTAATGGATAAAACAATAAAACAAAGGCAAATGACAAACGCTCAAGATGAAACAGCATGCATGCAGTAGGCTGCCACCGTAACACGGAGGGCTTACCCGTGATTCTTTCTGAATTAGTAAGGGCAATAACATTTAAGATTTCTAAGGTGAAAAGGCAACCCAAAAGTCACTCTTACCTCTATTTCTGCTACTTAAAAGTCTTACTCTTTTACCTATCTGAATATCAATAATACAAACACTGTAAAAACCTTGGGAAAAATAAAGCCCCAAAATAAACAACAAAATAATTCAGTCCATAGCTGGCGTGTCACAAATTCACAATTTCTGGAGACTGTATTAATCACAGGAAAGACAGTAAATCCCTTTGACTCATCTTTCTTTATACCTGTCAAAACAAGGTCATCTTTTGTGTGGTGGCCCAAGAGAAACAACATAATGTGATGCGTAATTTAAAACAACTATTTAACACCAAGAAGTACTGGAAGGAAAACAAAAACAGACGATGGAGAGATGATGACACACAGGAATGAGTAGCAAAGTGAAGCAATCATGGGTAAAGAGTCCAGGTTAGAAAAAAGCAGGTCCCACCACACTGCTGTACATCTGTACACTTGGGTATAAAGGACTCAGTGCAACAGAAGGAGACACAACACCTTATCAGGCTCTCTTCCATTCTAAGCTTCACCTCAGTCTCATGGAAAACCAAAAGGCATGTAAGAGAAGACAGCAAAGGGAAAGGATGGAGCCAGAGGATGAGAAGAGACACATGCGTAGCATGACTTAATGTGTAACCATGTTACACTACTCATCTTTGTCGTTTTCTGTTAGGCAATGGTGATCACAACTGGGAAAATATCTAAATAAAGCAAAATGCTTCACAAGAGTAAGTTATCACTAAAAGATTTCATATGTACAAATGTCACCTCAATCTGATACTTTCCCAATGTTAACTGTTACTGTACCTTTAACAGGATTGTATTTATTCTGGAAACAAATCAAATGTTAGTTTCTAAGTGTTTTCTTAATAAGAATTAGTTGTGATGATAAAAGCCTTCAAAGCTATTAAAAATGCTTACTCATATATCTTTTTAAATTTTCTTTCAATCAAGCAGAATAGTACATTAGAGGGTCCTGTGCTTGCTACCACTAGCTTTGTAGTGTTTAAATGGCAAACTTTTCTTGCATCATTTCTACTTTATAATTCAAACAGCATATCAACACTTTGAACCACATTCATAACCACAAATATAAGAAAACCCACTGACACAAGTTATATTCGAGTTTTTAAACTTTTAGAAACACTCTAGAACTATGTCCATTAATTATATTATAAAGCTGATAATCACAGAAACTATATTCTCTAGGTTCAACACTTATGGGGCATCAGTAGCACTTAAGTACCATTGTACCTTGTTTACCTTTCTATAGAGAAAAAAGTACAATCACAGGCTTCTTATTTAAAAAAAAAATAAAGCATTCTCTGTAAATGAACAGCATCTAGTGAACACCATTTTCTGCCTTAGTTGAATTCATCCTTCTCCTGCCCCTTTACGTGACCCTAACTCCATCTTCCATCCTCCCTCCCCTTGGCTCATGCCATCACTCGGGTAAGAACTCCTCTGCTCCTTCCAGCATTCTGAAGTAAGGATGCCATCACATTCAACTATCACTTCTATGCAAACAATATTAAATCTGTATTTCTAGTGTTGACCTCTTTGATATCCGCCTAAATTCTGCAACCGCTTACTTGACATCTTTATCTAGGAAGCAAGGTAATGAAATGGTTAAACGCACAGAGTCTAGTCAGACTGCCTCGGTTAAAATCCCACCTCTACCATTTATGAACTGAACAGGCTTAGAGACCTTCATCTGTAAAACAGATGCTGCTTCGCCTATAAAACAGGAATACAAATGGAATCTACAACTCATTGACGGACTGCAAGAATTAAGCTAGATAATATCTAATTCATCTAAAGCACTTACAACACTGCCTGTCACATAGAAGACACTCAATAAAGCTCAAGTATATTCATTATCTTATTAAAATATTTATCTGTAACTTCAAATATGGCATGCTCAAAACCAAAACATGTCATCTCTTAAATTAAACTCCCTTCCTAGAATTCCTTATTTCATTCTAGCCAGAGACTTTAGAGTCATCTTGGGCAATGTGGAACATGTAAAGCAGCGGTCCCTAAACTTTTTGGCACCAGGAACCAGCTTCATGGAAGACAATTTTTCCACAGACCAGAGGGTGGGACATATGGTTTTGGGGTGAAATTGTTCCAGCTCAGGTCATCAAGCATGAATTTAGAGTCTCATAAGGAGCATACAATCTAGATCTCTCACATGTGCAGTTACAGCGTTTGTGCCCCTATAAGAATCTAACGCTGTTGATGATCTAATAGGAGGCAGACCGCAGGCAATGATGCTTGCTGGGCTGCCACTCACTTCCTGCTGTGCAGCCAGTTTCTAGCAGGCCACAGATGAGTGCGGGTCCACAACCAGGGGTTGGGGAACCCTGGTTTAAGAATTCTTCCTTCTCAAGTCAATGTCTTCCTTCCAGTTCTGAATACCTCCACTTTAGATGAGAACCTCTGTACTTGGACTACGACCACCCCGTCCTCACTGAACTGATCTATACTCTTCCTTACACACAACCAGCCTTCACGCTGCTACTACAATTAATTCCCTGACACCAAGGCAGCAAACACAGAAAATGAAGAAATTTTTAAGTTTACCATTTACAGTAGTATAAAAATATAAAATATGTATTGTGCAGGTAAAAGAATAAAAAATAAGTTTATTTTTTTTATTGGCACTGGAACAATTTAATAACTGCAGTGGTAGAAAAAAGTCTAAAAGATGCACAAGAGATATAGAAAGAAAAGAATAAATCCTTAAAAAGTCAGAATAGAACTGAGTCAGATAACTCAAAATTGTGAAGATTCAATTATCCCCAAAATCATCTAAAGATTAAAAGTAATCACAAAAGCACAATGGTATTCCTTGTTGGACTTAAAAACTGACACACTCTTAAAAAACAAAAAGGTACTAGCACTATCAAACAGGTAGCCTTAATATAACTCAATACTACTCATGACTCTGTAGAACAAGAACCAGAATAAAGAAACAGATCAAAGCAATGAAACAGAGGACCCAGAACAGACACATAAATATCTATGGACACTCAACACATGAAAGGGTGGGTAATGCACAGATAAAAGGAGAAAGAATATAAATTAAAAATAAATTAATTAATGATAATGAAACAACTGCTTTTCTTTTTTTTTTTTTTTGAGACGGAGTTTCTCTCTTGTTACCCAGGCTGGAGTGCAATGGCGTGATCTCGGCTCACCGCAACCTCCGCCTCCCGGGCTCAGGCAATTCTCCTGTCTCAGCCTCCTAAGTAGCTGGGATTACAGGCACGCGCCACCACGCCCAGCTAGTTTTTTGTATTTTTAGTAGAGACGGGGTTTCACCATGTTGACCAGGATGGTCTCGATCTCTCGACCTCGTGATCCACCCGCCTCGGCCTCCCAAAGTGCTGGGATTACAGGCTTGAGCCACCGCGCCTGGTAACAATTGCTTTTCTACAGAGAAAAACATAAAATAAAATTGGACCCCTTCTGTTACCATACAAAAAATAATAATAATCAACTCCAGATGAATTGTAGACCTAAATGTAAAAGGTCAAATTATGAAACTTTTAGAAGAAAATATAGGAGAATATCTTAATAGCTTCAGAGTAAGAAAAACTTTTTAAATAAGAACACAAAGCAAATGAACAGATTAATAAATTTTAAGTCAGTATTTATCTTAAAAGATACCACAAAATAAAGTGAAAAGATAAGCCACAACTGGGAGGAGATGTTTGCAATGTGTATAATATGTAAGGGTTAGGATATGTAAGACACATAATATACGGCCACAATAAAAAATTAAAAGGGGGGAAAAAAAACAGAAAAATAAACAAATGAGACACCATTTTACAAAAAAAGTAAAATCCAAAGAGCCTATAGATTCGTTCTACAAAGCTCCATTTCATTAATGATCATAGAAACGGAATTAAGGCCAGCTGCAGTAGATCACATCTGTAATCCCAGAACTTTGGGAGGCCAAGGTGGACGAATCACAAGGTCAGGAGATTGAAACCATCCTGGCCAACATGGTGAAACCCCATCTCTCCTAAAAATACGAAAATTACCCGGATGTGGTGTCTAGCACCTGTAATCCCAGCTACTCAGGAGGCTGAGGTAGGAGAATCGCTTGAACCAAAGAGTCAGAGGCTGCAGTGAGCCAAGATCACGCCACTGCACTGCAGCCTGGCAACAGAGCAAGACTCCCTCTCAAAAAAAATTAAAATAAAATAGCTGGGTGTGGTGTTGCACATCTGTGATCCCAGCTACCCAGGAGGCTGAAGCAGGAGAATCCTTTCAACATGAGAGACAGAGGTTGCTGTGAGCCAAGATCCTACCACTGCACTCCAGCCTGGGCAACAGAGTGAGAGCCTGTCTCAAAGGAAAGAAAAAAAGGAATGCAAATTAAAACCAAAACAAAATACCATCATCATTAAGAGACCTGCAAAAACTTAAGTCTGGCCATATCAAGTACTAGCAAAAACAGAAAACAACAAATAAACAAATCCATTACTAGTGGGAATGCACACTACCACATCCATTTGTGAAAAGAAATTGGCATTACCTAATACACACAGCTATGTTACCCAATGATTCAACTCCCAGGTTCATATTCTAGAATAATTCCTACACATGTGCACAAGAAAACATGTTTAAAATATTCATAGCAGGAATGTTCATCCAAGTAAAATTTTGGAAAAAATTCAAAACTCTACCAATAATGAAACAAATTAATTGTAGCAAATTCTATGAATGGCCAAAGCTATTTTACACCCATTAACATGAATAAATCTCAAAGCATAAGGCTGAGAAAAAGAAGTAAATCTCAGAAGAACACAAACATTATAAGTTCAACAGATCAAGTTCAAAATAGGGCTAAACAAGACAACACACTGTTTAGAGACATACTTAATAGATGATACGTTAACTAATAAAAGTAAGGAAATGACTCACAGAAGTCAAGAAAAAGGTTACTTCTTGGGAGTTATGAATGAAAATATGGCAGTTTCTACAGTCTTGACAATGTTATATTTCTTAAACTGGGTGGCAGATGTTTAAGTGTTTATTATTATTTAAACTATATGTTTTATAAATGCTAATGTATGTTTAATATATTTCCCAATAAAACCAATAAAGGGGAAGAAGAATGAGTATGGGAATAAAATGAAGAAGTGAAACATTTTTTAAAGTCTGGCTGGGAAGGCAAGAAAAAATGCAGGACAATGGCTAACAGGGATACAGGGGGCTGATTAGAACCAGGCACGTTTAAAGCGCGAGGCGAGCTACAGAGGGTGGAAATATGGAATGAGGACATAACTTCTATAAGGAGGTTTCTAAGAAGATACAAGGGAATAAGATTCAGAGAAAATGTAAAAAAAGGGATACTTCTTCCACATTAACTTGAAGGAACAAAGCAAGAAGCGAGGGCTTAATATGCCCACCTCCCTTCAACAGCCTGCAATTCCCTTGAAAGCCAGGGACTGTGGCACTCAGAACAGTGCTAACGGGCAGGGAAAGAGGCAAGGACTGTGTCAGTCAATTTCACAAAGTATGCATTGATTCTCCGAGAGGAACACATAGTTATTACTTAACAAATACTCAAAAATCACCTATTAGCTAACTTCACAAATACTGAAATCACTTATTAGGAAAGTTCCCATTAAAGTATCATTCTTAATGAGACAGGAGACAGACATACAAAAAAACCCTTCAAAGAGTCATTCTTCTGAAACTTTTCCAAACAAATCAAAAAAAGGGACTTCTCCCTGACTCATTTTATGAGGTCAGCATCATCCTGATACCAAAATCTGGCAAAGATAACAAAAAAAAGAAAGAAAAGAAAACTTCAGGCCAATATCCATAATGAACATCAACACACAAATCTTCAATAAAATACTGGCAAACAAATCCAGCAGTATATCAAAAAGCTTATTCACCATGATCAGGTCAGCTTCATTGCCGGATGCAAGCCTGGTTCAACGTACACAAATCAATAAATATGATTCATCACATACACAGAACTATAGACAAAAACCACACAATTTCCTCGATAGATGCAGAAAAGGTCTTCAATAAAATTCAACATCCCTTCATGTTAAAAACTCTCAATAAACTAGGTATTGATGAGACCGACTTCAAAATAATAAGGACCATTTATGCCAAACCCACAGCCCATATCATACTGACTGGGCAAAAGCTGGAAGCATTCCCCTTGAAAACAGGCACAAGACAAGCATGCCCTCTCTCACCACTCCTATTGAACATAGTTTTGGAAGTTCTGGCCAGGACAATCAGGAAAGAGAAAAAAGTAAAGCGTATTCAAATAAAAAGAGAGGAAGTCGAACTGTCTCTGTTTGCAGATTACATGATCCTATTTCTAGAAAACCCCATCGTCTCAACCCAAAAACTTTTTAACCTAACAGGCAACTTCAGCAAAGTCTCAGGATACAAAATCAAAGTGCAAAAATCACAAGCATTCCTATATACCAAGAATAGACAAACTGAGAGCCAAATCATGAGTGAACGCCCAATTACAATTGCGACAGAGAATAAAATACCTAGAAAAACAGCTAACAGAGGAAGTGAAGGACCTCTACGAGAACTACGAACCACTGTTCAAGGAAATAGGGAGGAAACAGACAAATGGGAAAACACTCCAAGCTCACAGACAGGAAGAATCGATATTGTGAAAATGGCCATACTGCCTAAAGTAATTTATAGATTTAATACTATTTCCATTAAACTATCATTGACATTCTTCATAAGCTAGGGGAAAAAACTACTTTAAAATTCACATGAAACCAAAAAAGACCCCATACAGCCAAGACAATCCTAAGGAAAGAGAACAAAACTGAGATATCACGCTACCCAACTTCAAACTACACTATGAGGCTACTGTAATCAAAACAGCATGGGACTGGTATAAAAACAGACATAGAGACTAAAGAAACAGAATAGAGAACTCACATAATAAGACCACACATCTCCAACCATCTGATCTTTGACAAACCTGACAAAAACAAGCAATGGGGAGAGAATTCCCTACTTGATAAATGGTGCTAGGAAAACTGGCTAGTCATATGCAGAAAATTGAAACTGGACCCCTTCCTTACATCTTATACAAAAATTAACTCAAGATTGATTAAAGACTGAAATGTAAAGCCCAAAACCTCAAAAACCCTGGAAGAAAACCTAGGCAATACTATTCAGGACATAGGCATAGGCAAAGATTTCATGATGAAAACATCAGAACAATTTCAACAAAAGCAAAAATTGACAAATTGGATCTAATTAAACTAAAGAGCTTCTGCACAGAAAAAGAAAGTATCATCAGAGTGAACAAACAACCTATAGAATGGGAGGAAATTTTTGTAATCTATCCATGTGACAAAGGTCCAATATTCAGAATCTGCCGGGAATTTAAACAAATTTATCAGAAAAAAAGAAACAACCCCATTAAAAAGTGGGCAAAGGACATGGACACTTCTCAAAAGACATTTATGCAGACAAAAAAAAAAACACGAACAAACATTCAACATCATTGATCATTAGAGAAACGCAAGCCAAAACCACAAAGAGATACCATCTCACACCAGTCAGAATGGCAATCATTAAAAATCAAGAAACAACAGATGCTGGTGAGGTTATGGAGAAACAGAAACACTTTTATACTGTTGGTGGGAATGTAAATTAGTTCAACCATGGTGGAAGACAGTGTGGTGGTTCTCAAATACCCAGAACCAGAAACGCCATTTGATCTACCAATCCCATTACTGGGTATATCCCCAAAGGAATAAAAATCGTTCTATTAAAAAGATACATGCACACATATATTCACTGCAGTACTATTCACAACAGCAAACACACGGAATCAACCCAAATGACAGACCAGGTAAAGAACTGAGGGACATACACACTATGGAAGACTATGCAGCCATAAAAAGAAATGAGATCATGTCCTGTGCAAGGACATAGATGGAGCCGGAAGCCGTTATCCTCAGCAAACTAACACAGGAACAGAAAACCAAACACCGCACGTTCTCACTTATAAGTGGGAGTTGAATAATGAGAATACAGGGACACAGGGAGGGGAACAACACACACTTGAGCCTGTGGGGGACAGGGGAGGGAGAATATCAGGACAAATAGCTAACGCATATGGGGCTTAACACCTTAGTGATGGGTTGATAGGGGCAGCAAACCACCAAGGCACATGTTTGCCTATGTAACAAACTTGCACATACTGTACACATATCCCAGAACTTACATCAAATTTAATTTAAAAATAAAAATAACAAGTATTATTCTTTGTCAAATTCAAAACAGTATAATTTTAAAAGTCCAACTCATACTTTTCTGGTATCAACTAAATACCTATACTGACATTTTAAAAAAGCTAACTGTTTGGTATTAAATTCTCACTTTGATTATAAAAAATAGGGAAAAATCAATTTGTACTTACTTAATTGAGTTTCTAAAGTGGTCTTCAGCCGGGTTTTTTACAGTGCAACTGTTCAGGAGCCATAAATCTGCATCTGATGCATTTTCTATCAAAAAAATGAATACAAAAAAGAAGTGAGTAGTACATTTAATCACTAAAAAATATCCAGTGGAACTAGGATTGCTATAGCAGGGGAGAGAAAAAGAGAAGAGTCAAATAAGCAATTAAAACATAGTAGAAAATTGCTACATTTGAGAGCAAAATTATAATGCTGTATCTTTTCACTTAAAATGTAATGACAATTAGCATTCTCTTCCTTTATTTTCAATGCCGGACAGAACTATTTAATAATTTCAAAAAATTTAAGTGAAACTTGCCCCAGTCTAACCTTGGAATATAAAATTAATGTGGCCTTGGTGGATTATGTGTTAAGACTTTTCCCAAAACCTAAAATGCAATAAAAATAAAAAATAAAAAAATAAAAAAAAATAAAAAAGACTTTTCAAGCACAGAGTGTACACTGAATATTCTTCAGCTTGAGAAATTCTTAAAAACATAACTTGTATGCCTTAAAAAGTAATAATTTACCTCAAAGTGGGCCTTTTATTTCTATCACCATTTGGATTAAATATTGTTATATACTATAATAAACTCACTGGCAATGCAATAAATGATCCAAACCCATTACATTTATTACATGAATTTATAAATATCTAAAATCGCAGCTATTCTCCCTGCCTCTTGCATACTTCAGTTGCCTGAAAGGATCTTATACATTACAATAGGATTATCAAGAAGAAAGGAAAACCAAAGCTGAAAACTGCAGCACCTTCAACAGTGTAAGAACAGAAACTATATCAAATGACATGAAGAACTGAGGACATATACATGTCTACATGTAGATTCTCCACTAGGCTGAAGGATTGGTAAGCACATCAAAGTTTCTGGTAACTTGGCACACACATAAAAAATTCTCCCAGTATTTTATTATAAACATGACAAAAATTTTTAATAAAGAAGCAGCATTAAAAAAAAAAAGTCTTGGCCCGGGCACGGTGGCTCAAGCCTGTAATCCCAGCACTTTGGGAGGCCGAGGCGGGTGGATCAGAGAGATCGAGAGATCGAGACCATCCTGGTCAACATGGTGAAACCCCGTCTCTACTAAAAATACAAAAAATTAGCTGGGCATGGTGGCACGTGCCTGTAATCCCAGCTACTCAGGAGGCTGAGGCAGGAGAATTGCTTGAACCCAGGAGGCGGAGGTTGCGGTGAGCCGAGATCGCGCCATTGCACTCCAGCCTGGGTAACAAGAGCGAAACTCCGTCTCAAAAAAAAAAAAAAAAAAAAAAGTCTTGGCCAGGCATGGTAGTTCACACCTGTAATCCCAGGAATTTGGGAGGCCTAGGCCGGTGGATCACGAGGTTAAGAGATCGAGACCATCCTGGCCAACATGGTGAAACGCCATCGTCTCTACTAAAAATACAAAAACTGGCTGGGCATGGTGGTGTGTGCCTATAGTCCCAGCTACTTGGGATGCTCCGGGAGGCGGAGGTTGCAGTGAGCCAAGATTGCACCACTGCCTCCAGCCTGGGAGACGTGAGCAAGACTCCATCTCAAAAATAAATAAATAAATAAATAAATAAATAATCTTGAAACAATGAAAGGCAAGGAAACTCATAGTATTTATCAGCTGAATACTATGATCCCTGCTAACCTGACTCATTTCTTTCATTCACTTCCTCTATCTCCAAACCATAGTCTAATTTCCCACCAAGCAGCCAGAGTGCCTTAAATAAAATATAAATCAATTATGTCACTTCCCTACTCAACTCAGAGAAGACTATTCACCTACTTCCTTTTATTACATCCAAATGCCACCTGAATGATATTCCTCTACTACCAATCTGATCCTAGTATTCTCTCTTCTCTGAACTCCCATAAGATTATGTAGACAATTCGTGCACATTGAAAATCATTCATATTTTAGCCTGTCTTCATTACTATGCAACAGATACTGAATACAACATTTTTTTAGACAGAGTCTCACTCTGTAGCCAAGCTGGAGCCCAGTGGTGTGATCCCTGCTCACTGCAGCCTCCGCCTCCCAGGTTCAGGCGATTCACCTGCCTCAGCCTCCCAAGTAGCTGGGATTACAGGCATGCACTACCATGCCTGGCTAATTTTTGTATTTTTAGTAAAGATGGGGTTTCACCATGTTGGTCAGGATGGTATCAAACTCCTGACCTCGTGATCCGCCCACCTCGGTCTCCCAAAGTGCTGGGATTGCAGGTATGAGCCACCATACCTGGCCTGAATACAACATTTTCATCTGCTGCTCTTTAAATGTTCAAATCCCAACACTGTGATGGGCACTGTGTTTAGGCCTGAGACTCATACCTTACTCATAACTATATCCCCAGCAATGATTACAGTGCCTGCTACATGGGAGATACTCCTTAAATATTTACTGAATGAATGCTGAATTTCGAATGACAAAGCAATACTATGAGCACTGTATTATGCAGATAAGAAAACGTCACAGATGTCTGTTAGCTAATGATTTAAAAAAATCCAGCAATTGTCAGTTTATTGTTTTAAAAAAAATAAATAATCCCAATGACTGAACTATGTGTACCAGATGCTAGCTTTGTATCCTGGCACATTCTTCAACCTGGTCACTTCCAAGTCATTAGACAACTCTTACCACAGGACCTCTCAAGAAGTATGGCAATAAGCAATGCAAATTATTGTACTCTGGAATTTTGCCAACAACGGCTTTGAAAATACAGGGAAGACGTGATGCACAGCGACATTTCAGTCAACAATGGACCACATATGACAGCTGATACACAAGATTATAACGGAGCTTAAAAATCCCTATGACTTAGTGTTTACTATAGAACACTTTTCATCACTATTTTAATGTACTCCTTCTACCTATTTTTTTTTTTAAGTTAACTGTAAAATAGTCTCAGGCAGGTCGCCCGGGAAGTAGGTATTCCAGAACAAGGTAAGGCATTATTATCATAGGACACGACAGCTCTATGCATGTTACTGCCCTCAAAGATCTTCCAGTGGGGTTAAGATGTGGTGGCAGAAGACAGTGGTATTGATCATCCTGACCTTATGTAGGCCTAGGCCCATGTGTGTGTTTGTGTCTTAGTTTTTAACAAAAAAGTTTAAAATGAGGAGGCTGAGGCAGGAGAATTGCCTGAACCCAGGAGGCGGAGGTTGCGGTGAGCCGAGATCGCGCCATTGCACTCCAGCCTGGGGTAACAAGAGCGAAACTCCGTCTCAAAAAAAAAAAAAAAAAAGTTTAAAATGTATGTATGTATAAACAAATAGATAAATTTTAACTTTTAAAGCTCAAACGATAAGGAAATGAAAAAGGAAATATTCTATTCAGCTATACAACATGTTTGTGTTTTAAGCGTTATTACAAGAGAGTGAAAATATTTTCAAAAATTAAAAGGTTTACGAAGTAAAAACATGATAGTAAGCTAAGGTTAATTTATGATTATGAAAGAGAAATGTTTTTATAAATGTAGTGTAGCCTAAGTGTACAGTGTTTATAAGGTCTACAGTAGGGTGCAGTATGTGTCCTGGACCTTCACATTCACTCACCACCCACTCACTGATTCACCCAGAGCAACTTCCAGTCCTGCAAGCCCCTTGCACAGTGTCTTAAGACAGGTGGACCATTTTCAATCTATCATATTTTTACTGTACCTTTTCTATGTTTAGATGCTCTACAGTGCCTACAGTATTCAATATAGCAATATGCTGTACAGGTGTGTAGCCTGGGAGCAACAGGCTATACCATCTAATGGCCTAGGTATGTCGTAGGCTGTACTATCTAAGTTTGTGTGGGTACACTTGAGGATGCACGCATGACAACAAAATAGTCTTAACACATTTCTCAGAACAAATGCCTACCCTCAGGCAACACGTGAGTGTACTATACTTGATGATGCAGTAACCTCAATCAGTAAGAATTTTGTGTCTATGTCAAAATGCCAGAAAATTACATAACCTTTTAGAAAGCTCCCCACCCAACAAATGTCCCTTTCCCAATGAACACAGGAGATTCTTAATTATTTCTGAACTCTATCAGTTTTGTGTTGGCACATCTTATTTACTATTATCAAAAGATAATTCCAGAGGCACAAATCAATCAACAACCAACAGGCAATCAGGACTCACCTTGTGCCAGGCTCTATTCTGGGTACTGGTGACACAGCTGTGAATAGAATCTCTACCCCCAGGGAGTTTAAAGTCTTGAAGAGTTGGTCTGATTTTAAAAATTAAAAATAAACTTTAAAAGTAAATAAATGAAAAGACAGGCCAGGCACAGTGGCTCACGCCTATAATTTCAGCACTCTGGGAGGCAGAGGCGGGCAGATCACTCAAGGTCAGGAGTCTGAGACCAGCCTGGCCAACATGGCAAAACCCCATCTGTTTGCATTTTGTAAAAATACAGAAATTAGCTCGGTGGTGGCACAAGCCTACAGTTCCAGCTATTCAGGAGGTGGAGGTGGGAAAAACACTTGATCTCAGGAGGCAGAGGTTGCAGTGAGCTGAAATCACGCCACTGCACTCCAGCCTGGGTGACACAGTGAGACTCTGTCTCAAAAAAAAAAAAGAGGGAGTAATTACATCAAATGCTAAGAATTCAAGACAGATATCTGTATAAATGTTAATACTGTTAACAAAAAGATAATACTCTATACTTTTCCTTTCTCAATTTAGAGTATTTGCTAGCTCTGAGCCAACCCACAATCACCCAGCAGAGGCCTTGTTGGTGAAGTAACACAGAAAACAAACTCGCTAAAAATGAGAAGTGAGAAGGAAAACTGTCTATGGCTATTTGCCAATAAATAACAATGATTCCATGAAGCTTATCGCCTTACACATTTCTGGGCTTCTAAGAGGCCATCGACTACAAGAAACACCATCGACTTTGTAAAAACTCTTCCAGAGTGGTGGAAGTTACATGCAAGTTCTTATCAATTTTAAGATACATCCCAATTTCACACATTAATTTGGATGAGTGGAGGTGGGATAAATAATAAAATAAATGTACCAACACACTACTGCTTTTAGATGATTTGGTTATCAGAGTATCTGCCAAGAGGTTAGCATCTTCTGATCTTGCCTTAGAACATTCATGCCAGGTCCTCCTGTGCCATGGAAGGAGAAGCAATATTAGAGAACACTGAGGGAAAGAAGGGCCAGGTCGATGGGCAAGACTGGACCAGGGAAGGGAAAGGGAAGAAGAAGGCACCAACTTAGAGAGTGCCCAAGAAAGAACTCCACCTAGTTTGAGCTTTGAGTGTTAGAACCCCTTAGAGTGCTAGTAACCGCTGATAAGCAGTTGTACAGGTGTGAAAGCCATCTGCACGTAAGTCACATACTGCCAATGCCAAAGTTGGGATATCAGGTCTATTCTGGAAGGCTTCAAACCTCAGGCTATCCAGATGGACTCTGGATTTCAATATCTTATTATTTACAGTCTGTTGTTGTTGTTGTTGTTTGAGACAAAGCCTCGCTCTGTCACCCAAGCTGGAGGGCAGTGGCACACAGCCTTTCTTTATTACGAATAGTAATGCAATGAGTACCACTGTACATGTCATTTTTATGTTTCCCAGATTACTTTTAGAATCAAGTCCCAAAAGGCGGGAATGTGGGGTCAGAGGATAAACTCTCATGAAATCGTTATACACTGTAAAAGTCTTCCCCACAAAGGCGTACCACTTTGCACTCCCATGAGCAAGGCACGTGAGTGCCCTTTACCTACAGCCTTGACCCTCAATTCTGCTATCAAATCTTCGGACTTCTCCCAATCTGGTGAAAAACTCCAGTGAGGGTTTAACAGGCAGTTTTCTTATTATGAGTGAGCTGGGCACTTTTTCACATATAAGGGCCCCTCGCAGTTTTTTTCTCTCTATTTTTCATCTTTTCATCTGTACCTACTTCTTGCCCATTTTTCTATCAGGCTAATAGTCATTTTCATCTCAGATTTTAATTTGCTTATACACATATACTATAATGG
This sequence comes from Saimiri boliviensis, assembly GCF_048565385.1. Taxonomy (NCBI): domain Eukaryota; kingdom Metazoa; phylum Chordata; class Mammalia; order Primates; family Cebidae; genus Saimiri; species Saimiri boliviensis. The sequence continues at coordinate 158,610,097 of NC_133452.1, read as the reverse complement.
ATTCTCAATTCTATCTCTATCTATGATAGGAGTCACAATTTTTTTTTCCAGTTCGTCACTTTACCTTTTTATAGCTGCTTTATACTTTTTCATTTCTAAACTATCAAATGTGTCACCCTTTTTTGTTATTGCTGGTGGATTTTGAGTCATTACTAGAACATTTCCTCTATTCCCAAATTACTAAGTAATTCACCCATGTTTTCTTCTAATACACATCTGGCTTTGCATTTATATCTCTGATCTATTAGGAATGTATCCTGATATATATTGATCTCGCATAATTTTAAAATGCAAAACGAAATGAGATCCTATATTCTCATATCAAAATAGAAAATATTAAGAAGTGTGACACTACCCAGTGCAAACAAAAGAATGGGGAAACTGGCAACCCCTCCCTCTGCTGATGGCAGGCTACGCTGATGAAACTCTTTGGAAGGCAAGGTAGAAAAAACTATCAAACACATACATGCATGTCAGAATTTCTCCTACACACGCTTGTAGGATACTTATATCACATACCCATACCCATGTGTACATACACACACACACACACACACATACATACATACACAAACATATATAAATAAGCAATTCCCACTGAAGATTACTGACAAGGCAAAAAACATAAAAAGCCTACATATCCATTATAAGAAGACTGGTTAAATAAATTATGGAACTGCAGCTGAAATAGCTGTTTAGAAAGCAACATAAATCTCTAAGTGCTAATTTGTAATAATCTCTGTGCTATTATCAGGTGAAACAAAGCAAGGTGTAGAAGAAAATGTCTAGTATCTAATCTGCATTTTAGAAAGGAAAAAGAAAAAAGGGAAGTGCTGTTCTAAGCAAAGAAAATATATCGGAGTACATATGAGAAACTGGTTTGCCCTTGAAAGTCAGATAAAGGTCCAGTGGGCTCCAATATTGTATTCATGTGCTTCTTTTATATTCTTTCTCCTTTTAAAAACAACTTGCATGAATAACTTTGATAATTTTTTAATGCTTAATCCTGAAAAGGGACACATGAATATTTAATTTATATCTGTCTGTACTGTTTGAATTGTTAAAAGCATGCATTGCCTTTTTTTCCCCCCCTTAAAAAACTTATCAAGCCTTTTTAAATGTTTTCAAGTCTCCCTTTCCATACAGCTTGGAATCAATAGCTTCCTTTTATTATAAGGTGAGAACATACACTATTTTCCTGCTGTGATCCATCAGAAAAACAGTGACCTAATAAACGTTTTTCTGAACAACTTTTCCCTTGCCTGCTAAAAGTTTTTGGACTTACTGAACCAAGAAAATAATAGTCACCAACAAGAAAAATAAACTATTGTTTTAATCAAAACACTTTTACTTTCCAAACTGTTTCTTTATATATAGAAAAATTATTTTTAAATCCAGGGTAATAAAAATCTGATTAGTAATAATGGTAATAGCTAACATTACTGAGTACATATTAGATATCCAGCAATAAGCTAGGCCTGTCATATTCATTTTTTCATGTAATCCTACCAAGCTGACACTCATTTTTATTCCAATTTTATAGAGGAGGAATCTAAGGTCTAGGAAAAAAAAGTAACTTGCCTAAAATCACACAGTGAGAGGGTGGGCAGGGATTAGAAACCCAGACAAACTGACTCCAGAGACTGTGAATTTAAGGAAATTATAATGGCTCGTTAGTGGCTCTTTGCCTACTGATCAAAAACAATGTAGGCAATACCTAAAAAACTAAAATAAGTAGTATTACATGGCCCTGAAGTTGTCTCTTGATATTTCTAAGACTAATAATCAGGCTTCAAAAGCAGCTGTTCTGCTATTTTCAGAGTTTCTAAGATCTTGAACATGTCATCTCTCAGCCTTTGGTAATGAGCGGGAGATGTGGAAGTAAAGAGAGATTAATAACGAATGCAGACTTATTATCCCACAGCACAGGCGGACTCTCACAAGCACCAATCTTCCCTTGTCCCTGCAGCCTTCTGCATAATGGTGTCATTACAGAAGAGACAGCATGGTTCACATCAACACTACTCAGGAGAACAAACATTTGTCTTACACAACTGTTCCATTTGAAAATCTACCCGAGAAACAATGTAACACGACGAAAGGAGTCTACTCATGGATTTAAGTAAGGACGGTAAGGAGGTTGAGACAAATAAAAATTCAGTAAGAACAAAACAAAGAGAGAAAAAGAGTTTGTCTTGAACCCAAAAGCATTTTTTGAGAGTCTCTTTACCACAGAACTCTGGAAGACAAGTCAAGTCCAAACAGTGTAAGTATGCATCACACTTACCCATACCCAGAGAGTTTATTTACAGAACACAAATCATTCAATGTCTACGAAAAACTGAGAATAGAGTATGCTTTCTTAAGAGAAATTGAAAGCACCCTTAAGGTACGACTTGAAAAAAAAACTTCTTAAAACCAATGAAAAACAAAATAAAAATTCTGGTCATTAGATTTTTTTTCTTTACATTTTGTTTATTTTTCTTTATTTGGACTTACACAACGCTCAGTATGGAGTAGCCACGTTTTCAAAATCTGTTTTCTAAAAGCAACGAAAGTGATTCATGAAAAAGTATTCTCTTTTAGCCAGCTAGGGTGAGAGCACTGGGAGAACCAGGGGAAAAAAGCAGGGGGAGGGGAGGGGAGAAAGGGGGAAAGAGTACAGGAAAAATGAAACAAAGAGAGATGCGCACAAAGAGTACCTATGCTGCTACTCTGAAATTCTCGGAGTATGAACCTGTCCTCAGTGGTATAGTGATGGTGTCTGTATAGTGAGTCTCTGATGGAAGGGAACAGAAGCCTACTGGGAAGAAGCACTTACTCTCCGAGATGACTCACATAATGAGTTTCTTCTCTTAAAATAGTCCCGCTGAGTGCTTCAAAGAAATGAGATGAGGAAACCAAGAGTCAGCTTGAAGTCTGTTTATTATATGAAAGACAATTTTTTTTTGTTTCAAATGAAAAATAATAGCGGGCAAAGCTCTACCAATAACTGTTGAAAATTAATTATAGCTATTACCCTATAGCTAAGTAGGCCTGGTCATAGTCAAAATCAGGTACAAGACAGACGTTGTACTTATCATGTAGAAATGAACATTACTAATGTTCCCCATCCTCATTCCAAATTAAATTGCTCTGTTGATTCTGACATATAATTATTTCCAAAGTTACTGCATGTAAAGTATCCCTAAGCCGGGTGCGGTGGCTCATGCCTGTAACCCCAACACTTTGGGAGGCCAAGGCAAGCGAATCACGAGGTCAGGAGATAGAGACCATCCTGACCAACATGGTGAAATGCCGTCTCTACTAAAAATTAAAAAATTAGCTGGGTGTGGTGGTACCTGTCTGTAATCCCAGCTACTCGGGAGGCTGAGATAGGAGAATCACTCAAACCAGGGAGTCAGAGCTTGCATGCAGGGAGCTGAGATTGTGCCACTGCACTCCAGCCTGGCGACACAGCAAGACTCCATCTCCCAAAAAAAAAAAAAAAAAAAAAAGAATCCCTAATAAGATATATATTTCTGTATGTTAAAAAAGTTTTATAAACCAAGAGCCTATATGAACTTCACAGGCCCTTCGTGATCCAGCCACCATCCCACAATCCGAAACCACTGCTCACCAGGCCCATCCTGCAAGCGATAGTCTAGCCATACTGAGCTGTTAGGCCCTTAGGCCTAACAAATAAAACTCAAACACTTAAAAGACCAAAGTTAAAAGGAAAAAGCAGGCAACAAATATGAAACCAGAGTTCACGAAAAAATGAAACACATATGGTTCTTGAACATACAAAGAGATGTTCAACTTCATTCTTAATAAATGAAAACTAAAACTGCACTTTTTAAAAAAGTACTATTTTCACTTACTGCATTGTCAAAAACTCAAAAGTTCAATAGTATACTATAATATAACTGTGAGGAAACAGGTACTTCTCATGCTTTGCTGGTGGGCAAAGAAACTAGACCACCACTTAAGGGGGTAATATGACAGTATCTACTACACTGGTAGATGCATACTCTCAGACCTAGCACTTCCACTTTTAAGAATTTAGTCTACTTACAGGCCGGGCACAGTGGCTCACACCTGTAATCCCAGCACTTTGAGAGGCCAAGGTGGGAGGATCACGAGGTCAGGAGTTCAAGACCAGCCTGGTCAAGACAGTATGAAACCCTGTCTCCACTGAAAATACAAAAATTAGCTGGGTGTGGTGGAATATGCCTGTAATCCCAACTACTCAGGAGGCTGAGGCAGGAGAATTGCTTGAACCCGGGAGGCGGAGGTTGCAGTGAGCCAAGATTGTGCCATTGCACTCCAGCCTAGGTGACAGAGCAAGACTCCATCTCAAAAGAAAAAAAAAATTAGCCTACTACGAACATACAGGTATTATTTGTAATAGTAAAAAATGACTGGTTACAAATATTTTAGTACCTTCAGAACAAAGACTCCTATAAACAAATGAATAACCTCTAAGTTCCAATGCAGAAAGATCTCCAGTTCATACTGTTCTGGAAAAAAAAAAAAAAAAAAAAAAAAAAAGACATATATATAAAGTAGGCTACCCTTAGGGATAAGAAGGGGAAAATCTAGAATACATAATCACATTTGCTAGTGTTTGCATAAAATTTTTTTGGATGTATACCAGAAATACGTAGCAGTGGCTATTTGCTGGGGTTGGGAGAAGGGAGTAGAATCAGAGTTAATGGGAAATAAGAGGAAAACTTTTCCTTGTATGACTTGTCTTTTCACTTAGAAACTATTGTAAAAACAAACTTTTTAAATAAAAAGGCAATTATAAAAACTGTAGCTTTTCTTAATATATCTTCCTGCTATCTCATTTCCTTTTTGTCATTGTTGGGACGGAGTCACGCTCTTGTTGCCCAGGCTGGAGTGCAGCGGAGCAATCTTGGCTCACTGCAACCTCCACCTCCCAGATTCAAGCAATTCTCCTGACTCAGCCTCCCAAGTAGCTGGGATTACAGGCGTGCGCCACCATGCCGTTCTAATTTTTGTATTTTGAGTAGAGAGGGGGTTTCACCATGTTGGCCAGGCTGGTCTTGAACTCCTGACCTCAAGTGATCCACCCACCTCGGCCTCCCAAAGTGCTGGGATTACAGGAGTAAGCCAACGTGCCTGGCCTTCCTCATTTCTTGACTCTCCTTCATCATCAAGCATCTTGAAAGAACTATCCATCTGTACCAGCTATACTCTGTCACATCACATTCACTCATCCACCACTTCATTTTGGTGAAGAGCCTCAACTACCCACCATGTCCGTAAAACTGCTTTCATCAAGGTAACTGACACCATGAACATTTGGCAGAATGCACAAAGCAGTGAAACAATCCTTTCTATATAGTATCAACAGCATCACTCTCCAATTTCTCCTCTCACCTCCCTGGCCTCTCTACTTTATCTGTCTCCTTCCCCCATTCCACCTCTCAAGACTGCAAGTTCCAGAGGACCCAGATTTGGATTCCCTTCTCTTCTACTTACTGGATGATCCTATCCATCCCTCCTACGGTTTCAAATACTGCCGTTAGGCTAAGACGATAGCCAAATTTATACTTCTACTTCTCACATGCATCTGAGCTCACTATCCAACTCACCAAAGAACATCTCCAGTGGAATGCATCACAGAAATACTAAACTTGACACAAATAATTTCCAAAACCGAACTCTCAAATTGTCACCCAGTATTCATCAGGTTCTAGTCTGGAAAAAAGAAACCACTCTAGGCATTAAAACACATTAAAATTAATAGAGAAATGTGCTTACATGGGCAACGTAAGATCCAAGACGCCAAACGGGGAATGAGAAGCAACCCCAAAATAAACAACAGCAGGGATGGGGCTCAGAGCACACTACCCCAAAATATACCACTTTGACATAGTGAGTATTTTCAACTGAAGAGATCTAAAAAACAGCAGAAGCAGGAAGGTCTGTCTGACCTTGTCCCTACTGTCTCCCCTAAAACAAGTCATAAAACCTACAAGAACATTTCTGACCCTCCCCTGAAGCAGGCTACAAGACCCTCATTTGAGACATGCCCTCCCTATACCCAGAGGAAAGGAACATCCTTATCTCTGAAGACAAGGGGACACAGAAGACTCTGGCAGTCAGGCCCTATTACATTTACCCCGGTTTATTACCACTAGATCACACTCTTTCACCCTACCGTATTTCTCCATGGCTCTCCACTCTTCTTCAAACTTACTATAAAGAATACTGAAGTTTAACTGTTTCTTTGGGTCTTCATTTCCTTGTGAAAGCTCCCACGTCACATAAAACTTATACTAAATACATTTGAATGTTTTTCTTCTGTTAATCTGTCTTTGTCAGTTTGGTTTTCAGACTCAGCCAGAGACCCTAAGAGGATGGTGGAAAATCTTTCCTCTCTTTTTCCCCACCAGAAGCCACTCCCAGCCTAAGGGCTGCGGAGATCCACTAGAAGAGGCGGTACAGGCAGAGGATCCCTAACTCAAAACTCTGAAATTCAGAATGCTCCAAAATCTGAAACTTTTTGAGTACCCACAGGATGCCCAAAGGAAATTCAACATTTCGGATTTTCAGATTAGGGATGCTCAACCAGTAAGTGCATAATGCAAATATTCCAAAATCTGGAGGAAAAAAAAAATCAAAAACCAAAAACAATTCTGATCCTAAGCATTTGAATAAAAAATACTCAATCTGTATTACAAGAGCCCAATAGCTGGGATTATTTGACAGGGGCTCGCACAGCAGGAGTTGCCCTTTGGGACCAGGAACTAGAAAGGAAGGAAGAAGCTCTCTGATAGCTGAAGCCACAGGAATGAGACTGCCATTTTACCACCGGGAGTAAAAAGTGAGGAAGAAAAACACCCGACCTGTTCCCTCCTTCTCCCCTCCTCCAGTCTCCCATCAGTGCCTCCAACTGTCCAAATCTACTCACAAGAGCTGAATGGTAATGCCTGTGAGATGCAAAACAAAACAGGACTCAGAGGGTTGGACTCCAGAACTGGATTTAAGACCCAACAGGCAAATGACTAAACCTCACTTTTTCCAGTGTGCTACAGCTCTATAAATGGCACATCTCCCCAGACGGTGGAACCAGAACCTAGGAATCTTCTCTCATTCTCTCTCTCTCTCTCTCTCATTCTCTCTCTCTCTCTCTCTCTCTCTCTCCCCCCCGTGTGTGTGTGTGCGTGTGTGTATGTGCGTCAAAGTTTCACTCTTATTGCTCAGGCTGGAGTGCAGTGGCGCAATCTCAGCTCACTATAACCTCCACCTCCCAGGTTCAAGCAATCCTCCTGCCTCAGCCTCCAGAGTAGCTGGGATTACAGGCATGTGCCACCATGCCCAGCTAATTTTGTATTTTTAGTAGAGATGGGGTTTCACCATGTTGGTCAGGCTGGTCTCGAATCCTAACCTCAGGTGATCCACCTGCCTCAGTCTCCCAAAGTGCTGGGATTACAAGCGTGAATCACCGTGCCTGGCTTTAAACATCTTTAATCATTCCTTTCCCCTCACTATCTTCCATAGCAAATCCAATCATTCCCAATGTTATTTTATCTCCAAAATAATGTGAAATACATCTGCTACTTATCACCACTACCACCACTCTTGTATAAGCCATCATGTCACAGCTAGACCACTGCAATAATCTCCTTTCTTCATATGGTTTCTATTAAGGCAACTCATAGAATTAGCAACAAACTGAAGGAAAGCAACAGTTTGTTTTAATAGCCATGGATAATCTGTATATACGCATAATTGAAAACTGGGTGAATAAGATACATACTATTTACAGCTACTTGAACATTTAGTTGGATGAAAGAGAACATAAGTCATTATTGAGAATTTACTACACATAAAGAGTTGGTCAAAAAATACAATTGTATTCATAACTTTGTATGTCCTCCAAAAATCTCCTTCCTTAATCAAATATTTGAAAATTGATATACTGAAAATAGTTCTATTTAGCTAAGGAGCAGGTCCTAACTGAAAGAAAACCACTCAATAGCAAACTGCCAAAACATCTGGTTTCCATTCAGATTACACACAACCCTTGGCTGTTTAGCACAAATCAGTAACACAAGTCATCTGCACAGAATGGTACATTTCGAGGACCAGCACCAATTCCAGAGTACAGGATTTTAAAGAGACACCATTAAAGAGATCTCTAGATTATCTGCGAAATATTATCTCCAATATAAGAACCACTTCTGGATTTTGACCTAGCAAACTTACTTGGTCAAAACAACTACCAATTTCCTAATTAAAAAGAAAATACTATCACGACTCAATAATAAAAAGACAAATAAAAAAATTTAAAAATGGGCAAGAGATTTGAATACATACTTCTCTAAAGACATGTAAAGAGCCAATAATCACATGAAAAGAGAGGCTCAACATCAGTAGCCACAGGGGAAATACAAATCAAAACCACAATAAGGCAGCACTTCACATCTACCCGGATGGCTATACTTTTTTAAAAAGGTAGTAAGTGTTGGCAAGGATGTGAACTGGAACCCACAGACCCTGCTAATCAAAATGTAAAATGGTGTAGCTGCTTTGGAAAACCACCTGGCAATTCCTCGAATTGTTAAACAGAGAGTTACTGTATAATCTAGCAATTCCTTTTCTAGGTATATGCCCCGGAAAAATGAAAATGTGTTCACACAAAAACCTATACATCAATGTTCATGGCAGCATTATTCCTAACAGCCAAAAAGCAGAAACAATCCAAAGTCTATCAAGCGATAAATGGATAAATAAAACGTGGTATATTTATGCAATGGAATATTATTCGGCAATAAAAAGAAACGATACGCACAACAACATAGGTGAATCTTAAAAACATTAAGTAAGTGAAAGAGGTCAGGCAGGAAAGAACATATGTTGTACGATTCTATCTCAGCGGCATGTCCAGGAGAGAGAAATCCACAGCACAGAAAGGAGACTGGTGATTTCCTACGGCTGAGAAAGACAGGAGGACGGGGGGGCTCGGATGAAGGATGTGGAGTTTCTTCGTGTGGTATTGAAAATGTTTCACATTGACTCTGTGAAAACTGTTATATTTCAAAAGAGTAAACTTCATGGCATAGGAATTATTATCTAAATAAAGCTGTTAAAAAAAAACAAAAGCAAAAACCTAGAGACAACCTTGAGCCACACCGTCACCCCTATTCTCACTTCCGTGCCCACTGCCTAAATGTCTCTTCCACCCGTCTGCCCTAACAAACTCCTCCTCCTCATCTTTGACAGAGGAGTTTCCATGTCACCTGCCCTAGGAATATTTCTCTACTCTCTTCAGAAAGGAAGGCACTGTTTCCCATGTGCCCACAGATGAGCTCATGGCACATCCTGGCAACAACTCAAAAATATATAGTCCCTCCACAGACTAAGCAATCTTTAAGTCTTCAGAGCTAGACTCAGGAGATACAAGAGACTACACTGTTATTATTGGAGAACTAACAATGAAAGAATAAATACGTGAATGAACAAATAACCGAAACCAAGAAAGCAGAAAGGTATCTTAATGAGTAGGCATCAAGACCAAGGCAGGAAGAAAACAGACTAGCAGGCAGCCATCAAAAATTAACACTAGACCAACACTCTCAGCAGAAGCTGGGGTTAAGCTCTGACACAGAGTTTGGTATTTCTTCGAGGGGACCTTCTTGCTCTAACAGACACAAAGATAGCAACCTTTCATTATATGAAGCATAGATGGTCTCCAACTTACGATGGTCTGACTTATGATTTTTCAACCTTACAATGGTGCAAAAGTGATACACATTCAGTAGAGCCCATGTGTCAGATTCTGAATTGTGATCTTTTCTTGGCTAGTACAAAGCTCTCTCGAGATGCTGGGCAAGGAACCACTGCATCCAGTCAGCCACGCAATCACAAGGGTGAGCAACTAACAGTCTACAGTGGACTGTTCTGTCAGATGATTTTGCCCAACTGTAGGCTAATTTAAGTGTCCAACCCCATTTAAGAGATGCTAGGGTAAGCTATGATGTTCATTAGGTTGGGTGTATTAAGCACATTTCCAACATACGTTTTTCATTTGCCCGGATGTAACCCCATTCTAAGTCAAGGGGCATCTGTATTGTGCACCAATTTTAAAAACGCACTTACTAAAGTATCATTAAAATGTTCTCATTTGATGGGTATGATGAATGAATACATGTAGTATAATTACGGACATGCAAAAGAAAAAAAATAAAAGAAAATGCAGCAAAATGTTAATAGTTACTATATGTAGATACTGGAATTCATGCTATACAGAACAGGTCTTTTCAGATTCTAGATGCTTCCAGACATGAGTCTGCGACTAACATGTGGCTGTTCTTCCCCAAGCCTGAACCCTAACATCTAGAGGTTTTTACTGGTCTCTGGAGACATGTCCTGGAACGTCTGACTGCACATCTGGAAGGGCTGATTTCCTCAGAGAACTGACCTAGGCCCCATGGTCTTTTTCATCCAATTATTCAGCAGAAGCCCAGTCTAGGACCTGGCAAGCAGGTTCCAGCATTTGCCTTGAAGAAGGCTACTTTAAGAGTTCAGACACTAGATTAAAAGAACCAGAAGTATACCATTAGATACAGGAAAATAGAGGCTCAAGTGGGGAAGAGATTGTTGCAAAAATAAAAGAACTGACTGACTAGCCATAGGAGAGGACGGAGGGAAGAGTTAAAAGTTTCCCATCTACAAGGCTAATCCAGAGAGTGACACCAGTAACATAAATGGAAGCTCTAGGGAGGAGCAGGTCAAGTGAGAAGAGTGTCAACTGGAGCATCAGACAGGCTCACTTTGAGATCTCTATCCGGTGATATATGCAAGTGTAACTGTACCATAAGCAATTGCAGATGCATAAAAGAACTGATGTAAGGTCACTGACACTGATGTCACTTAAGATGACAGACAGCAGGCACTGGGGTGGGGAGGGGAGCTGTATACCGGGGGTAGAAATCATCTAGAAGGTGGCAATATGTCACAGAGGCATAGCAGGTGGGCAGACGTTCAAAAGAGCAGTGTTTGCCTGGTTGAGTAATAGTGACAGCACAATGGACTTCAAGTGGCAGCAAAAAACAAAACTATGCCTGTTATCTGCCTTATGAATCAGAAAGAATTTGCCTACAAGTCACAAGGGCAATTAAAATGCTTGACTTAATTTCCTATGCATTTCAATTTTGACTAGGTAATAAATTAGAACTAAATAACAGCATTTGCATTGCATTTCCCCACTTGCAAAGCATTTTCAAATACATTATCTCATCTGAGCTCCCCAACAACCCCATGATGTAAGTATTTATAACCTCCATCTTACGGATGAGGAAACAGAAATAGAGATGTTGTGACTTGCAAAGAGGTGTCATAAGCTGGAAACCAGGAGGTAGAGCCAGGATGGATCTTTGGCTCTACAGGCTGAACTGAAGCAAGATGAGTCTATACTAGCTATTTGCCATCTGACATTAGGTACTGTGATAGGCGATGTCTTCACTCCCATATTCAGGGATTATTTCTTTCAAAGTATCTGAAACAATCAGGCTTTGCACATTTGTTCAACAGATTATAGTCACCTGGTTTTCTCTATGAAAAATAAATTTTACATTTCAAATGTTACAAATTATCTCTAACTACTTTTCATGAAAAGGTAGAAAAAAAGACATGAAAAAGCAAACAGCAGGGGGCTGATTAAGAATACCAAGAGGGCCAGGCGAGGTGGCTCACGCCTGTAATCCCAACACTTTGGGAGGCCAAGGCGGGTGGATTGCCTGAGGTTGGGAGTTCGAGACCAGCCTGGCCAACATGGAGAAATCCCATCTCTAGCAAAAAAAAAAAAAAAAAAATTAGCATGGTGGCAGATGCCTGCAGGAGGCTGAGACAGGAGAATCACGAACCCAGGAGGCGGAGGTTGCGGTGAGCCGAGACCGCGCCATTGCACTCCAGCCTGGGGAGCAAGAGCGAAACTCCATCTCAAAAAAAAAAGTATCAAGAGGGACTGCAGTTCTCCTCACCTCCCTACCCTTCTGTACAAATTCAGCATAAAGACAATAGGTGGGGCTGACAAAAGCAGGCAGTTGAGCTGCGGGAAGGCAGAGAGCAGCCTTAGGAAACATCATCAGGGCCCATCCAAATGGAAGAGGGTATCAGGGCACACACATGAGGAAGGCCTCTGTATGGGTGACTCAATATGAGCTATGAATGCCGGAGACACAGGAGGGCTGGGATGGCTGCAAAGAAGGGCAGTTTGGCATGAGGTGTCAAAGTTTGAGCAGTGGCCAGGCGCGGTGGCTCACACCTGTAATGCCAACACTCAAGAAGACCAAGGTAGGTGGATCACTTGAGGTCAGGAGTTTGGGACCAGCATGGCCAACATGGTGAAATCCCATCTCTACCTAAAAACACAAAACTTAGCCGGGTGTGGTGGTGGGTGCCTATAGTCCCAGCTACTCAGAGGCTGAGAGAGGAGAACTGCTTGAACCCAGGAGGCAGAGGTTGCGGTCAGCTAAGATTTTGCCACTGCACTCCAGCCTAGGCAACAAGGCAAGACTCCGTCTCAAAAAAAAAAAAAAAAAAAGACCAGGCATTATAGCTCACACCTGTAATCCCAACACTTTGGGAGGCCTAGGTGGGTGGATCACCAGGTCAGGAGATCAGGATCATTCCCGCCAACATGGTGAAGCCCCGTCTCTACTAAAAATACAAAGATTAGCTGGTGTGGTGGTGCGTGCCTGTAATCCCAGCTACTCAGGAGGCTGAGGCAGGAGAATCGCTTGAACCTGGGAGGCGGAGATTGCAGTGAGCCGGGATCACACCACTACACTCCAGCCTGGTGACAGGGTGAGACTCCATCTCAAAAAAAAAAAATCTGAGTAGGGTGAGAGCATCCACCAAGGCAGGCAGCCCAGCACAGGGTCTCAGCCCAAGAAGAACATGGGGCATCTCTGCAGGGCACAGCCAGCGTGGGATATCAGAGCTGAGGCACAATGAGATGGGCATCTGCATGACAGAACAGCCAGGCCTGGTGTGTCAAAGACCAGGAGGTGAAAAGGACATCCATATTGGGCAGGAGAGTAGAAATGGAGTGAGGGAGGTATCCTGTCCAGGCGGGAGGGTGGCCTGGACAGGTTCAGAAGAGCCTCTCTACTGGGTGGAAGAACCAGAAAGGGTGAAAAGGGCATGCCTATAGAGGGGCAGCAAGGTGCGGGGCACGGGGATTCAAGAGAGGTGAAAGTTTGAAGAGGAACAGGAAACTTACATAACCATTAAAAACCACCTCACAAAATACATTTAACTGCAAAGGGGAAAAATAACCTTCCAGTGGAGAAACCGGGCAGACACCATCTTAATCATCTGATCAAAGTTAACATCACTAATAATAGGACCAATCAAAGTCAGGTGCCACTTGATAAGATGCACTGAGAGAGAAAAAAAGCATCACTTCTGAAGATCTTCCTGCCAAAGATGTACAATTTGAACCTACGCGTGAGAAAACATCAGAGTAAGCCAAATCAAGGGACAATCACTCAAGTAACTGGCCTGTGCTCTTCAAAAAATGTCAAAGATGTAAAGGCAAGGAAAGAGAGAGAAACTAGTCCAGATCAAAGAAATCTTAAAGAAACATTTCAAAGGGAATCCTTTCTTTTACCATAAAGGACGTTAAGGGAATAAGATGAATGAGGTCTGAGGATTAGATGGTTGTAATGCCTAAATGTTAATTCCCTGTGTTTGATGGCTTTGTTGTAGTTGGGTAGCAGAATAATTTTATAGGAAACACCCATTAAAGTATTTGGGAATGACGGGGTATCAGGTAAACAGGTCACTATCAAATGGCTCAGACCGAAAAAAAAAAAAAAAAGGGTTTCGTGCTATTCTTACAACATTTCTGTAATTTTTTTGTTGTTGTTTGTTTTCTTTTGAAATGAAAAGAGAATTAAAGAGGCAGGCTGCTCTGCTATATAAGAATATACAGCTGTCACAAGAAAACTGCAAGAGCATGGAAGGCACTATAAAACCTGGAACACGGCTCTTTAACCACATGGAAGCATTTTTTTTCCCCTGATAGTAAACTAAGGGTTGGTTTTATGGGAGCTGTATCAGTGGCAGGACCAACAAAGATACTGACAAAGTGTGCTTTTTAATAATGTTTATGTTAAAGGAACATTTACTTTAAAAGCCAAAACAAGAAAGAATAGTCACATGTAATTATGTTAATAAATCTCTCCCTAAATAGAGAGAAATACATGAAGTTGGTTCAGAGCCAGGTAATGTCTTTGGTGCCTTAAGTATTGCATGTCTGAGACAATATTCAGACTTTATTGTCAGGTCTCCATATGCAAGCCTGGAGCCTGAAAGTCTGAAGTCCTGCTTGCCTCGGCTGATGTCTCCCACATTGTCCCTAATTGCCCGGCAGCCCAGCTTCCCCGGACAAGCCCCTCACCCAACCCTGCCATCTTAACTGCTCTTATGATAATGTACATACCTCTCACCCAACCCTGCCATTTGTAACTGAACCTGTGGATATGTATACTCCCTTCCTCCACCCCCCACCACTGTGACTGAACTGACTCTGCAACACCCCCGCCCCGCAAAATGCTACCCAAACCTGTAAAACCAACTCCTACCCCACTGCCCTTTGCCAGTGCCCTTTTTGGCCTTAGCCCACCTGCACCCGGGTGAATAAACAGCCATGTTGCTCACACAAAGCCTGTTTAGAAGGTCTTTTCATTCAAATCACGAGTTTTTTAACATTTATCATTCTGATTCACATAATACTCTATTTCCAGCTAAAAAAGAATAACCCAGTCTCCCTCCATGGTATTTTTATTTTTATTTTTTTTTTTTCTTTTTTTTTTTTATTGCATTTTAGGTTTTGGGGTACATGTGATGAACATGCAAGATTGTTGCATAGGTACACACATGGCAGTGTGCTTTGCTGCCTTCCGTCCCCTCACCTGTATCTGTCATTTCTCCCCATGCTATCTCTTCCCACCTCCCCGCCCCCCGCCCCTCCCCCATTTCCCCCCAACAGACCCCAGTGTGTAGTGCTCCCCTCCCTGTGTCCATGTGTTCTCATTGTTCAACACCCGCCTATGAGCGAGAATATACGGTGTTTGATTTTCTGCTCTTGTGTCAGTTTGCTGAGAATGATGGTTTCCAGGTTCATCCATGTCCCTATAAAGGACGTGAACTCATCGTTTTTGATGGCTGCATAATATTCCATGGTGTATATGTACCACATTTTCCCTATCCAGTCTATCATCGTTGGGCATTTGGGTTGGTTCCAGGTCTTTGCTATTGTAAACAGTGCTGCAATGAACATTCGTGTGCACGTGTCCTTGTAGTAGAATGATTTATAATCCTTTGGATATATACCCAGTAATGGGATTGCTGGGTCAAATGGGATTTCTATTTTTAAGTCCTTGAGGAATCGCCACACTGTCTTCCACAATGGTTGAATTAATTTACATTCCCACCAACAGTGTAAAAGTGTTCCTATTTCTCCACATCCTCTCCAGCATCTGTTGTTTCCCGATTTTTTAATGATCGCCATTCTAACTGGTGTGAGATGGTATCTCAATGTGGTTTTGATTTGCATTTCTCTGATGACCAGTGATGATGAGGATTTTTTCATATGTTTGTTGGCCTCCTGTATGTCTTCTTTTGTAAAGTATCTGTTCATATCCTTTGCCCATTTTTGAATGGGCTTGTTTGTTTTTTTCTTGTAGATCTGCTTTAGTTCTTTGTAAATTCTGGATATCAGCCCCTTGTCAGATGGGTAGACTGCAAAAATTTTTTCCCATTCTGTTGGTTGCCGATTCACTCTACTGACTGTTTCTTTTGCCGTGCAGAAGCTGTGGAGTTTGATTAGGTCCCATTTGTCTATTTTGGCTTTTGTTGCCTATGCTTTTGGCGTTTTGGTCATGAAGTCCTTGCCTACACCTATGTCCTGAATGGTTTTGCCTAGATTTTCTTCTAAGGTTTTTATGGTATTAGGTCTGATGTTTAAATCTTTAATCCATCTGGAGTTAATTTTGGTGTAAGGTGTCAGGAAGGGGTCCTGTTTCTGCTTTCTGCACATGGCTAGCCAGTTTTCCCAACACCATTTATTAAACAGGGAGTCCTTTCCCCATTGCTTGTTTTTGTCAGGTTTGTCGAAGATCAGATGGTTGTGGGTATGTTGTATTTCCTGTGAGGCCTCTGTTCTGTTCCATTGGTCTATATCTCTGTTTTGGTACCAGTACCATGCTGTTTTGATTACTGTAGCCTTGTAGTATAGTTTGAAGTCCGGTAGTGTGATGCCTCCCGCTTTGTTCTTTTTGCTTAGAATTGACTTGGCTATGCGGGCTCTCTTTTGGTTCCATATGAAGTTTAAGGTGTTTTTTTCCAGTTCTGTGAAGAAGGTCATTGGTAGCTTGATGAGAATAGCATTGAATCTGTAAATTGCTTTGGGCAGTATGGCCATTTTCACGATGTTGATTCTTCCTAACCATGAACATGGAATGTTTCTCCATCTGTTTGTATCCTCTCTTATTTCGTTGAGCAATGGCTTGTAGTTCTCCTTGAAGAGGTCCTTTACGTTCCTTGCTAGTTGTATTCCTAGGTACTTTATTCTCTTTGTAGCAATTGTAAATGGCAGTTCGTTCTTGATTTGGCTCTCTTGAAGTCTATTACTGGTGTATAGGAATGCTTGTGATTTTTGCACGTTGATTTTGTATCCTGAGACTTTGCTGAAGTTGTTTATCAGTTTCAGGAGATTTTGGGCTGAGATGATGGGGTCTTCCAGATATACAATCATGTCATCTGCAAATAGAGACAATTTGATTTCCTCCTTTCCAATTTGGATACCCTTTATTTCTTTTTCTTGCCTGATTGCTCTGGCTAGAACTTCCAGTACTATATTGAATAGGAGTGGTGAGAGAGGGCATCCTTGTCTAGTGCCAGATTTCAAAGGGAATGCTTCCAGTTTTTGCCCATTCAGTATGATATTGGCTGTTGGTTTGTCGTAAATAGCTTTTATTGTTTTGAGATACGTTCCGTCAATACCTAGTTTATTGAGGGTTTTTAGCATAAAGGGTTGTTGAATTTTGTCAAAAGCCTTCTCTGCATCAATCGAGATAATCATGTGGTTTTTGTCTTTGGTTCTGTTTATGTGGTGAATTACGTTTATGGACTTGCGTATGTTGAACCAGCCTTGCATCCCCGGGATGAATCCTACTTGATCATGGTGGATGAGCTTTTGGATATGCTGTTGCAGTCGGTTTGCCAGTATTTTATTGAAGATTTTTGCATCTATGTTCATCATGGATATTGGTCTGAAATTTTCTTTTCTTGTTGAGTCTCTGCCGGGTTTTGGTATCAGGATGATGTTTGTCTCGTAAAATGATTTGGGAAGGATTCCCTCTTTTTGGATTGTCTGGAATAGTTTCAGAAGGAATGGTATCAGCTCCTCCTTGTATGTCTGGTAGAATTCAGCTGTGAACCCATCTGGACCTGGGCTTTTTTTGGGTGGTAGGCTCTTTATTGCTGCCTCGACTTCAGACCATGTTATTGGTCTATTCAGGGTTTCAGCTTCTTCCAGGTTTAGGCTTGGGAGGATGCAGGTGTCCAGGAATGTATCCATTTCTTCCAGGTTTACTAGTTTATGTGCATAGAGTTGTTTGTAATAATCTCTGATGATGGTTTGGATTTCTGTGGAATCTGTGGTGATATCCCCTTTATCGTTTTTTATTGCATCAATTTGGTTATTCTCTCTTTTCTTTTTTATTAATCTGGCTAGTGGTCTGTCTATTTTGTTGATCTTTTCAAAAAACCAGCTCCTGGATTTATTGATTTTTTGAAGAGTTTTTTGTGTCTCTATTTCCTTCAGTTCTGCTCTGATCTTAGTTATTTCCTGTCTTCTGCTAGGTTTTGAGTTTTTTTGATCTTGCTCCTCTAGCTCTTTCAATTTTGCTGATAGGGTGTCAATTTTAGATCTCTCCTTTCTTCTCATGTGGGCACTCATTGCTATATATTTTCCTCTAGAGACTGCTTTAAATGTGTCCCAGAGATTCTGGTATGTTGTGTCTTCGTTCTCATTGGTTTCGAAGAACATCTTTATTTCTGCCTTCATTTCATTGTTTATCCAGTCAACATTCAAGAGCAAGTTGTTCAGTTTCCATGAAGCTGTGCGGTTCTGAGTTAGTTTCTGGATTCTGAGTTCTAACTCGATTGCACTGTGGTCTGAGAGACTGTTTGTTATGATTTCTGTTCTTTTGCATTTGCTGAGGAGTGATTTATTGCCAATTATGTGGTCAATTTTAGAGTAGGTGTGATGTGGTGCTGAGAAGAATGTATATTCTGTGGATTTGGGGTGGAGAGTTCTGTAAATGTCTATTAGGTTTGCTCGTTCCAGGTCTGTGTTCAGGTCCTGGATATCCTTGTTGATTTTCTGTCTGGTTGATCTGTCTAATATTGACAATGGGGTGTTAAAGTCTCCCACTATTATTGTGTGGGAGTCTAAGTCTCTTTGTAAGTCATTAAGAACTTGCGTTATGTATCTGGGTGCTCCTGTATTGGGTGCATATATATTTAGGATCGTTAGCTCTTCTTGTTGCAGTGATCCTTTTACCATTATGTAATGTCCTTCTTTGTCTCTTTTGATCTTTGTTGCTTTAAAGTCTATTTTATCAGAGATGAGAATTGCAACTCCTGCCTTTTTTTGCTCTCCATTTGCTTGGTAGATCTTCCTCCATCCCTTTATTTTGAGCCTTTGTGTATCCTTGCATGTAAGATGGGTTTCCTGGATACAGCACACTGATGGGTTTTGGCTTTTTATCCAATTTGCCAGTCTGTGTCTTTTGATTGGGGCATTTAGTCCATTGACATTTAGGGATAGTATTGTTATGTGTGAATTTGATGCTGTCATTTTGATGCTACCTGGCTGTTTTGTTGGTTAGTTGATGCAGATTCTTGATTGTGTTGCTGCTTTTTTACCATTTGGTGTGTTTTTGGAGTGGCTGGTACTGGTTGTTCCTTTATATGTGTAGAGCCTCTTTCAGGAGTTCTTGTAGAGCAGGTTTGGTGGTGATGAAATCTCTGAGTGCTTGCTTGTTCACAAAGGATTTTATTTTTCCTTCACTTATGAAGCTGAGTTTGGCTGGATAGGAGATTCTGGGTTGAAAGTTCTTTTCTTTAAGGATGTTGAATATTGGCCCCCAGTCTCTTCTGGCTTGTAGGGTTTCTGCTGAGAGATCTGCTGTGAGTCTAATGGGCTTCCCTTTGTGGGTAACCCGACCTTTCTCTCTGGCTGCCCTTAGCATTTTCTCTTTCATTTCAACCCTGGTGAATCTGACGATTATGTGCCTTGGGGTTGCTCTTCTTGAGGAATATCTCTGTGGTGTTCTCTGTATTTCCTGGATTTGAATATTGGTCTGCCTTGCTAGGTTGGGGAAGTTTTCCTGGATAATATCCTGAAGAGTATTTTCCAGCTTGGATTCATTCTCTTCATCACATTCAGGTACACCTATCAGACGTAGATTAGGTCTTTTCACATAGTCCCACATTTCTTGAAGATTTTGTTCATTCCTTTTTGCGCTTTTTTCTCTGTTCTTGCCTTCTCTTTTTATTTCATTGAGTTGGTCTTCGACCTCTGATATCCTTTCTTCTGCTTGGTCAATTCGGCTGTTGAAGCTTGTGCATGCTTCACGAAGTTCTCGTGTTGCGTTTTTCAGCTCCATCAATTCACTTATTCTCCTCTCTATGCTGTCCATTCTCGTCAGCAGTTCGTCCAATCTTTTTTCAAGGTTCCTATTTTCTTTGCGATGGGTTAGAACATGTTCTTTTAGCTCATTGTAGTTTCTTACTACCCATCTTCTGAAGTCTGATTCTGTCATTTCATCACCCTCCTTCTCCATCCGGTCTGGTTCCCTTGCTGGTGAGGAGTTGTGATCACTTTTAGGAGGAGAGGTGTTCTGGTTTCGGGAGTTTTCATCCTTTTTACGCTGGTTTCTACCCATTTTTGTGGGTTTATCCACCTGTTGTCTGTCTCTGTCCCAGGGAGTTGGAGCTTTATGAGTTTCCGTTGCACTACTGCCTTTTTTGATTTTTTTTTTTTTCAGGTCGGACCCGCCCAGCTAGCAGCACGCCTAGCCTCTGCCTGCCCGCAGGGGCTTTGCTGAGCTGCTGTGGGCTCCGCCCAGCTGCCCTGAGCTCTTCCCTGTAGTCCTTTTTATATGGGCGTAGTTAGAACTGTCTGGGCAATGGTGGCCCCGCCTCTGTTATGGCGGACTCTCTCTGTTGTGGCAGGTTGCCTCGGCAACGGCAGCCTGCCTCCGTAGTGGTGGAGAGTCTCAGTAATGGCGGAAGCCCCTCCCCCACGGAGCCGGACCGTCCTGGTTCAGCTGTGCTTGGTTTGAAGGGCTCAACCCAGAGGGTTTCCAATTACTGTTTTTGTTTTCGTTGTTGTTGGGGGTGGAGGGCTGGGACCAACCGAGCCTGATCACCTGGCTCCCTGACTCAGAGTCTTTTCTTTTAAGTTGAACGACCCCGCGTTCCGGTCGCTTGTTGAAAAGGCGCCGGGATCTCCCGTGCTGCGACTCACGGAGTCGGCTCGAACCGCGGCGCCGGCTCCTGGCGGATTTTTTGCCTAGGAATCTCCTGGCCTGACTCGCTATTTCAGATGAATGGGCAACTCTGCCGTCTCAGGGCTCTGCTCGCCAGCTAAGAGGGCTCCCAGACCAGTGGCTTTTGTACGGAGAACCGCAGCAACAGGGAGTGGTCACAGCAGCCGCGCGGGCGGAATCAGCCCCTCGGGGGCCAAAACAGCCGCACCGGCTGGGACTGCGACGCTGGCGACCCCTCTGCCTGGGTATCTCCTGGTCTGTGGGCAATAAGAGTTCGTCTGGAAATGCGGCGTCCACTCACCCTCTGCACTTTCACTGGGAGCTGAAGTCCTGAGCTGTTCTTAGGCGGCCATCTTGAAAGTCGGATCTCGGTATTTTTAATATCTACAAAGTATCCAACACCCATTCATGATAAAAACACCCAAAAAACTACAACTAGAACTAGACAATATTTACCTGAAATAAAGACAATCTACCAAAAAATCCTAGAGGTAACATCATGCTTACTCATTGAAAGACAAATTCTTTCTCCCCAAGATCTGAAACACGGTAGGGATGTCCACCCTCATCACTCATACTCAACGTAGTACAAGAAATTACAGCCAGAAAAGGAAACAAAATGCATATAGATTGGAAAGGAAGAAATAAAACTGTCTCTTTTCACAGAAAATATGACTGTCTATATAGCAAATTCCAAGGAATTTACAGAAAAAAAAAAACCTGCTAGAATAAAGTGATTTCTGCAAGGTCACAGGAAATAAGACAAACAAGCAAAACCCATAATCTTTGCTTGTATACTAATAACAAATGAAACCCATTTTAAAAGGCAAATGCCATTCTAATTACACTTCTTTGCTCCAAAGAAAAGGAAATATTTAGGTATACAGCTAACAAAATATGCACAGGATCTACATGCTAAAAATCGTAAAATTGTGTTAAAAAAAAGTAAGTCTCTCCAAATTATCACAGGAACTTACCAAATTTATGGATTAGAAGACACAACATAGTAAAGACGTCAATTCTTCTCAAAGTGATCTATAATTTTAACATAATTCCTATCAAAAATCCTAGCAAGGTTCTTGGTAGACCACAAATAAACTTAATCTAAAATTTATATGAATGGGAAGTCCTTAAAATAGCCAGAACAATTCAGAAAGGAATAACGTGAAAGGAATTGGTCTACCTTACTTATTATATAGCTACACCAACCAGTACTTTGTGGTCAGATGTGACCAAGAGAAATGCTTCCAGGGATCATAAGTAAGTACAGGAGATTGGAGAACGAAGGAATTTCACCCACTGCCAGAACAGGGAATCTTCAATACTCACCTCCTACAGAGTATGGCTTATTTGTGGTCCCAGGAGCATTCTGAGTTTCTAATTCTCCCCTTTTCTAAGGGAAAAGATTTATTCGAGTTATCTCATTCCCTTACCTAGTAGTTTTTGATGTGCTGGAAGTATATATTTTCCTTCTTAGCTCTAGTCACCAGAGGACAACAAGCTACGACCAAACCTGATGGAGAAAACTATATTATCAAGCAGACATTCTGGACTTTTAAGTAGATGCGATTATGTTTGAGAACAGGTATCATCTCCCTGGGAAAGATGGTGACTGAATTATCTGAAGAATGTATTAATAAGAAGGATATATTCGGGTTTTGGCCAGGCAAAGAGGTAGATTTTGCAGCAAACCCAGGATGTATTTCCAAACCCCTCCCTTCCGCATCTACACTACAGGCTAGAAAAGCTAAGCCCCTTTCACAGCCTGCCTTCCAGATAGAGGTAGCCATGTGAACCCTCAGACTTAAGGGGTAGTGTGCCGGACTACACAGCTTCCAGGAGGGTTTTCGGTTCCCCGGAGAAACAGAGATGTTGCTGTTGATCCATGCTTTTTCCCGGTGCTTCAGACGCAAAGGTGATGCCTAGAGCAGGAACAACCGTCCTGCAACAAAGAAGGAAAGGCCAAGAAAACTACAGAACAGTAGCCCTGCCATTACAGAGCGGCTGAGTCAATGCCGGCAGGTATCTGCCACCAAAATTTAAGAATAAATCCTCATTGCTTTAAGTCACTACTGATTAGGTGTTCTGTTACATACAATGAAAAGTATCTCTATGTCATCTAGTAATAAGTTGGAAAATATAAATGGTGATTTACTATTATACTAATACTACTAATAACAACTAACGTTTCTAGAGCCTTTTAGTACTTTCATAACATATACTGACAACATTACGGGTTATACATTCCCACGTATTCCTTCACTTAGCTTCTCTGGATCTCATTTCCTTTCTCTCATGCAACATGTATTTTTGAGCGCCTACTCAAACAGAGCAGGGGAAAACCGAGCAAGATTTTAGTGAAGGTCTCTGCTTCCATCTAGCCAACTTTCTAGCAGGAAGTTATCTGCAAAACGAGACAGATAAGGGATGATGCCTGCTAACACCAATATTTGTGAGGTAATGAAAGCAGGTTCTGCATGTAACAGAGGCATTTGGAAAAAAGAAGCTATAAAGGTAGCGGGCTTCTGAACAATGAGACTAACTAACTCAGTGAGTCAAGGAGACTAACTCTAACTCAGTGAGAGAGTCAAGGAAGAAAAACTGTAATAAAAATGAAGTTAGAAGCAAAATGATTACCAAAGAAAATAGGGGAAAGTAAACTTTTTCATTTCTGTGGGCCCCTACACCACGCACCCAAAGTAACTCCAGAGAAGAAAACACAGATCCTAGTTAGAATTTACTGGCTGCGCAAACCAAGAACGAACTGCCATTCACAATTGCTACAAAGAGAATAAAATACCTAGGAATACAACTAACAAGGAACGTAAAGGACCTCTTCAAGGAGAACTACAAGCCACTGCTCAATAAAATAAGAGAGGACACAAACAGATGGAGAAACATTCCATGTTCATGGTTGGGAAGAATCAACATCGTGAAAATGGCCATACTGCCCAAAGTAATTTACAACTTCAATGCTATTCCCATCAAGCTACCAATTACCTTCTTCACAGAACTGGAAAAATCCACCTTAAATTTCATATGGAACCAAAAGAGAGCCCACATAGCTAAGCCAATTCTAAGCAAAAAGAACAAAGCAGGAGGCATCACACTACTGGACTTCAAACTATACTACAAGGCTACAGTAATCAAAACAGCACGGTACTGGTACCAAAACAGAGATATAGACCAATGGAACAGAACAGAGGCCTCAGAGGAAATACAACATATCTACAACCATCCGATCTTCGACAAACCTGACAAAAACAAGCAATGGGGAAAGGATTCCCTGTTTAATAAATGGTGTTGGGAAAACTGGCTAGCCATGTGCAGAAAGCAGAAACAGGACTCCTTCCTGACACCTTACACCAAAATTAACTCCAGATGGATTAAAGACTTAAACATCAGACCTAACACCATAAAAACCCGAGAAGAAAATCTAGGCAAAACCATTCAGGACATAGGCGTAGGCAAAGACTTCATGACCAAAACGCCAAAAGCATAGGCAACAAAAGCCAAAATAGACAAATGGGACCTAATCAAACTCCACAGCTTCTGCACGGCAAAAGAAACAGTCTACTAGTAGAGTGAATCGGCAACCAACTGAATGGGAAAAAATTTCTGCAGTCTACCCATCTGACAAGGGGCTGATATCCAGAATTTACAACGAACTAAAACAGATCTACAAGAAAAAAACAAACAAGCCCATTTAAAAGTGGGCAAAGGACATGAGCAGACACTTTACAAAAGAAGACATACAGGAGGCCAACAAACATGAAAAAATGCTCATCAACACTGGTCATTAGAGAAATGCAAATCAAAACCACATTGAGATACCATCTCACACCAGTTAGAATGGCGATCATTAAAAAATCTAGAGACAACAGATGCTGGAGAGGGTGTGGAGAAATAGGAACATTTTTACACTGTTGGTGGGGAGTGTAAATTAGTTCAACTATTGTGGAAGACAGTGTGGCGATTCCTCAATGACCTAAAGATAGAAATCCCATTTGACCCAGCAATCCCATTACTGGGTATATATCCAAAGGATTATAAATGGTTCTACTATAAGGACACATGCACACGAGTGTTCACTGCAGTACTGTTTACAACAGCAAAGACCTGGAACCAACCCAAATGCCCATCGATGATAGACTGGATAGGGAAAATGTGGTACATATACACCATGGAATATTACGCAGCCATCAAAAACGATGAGTTCGTGTCCTTTGTAGGGACATGGATGCACCTGGAAACCATCGTTCTCAGCAAACCGACACAAGAGCAGAAAATCAAACACCGCATGTTCTCACTCATAGGCGGGTGTTGAACAATGAGAACACATGGACACAGGGAGGGGAGCACTACACACTGGGGTCCGTTGGGGGGAAATGAGGGACGGATGGGGGGTGGGGAGGTGGGAAGAGATAGCATGGGGAGAAATGGCAGATACAGGTGAGGGGAAAGAAGGCAGCAAACCACACTGCCATGTGTGTACCTATGCAACAATCTTGCATGTTCTTCACATGTACCCCAAAACCTAAAATGCAATTAAAAAAAAAAAAAGAAAATAATTTACTGGCTAGGGATGGGGGCATCACATCTCTGTAAGAGAGCATGATTGTCTTAGGCCTAAGCTAGTAAGAAAGAGTAATAAGTTAAAATTGGTCAGAGGGGTGCAGCGTTTCCCAATTACAATTTTACAGAACTTGACAATTTTTTTTTACATAACAGTCTACGTTTTTTTCTAAGATGATATTCTAGAATCTTTACTACAGCAAAATCTGGTTTATGTTGAGCTCTACCCGGAAGCAATTCATTGACTGTCCATGCCTTATTTCCACCTAACCCAATAGGGAAAACAAATCTAACTATTAACAGTATTTAATATAAATCACAGAAGAGGATTAAAGTACAAAGAACACAACTGAGCCAAATAGTCTAAACACTTATTAAACTGTCCTGTATAGCATATGTTGACTTTGTATATACTACCTACACAGCTTGACTCATCAGAAAGCACTAATTTTCAGGGATTCGTCATAAGTTAAAGAGATTTTCAGAACTTTTGAATTAATTTCGTGAATTCCACATACTGCCCTGGTCATAACTATGAGAGCCATACAAGACAAACATACACCATTGGAACTATTGTTGAACTAACCAATACCAAAAAGGTAAAACGGATGGTTACAGACTAAACTCTTGGACTTCATCCCTAAATTTTTCTCTAATTGCTTTTTTATATTTCATAGATAAGCACACCCAGGTAAATAACTTAATGGCTTTGTCTATTTTCTCATCCTTGTTGTCACCCCAAACCACCAAATGTCTACTCATAAATTTTGAAAACAAACTGCCTGAATTAGGTAGTAAGCGCTCCCAAATTGCACAAGATATTAATACCAAGAAAAGAACTCCACAAGCTGAGCGCAGCGGCTCACACCTGTAATCCCAGCACTTTGCAGGGATAAGGCGGGCGGGGCGGATCACCTAAGATCAGGAGTTTGAGACCAGCCTGGCCAACACTGCGAAACCTCATCTCTACTAAAAATATAAAAATTAGCCAGGTATGATGGCAGGTGCCTGTAATCCAACTACTTGGGAGGCTGAGGCAGGAGAATGGCTTGAAACCCGGAGGCAGAGGCTGAGTGAGCTGAGATCACGCCATTATACTCCAGCCTGGGTAATAAAGCAAGACTCCATCTCGGGGGAAAAAAAAAGACAAAAGAAAAAGAAGAGAACTCTATAATAAGTTCTGTATCAAAAGTTATCAGTCTTTCAAAGAAAACACATAAACAATAAACCAATATTCCTATAAAAAAAAATACAACCATAGCTATCATATATTAAGCATATTCTTCGTGCCAGATCAAAGAGATTAATATGCATAAATTCACTGAGTCTTTATAAGGATTCTATAAGGCAAGTACATGATTAGCCCCACTTTGCAGATGAAGAACCTGAGCTTAATCATGCCAAAGCCAAACATCACGAATAGTGGAACACTGATTTAAACTTAGCAGTCTGGCTCCAGACTCTGCAACCTTAATCACCAATGCTATTAAAAGTACATCAAAATAGACTGATAATAAAATAACGGACTACTGCATACTGCTATTTTCCTTTATTTCAGAAAGGAACCAACAAATATTCCCCTATTAAATAACTACCCTCCAACTTTGATTCACTTTCTAACATACACTGCAAGCATTTGCACTGTATAAGTATTTTTTTAAATCACTATATCTCTTCTGTAAACTATAGTGATAAGATTTTAACAAGATTTGAACATAACACAGCAATTTCCTTTCCTCAATGAGTTTCGAAAACTGTATTTTAAAGGATCACATTTTGAAACCCTTAAAACACTGAATCGCTTAAGTGCTACAAAGTAAGTCTAAGCTGACAAACTATGTTATATAATGATGTCATATCCTATTCCAAATATCCCAGATGAATGAGTGCATAAACTTAATACTTTGCTTAAAAAGTTAGCTTTCCTACTGATCATCTTAAGACTTTTTAAAAATTACCATTCTTCTCAAATAAGTATATGCATCTTCATTAAAACTTCAGTTAAGCTCTTTATCTGCTGTTACCAAAAAACATGAATGGGCTTTCTGCAACAACCAAATTTGACTAGAACAATCTGTCTGAAGAGAAGTTATGCTTGCTTTGCCTTGGAAATACAAAGATTTATCTTTCATTACCTTACTAACAGAAGAGTTTTAATACACATTTTTCTTCCCCGAAAAATCCATACAAAAACAAGGTAATCAGTCACTGCAAATATGCTTAGACATAAAAAACAACAACAACAACAACAAAAAAAAACATTTTATTGAAAAAAGCCTGGCAAAGAAAAGTAGTTTCCCTTAGGTTTGAGACAATTAAGGGGAAAAAGATTAGTGTGTCAGTTTCTAATGCAAATGATAGCCAATTAAGCTCCTTCACCTATAAAACGGGAGTTGTATTAGATGACAGCAAAAATAACAACGAGATATTACAATTGTATTTAAATGTAAATGGTAAATTTGAAGAGGCGGTAAGGTAGACTGCAAAGACTCTAGGGGAAAGGCAACGTTGGTCAAACTAAAAGAGGGCAGAGTACCACTCCTCAGCCTTTTGGCTAAGGTCAAATGTCAAGATGGCAGAACGATGCAGAATCACTGAACCTGTATTTCTCTGCACGCAACGAACTAAACACAAGAAATAAAATTAGCAAAGAAAAACATCAACAGTGTTCTTAACTTGGGAAGGAACCCAAAGTCAAACTATAAGCTTTTGAAAACTGTCATCCAGAAGCAGAGTAGACAAAACTAAAAACATTTCAGCAGCGATTCCACACTACTCTCCACCCCCTCTGTCTACAGTATTCATCCAAAATCGGAAAGCAATACTGTGAAAATTCAAAGGCGAACAGATACAATTCTCAAATATCTCATTGATAGGATCCAATTCTTAGTTTTTTACATATACTTTTCAGACATACAAGTAAAAAGTTAGAAAATATAGTAACCATGAAGAATTTTTCCTTGGGGTAGAGGAAACTCGTGTATAAAAAATTAGACAACCCAAGGAAGAATTAAAATAATTCAGGAATTGAGAAGTCCTTATATGATACAACTGAGAGTGAACAGAGTCCACCTAAATATAGAAGCAAGGCTAAACAAAAGAACAAGGTAAAGGATAAAACTGCCAGAAACTTTCAAAGTGTTTTTAAAATCACTTAAATATTAGGAGTTTAATAATTTAAGAGTTGGAAACATCAATAAGAAGTTATGTTTAACTTCATAGAGATGCATATATGTATTTTTACATATGTATCTATCTAAAGATTAGTATATACACATTTCTCCCTGACACTGGGAGAGTCTAAAGGAAATGACACCCCAGTAATGAGCACACCCAGCACCCAAATGTTGGTTTCTAACAACACTCTCCAACAAAAGGTGCCAAGGCTTCTTGGAGAAACGGCTGATTCTAGGACTGGGGTGGGAAATACACAGGATTAGCCTAGAGCATCTCACAATGCCAAAAAGTGCTCAAAAGAAAAAAAAAAAAAAAAAAAAAGGTGAGGTATGCAAAGGGATGCAGGAGTGACTGACAGGGTCCTCTCCCAATGGCCAAAGCTAGATCAATGTAAGCAACAAGATAAATAAAGTAGTATTGAATTACAGCCCAAAGTAAAAAGTAAATACCCAATCTTCCACAGTGATACGAATAAATTACTGAATAAATTAATAGATGCAGGGGAAGAGACAATCTCCTGTGCAGAATTCCCAATAAATTATGTAGATATACCACTCTAAAACAGGGGGAGCACAACTCCCCACTCTTTCAGTGCAAGCTTATGTAATGACTTCCATTACGGAAAGGAGGGAAAAGAGTAACTTCATCGTGGAGAAACCTGACAAACGCTGCTTCTGCCAGGTTTCAGTTTAACACCAACAGTCATACATCATGTTGGCAATATATACCCCGGATATGATGTGGTGAAAATGGCAGCACACTTGTGTGGTCTTCCTCCCGACAACCCATATCTCAGGCTGATCCTGAGAAAAACACTATACATATTCTAACAGAGGAACATCCTGTAATACATAATAACCTGAACTCCTTAAAAATGTCAAGGTATGTCAAGCACAGTGGCTCACATCTCTAATTCCAGCACTTTGAGAGGCTGAGGCAGGCGATCAGGAGGTCAGGAGTTCAAGGCCAGCCTGACCAACATGGTGAAACCCCGGTCTCTACTAAAAATACAAAAGTTAGCCAGGGTTGGTGGCACATGCCTGTAATACCAGCTACTCAGGAGGCTGAGGGAGGAGAACTGCTTGAACCTGGGAGGCGGAGGTTGCAGTGACCCGCGATAACGCCACTGCACTCCAGCCTAAGTGACAGAGCAACACTCTAGCTCAAAATCAAGGTATGTAGCAGCAAAGCTCTTTGAAAAAAAACAGCCAAAAAGTGTCAAGGTTATCAGTAACAAATTACAATTGTACTTAAATGGAAATGGTACATTTGACGCAGCAGTAAGGTAGAGCAGAAAGGCTTTAGGGGGAAAAAAACAAAGTCTGAGAAACTGCCATAGCAAGAGGACCCTAAGGAGACACCACAAGTAAATATAATATGGTGTCCTGTATGGCATCCTGGAACAGAAAAGGAACGTTAGATAAAAACAGAAATCTGAATGAACCCTGGACTTCAATAATGATGTATTAACACTGGTTCATTAATTGTAACAACCATACCACACTAAGCTAAGATGTAACAGGAGAAGCTACGGCAGGGAAAGAGAGGCACCTGTAGCAGCATTCCATACTACCTATTCCATTTCTCTTAAAGTCTAAAAGTGTTCAAATATAAAATTACTTACAGGAAAAAAAATGCACCTACTAGGAAGTCTAAAGTTCCCGTCTAGAAAAGAAAATTAGGTGTTAGGCAGGAAACATAGGCCCAGTAAATAAGTGTGCTTGTCTTCTCGTCTTTCAAGAACTCAACAGATACCATCAAATGTCCAGAAGTAAGAAAGAGCATTATTTTCAGAAATGGAGCTTCAAATCCTCACTCTATCACACATGAGCTGTGTGGCATTAGCTAGGACACCTAACTGCTAGAGCTTTACCTTTCTCATCTATCTTACATGGATAATATTTATTTTGTAGAATTGTTGTGAAGATTAAAGATGATATATGCCAAGTCACTACAAGGGCAGAGCCAGCATATTGTAGAAGCTTAACAAATGGTACAAACATTTAAATTCTTTAAGAATTTATAATATTTTCAATAATTCTAAATTCATTTTAAAAGAATGCTAAATTTATAAAAATAGAAAGTCTTTTAGCTATCTTGTTAAAAATATATTCTTTGGTTATGACTACTCCGGATTTCATCATTTCCCTCCAAAAGATTAAGGTGACTTTTTTTTCTCCAGTAGAAGCTATGGTTTTGTATATGTGGAAAATAAGGTTTTCAGCCCAAATCTTGTTTTACGCATTTAACCAACACATAAGAACTAATAATAGGACTGAGAAAATACAAGAAGAAAACTGAGAAATTCTATCTAAACATGAGTTCGCTTGCACAGATAATTTGCCTATATTGAACAGACAAAAGAAGATTCTAACAGTTTATTCAAGTCGAAGAAGAGAGGTGTAAGTTAGCTTTCCACTAAACTCCTTCATTAAGAGATGGTGCTATATCCTTTCCAAGTCAGTTGAATACATATAGAAATTAGGGAAATATTTAAAATACAGAAGCAAAATACAGAAACTTCATTTTAATTCAGTCAAATGACTGGCTAGTGAATTCACAAACAAGTACCTCATTACATCATTTTTGGAACTGCAGGGCTCTGGAAGACCTAACCAGTCAAATACGTATGGGATTCACCAGGTTGTAACAAGGCATAGAAACATGATAAAACCAAAGATAATTAAGGGATTGCGATTTGTTCAAAAAAGGGAAAATTGCCAGTCAAATTGGATATATGAATTATGCAAATGATACCTGAAATGCCTATTTATTTTATATTGCTGCAAGGTATGTGGTGATCACCTGGTGATTATTAGGGCTATTTGGCAAAAAGGATTTTTCATTTTTAATAGAAGGTAGAACTGTATTTATCATATACGACATAATGTTTAGAAGCCTGTATACAGTGTAGAATGACTAACTCTAGCTAGCTGACGTATGAATTACCTCACAGTTATTTTTGAAGTAAGAACACTTTCACAACCACTCTCTTAGTATTTTTCAAGAATACAATATATTGTTAACTACTGTCAACAGGTTGTACAACAGATCTCCTGAATTTATTCCTAATTAAACCTTGCAATCTTTGGCATTCTTATTTTCAAAACAATTTTATAGATGTACAAGAATGTGAACCATGTTTTAAGTTTCTGAAGTTGCCTTTGGAGTACAAATCTAAGAATGCATCTGAATGATCAATAAAAAGTGGTATGAGGGTAGCATAGCTTTAATAGATTAAACTGAAAGGAAAGATACTATCCATGGACTCTAACAGACAAATATAATCGAAACTGAAATTTATAGGTATGTAAAATATTTGTACCTGTCAATATCATAGAAGTATAATTTCTCATATGAAACTGAAAAAATCACCAGGTGCAATGGCTCACATCTGTAATCCCAGCACTCTGGGAGACTGAGGAGGGTGGATTGCTTGATCTCAGGACTCGAGACCAGCCTGGGAACATGGCAAAACCCCATCTCTACAAAAAATACAAAAACGAGGTGGGCATGGTGGCATGTGGCTGTGGTCCCAGCTACTTGGGAGGCTGAGGCAGGAGGATCACTTGAGCCCAGGAAGTCCAGGCTAGAATGAACCAAGACTGTGCCACTGCCCTCCAGCCTGGATAACAGAGCCAGATTCTGTCTCAAAAAAAAAAAAAAAGAATTGATAAAATGAAAACTGAACAAATTTTAGTGTTATAATTCTAGAATCAAACAGGACATACGCCTAGACACACTTATTCTCAAGAATGCAGTCACGAATTTGATCAAAATGTTAGCAGTTTCTAACATCAAGCCTTACGCACACTTTCAAAAATAGATTATGCTACATTTGAAGCGCTTCTGTCTTATTCCCTAGGTCCCATCCAGACATTTGGCTATACTTAACCACTGCTCACTATTTTATTATTCATACTGCCTACACGCAGACTGCTCCTTAGGTGGCCCCCTGGGAAAATCACCTAGACACCTCTACACTAACAAAACATTCTAATCCCATGGTATACAGAGGCACAGCTCCCTTAAAAGCAAGTTCAGGGAGAAAGCTGCATGAGGACACAACACTAAGCGCTTAAAGGACTAATATGACATGACCTTCAGCGACTGAGCACCAGTAAAAGCACAGACATCAAATGTTAAGCCCCCAGTGGTTTTTCACTTT
The DNA here is from genome assembly GCF_048565385.1 of Saimiri boliviensis. Classification (NCBI taxonomy): domain Eukaryota; kingdom Metazoa; phylum Chordata; class Mammalia; order Primates; family Cebidae; genus Saimiri; species Saimiri boliviensis. Next base: position 158,577,589 of record NC_133452.1, on the reverse strand, counting down.
AATTTAGAACAAAAATTCTTTTTTTTTTTTTTTTTTTTTCTGAGACAGGATTTCACTCATCCAGGCTGGAATGCTGTGGTGCAATCACAGCTCACTGCAGCCTCAACTTTGTATACTCAGGTGATTCTGTGGCCTAAGCCTCTAGAGTAACTAAAACTACACACACATACACACACACACACACACACACACACACACACCCCAAAAATTAGCTGGGCATAGTGGTGGGCATTTGGTTACTCTAGGATAACTCAGTAGTTTTACTCTATTAGTAGTAGTTTTACTCTAGTAGTTACTCTAGAGTAACTAAATGTCCACCACCACGCCCAGCTAATTTTGGGTGTGGGGCAGGGTAGAGATAGGGTTTCACCATGTTGCCCAGGCTAGTCTTGAACTCCTGGGTAAGTGACCACCCACCTCAGCCTCTGAAAGTGCTGGGACCATAGGCATGAGCCACTGCTCCTAGCCATATTAAAAGTCAAATAATTAATTATCTTTTATAAGTCCATATATTTTAAAGTTATACTCAGAACTATTAAGAGGCAAATGACATGTTATCTGTGATTGCTTTAAAATTCTTCAGCAAAAAATATAAATAAAAGGAAAAAAGATAAATCTTAGTTACTGAATCTGTGATAAGTATAGGGGTCTTGCTGAACTTTCTACGTGTGAATATATTTAAATTTTTTCATACTAAACAAACATAACTCCTAAATATGAGACAAAGAATACAAATACATTCAGTAAGTTAGCTTATGATAGGTGCAATCGAATTAGAGGAGAAAGGATAAATTAATCAATGGTATCAGGAGAAATGGTTAGTCATCCAGGGGAAGGAGAGCTGTAACCATCCATGATGCAAAAATCAAAACAAATTTCATGTAACTCAGAGATTTAAGTGTAAGAAAACAAAACCATTAAAGTAAAAGCTGAAACAATCAGAGAATTACCATCACCATCTTGGAGTAAAAGAAAACACTGATAAAGGGAACTATGTAGAAAATAATTATTTTCTTCATGGTACTAGCAACCATAAACAACATAAACATATAGCAATGGGGGGGAAATCTAGAAATCCTATTATGAAGGGTTAATTTCCCAAACAGAGAGTGCCTACAAATCAGTAAGCATCACCCAATAGAAACATGACAAAAGAATACGGATAGATCATCGAATAGGAAACAAAAATCATTCTTATGAGAAATGCAAAAACTAAAATACCCTGAGATACCATTTTTCACTCATCAGATGCGCAACAATCAAAAAAAACTCATGATACACAGAACCAAGCTGGCAAGGCCCTGGGGAAACCAGCAAGCACATATATTGTTAATGGGAGGATAAATTAATATAATCTCTACACAAGGCAATTAGGTAATATCTATCAAAATTAGAAATGTATGCAACTTTTAATCCAGTAATCACACTTCCAGAGAGTCTAAAAATATATTTATGCATATGCAAAAGGATACATAAATACACAGACATGGGTATCGCTGTAGCAGTTTTGTTATTAGCAAAAGCCAAGAAAAGAAACAACATAAATGTCTAAAATAAAAGGACTAGTTAAATAATATACATTTTATATATAAATATATAAATATTTATTATATATAAATATCCTATATGCTTAAAATGGAAGATACTACTACTTCAAAAAATAAAATAAGAAATTGTGTTAAGGCCAGGCGCGGTGGCTCAAGCTTGTAATCCCAGGACTTTGGGAAGCTGAGGCGGGTGGATCACGAAGTCAAGAGATCGAGACCATCCTGGTCAACATGGTGAAACCCCGTCTCTACTAAAAATACAAAAAATTAGCTGGGCATAGTGGCGCGTGCCTGTAATCCCAGCTACTCAGGAAGCTGAGGCAGGAGAATTGCCTGAATCCAGGAGGCTGAGGTTGCGGTGAGCCGAGATCGCGCCATTGTACTCCAGCCTGGGTAACAAGAGCGAAACTCCGTCTCAAAAAAAAAAAAAAAGAAAAGAAATTGTGTCACAGCCGGGCATGGTGGCTCACACCTGTAATCCCAGCACTTCAGAAGGCCAAGGTGGGCAGATCACTTGAGACTAGGAATTCGAGACCAATCTGGCCAATGTGGTGAAATGCTGTCTCTACTGAAAATACAAAAATCAGCCAGGTGTGGCAGCACGTGCCCATAATCCCAGCTATCTGGGAGGCCAAAGCGCAAGAATCACTTAAACCTGGAAGGTGGAGGTTGCAGTGAGCTGAGATCATGCCAATGCACTCCAGCCTGGGTGACAGAACGAGACTCCATCTCAAAAAAAAAAAAAAAAAAAAAAAAAAATGCAATTTTGTGATGAATTGATAAAACAAGGTAACCAAACCACATATGAACTGCAACTACTTCTGCAGTACCCTAAATAGTTAAATGAAAATCATGTGTATTATACACTACATTTTCTGTAAAAGGAGAAGGCAAAAAACATTATGTATGTGTATATACGTGTATATCTACATTTATTCTTATAAATGCATATCGCGTGCGTGTGTGTGTGTGTGTGTAGAAACTGTAACAACGAGTGTTTCTTCACAAATACTTAGCTGCAGCAGATGGCAGATGGACGGAGTCTTATTAATTACTGTATGCCTTTTGGTTCCCTTTGAATTTTGTGCCATATGAATAAATTATACATTTAAAAAAGTGATTTTACATAGGGAAACACTTCAGGACACTGGTCTAGGCAAAGATTTTATCACTAATACCTCAAAAGCACAGACAACAAAAGCAAAAGTAGACAAATGGGTTTACGTCAAGCTAAAAAGCTTCTGCATTTTAGAAAAGAAAACAATCAACAAAGTGAAGAGACAATCTACAAAAAGGAAGACACTACTAGCAAGCGATTCCTCTGACACAGAATTAAGAAACAGTATATAAGGAACTCAACCAACTCAACAGCAAAAAAAAAAAAAAAAATCTAAGAAACAGGCAAAGGATCTGAATAGACATTTCTCAAAAAACATACAAATGGACAAAAGGTATATTAATCATCAGGGAAATATAAATCAAAAACACAATGTGATAGCAACCCAGTTAGAATGGCTATTATTAAAACGACAAAAAATAACAGATGCTAATAAGGATGCAGAGAAAAGGGAACTCTCGTTCACTGTTGGTGGTAATGTAAATTAGTACAACCATTATGGAAAACAGTATTGAGATTTCTCAAAAAACTAAAAATAGAACTACCATATGATCCAGCAGTCCCACTACTGCTGGATCCAAAGGAAAGATAAAAACCAGTTTATCAAAGGGATACCTGCACTTCCAAGTTCACTGCAACACCATTCATAACAGCAAAGAATGGAGTCAACCTAACTGCCTCTCACAGAAAAATGGATACAGAAAATATGGTACATATATACAGTGGAATGCTATTGCACCATAAAGAACAAACTCATATCATTTGCAGCAACATGAATGGAACTGGAAGTCATTATGTTAAGTGAAGTAAGCTAGGCAAGGGAAGACAAATTTTGCATGTTGTCACTCATGTGAGAGCTAAAAACATTGACTTCATGGAGGCAGAGAACAGAGTAACAGATTGCAGCTGGGAAGGGGATGTGCGGAAGACAGCTGGGACGACGAGAGGCTGGTTAATAGGTACAAACACAGTCAGATACAGGAACAGGTTCTAACGTTTGATAGCAGAGTAGGATGACTATAGGTAGCAACAATATATTGTGCATTTCAAATACACAACGAGAAGCGAGGACCTGAAATGTTCCCAATACACAGAAATGATAAATGCTTATGACACCCAAATACTGATTCAGCCATAACACATTTTATGCACATAACAAAATATCACATGTACCCAAAAACATATAAAATAATACATATCAATTTTTTCCAGTGTTTAATATTCTTAGTTTTATCCAAAAGCGTAACAGTAATAGCAAACAGCAGTGTCTTGCGTACACACATTATTAATTTTAAACTGAAATACATAACAAACATGTTCATTCCGGGTCACAGGTAAAATCTTCCCCATCTATCCTATACCAATAATAGAGTTAGCCTCCTGAAAAATGGCAACAGCATCTTAAAATCATCTGTAATCCAGCACTTTGGGAGGCTGAGGCAGGTGGATCACCTGAGGTCAGGACTTCAAGACCAGCCTGAACAACATGGTGAAACTTCGTCTCTACATGGTGAGCACTCCTGTGGTCTCAGCTGCTTGGGAGACTGAGACAGGAGACTCCCTTGAAACCAGGAGGCGGAGGTTGCAGGGAGCCGAGATTGTACCACTGCATTCCAGCTGGGGCACCAAGAGCAAAACTCCATCTTGAAAAAGTAAAATAAAATAAAATCGTCTTTAATTTGCTCTCTCTGAAGTTATCTAAAGACCTCCTAATCCGGGAGGTACCAGGAGCAATCAACTGTCCATTATATTAACTAACACAGATCATCAAGAAGCAAAGCAGTTTCCCCGTAACTCTTCCCTACACTAAGGCAAAATGATGAGATGGTCACAACTTGAAGAAAATGACTCTAGAGTGGGTAGATGTGAAAAAAAGAAAGTGTAAAGCACTTTCTGTCCCCAGAATGGAGGCAAAGAAAGCAAAGAACAGTTAAATGGTTACAAGTATGCAATCTACAACAGAAAAATGTGGGAAAGTTTCAGAGAAGAATGAAAGATGAGCCAGAAGTTACTAATGATAAAAGTGGCAGTCAAGCTAGCATATAAAATTAATATTACATATATATATTTATATAAACACACACATACACACGATCAAATATATATATACACTCTGCATAAAAACATGGAACGCTGAACATGGATTTCTGCAGGCAAAGTAAACTGATTGTTAAATATGCACTAAAATTAACTGTTATCCTTTATATTTGAGTGTACCACTGTCAAGAAAGCAAAGCAAGAAGACAAACAGAAAATATGAGAGAAAAGTAAAATACGCAGAGGACCAGTCCACAAAGCTGCCATTTATAACAGGATTGCCAGAAATAGGGAACATAAAGAAAATGAAGGTACGGAAATTAAGGACAAAATAAAAACCTTTCCAGGGCTAAGACATGAAACCTCAGACTGACAGAATCCCTGGAGCCCTAAGCATGAAGTAGCTAAATACACATTGATACCGGGAATGTCCTTCGGATCTTTAGATGACAAAGGCTAAAAATAAGGGCCGAAAAGTTTTTGAAAAATGAAAAACAAAAGATGCCTACAGAGAGAAAGAAAACAGATTGCCACCAGACTTCTTAACCATCAGAATGAATTCTAAAGGAAAGAATGCCTCAAAGTTCTGAGGGAAAAGAACTTTAAATCTAAACGTTTAGACCCACTCCAGTCAAGTGTGGTGGTGTGCACCTGTGTAGTCCAAGCTATTCGGGAGACTGACAGGGGAGGATCACAGAAGACCAAGTTCGAGATCCTATATCTAAAAAATATTTTAGACTTTCAAAAACTAGACTCATTCCAACAAGTATGAAACATTTTCAGTTATGCAAGAGCAGAGAATTTACCGCCCACATCTTTTCTGAAAGAATTAAGAATTAGATTCTACCCTAAACTAGAATTTTGTTGCCATTGTCTCCCTACCTTTTACATTTTACTGTTTGTTTCCTCACTTGGATAAGGTTTACTTACAGAAAGGAAAAGAAGAAAAAAGGAGGGAAAGGATGGAAGACAAAGTCTGGCCTGATATGGGTTAGTTACTGGTCCTATGAAAACTTAGGGCAGGAGAGAATAGGAGAGGGAAGACTGGACAAAAACAGCACCACACATAATTTCAAAGTTGTTTCCACTTAAAACAGACAAATACACACACACAAAAATGGGTTTCACACCAGTCAGAACGGCTATTAAAAAGTCAAAAAATAACAGATGCTGGCAAGGTTAGGGAGAAAAAAGAAAAGCTTTACAACATTGGCAGGAGTGTAAATTGGTAGAGCCACTGTAGATAACAGTGTGGTGATTTCTCAAAGACCTAAAGACAGAAATACCATTCAACCCAGCAATCCCATTGCTGGCAGACTGGACAAAGAAAATGTGGTACGCATACACCATGGAATATTATGCAGCCCTGAAAAAGAACAAGGTTACGTCCTTTGCAGGAGTGTGGATAGAGCTGGAGGCCATTATTCTTAGCAAACTTGATACAGGAAGAGAAAACCAAATACTGCATCTTCTCTTATAAGCAGGAGCTGAATGATGAGAACACATGGACACAGAGGGGAACAGCACACAACAGGGCTTATTAGAGGGTGGAGGGTGGGAGGAGGGAGAAGATCAGGAAAAATAACTAATGGATAGTAGGCTTAATACCTATGAAATAGTATGTACCACAAACCCTCATGACACAAGTTTACCTATGTAACACACCTGAACTTGTACCCCTGAACTAAAAATAAATCTTAAAAAAAAATAAAATTTTCCAAAGACAAACCTCTGGAAAAAGAAAGCATCACATATATCATGCTTCATTTAGCAGAATATGGTCCCAATATTACAGAGAACATTAAGTTGAATAATAATAATAATAAACTTCGGGAGGCCAAGGTAGGTAGATCACTTGAGGTCAGGAGTTTGAGACCAGCCTAGCCAACATGGTAAAACCCCATGTCTACTAAAACTAGAAAAATTAGCTGGGTGTGGTGGCACACACCTGTAATCCCAGCTACTCGGGAGGCTGAGGCAGGAGAATCACTTGAACCTGGGAGACGGAGGTTGCAGTGAGTCAGTATTGTGCCAATGCACTCCAGCCTGAGCAACAAAGTGAGAGTCCATCTCAAATAATAATAATACTAATAATAATAATAATAAAAAACAAGAGTCCACGTGGAAATAGCAAAACACATACATGCTGCCACCACACACACCACATTTTTGTTATGAAAAATCCAATGTCCCTCCAATGCCAGTAATTCTGCTATAATCCCCTATGTGCAGTCCAAAGCATTCATGACACAGATAAAGAGACAGACAAGAAAAGAAATCAATGATAAATGACTAATAATTTTATGCTTAACTCTGTTAGTACAATACTGTCCCAAATCCAAAAAAGCCTAGGAAAACAATCATTCCTATGAAGGTTTTGCCTCAGTGCGAAAAGACCTTTACCAACTCCTATTAGGCCAGCTGCAGTCACAAACCACAAAAACCAACAATCTGAGAGCATTAGAAACAAAGCACATCATGCAAATCTTTCTGAATAACTTAATTATGTGTTATTTAATTTTTTAACACATCACCCTTGCTAAGAGTAAATAAAGATGCCAGACAAGCACTGTCATGTTCTTCCCTGACCTGGTTTCCCAAGGCAGCACTATCTCCAAGTGTTTGACTACACCAGTTGTGAAGGATTTCACTGCGGGCAACTTCAGACGTATTCTCATTTATCCCATGCTCCCAAACTCAGAAATAACTGGCTTCCTCTCTACTGGTATCAGGCACACTTTTAACAGATGGTGCTGTTAAATGAGGAAGGTATGGTACTGAATACGACTAATGACTAACCATATGTCAGCAACAAAATAGTGTTCTTGTCAAGGATATGGCACTGGATTTCATTTACTTGTTTATTTTTATAGAGAGAACATACTACAATGCAGTTATACAAAGTGATATTCACTTAGAACTGGAAAAAAAAAAACTAAAAGATAGTAGCAGATTTTCGATTTCCTAAACTATACAAACTATAGATAGATAATATGTGTACTTTACATATGTGTAAATTACACATGGTACCAATTTCACTTTCATAACCAATGAAAATATATTTTTGTTAGTTTAAAAACTTTGTCAGCTTTGACTGTATACTTCAGACATTACTTAGGATAATAATACTGTTTACATGACACACACACTAAATTTCTTTCCTTAGTAAACTTCTATGTATCCAAATGGTAATAACTTAAGAGTTTATTATGCATATGTTAATTTATTTCAGGAACAAGAGACCATACTCAGATACAAGAACCCTGAGCTACTGCCATATTTATTAAGAGCTATCTTGGGCTGGGTGCAGTAGTTCACGTCTGTAATTCCAACACTTTGAGAGGGGAGTCAGGAGTTTGAGATCAGCCTGGCCAATGGAGTGAAATCCCATTTCTATTAAAAATACAAAAATTTTTAATTTTTGGTGGCAAATACCTGTAGTCCCAACCACTCGGGAAGCTGAGGCAGAAGAATTGCTTAAACCTGGGAGGTGGAGGTTGCAATGAGCCGAGTTTGCACCACGGTCTTGGCAAAAAAGTGAGACTCCATCCCCCCCAAAAAAAGCTATCTTATTATTGTACATTCTTAATAACACAGCAGCGACAGGTTTAAACAAACAAACAAAAATAAATAAATAGAGGAGCTGACTGTAATCTATTCCTACAAACCCCCACCAAGAAAAACTGGCAAGTATCTGTAGCCACCACTGCCTCTCCTGATAACTCTACTTCTATAGCATTATTTAAATTGTTCTTTAGCATCACATGATTTTATTTGGAAAGACAGGCCTCTGAATCTTTTTCCTTTCTTTTCCTTTTTTTTTTCCCCTGCTTTGAGACAGTCTGGCTCTGTCACCAGGCTGGAGTGCAGTGGCGTGATCTCAGCTCAGTACATCGTCCACCTCCCAGGTTCAAGCAATTCTTCTGCCTCAGCCTCCTGAGTAGCTGGGATTACAGGCACATGCTGCCCTGCCCAGCTAATTTTTCTATTTTTAGTAGAGACGGGTTTCACCATGTTGGCCAGGATGGTGACGATCTCCTGACCTCATAACCCATCTACCTCGGCCTCCCAAAGCCCTGGGATTACAGGCGTGAGTTATCGCACCCAGCCCTGAATCTTTTTTCTAATATTAATATTGTGATTCCACTTGACAGCTGATAGAAAAATCTATGACTCATTTAAAAGAATGTATAATTAACTGATTAAAATATGCACTTAAAATTATGTAACTATTTTATTATTTAGATACACATGTGGTCTTTCAATAAAATAACTGATTACTTCAACAGAAATTAGTCAGAATAATAAGGAAAAACAAAACCTAGGTTAGACAGGTTACTGCATCTGTACTTCCCTTTTCCCATTAATTTGGTGACCAGAAGAAACTACTTCTAAAAACTACTTTAAGTTCTTCCTTTTTACCCTTTTACTCAAAGAGAGAAATCTCCATCTACTACCTTCAGAAAAAGCAGCCCATGTGGGTGATGAGGTGTTAAGAATACTTGCCTAGCAGTCAAAGAGCCGGCCATAATCCCTGCTTACTACCAACGACCTTAAGTCAACTACCTAAACCCTATAAGCCTTGAAATCTTCATCTTTAAAATAAGATTAACACCACATACCTCACAGGATTTGTCAGAAGGACAACATGAGATAACATATGTAAACCACCTGGCCTAGAGTCAAGCAAAAAGAAGCCCAATAAATAAAACCTCAATGCAGAGACGCACACAAATAGTCAGAACGTCCATCAAAAACGCACTGGCACACAGTTTTGCAATTTCACCCTGAATTGAAATAGATTTTGTGAAGCATCTCATGAAAGTTAGTTTTCTTCCCCATTTCACATCCAACTTTTCTGCAGCATTTTAGGATCAACTCTTTCAGCCTGATAAATTTTCTAACATGCATTAAGAAGATCTCAAATCAATAAAAAACAAACACAGAAACATATCTTTAAAACAAAACCTTAGGAATATCGTGCTTCGAAAGCTTCTTTTGATTCTTTACTTTTCTCATTCTGGATTTACTCACAAATGATTCTTTTGGTGCTGAGAAAACTCTACTCCTGGATTTCTCAATTACCTTCTTGAAATTCCCCACATTCAGCTTCTCTATGGACACAAACCTGCAGAAGCAATCAGGCCGATCTTATCTGTTCTCTCTTCTCTATGTTCTACTATTTAATAAAGAGAAAATCTAGAGGGAAACAAATCTTCAATAAAACAAAATATCTTGGTGTGATTAAGAAGTGATTCTAAATAACTAACAATAGGCCCCCATTATGCAGAAATCTTTTAACTTTCTAAATAGTCATTGTTTTTCCTGTTTAATCTTATCAAATTCAATGTTAATACAAACACATGATCTCAGAAATAATATAAAAAGCTCCCACATGTAACAAACAAAAAAACAGGCAGAACATATAAAACAATAATTTTCAAGACACTGAACATAACACAACGTAGAACAGTGACCCCGGGATGGAAAACAAATGAAGTGGGCCTTACGAACGCCCCAGCTTACCGCTTGTCAGTTCCCAGACTTGGCTGCAGTTCAGCAAGGCAGTCAGTCCAGAAGACTGCACTGAGAAGACAGAGTTAAGAATTTGAGAAAACCAAGGCTTGCTAGAGTTTGTAAGACAGAGTACCTGAGAGAGGAGCAATTACAGTACTCAGTTGCTCCCTGATCCGTGCACATATGTATGTGAGGAAACTAATCAAAGCTGGGTAAAGAAGGACCTCAAAAGAATGAAGTAATGGTACCCAGAGCTAACTGAGGACTGGAAATGATGCCTATTTTTACCAGGAAGGCATGAAAACTTGGTGACTGATGGGGCACTGAGTATAGCACACAGAAGGATCTTGCCTCAGTAGCAGGGAATAATTAGTCCTCAACTGAGCATGGCTCCAGGCATGCTGAAAAGAACCAAACTGTTTCCAAGTAATTTAACTGCATACCGGAACAAAGCTCAAGAATATTTATAAGAACACAAAAATATCCAGCTACCAAAAAGGTAAAATTTACAATGTTTCGCATCTTATCAAAAATTACATGTAAAAATAAGAAAAAGTAATCCCATAATGAGAAGAAAAACTAGTGAATCAGAACTGACCCAGAATTGGCACAGATATTAGAATAGATAAATCATTAAAAAGGTATTATAACCATATTAACGTACCCCAAAATTAAGCACAGACCTGGAGGATATTAAAAAGAAAACCCAGATCAAAGCTCCAGAGACGAAACAACCTCAGCTGCTCTGAGTTCTTTACCTGGTGGAGTGACCCAAATCTTCCTTCTTGAAATATCTGAGCCATTAATCATCCTGCCCTTTTTTGGCTGATAGTATTTTCTATTAACCTTTACTGTTGGGGAAGCAAGTACTAAGAGGTGCCATTCTCTTAGTACTTCCATTTTCTGAGAATCCTCCGAATCTTAGATATTGCCTTTTTGATCCCAGCTTATCAAAACCCCAATTTCTCCTTGGTTATCAGTATCAATTACTCCAGTGAGTAAATCAGCCCCTCTTTCTGCATAGTTGTTCAGTAGTGTAAGAACTGCAATATGGCCAAGAAGGCACCCAGTCTTCCAATTTCACAGAACCACTGTCGTGTCCTCTAGTGGAAACATTATCCCCCTGAAATCCAAGGTCTCCAATCCAGAGCTCAGCAAAGCTCTGTATTTCCAAAAAAGGAAATAAAAGATCTGCAAGTGAGTTATCAGGTATAACAATGAGCAAAGCTACTCTCACTTACCCCTTGAATCCCAGAGCCATGAATCCTGGCTATTGGAGAGACAGCACATGTAATGGTCTCAGATTCAAAGTGTATACTACAGCTTGTAAAACAGAAAACCATCCTTTCATGGTAGTCCTTTCAATTGACATTAGGAGCATTCATTAAGCCACTGTACCTTTCAAGTGGGCCAGCCACTTTCTGGTCATGGGGTATGGGGCAAGACCAGTTAAGTGCAAGGGCATGAGCCCATAGCTACACCTTCTTTGCTAGAGAAGGAATTCCTTGATCAGAAGCAATACAATGCAGAATGCCCTAACAGTGAATACAGTTTTATGCGAGTCCATAGACGGTCGTGCTGGCAGAAGTACTATAGGTAGGGAAAGCAAATCCATATGCAGAACATGCTACTACCCCTGTGAGAATGTATCTTTGCCCTCTCCATAATGGAAGAGGTCCAATATAATCAAGCACCAGCAGATGGCTGACTGGTTCCCTCAGTGAATGGTGCCATATCAGGGACTCAAGGTTGGACTCTGCAGTTGGCAGATTAGGCACTCAACCAGTAACGGCAGCCAGGTGAGTCTTGTTAAGGGAAAGACCTTATTGTGGAACCCATGAAGAGCTCCCAACCTTGCCAACACGGCCACCTTTTCATGGGTCCACTGAGTAAGCCCCAATATGGCTGAATAAAGAGGACGACTGACAGGCACAGAGCATGTTGTTCCACCCACCTCACTAGCAAGCACCCTTTGCAGTAGGTACCCTGTAACAGGCACTCACACAGCACTCAATCTTCACAGTTTTCAGACATTCAGAGACATCTACCTACACACCTCTTTCCTAGACTTCCTTGTCACGTCTTCACATTTGTTTGTTCCAGGTTTCTGACCACCAAGATAAAACATTAGCAACTGTACAAAAGTTGGCCCGGCATGGTGGCACGCACCTATAATCCCAGCAACCTGGGAGGCTGAGGCTGAAGAATCGCTTGAACCTGGGAGGCGGAGGTTGCAGTGAGCCGAGATCATGCCACTGCACTCCAGCCTGACAACAGAGCCTGACTCCATCCCCTCCCCCCAAAAAATTAGTCACTGCCCATTAGTCAGTGTAGATCTTTATCTCTGGCCATCTCCTACTGCAGACACAGTGGGCAGCAAAATATAACGCACAGAAGTTCTGGCCACTGGGAAGATCTTCCTTCACCACCGTCCTTCATGGTGAGCCCTCTATGGGCTATAGTGTTTCAGTGTCTGCTTTTGAGTGGCGCTTTCATATCATCCAGACCCATTTATAAACTAGGCTCAAGTTTTCTTCTTCACTCAAATGGTCATACGGAATATCCCAGGAGTCCATACACACGGAGTGAGGGAGGAGGCAATGAAAAGAAGCTGGCATCAAAGGAGTCTGAGCCACCAGCTCGTTTAACTGACTTACCAGTGACTTTTTCATCCTCACACTGAGACACTGGATGTGACCATCTTCTTCAGATGAGAAAAGCATACGAACATGGTTAAAATGAATTAGAGGCCACAATGGGTAGAAGAATAAAGCATGCCTCACTGCTCTAAACCTGGCCCAGAAAACTGATATCCCAGAGAATGAAAGAACAGCCAGGTGAAGCTCCTGAATCAAAAGTAACCTCTGAGAAATCATGAAGAAAGAGGAAGATAAGAAAAGGCAAGAGGTGGGCAAGTGTTCCGACGTCCACAGCAAAGGTAAATCAGGCAACCCTGTTCATTTGCCATCAATCTTCAAAACACTATAATTAAGCCATTTTCAAGAAGGTTGATAAACCACTAATCAGGTGGTAAAAACCTAAAATCCCGAGGGCAAAGTAATAGCAAGCTAACCCCATTCCTCCCTGTCTAGGAGCTGGGAGGCCTTCTAGAAGAAACTTTACATGAAGGAGTCCAATCCAGGTTGAGATTCAATTAGCTGACTTTCATATTATAATGAAAAGAAAACTTTTCTTAAAAAAAAGAAAAAGGGAGGGGGGAAACTTACATTCCAGTAGTCACTGGACTTGAGAGCTGACAAGGGCTTCGGGTCTGTGCAAAGACCCTCCCTTGTATGCTGACTGATAATAAATGGAAGCAGAATGGTACAGGATATGCAGGAGTTGAAATATATGCCCCATACTGAGTGGGTAAGAGTCTTTCAAAAATTACTTCATCTATGTAAGAGTCAGTCTTTTTCATCTATAAAATAGCATTAGAATGCTGCTATCTACCTAAGAAAACTCTTTCGAGATTACATGTAAGTACACATAAAGCTCTAAGCAGTGTCTCTGACGTTGCAAGTTCTCAATGTTATATGAGCTACTATTATCAACTGTCAGCAGCCCTCATCTTCAGCAGAATTGTGAAATAAGCTCATTCGGTCTTCCTACCTCTTTTCTCAATCATATGTAGCCATCTAGCAAGACAATAATAACCACTGTATATACAACCAATAAACACGGAAGGAGGAGAGTGCAGAAGAAGGCATTAGGTTGCATAAACATGATCTGGATTCCAGGCTGCCAGTAGCTCATTCAGTGGCTTCACACATGTCTCCCAATCTCTACGGGCCTCAGTTATTTTAGCTATAAAACAAATTTGAGTAAATATTGCAAATTATTTCCTTATTTGCAATTCTACAATGCAATGCAATAATCATACACAGATTTTTTAAGTTCTGTGTAATTAGCATACCTGTGCTTGGTCCCCACAGATTCTTGCTCATACCAACATCATCTTCATCCTCATCAACTACCAGCACACTGTCAAAGGAGAGTCTCTGAGAGTGCTGAATCCCCTCTTCTCGAAGGAGAAATTTAAGTCATTTCTCAAGTTATTCTTCTTCCTTATATCCAAACTCAAAATTTTAATCACCGCTTACCATTCCCACCCCCATGAGAAAACCTTTTGTTAAAAACTTAACAACAGAAACTTAAACACCAGTTCTGAAATAAAAATGTGTTATCCTCAAACTCGACTATTAATTTATCTAAAAGAAAAAATAAGAATCACTATGATCTTTAGGAGATGGACACCAAGTTGTGCCACCCCTGTGATCAATGACATTGGATGAAGCTATGATTAACTCAAAGTTAAACAAGTTACACCATTTGCATTTAATTATGTGCTTCTGATCTTTCTCACAGGTACTGAGACTTTCATAATCATGTACAAGGCATTCGTCAATAACACTGATTTTTCTCAGTAATCTGACCTAAGTATGGGCCACAGGGAGAGCAAGGGAGAAAGAAAACTGAAGATTTTGCAATGTCATTCAGGGGAAACCGCCGATTCCCTCCGGGGATCCAGGATCAATCTGAGCAAAAACATGACCGTTTCTTATTCGGCATTCAGTACTCAGCATTTGGTAACAAAAACATGCCAGACTTGATAGTGGCATGCCTCATTTATAACAATCTCATCCTAATCTAATATTGTACACAAAGTGAATTATATAAATCTAATACTTGAAATACACTAAGGGTGCTTGCTAGCTAGAAATAATGAATGTATAAAGAATAGTACAGAATAATATATCATTCATGCATGTGTGTGTATGTGTGTATGCGTATATATATATATATATATATCCATACAGGTTTTATTAACCATCATTAAATATGATCAAGGCAACCAAATCATTATAAATAAAAGTTAGTATCATATCTTGAGTATTTAATTATCATCTTATTTAAAAATTTATTTTAAAAGGCACAGAGACCACTCACAGGATAAAAAAGAAACATTTTAATAGAAACTATCCAAGAACTCATGTTTGTTGAGTCACTACCTCAAAAGTGGTATTTATCCTGAGGTCTTACAAATGATAATCATTTAAATGAAATTGATAGCATAAAACTGTTCAAATACAGAGGTCTCCTGAAGGGCCTAAAATCCTTAAATACACACACACACACACACACACACACACATTTTTTGTAAAATGGCGTTTCACCATATTGGTCAGGCTGGTCTTGAACCCCCGACGTCAGGTGATCTGCCCGCCTTGGCCTCCAAAGTGCTTGGATTACAGGCGTGAGCCATCATGCCCTGCCCCTTACCAATTTATTTACAATAGGTTTAACCACAAATGGAAAAAGGTAAAATAAGAGGTGTGATTTTCCTGAACCTCTGCAAATCTGAGGCAATCACTGTTCTAAGAAGTAATCAACCTTTATAAATCGCCAAAAACTTCATCAAAAAAAGAGATTTACATCAGCTCTCTGTCCCAAGAAATTATTAACACACATACACCCATGCAATATTGACTAAAAAGAATCACCATCTCCACATAACAACTGTCACAAAAAGGACCAAATGATTGGGAAGTTACTGTTTAATAGCAGACTAGTGGATAAAGGTGACAATAAAGGAAGAGCCAATATAAACTGCACAAAATTAGTATAATTTCTTTCAGAATTATACATCAAATCACAAGCCACAGTACTGCTCCTAAACTATCTAAGTACCAAGCATGATATTCACATAGAGAGGATTTGATACAGCACAGCTGCCAGGATTTGAGACAGGTCATCCATCATCTCTAGTATCAAAAGGTAAACCAGTGGACATGTTTCTGACATTCTGACATGATACTACAGCTAATTTCTAGAAATGATTATCAGCAAACCAAATGTGCTTAGATTAGCTTTTCATCTTGACAATCATACAGTCACACATGCCACTCAAGGAGTTAACATTTTGCTCACTATACCCTAAGCTGCCAAGATGACCAATTTTATGCAAATTTTTATCAACTGTAAATGGAGTTGGGTTAATAATCATAGGTCTAGATTCAATATGCAAATTAGATTTGAATACCTAACACAGGCTTATCCTGAGAACACTGCCTACCACACCACCTTTTTATTTGGTATACACCACAATCTTTCATATCCACAGCATTTGAACTCTTAAGAATATACAAAGTTAAATGAGCCAAGTCTTTATGCAAATTTGGCCAAAACTCCTGAGAAACACAAATAAAAATTACAGGTGGTAATATTTTTATAAAGAAGCCAGTGTTTGCATGAATGGGTAAATTTGCATAGCATGGGTCAAACAAAAACAGCTCCAGAAAGGGTAGGTCCTCTCCAGGAAATTTCCACTTTGAAGATGAGGCAAACATGTACACTGAACCTGAAATAACTGGAGGGAGCCACGTAACTAAGTTACTTTATTTCCAGGTATAACAATGCTGTAACTTTGTTCTTTATAAGTTATTATCTGACACCTAACACTTAACTATCTATTACTTAATATCTCTGGATGTATACTTTTTAAAATGTCGTAAAGGAAAAAAAATTACAGTACATATGTATAACTAATTGCATTTGTATGAACTCTGGAAGGATTCACAAGAAACTAATGTTTTTACCCGGAGATTATAGGAGAGTCAAGCAAATAAGGAATTCAGACGGGCACAAAACTCTTTCCTTTATATTTTGGGTACTTCAAACTATGTAAAGGTATGACACACTTTAAAAATCAAATTATAAAAAATAAATAAAATGACATAACAATACACCACAGTAGCAGAAAGGACTTTTTTATTAACTGCAGAAATTTAAAACGAAATCGTAACATTCCAAGAGACTAAAATTAAATTTAGGCCGACTAAAAAGCATTAAAGATATTTTATAATTAAAATTTTATAATAAAAAAACCTCCAAGTTCTTTAGTTATAGAAAAAATCTCCATAGAACAAAAGCGAAAATGCCAAAGTTTAAGCATATGAAAAATAAAGGCCCCCTTCATGTTCCAGAGGCAGAAATCTTATAGCATGTAGTAAATCTATTTTAATTACCTTCATTCTAAATGCTAAAAACTAATTAATTATTAAGAGCTGATAAAATTAGCTACTTGAAATGTTTAATTTGATCCTAGTTTCATATGTATATTTTAATGAACACAATAGACATCTCTCAATAGGCCATCATCTATAAATTTAAAACATGTGTCTATGCTCATGATGGGCAGTCATGTCATTAAGGCTTTGCTTTAGCAAGATGTGTCAGATATGCATCATATACATACTTCATGTAAAAGTCCAGTGTATTCTCTCTTCCAAAATGGCTGTAACCTATTTTTCAGTCATCACTATACAGTTCTCAAAATCAATGTGAAGCTCAGGAAGCTAAGGCTTCCATTTAGAAACAATTTTGTCTTCTAGAAAAAACAAAACTTAGTATACAACATTAACAAAAGCAAATATTCATACAAAACTAGCCCACACCACAGCCTTCCCTAGACTCCAAATTATTCCAGTGCTTTTTGTAACTATAACCATCACAAATATAAGAACGTAAGAAAATACAACTTCAGGTTTCTTTTTTTCTTTTTTTTGAGACGGAGTCTCACTCTGTCGCCCAGGTTGGAAGGCAGTGGAGCAATTTCAGCTTGCTGTAACCTCCGCCTCCCAGGTTCAAGTGATTCTTCTATCTCAGCCTCCCGAGTATCTAGGACTATAGGCACGTGCCACCATGCCCGGCTAATTTTTGTATTTTTAGTAGAGATAGGGGTTTCACCATACCAGGCTGGTCTTGAACTCCTGACCTCATGATCTGTCCGCCTCAGCCTCCCAAAGTACTGGGATTACAGGCATGAGCCACCGCGCCCAGCCCATACTTCTTACAGTACTTCCAGAACTCTTGCAACCCTCCAATGCTTTACAGCTTTCTGTGGCCCCTATGCCATCAGTCTTAAATGAAAGGACTGCAGTTCCTATTACAGCACTACCATGTCTGCACTATAACTCCAGCTGCCATAACCACCTCACAACAGACACTGATGGATAGAGAGGAGGGAATAACAGGAGATAAAAGTGAGAGAAAATGTTGGCTCAGCACTCACATCCTTTTGTAACAGTCAGTAGTGGAAACTTAATGATCACCACCACCACGTTTCTCTCACAGGCTGCAATTAAGAAAGACATTTATTTCAATCGTGTCTAAAGCCCTGAATCTCAAGAGCTCCTCCTTTTAGAAACTCTCTGGATATCAGTTTAGCAGATACAGTTAAATATAGTAGATTAAAGAAAAAGGAAATGGGTATCAGGCAGGGTTTTCAGGAGAAAAAATTTTATAAACTGTTAACTACTACTATTATTAATAAAATTACGGGGCCAGGTACGAAGGCTCAAACCTTTAATCCCAGCACTTTGGGAGGGCACTGCAAGCAGACTGCCTGAGGCCAGGAGTTCGAGACCAGCCTGGGCAATGAGGTGAAACCCTGTCTCTACTAATAATACAAGAATTGGCCAGGTGTGGTGGCGCATGCCTGTAATCCCAGCTATTCGGGAGGCTGAGGCATGAGAACCACTTAAACCCGGGAGGCAGACATTGTATCGAGCGGAGACTGCGCCACTGCACTCCAGCCTGGGTGAAAGAGTGAGACTCTGTCTCAAAAATAAATAAAAATGAAAATAAAAATAAAGGGGTGGCTGGCAAGATGGCCAAATAGAAACAGCTCCGGTCTGCAGCTCCCAGCGAGATCCACACAGAAGGCAGGCAATTTCTACATTTCCAACTGAGGAACCTGGCTCATCCCCTTGGGACTGGTCAGACAGGGGATGCAGCTAAAGAGGGCGAACAGAAGCAGGGTGGGACGTCACCTCACCTGGGAAGTGCGAGGAGTCAGGGAACTCCCTCCTCTAGCCAAGGGAAGCCATGAGGGACTCTGCCGTGAGGAATGGCACACTCCAGCCTAGATACTACGCCTTTTCTGTGGTCTTCACAACCTGCAGACGAAGAGATTCCCTCGGGTGCCTAAGCCGCCAAGGCCCTGGGTTTCAAGCACAAAACCAGGTGGCTGTTTGGGCAGACAGCAAGCTAGCTGAAGGAGGTTTTTTTTTTTTTTTTTCCTACCCCAGTGGCGCCTGGAACACCAGTGAGACAGAACCACTCACTCTCCAGCAAAAGAGGCTGAAGCCAGACAGCCAAGTGGTCTTGCTCAGTGGTTCCCACCCCCACAGAGCCCGGCAAACTGAGATCCACTGGCTTGAAATTCTTGCTGCCAGCACAGCAGACTGAAGTTGACCTGGGACACTCGAGCTTGGTGGGGCAGGGGCATGTGCCATCACTGCAGCTTGAGTAAGCAGTTTTCCCCTCGCAATGTAAACAAAGCCACCTGGAAGTTGGAACAGGCAGAGCCCCCACTTCCCCTGCAGCTCTGCAAAGCCCTGTAGCCAGATAGCCTCTCTAGATTCCTCCTCTCTGGGCAGGACATCTCTGAAAGAAGGACAGCAGCCCCAGTCAGGGGCTTATAAATAAAACTCCCATCTCCCTGGCACAAAGCACCTGGGGGAAGGGGCAGCTGTGGGTGCAGCTTCAGCAGACTTACAAGTTCCTGCCTGCCAGCTCTGAAGAGAGCAACAGACCTCCCAGCACAGCACTCGAGCTCTGCTAAGGGACAGACGGCCTCCTCAAGTGGGTCCCTTAACCCCGTGCCTCCTGACAGGAAGATACCTCCCAGCAGGAGTCAACAGACACTTCATACAGGAGAGCTCTGGCTGGCATTTGGCAGATGAAGTTTCCAGAGGAAGGAACAGGCAACAATCTTTGCTGTTCTGCAGCCTCCGCTGGTGACACCCAGCAAACAGGGTCTGGAGTGGACCTCCAGCAGACCTGCAGCAAAGTGACCTGACTGTTACAGGAAAAACTACCAAACAGAAAGGAATCGCATCAACATCAACAAAAAGGACGTCCACACAAAAACCTCACCCGAAGGTCACCAACATCAAAGACCAAAGGTAGATAAATCCATGAAGATGAGGAAAAACCAGAGCAAAAAGGCTGAAAATTCCAAAAACCAGAATGCCTCTTCTCCTCCAAAGGATCACAACTCCATGCCAGCAGCGGAACAAAACTGTATGGAGAATGAGTTTGACGAACTGACAGAAGTAGAATTCAGAAGGTAGGTTATGACAGACTGATGATTATGGCCTAAATGCCCCAATTAAAAGAGGCAGACTGGCAAATTAGAAAGAGTCAAGACCCATTTGTGTGCTGTATTCAGGAGGCACATTTCATGTACAAAGACACACATAAGCTCAAAATAAAGGGATAAAGGAAGATTTATCAAGGAAATGCAAGGAAAAAAAAAACGGGGTTACAATCCTAGTTTCTGATAAAACAGACTTTAAACCAACAAAATAACAAAAAAAAAAAAAAATAGAAAGAAAAGAAAGGTATTACATAATGGTAAAGGGATCAATGCCACCAAGAAGAGCTAACTATCCTAAATATATATGTACCCAATGCAGGAGCACCCAGATTCATAAAGCAAGTTCTTAGAGACCTACAAAGAGACTTAGACTCCCACACAGTAATAGTGGGAGACTGTAACACCCCACTGTCAACATTAAACAGATCAAGGAGACAGAAAATTAACAAGGATATCCAGGACTTGAACTCAGTTCCAGACCAAGCAGACCTAATAGACATTTACAGAACTCTCTACCCCAAATCCACAGAATATACATTCTTCTTAGGACCACATTGCACTTACTCTAAAATTGACCACACAAATGGAAGTAAAATACTCCTCAGCAAATGCAAAAGAATAGAAATTATAACAGTCACTCAGACCACAGTGCAATCAAATTACAACTCAGGATTAAGAAACTCACTCAAAACCACACAACTACATGGAAACTGAACAATCTACTCCCAAATGACTCCAGGTAAATAACAAAATGAAGGCAGAAATAAAAAAAGTTCTTTGAAACCAATGAGAACAAAAACACAATGTACCAGAATCTCTGGGACACAGCTAAAGCAGTGCTTAAAGGGAAATTCAAAGCACTAAAAGCCAAAAGGAGAAAGTGGGAAAGATCTAAAATTGGCACCCTAACATCGCAATTAAAAGAACTAGAGAAGCAAGAGTCAACAAATTCAAAAGCTAGCAGAAAACAAGAAGTAACTAACAGCAGAGCAGAACTAAAGGAGAGAGAGACACGAAAATCCCTTCAAAAAAAATCAATGAATCCAGGAGCTGGTTTTTTGAAAAGATTAACAAAATAGATAGACTGCTAGCCAGACAAATAAAGAAGAAAAGAGAGAAGAATGAAATAGACGCAACAAAAAATTATAAGGGGGATAACACCACTGATGCCACAGAAATACAAACTACCATCAGAGAATACTATAAACATCTCTATGTAACTAAACTAGAAAATCTACAAGAAATGGATATACTCCTGGACACATACACCTTCCCAAGACTAAACCATGAAGTCAAACCCCTGGATAGACCAATAACAAGGTCTGAAATTGAAGCAGTAATTAAAAGCCTACCAACCAAAAAAAGCCCAGGACCAGATGGATTCCTGGCCGAATTCTACCAGAGGTACAAAGGGGAGCTGGTACCATTCCTTCCAAAACTAAACAATAGAAAAAGAGGGACTTCTCCCTAACTCATTTTATGAGGCCAGCATCATCCTGATAACAAAACCTGGCAAAGACACACACGTAAAAAAATTTCAGGCCAATATCCCTGATGAACATCAATGCAAAAATCCTCAATAAAATACTGGCAAACTGAATCCAGCAGCACATCAAAAAGTTTACCCACCATAATCCAGTCAGCTTCATCCCTGGGATGCAAAGCTGGTTGACCATACACAAATCAATAAATGTAACCCATCACGTAAACAGAACCAATGACAAAAGCCACTGGATTATCTCAATAGATGCAGGAAAGGCCTTTGATAAAATACAACACCGCTTCATGCTAAAAACTCTCAATAAACCAGGTATTGATGGAACACATCTAAAACTAGTAAGACCTCTTCAGGACAAATCCATGGCCAATATCATACTGAATGGGCAAAAGCTGAGGCCGGGCATGGTGGCTCACTCCTGGAATCCCAGCACTTTGGGAGGTCAAGGCAGGAGGATCACGAGGTCAGGAGTTCGAGACAACCTGGCAAGCACGGCGAAAGCCCATCACTACTAAAAATACAAAAAATTAGTCAGGCATGGTGGCATGCATCTGTAATCCCAGCTACTCGGGAGGCTGAGGCAGGAGAATCTCTTGAACCCAGGAGGCAGAGGTTGCAGTGAGCTGAGATAGTGCCATTGTACTCCAGCATGGATAACAGGGCGAGAGCCCCCACAGGAAAAAAAAAAAAAAAAAACAGAAAAAAGCTGGACGCATTACCTTTGAAAACGGGCACAAGACAAGGATGCCCTCTCTCACCACTCCTTTTCAACATAGTCCTGGAATCTCTGGCCAGGGTAATAAGGCAAGAGAAAGAAATAAAGGGTATTCAAATAGAGGAGAGGAAGGTGAATTGTCTCTGTTTATAGTTGATACAACTATATATTTAGAAAACGCCATTGTCTCAGCTCAAATTCTCCTTAAGCTGATAAGCCACTTCAGCAAAATCTCAGGATACAAAATCAATGTGCAAAAATAGTAAGCATTCCTATATACCAATAAAAGACAAACTGAGAGCCAAATTATGAGTGAACTCCCATTCACAATTGCTACAAAGAGAATAAAATACCTAGGAATACAACCTACAAAGGATATGAAGGACCGCTTCAAGAAGAACTACAAACCACTGCTCAAGGAAATAAGATAGGACACAAACAGATGGAAAAATATTCCATGCTCATGTGTAGAAAGAATGGATATCATGAAAATGGCCATACTGCCCAAGGCAATTGGTAAATTCAGTGCTATCCCCATAAGCTACCATTGACTTTCTTCACAGAATTAGAAAAAACTACTTTAAATTTCATTAGGAACCAAAAAAGAGCCCGTACAGCCAAGACAATCCTAAGCAAAAAGAACAAAGCTGGAGGCATCACACTACCCGACTTCAGACTATACTACAAGGCTACAGTAACAAAAACAGCATGGTACTGGTACCAAAACAGATACACAGCCCAATGGAACAGAGGCCTCAGAAATAATGCCACACATCTACAAACATCTGATCTTTGACAAACCTGACAAAAACAAGCAATGAGAAAAGGATATCCTATTTAATGAATGGTGTTGGGAAAACTGGCTAGCCACATGCAGAAAACTGAAACAGGACCCCTTCCTTATACCTTATACAAAAATTACCTCAAGATGGATTAAACACTTAAACATCAGACCAAAAACGATAAAAGCCCTAGAGAAAAACCTAGGCAATACCATTCAGGACATAGGCATGGGCAAAGATTTCAAGAGTAAAATGCCAAAAGCAATGGCAACAAAAGCCAGAAGTGACAAATGAGATCTAATTAAACTAAAGAGCTTCTGCACAGCAAAAGAAACTATCAACATAGTGAACAGGCAACCACAGAATGGGAGAAAATTTTTGCAATCTATCCTTCTGACAAAGAGCTAATATCCAGAATCTAGAAAGAACTTAAACAAATTTAAAAGAAAAAAACAACCCCATCAAAAAGTGGGCAAAGGATATGAACAGACAATTCTCACAAGAAGACATTTATGAAGCCAACAAACACATTAAAAAAGCTTATCATCACTGGTCATTAGATAAATGCAAATCAAAACCACAATGAGATACCATCTCATGCCAGTTAGAATGGTGATCATCAAAAAGTTAGGAAATAACAAATGCTGAAAAGAAGCAAGTGGAGAAATAGGAACGCTTTATACTGTTGGTGGGAGTGTAAATTAACTCAACTGTTGTGGCAGATAGTGTGGTGACTCCTCAAGGATCTAAAACCAGAAATACCATTTGACCCAGCCAGCCCATTACTGGGTATACACCCAAAGGATTATAAATTATTTTACTATAGAGACACAGACACACATATGTTTATTGTGCCACTGTTCACAATAGCAGACTTGGAACCAACCCACATGCCCATCAATGATAGACTGGATAAAGAAAATGTGGCACGTATACACCACGGAATACTATGCAGCTATAAAAAAAAGATGAGTTCATGTCCTTTGCAGGGACACAGATGATGCCGGAAACCATCATTCTCAGCAAAGTAACACAGGAACAGAAAACCAAACACTGCATGTTCTCACTCACAAGTGGGAATTGAACAATGAGAACACATGGACACAGGAAGGGGAAAATCACACACCAGGTCCTATTGGGAAGGTGAAGGGTAGGGGAGGGAGAGCATTAGGAGAAATACCTAATATAGATGACGGGGTGATGGATGCAGCAAACCACGATGGCATGTGTATACCTAACTAACAAACCTGCACATTCTGCAAATGTATCCCAGCACTTAAAGCCTAATAAAAAATAAAATAATAAATAAAAATAATATTATGGTGCCCTTACTCTGCACATAGTAGGTCATTTGCATATCTAATCTAGAATCATCGTGATGACCTTATCAGATACAACATAATATAATCTTGTTTTTAAAGATGAAAAATCAGACTCAAAGTAAAGTAACCTGGGGACAGTCATATGACTGTCAAATGAAAGAGCAAGAATTAAAACACAGTATTAACGACTAACCGTTAATACTTTACTAGTATTAGTTCAACACAATAAGCAGGCTACTACTTTTATAAAGTACCTTAAATATTTTAAATTCGTTAACTACTAATAACTGTCATACGGAATATGCACTACTAGCCTCATTTTACAGATGAGAAAACTGGGGACAAAGAGGTAGAACAACTTTCTCAAGGTCACATAGCAATCGACTTGGACTTACACAGCCTGGTGCCATCACACAAACTTAACCTGTGCACTGCCACTTCTCGAATCCTTAAAATAAAGCAATGCAATTTTAAAGTCAGTGTATAACTCTGTGAAACTTTAAACAAAAAACTGGGTATCATTTTTAGTATTTCACCAAAAAATGAGTAAAACTGTCTAATAAAATAATTACTCAAGTACTTTTAATACTACGTTCTTCTTCTGAATTCAATCCCCCCACTTTCCTAAAGAGCTGAACGGCAAGTAATGAATCATTTTCTAATCAAAACAGAAGTATTATAAGATCCTGGAACGTTCTATGAGAATACCCGCCAAAGGAAACTTGAGAAACAATATTATCAACTACAGAGTTAAAGAAACAGAAACTCTACTTACAAAGCTAAGCCTTTCAATTTCACTGGCACTCAATAAGAGCAGTGATTGCATCTAAACTCAAATAGGAAGCAATCTGAAACTTTCCTCTCAGAATGTGCAGAACATGTGTGTGTAATGTCAAGCATAAAGGAAAAAAGAAGTAACTTTTTTTTACTAGTGTTTTTACTAACACTGAATTAAAAACGTGAGACTAATACGCAAGATTGGCATTTTTTCCTTGATTAGTATCTTTTTCTTTACTAGTACTTTTAGTGTTTTAGTGGTTCTAATTAATGCTGTCTAGCCTGAACAATCATAATACATAAATCTGATAATAAAAAGCAAAGAAAATTTCTCATTGTGGCTGTAGATATTCATGGAGACAAACAGACCACCAATAATTTTACACAGGACTACATGAATGAAAAATAAACAAGATATCTTCTTTTTGCAGTGATATTTTCAAATCACCTGAACCAAGACTGCTTGACTCACAAAAAAACCACAAATGAAAATCTTAAAAGATCTCAAACTTTTCACTGTACAAACAAGTATATAATCCTATAAAACAAAAATGGACAGTAGCTAAAGTAGAATGAAGATATATTGATTAATTTGAGCTTTCCAGTCTATTCAAAGAAAATAACACATTCTTAGGACTGTCATATCTACAACAGAAACAGCATTAAAATGTACACTAATGAGACTATTTTAAAAGGAGGTCTCTCTCTATCCCATGAACTTAGTAAAGAAACAGAGTTCAGACGTTTCAATGTTTGAAAGTATAATTTTACTAATGTTGCCTCTTAACTTTTGAAAGACTGCCAAAGATACCTAAGCAAAAGGGGGAAAATATTAATTTAAAAAATCCACCTCAGAGCTACCAAACGTAGGAGTGCTAGAGGGAAAAACTGAAATAGAAACCTTCAAAGAGATTCTGTAATCGAAGATGCCTTATTCTTGACTGCCTCATCTCAGAGATTAAAGAAGATTTTTAAAGCTCTTCCATGGACATAGAGATCAAACATTTATAAATGTTTATAATTTCACAAGTCCTAAATTCAAAGGTGGGCTCAAAGAAGTAAGTAGCACAGGCTGCCAGAAGCAAAGACGAACTTTTGGTGAGAGAGTCATGTAGAAGGTAGCTTTGAAGAATATACTCCTCAGGTTATAGAGAAGGGAGGGTGTTTTTGAAAAGTTCATTCAACATTAAGAACACCTAAATGAGGCCGGGCGCGGTGGCTCACGCCTGTAATCCCAACACTTTGGGAGGCCGAGGCAGGTGGATCACGAGGTCAAGAGATCGAGACCATCCTGGTCAACATGGTGAAACCCCGTCTCTACTAAAAATACAAAAATTAGCTGGGCATGGTGGCGCACGCCTGTAGTCCCAGCTACTAGGGAGGTTGAGGCAGGAGAATTGCTTGAACCCAGGAGGCGTAGGTTGCGGTGAGCCGAGATCGCGCCATTGCACTCCAGCCTGGGTAACAAGAGCGAAACTCCGCCTCAAAAAAAAAAAAAAAAAAGAACACCTAAATGAACTATGATAAAATGCTATCAAACGGGAACCCAGGATCATCAGCCTTAATTATCTCTACTAGATATTAACAAGTATTAAACTTATCAAATATTCCTTCAGCAACAAGTTTTTGTTTGATTGGTTTTTGTAGTGTTTTTATTTTGTTTTGTTTTAAGGCAGGGTCTTCTCTGTCACCCAGGCTGGAGTGCGGTGGCATGATCACGGCTCATGGCAACTTCCACCTCCCAGGCTTCAAGCCATCCTCCCACTCAGCCTCCTGAGTAGCTGGGACCACGAGTGCATGCCACCATGCCTGGCTAATTTTTTATATTTTTCATAGAAACAGGTTGATATATTACCCAGGCTGGTCTTGAACACCTGGGCCCAACTGATCCACCCATTAGCCTCCTAAAGTGCTAGGATTACAAGCATGAGCCACAGGGCACAGCATTTGTTTTTTTGGTTTTTGGCTTTAGTGTTTTGGGTTGTTTTTGTTTTTGTTTTTTTTAGACACAGTCTCACTCTGTTGCCCAGGCTGGAGTATAGTAGCACGATCACAGCTCACTGCAGCCTTGAAATCTGGGGCTCAAGTAATCCTGCCACCTCGGCCTCCAGAGTAGCTGGGACTACAGGTGGGCACCACCACGTTCACCTCATTTTTTAGATTTTTGTAAGGATAGGGGCTCACTATGTCGCTCAGGCTGGTGGCAAACTCCTAGGCTAAAGTGATCCCCCAACCGCAGCCTCTCAAAAGTACTGTGATTACAAGCATAAGCCCCAATGCCGAGCCCACAGCATCTGTTCTGTAGCGGTCCAAGATTATCACATAAACCTAACTAGAGCTTCTCTTTTAAAATGAAAATCTCAACAATTCAGATTCTTGGTTTGTAGATAACTGATAAGTTTTATTATCTCAGTTAGCTTGGAACCCTCATCCCCTAAAATGAAAAGGAGGAGGAAGGGCACAGTGGCTCATGCCTATAATCCCAGTACTTTGTGAGGCCAAGGTGGGTGGATCACCTGAGGTCAGGAGTTCGAGACCAGACTGGCCAACATGGCGAAACAACTAGCCGGGCGTGGTGGCACCTGTCTGTAATCCCAGCTACTCGGGAGGCTCAGGCAGGAGAATCACTTGAATCCGGGAGGCAGAGGTTACAGTGAGCCAAGATCATGCCACTGCCCTCTAGCCTGGGCAAAAAAAAACAAAATTCCGTCTCAAAACAAAAAAAGACACCTGGGAAAAAACATCCCAGGCATGAGGGAATAGCAAGTACAACACATGCTTAGAATATTCGCAGAAGAGCAAGAAAATCAGGGTGAAAGGGGCTGCAGGAGACAAAGTCAAGACATGTAGAAAAGGGGCTCAGTTCATCCGACCTTCGTAAACCTCAGAACATGATTAAAAAAAAAAAAAGGCCGGGCACGGTGGCTCAAGCCTGTAACCCCAGCACTTTGGGAGGCCGAGGCGGGTGGATCACGAGGTCAGGAGATCAAGACCATCCTGGTCAACATGGTGAAACCCCGTCTCTACTAAAAATATAAAAAAAAAATTAGCTGGGCATGGTGGCACGTGCCTGTAATCCAAGCTACTCAGGAGGCTGAGGCAGGAGAATTGCCTGAACCCAGGAGGCGGAGGTTGTGGGGAGCCGAGATCGCGACATTGCACTCCAGCCTGGGTAACAAGAGTGAAACTCCGTCTCAAAAAAAAAAAAAAAAAAAAAAAAAAAAAAAAAAAAAAAAACTTTGACTTCCACTCGTGTGAATATGTACATTTAAATCAATGAAAATAAAACAAAATGTAGTGCCTCTGGTGCACTAGCCAGATCTGAAGTACTCAATAGACACATAGCCAGTGGCTATGGTATTAGCACAGATTAGAGCATTTCCACTTTTGCAGAAAGTTGTAGTAGACAGCATTGTGAATTTTGAGCAGAAGAGTACAACAATAATCTGACTTAGGTTTTCGAAGCATCTCTGATTGCCATGTGGAAAACAGATGGTTGAGGGAAAAGCTAGGAGATAAAACAGGTAACTGTTATAATCCACGCAAGATGACGACGCTGGCTTAGACCACAGTGGTAGCCTCAGTGGAGGTGATAGAAACGATAGGATTATGAATTTGCCTTAAAGGTAGAGCCAGCAGGATTTGCTGATAGACTGCATGTGATAATAGAAACAAGAGTAGTTATTGACTCCGAAGTCTTTGGCTCAAGCAACTGAAAAGACACAGATTCCTCATGCTGAGACGTGAAGAACATGGGGCATATTTGTGGGGGAGATTAGGAGTTTTGGCCATGGTAAATAGCCATGCCTTTTAAAGATCCAAATTCAGATGACATGTAAGCAGAGAGTCCAGGGGTTTTAAAAAAAAAAAAAAAAAGTATCAGCATAGAGAAAGTACCTAAAAGCTGTGGGACTGTATAAAATTCCAAATAAGTGAGTATAGGTGTAAAATAAAGTAAAATAAAGTGCACTGGGGGAGCTCCAACATTTAGGTATGAAACGAGAAGTAATCACCAAAGATGACTGAAGGAGCAGCCAGGCAGAGGGAGAACCAGTAAGCAAGGGGGAGTAGTGTCCAGGAGGCCACAGTATTTCCAGAAGGAAAGAGTGATCAGATGTGGCAAATGCTAACAGACAAGACAATACAGCATAAGGACTGAAGAGTGACATTTACATGTGGCCAAGCAGAAGTCACTGTCGAACTTGATGAAAGCACTTTCAAGTAAAAGGCCTCCGTGGAGTGAACTAGAAACAGACAGAGAAGCAGCAGGTCCTTCCAAGGAATGTTGCTATTATAAATCAAGGGAAAAAAAATGGAATAGTTGGAGAGAAAGAACGTGGTGTCAAGAAACAAGATTAGCTTAAGGTAAGATATATGACAGAATGTTTGATGATAGGAATGGTCCAGCAAAGAAGGAAAATGATCCAACAGAGAAAGCAGAAGCTGCATGAGCAATGACCTTGGCGTGGGAGACAGGATGAGTGCCCGAGTCATGAAGCTGGCCTCATTTGAGAGCACGTTAACAAGAGCAACAGAGGGACCTCAGAGTCTATATGAAATAAATTCACTCCGGCAGGTGGATTTGGTGCTAGGAAAAGCGGTATTCACATCTGGCAGGTCTAAACAGCTGTGTACCTGACTAGATTCACAGTTTTTCAGAGGAATGGGCTATCGGTCGTCTTTGAGTTCTCAGTACCAACAAGCTTAGCACACGTTAAGTTATTCAAGAGTTCTCCTGAACAAATATGTTCTTAGAACTACCTAACTTCCCAGGGACCTTACCCTAAGCCTTAACTCACCAAGGACTCACCAGTCAGTTCGCAATTGTGAACAGTCGGCATTATACAGAAGAAAAGGGAACACAGCACCAACCACATCCCCCCTTCTTCCCCTCCCAACACTGGACTACTCACGGATTGGGTAGGAGGGCTGCGAGCATTTCCAGCCTGCATGTACAGAAAGCACACCCAGTCTGTTTAATATCCCAAAACGGTGACCACTTGCTCCTATTTTAACTCACCTCTCAGACACTGCCCTGCTTTCTTGGAACAGACCGACCAGGGCTGCTCTTTCTTAGGGCCCCCTGGCCTTTAAGCACACATTGCGATCAAACTGGACTCCTGTGTGAGGCTCCCTCCTAGGCCCCCAGACTTAAAGACACCACAGACCCCTGTTTACAAAAAGCCTTTAGAATTTGTACAGATATTAAAATAAGAATGAGATTAGGAACTAAACATATAAAAGGTAATTCAATTTCCTGAGCCCCTTTCTAAGAGTAAGGATATTGAAAACAAATCAAATGTGAAACATGAGTAGCAGTGTTTAAAAAAAAAAAAAAAAAAAAGGAAACCAGTAGAATATTGTCAGCGTAGCCGATGTTCATTAAAGGGGCAAATCCAGATCCTATAATCTGAATTACATCTGGTCTGTTTCTTACACTTACTTTCCTGACTTAAAATATTTTTAATAAAATATATTTATGCATATTAAATCTGCTGAAAGTCGACAGATTAAAAATATAAAACTGTTGAGAGGAGTCGTTCTCTGCAACAGCAGACAGAAACTAAAGGGAGGGACTTCCAGTAACAAAAGTGTCTGATGAGATAAGATAATGCAATACATCTATTATATCTATTGTAACAATACTATTCATACCCCTATAGCTAAGACTCTTAGCATTTCCATTATAAAAACCCGTTTTTCAACTCTGCCACCTGCCATCCATTAAAAAAAAGAGTTCTCTCATAGCATTCAAGTGTTAATCCTGGAAACATTCTGCCACCACGCCCACTAAATGTTTTTGTTCTGTAGATTATCATACAAATATTTCAAGTGTCTATTTTATCTTTCCACATTGTACCAGTCTGATTCAAATATTAAGGTTTTAATCTGCAAGCCAGGATCACAGGAACATTCATTCCAGAAACGTTATCAATATGGACTGAAAGTGAATTTGGTAGAATCTTAGCAATACATCAGAACATTACTTTTACATTCAAAATAAGAGTCACAGATATTTATGATCCTGAAGACATCAATACTGATTAAGTTGTCTTCATCTCACTCAAAAAGTAAAAGTCTAACAAGAGACCATGAAAACAGAAATATGAAAATGAGGAGTCGGGTAAAAAGAGTACACTTCGAGGCAAGGCAAAGCAGTATGCAGCGGTAAATAGAACAACATGGAAAAAACTGGGTTAAACAGAACCTGTCTACCAACTCCGCACTACGAGATGTTAGCTGGCAACTGAACAAATGCCCAAACATACGGCAAAGCTTACTTTTCCCAAAAAATTATCCCTCCGAAAACAGGGAATTGTTTGCTGTTTCTATTAAGAAACAAAGTCTTTCTTATTACCAGAAGCTCTTTTTACTCTCTCCAGCACTACTCTGAATAACAGAGTATCTCTTGGAGAAGACATTACCCTAAGTAACAGGATCTCTGGAAGCTTAGAGAAGTTCCCCTGAAACAATCACCCGAATCAGTAAAAACTGCAGTAGAAGCTGCAGTGAGATTTAACGCTGATTTAACTCCTAGGTATATCGCCTCACATTGGCAAATACTGGATTTCACTGTAAACAAGCCTTGCAAAAATGACTTTTTAAAAGTATAACAATAAGTGGTTATACTACAGAGATCAACATACATGCTTCTATAGGAGGAAACAGAAAACCAACTGATCTTTAATAATGGGAATGGAGGGGCTCCTGGAAGAAAATTTCCAGTGACCACAATGTAAACAGTTTCAAAATTTCAGACAAGTCAGATAGAACTGTAGAAAACTGTGTGAAACAACTCAAAAGAGGTTCTAGAGAGGAAAAAACCCTCATCTGTTGAAGATGCACTTGAAGAGTTTAGATAAAATTGCTTCATGAAAAGCCAGGAGAGAAGAGTAACATTTTTAAATTATCTCATAGAATGCTATTTTAAATATGTATGTATAACATAAATAAATTTGGGAAATTCATCTTCATCTCTAAAGTTTATATATCCAAGTTAGCCAAAACAATTTATTTAATATTCTCACTGGGAAAATGGAGGTGTCACCTTATATTGTGACCATGTGTGTTTGCCACCTGAAATAATTGAAAAAATAAAGACAAGGATCAAATCTTTTTTATTTTTTTAAATTGTATCCCTCAGCACATAGCATCTCTCTCAGATACTCAAATATATTGGACAGTTAAGCAACGTATTAAATTCTACTACATATGAATGTAAAAGTCTCCATAAAATGTCTTGTAAAAGCAAATCAGACTTTTATGGGTTACATACACACGTGAGAAAAATACTTGCTCCTCAAAAATCAGTTATGAATTTGTTTTATGTTTATTTTTGAAAATATGTCTCTACACAACTTATGCATATGCTTTATAAAGGGATTTGGAGCTTTCCAGATCCAGGGTCTCCAAGACAGCACTGTATGTACAGTATTCACAGCAATGCCTGGCACACAATAAAAGCTAAGTGCATTTTTTACATTATCTGAATCGCTCAACCAAAAACTTAGGGTTAAGGATTGTGGCATTATTTACTGATTCATTGCAAAGGAAAAAAATCCACAACTTCAAGATACTTATTATAAATTACCGATGAGTAAAATAATACCCAAACTGGAGATTATATTTTAATGATTCCTGCGAGCAGCTCAGACTGCCTGTTAATCTCGAACTGCTCAGTTCTGAAGGCTAGTAAAAAAGCCATCATTACTGACCCTTTTGCCCCTCACACTACTTGGGTCACTTTAACACTGACATTTCATGAAGAATGGGATTAAAAATGAAAGTTACTGAAACTTGTGATAAAGTAAGAATTTAATATAGCATACAGAATTTTTCTTCAATTATTTACCTAAAGTCTAACCAAAAAAAAAAATTTAGTTTGCCCTAAATATTAACAAGGGACTTGAAGGGATGAACACTTTTTAAGAATGAAGGACAGGGCTTCATTTCTGTGGCCTTACAGCATCTAACTCAGGATCTCTTACACCGTTAAGTACACACTGAACAAACTCTATGAAAATGACTCTTACGAGATTCAAAGCATTATAAGGTTTCTTACCAAAAAACACAGTCAGCAAATTTTACGAGTTGGCAAATGGGAAAATCACTCCTTTACCAACAACATGCAATGCGCCACGTTAGAGAGAAGCCAGGAGATGACCTACTACGTCAGGGACGACGGAGGCTCCGGAGGCCGAGCTCCAAAAATATCGGGGCTTCTCTTGGGAAAAGTAATCATGTTTTTTTAAGGTTTAAAAAGTAAAGTGCCAATGAAACCAGCCTAACCATGAGTAGAAGGCAGAGACACAAGGGCTATGGCACAGGAATAAAAAGGAGAAAATAGTACCCAAAACGCTTTAACCCACAGCTAAGAAAGATGATGGCCAAAAGCTGCCTTCCTTACAACCTGGAGAGGGGAGTTTGATAATGAAAACTAAAGGAACCTTATATTGAAACACCACACAGAAGTAAAAAGTAAGTGTTCCAAGAAAGACAAAGGGGTAGAAGTAACTCTGAAGCCCTGAGTCCAGCGAAGCCTCACGGTCCACCCAGTACGAGAAGCCGCCGTCATGGTGCACCCATAGCACAGTCACTAATGCGTTCTGAGACCTCAAATGCAGATGTCACAAGCAGACACGTGAGAACCTCTGCTAGGTTCACTCACTCACCAGATGACTAGAATTTGTATTCTAGCCTTCTAAGAGCTAAGTTCTACATACCTTATTTTTAATTCTCAGAACCCCACACCTCTATGAAACTGATACCATTTTCATAACAAACTACTAAATGTCATGGACTTTCTGGGGGCTTGAAAATAATCGAAACCCAAAATGTGAAATTCACAAATGTCAAGGACCCACTGCAGGTGTGCCCAATCTGAGTACAAGGGCCTCGTGTGGTAATAAAATCCTTCCAATTGCCATTGCCTAATTCAAACATACATACATTCACAGACAGTCCCTGTGGTCTCTCATTCCCAGGACCTACAGCCAACTAGCCAAGAAACACCATCCACTATAAATACAGCCTTGAATAAGCACAAAATTGGTTATGTAATTAGCTTTACTGAGGCTTAAAGTACTTGCTCCACTACTGTCACAGATTGCAAATTGTAAATCATCCCTTCCTATATATCCTTCCCTCCCCTACAAAAAAACAGAACGATGCAATTTTAAGATCTATTTTATGAAGTATAGAAATAATCAAAGTCCCAATCGCTACATCTGTTTTGATACTGTCAAAACTTACAACCCTTGAAATACTCCACCAGCATCATCACTAGGATCAAGGACAAACGAGGAGCATGTTACGGACAGGAGAGGCTGAGGCACACGGTGCAGTGACTCAGGGCACAGACTCTGAAATCAGACCAGCCAGGTGAGAATCCTGGCTCCACCTGCACTACCTGTGTGACTTTGGTCTAGTTCTTTAACGTTGCATTGCCTCAGTATTCTCACGTGGAAAACAGAAACTAAAAAGCAGAAAAACATCCCACTTCACAGAGTTTTGAGAATATACGTAAAGCAGTCAGGACAACAAATTGTCACGTAACAGGTATTACATACATGCTAGAAGAACGAAAGCTATATGTAAAAACTCAAAACTGGACTGATAAAATTCTGATCAAAAATAAGGGCACTGATTACAAGCATCTTTGAGAGGCTTAGCACAATTTATATATGCTTTTCTTCATGCATCCACGCTGCATGTAATATACTTTCATTCATGTATACTTTGCAACTTTATTCTGGGAAGAAAGGCAATTCTGCCAGGTGCAGTGGCTCACACCTGAAATCCCAGTGCTTTGGGAGGCCGAAGCAGGTGAAGCAATTCAGGTCAGGAGATCGAGACCTGCCTGGGCGACATGTTGACACCCTGTGTCTACCAAAAAAATACAAAAATTAGCAGACAGTGGTGGCGCAGGCCTGTAATCCAGCTACTCAGAAGGCTAACCCAGGAGGTGGAGGTTGCAATGAGCCAAGATCGCACCCCTGCACTCTAGCCTGGGAAACAGAACAAGACTCAAGCAAGACTCTGTCTCGAAAATCTCATCACAGATAGTGTAAGAGGAATCTAAACCGAGCTACTGCACTTCTTTCTGTCCCACCAGTAACTCTTTCCACTGTCCTTTAACACTTGTCCTCTTGGTTCATGATTTAAGCTCATCAATGCCTGCCATAAACAGTGCTTAGTACTTAGTCCTGAAAAAAAAAATCAGAATCTTATATCAAAAGGCAGTTTCTTTTGTCAAACATCAAGTCCTTCATCAGATGTCAAACCTTTTTCACTGAACATGTCTGTCACAGAGAACTAAGTAGAATCACAAAACACAATTAAATAAGACAAAGTGTGTAAAGCACTGAGTAGGGACTGGCACTCTATAAATGTGAGTTGTTGTGGAAGTCTACTAACAATTTTCCTGAAATAAGCATTACTCAATCTCTCAACTTTAAGGTAAACATAAATTTGTATTTCATTGCCCGTATACACATTTCTGTTGCTAGAAGCAAATCAAATTTATACATGCAACAACATTGATAAATCCGAAAACAGTATCTTGAACAAAAGAAGCCAGACACAAAAGTACATACTATGATTCCATTCATGACTCCCAAGAATAAGCGGGATCAGGATCAGAAAGTGGCTGCTGCAGAGGAGGGGGGAAGGAAAAGGAGGGCTGACTGTGAACAGATAGAAAAAAGTTTTCTAGGGTGATGGAAATACGCCCTACCTTGCTTGGGGTAGTGTTTACATAGGTGTATAAATGGGAAAAAAAAATTCACTGGACTGAACGCTTACAATCTATGCATTTTATTGGATATAATTTATACCTGAATTTTTAAAAATTTGAAAAGCAAATGCATCAGTGTCTATTTTTTGTAATTGAGAATAGGAATGATAGGCACACTTAGGTGATTTAAGAGAAGGAAGGTTAGAATAATTGCATCAGAGATTTATGAGATACGGTCCACAGAAGACATGTATTTGTTCTTTTTATTGTGACTACACCGAAGACTAAAACATTTTCCCCACCCATCTTCTTGACATCCATTTCCAATTGTCTCTCTGAGTTCTGATCAGGGGCTCATTCTCTCACTCATCTTCCCTAGAGTGCATGTAGCCTGCTTACACCATGATACTAATACAGTTACCAAAAAGAAAGACTATGAATACCCAATCAAAACAGCAATGTTTTTATTAAACAGACCAGCAGCTGTGTGAGCAGAGACTTGTAAATGCATCTGTTCTACAGGATTTTATGTTTAATTAAATTTGTTCAAATCAGAACAGCAAGGCCCTTGTAACTATGGGCTGGACAAGGAAATAGTTTTGCTAAACAGAATCTTGCATTAACAGTATTTTGAGAAAAGAACTGTACCTATTCATTCATTCAGTCATGCACACAACAAGCACTTACTGAGCACCTATTCCATTCCAGCTATTATGTATAGTGCTGAAAACACAAAGACGAAGCCTGGTGCAGGTGACAGACAACTGAACAGATGGTTCTAATACACTGGCAGGTTCAGTAATACTCTTAGGCCTGGGGTAGGACTATGAAAGCACAGAACAGGGAAAGGTTTCTTTTGAAGTCTGAGGCTTTTCCAGAGCAAAAAGGTACAAAGTGAAAATGAAAAATATACTCCCACCTAACTTCCACCTCATGCATGGAAGGCTGCAGCTTCTGTTTTAGAAATAAAACAGTAATGTTTTATTTCTAAATCTGGGTAGGTGATATGTAACTGGTCCTTATTCTCTTAATCCTTTTCCCTGTCCAATATTTCCTAATAAAATTTGTGAGTACTGCCACCAGGTAGTACCTACAGACTGTACAAGCCTTCCCCACTCACAACAGATTGCTTATGGTCACCAAGGTCAGTTCACTAGCAATGAAGGGAAATGAAGAACAGAGACAGACTTAGAAGTCCTATTCTCATGGCAGTGTATGGAGGCCTGAAGAGGCAAAAGGAAAGGGCCTACCAAGATTCTAAATACACTACAAAAATGTTGTTAAAATACAAAATGGGAATGGAGAACATATTCCAACCTAATTTTGTACATATGCAGTAAAAAATTTTTAAAAATGTGTGTGTGTGTGTGTGTATATATATATATATATATATACATATTTATATTTATATATACCTGTGACATATAGGGAAAAAAAGGGTTATCACAAACAACTAATTCCATTCATTGTGACCACTATTCTCTTAACAAACATTTATTAAACACCTGCTCCATGCTGCACACAGAAAAGCTGCGGCCTCCAAGGTGGCTGCCGTCAAGTGGGAGGTGTCCGTCCTGTGAGCTGCCTCCTAAAGTAGAATGGGTAGGTTTGAGGGTAAGGACCGGCACAGAGTGTGTTATGAGGAACCTGGCGCTAGGCATTGCAACACTTACCATCTTCACAGGTCACACAAATAAATGTGCTACCCAGAAGTAAAAATCCTACAGAATTAATCAAATAAAATACTGGAAATGCTGAAGACTTGAAGTTAATAAGACTCGCTTTACCATAGAATCTCATAAAACTGCTGAATTTTATTATACTTCATACCTGATATCAAATAGCATAAAATTTTCAGTAACGAGAAAACACCAATTGTTCTCCTAATCCATATCCAGGAATAACACTATCTTGCTAACACTTCCTCATGAAGGTTAAAAAGAAAAAAAAAAAAACTGACAAATTTCTGGAACTTGTTTAAAAGATAGTCACTATCATGCTGAAAATACCCTAGCTTAAGTCGAAATGACCGAGAGACATGAGCTAGGGCCTCTACACAAAGGCAGACTTCTCATGACTGCAGTAACTGTGTAACGTGTACATGTATAACGTAACTCAGCTATTTATTCTTCTTTCACAGTTCTCACAGACACTAAATAATGATCTTTAAATCACTGTTTTGGAATCTTCATTTTTCCATCCTCAAAACACTGTTTAATACAATATAGAAAAGAAAGTCCTTACATACATATGTCTATAGTTAAGTCAACTGAAGGTACTTTTGAGTCAATTAGTTGACTTTCCTCTGCTTCCTGCTATCCTATACTAATGCTGTAAGAACAATGCTGCTCCTTACACACCTCCTCCTCTTAGCATTTGAGAGTTTAAAGGTAAGGGGCATGACAGATTTGTGATGTTTCAATAGAGTATGTTGCCATGGAAATGACTGCCTGGTTCCTTATGAAGCGCCATGACCTCACTGCAAATGAAAAAGGAAAAGGATGATTTCTGAGGATTCAACTGAAAGAAAAATTAATAGCTAGGAAAAAAAAAAGATCCAGGAACTAAGCAGGCAATCTGAAAAATACTGCAACATCAAGTGCTATGCTGAAATATTTGCAAGGAACTTTTAAAAGCCACAACCTCCAAAACAGAAACCCTATAATCAAAAAGATACAATATTAATGTGAAGATAAACCATAGAAATAACTTGGACCTATGGTTCCTGAATAAATATATTACAACCTCAATTCTGATAGAATATGAGCAAAAACATATGAATTTCTGTGGCTATGTTATAAAATTAAATCCACATCATACTTTTCCCCTTCTAAAAGAGGTTGCTTTCCTTTTTTTTTTTTTTTTTTCCTGTGGTGCCCCTGTTTATACAGCTTATCCCTTATCACACTGACAAGACTGGGAACCACAGCAGATGGTCCCCCCAGACATAATTCTAACAGGTTTTTTGTGCAAACAAAAGATAAAGAAAGCTACAGCAATGATTTACTGATATCCAAAGTTGAAAACTGACAAAACACAAACTGCTTTTTTCTTACTGTTTGAACTGTTTATCCTTTAAACTACTAAATAAGATAGATATGGCCAAAATTAAATACGGTTTCAAAACTACAAAACCAAATCCTCCAATCTTAACAGCCATTAAGTTCTGTCTTTGAGTTACCTAAATGTCCTAACTTTATTTCTTTTTAATTTTCACCATTGCCTTTGTCCCAGCAAAAGAGGAAAATATTTGTAAATTTCTGCTTTAGAAATCCTATTTAGTTATTATCTTGTGAAATAAACTACTCATCTGGATTTTTCTTCAATGAGGAAGATGCTTTTGAATTGAAAATTCCAAAATATTTTCCCAAGAAAAACTCACTAAAGAATAAATTAACTGAACTAAATCTGAAATCTTAGCTGCAGAGGTAAATTTATCTATCATTTGAATGTAACACAACACCAAATGGAAAATGTCCCCAAAATTACTCACCCTTCAAGATAAAAGAGTGTTTTCATACCATAAAGCAGAAGCAACGTCATGACAATCTAACTGCAAAGAGAACTGTTTTTATGGTATACCTGAAAATCCAGCAAAGAGCCCTAAACGAAAATATATAATGAAACTGACAAGCATCTGAAATAAACTACCCAGACATCAAGCAAAAATACACCAGACAGACCCACAGGGCTCTTTTAATGTAGGTCATGATTGTCAGACCATAGCAAAAACATGGTGACCCTTGATAAAAATTAACCTTGATTATACGTAATCATGCAGATATTTTGCCCTCAGTAACCAGTCCTCTGAAGTAAGTTCAAGAAGTAGATATCACAGTCAAGTATGAACTACTTTTCACCAAAGAAATGTCTGCCCATCAGATTTCTTTCTATCACTGGAGGTATAGGGGTAGCTTCCATCATCACAGCTCAAGATCTAAGGACTCCATACCATCTGAGCTAGGATTACATCCTCTTACTTTCTGAGAGGCTCTGTTTTATCATGGAAAAATTATAAATGGAAGCAAACGAAAGTCAAATCAGGAATAATAGGCCCCATTGTATTATCTCTTTTATAGTTTATTTTTGTAAGAAATCATTCACAAAGTCTCTGACCATGCGTGAGGTCAGATTAAAAAGTTTATTTTCCAATTAATCCAAGCTAATAAAACATCTTATGAAACGATTCATGAGAACAAAAATTCCCCATGCAGAATAATAATGAATATGTTCACATAATATAAACAATTTAGCCACAACTAGTTAATTCATGTAGTGACAGCATACTAACCATGCCAGTGTTGCAAATTTGAACCAGTATGAGCCAGCTAGTTATACTGCCTTCCACAGCCACAAAGCAGATGTTTGATTCTGCTAGCCAGCCATCACACAGGACAACTGAAAAACAGGACCAAGTGGGACACTCTGCTCAAATCAGTGCAAATCCATTACTACTGGAAGAGCAGTGGGTCAAAAAGCTCATCTCTGTAGGGCATACCTTATTCAACAGGAACAATAGGTCTTCTCTGTACAATGCTTCCAAGTCCAGTCTAAGGCCACTGTACTATGGGTAAAGGACATGTTATTCTGATGTTAAGGACATCCAAAATTCACAAAATGATAAACATATTAAAGCATAATCTAACAGTTGTTATTGGACATTCTACATCCTAAACCAAATACTGTATTTATTTATGAATAGGAAATAAATTCTGTTAAACATAGAGGAGATCTGATTTTCAGTTTTCCAGGAAAAGTATGGCATCTATTTTAATTCTAAGACATCATATAAATCATCATGCTGATGTAATGGATATACTTTAAAATAAATGAAGCATACTTTCTTTAAACACATATTAGGTTCATCTCCATCTGCCATCTTTTTGGAGCATAAAAAACTCCTTAGCTGAAATATGCTTGCTAATAAATATAAGTTGAGATTTTTCATTGAAATTAAACTGCAAAAGTGTTACGAAAACTGTCATTTGCATACAACTACAATCACCTACTATTCTTATTACGGTCTCTATACATGTAGTCTTAATACGTAAATAACAAACACTGATCAGCAAGGTAAAACAACACTGAAACCTACAATGGAAATTTCCAATCTGAAAAAGCAGATCTCAGATATTTTTTCACAAAAGGCAAACAGGAAATGTGTAACAATGAGCTGCGCAACATGGTCCTCAAAATCCTCAACTTGCTAAATGTCATCGTATTAGAAGGAGACTCTGGCTACAGGCTAATTTAATACTTAAATGTTAATATAATTTCCCCATTACTACATCTGCCACGAATGTTTTCTGACCAATAAAAGCAAGACTAGAAAATGGTACGTATATGAGAAAAGGAAAATCAGCAATATCCTTGTTAGTTGCAGTCACAAACACACACTATATCTGGGCCTAGTTTTTTTTTTTTTTTTAACTGCTACTATACTTTCAAAAATTGATGATCATTTGAGCAGAAATAAAGTATGGAATTAGCTTGATTTTCTTTCATCTAAAAATAATGTAACTGGAATTAGACTACTATCTTGCCAGGCATATGAAGATTTTTAAGTATAATTTTACTTAGAATATGCAGAGAGTAAATCCTGAAATGAACTAACTTCTGTAGTCACCACAAAACAAGGAACAAAACAGCACTGGATAACTCTTGTTACAAATACTGCAATGTGGACCCAATACATATGATAAATAAAGTATAAGAAAGCAGTCAGCATTTCTATGTAAACTGCTTCTGAAGGATTATTATAGAATGCACACACAGGCTGAACTTAAAGTGTTTGGGTTTTAAACATTAATTTACTTTGACTATGTGCATGTCAAAATGAAAGATTGCTGTCTGGATCCAGACATGCCATATTAATATTGAACACAGGCATTCACTTCAGGTCAGTAGTCACTCCAAGCCGACTTCAGCAGGTGGTAAAAGTAATGTACTCATTAAAATGTATGTTTTACAAGGTTATCTCCCGAAAACAGCTCTCAAACAGAGGTAGCTTTGAAACTTAAGCATTAGATAGGCTAGAACCAGCCTCTAATTGTCATAAGTCTAGAGAAAACGGAACTTACTCTTGTTGCCTAAAACCCACAAATTTCATTGCTTTCATCAGTATCTTGGGAAAAGTCAGAGATTTACATTCAATGAAGCTAACTTGGCTACCTCCAACGAAGTTGAAATGCTCTTGAACCAACCTGCACAGATTAGAATTATCATTTTAGATCTAGAGGCCAAATAAGAAATTTTTCTGCATTTTGGATGTCTCCATGTATTTCTAAATTAAGTGAAATTTTACTCCTTTCATTTTTATTAACTCCATTCAAATTATTTTCCTCTTTTATGAGATAAAAATCTCAATTTTCTAGAATACAGGCATAAAGCTCAAGATCATAGGCCTACCTTATACCAAAGACGTTTTTCACCCAGAAATTAAAAAAAAAAAAAAAAAAATACATCTGATCGTCAGCAAATATATCGGGATAAGTAACTATTCCCAAGTTTAAATGCCTTTTTTAAAATTACTCAACATTGAAGATAAATCTTTTCCATTTTATATTTGCTATGCCTAAACTTAGATAAAATTACTCTCTAGACCGACCTAGAGAGTAATTTTTGTCTCCCAAGTCAAATAATTTTCACTCCCAAGTCACCCAATTAATTTGCCACTAACAGATAAATCACTTTTTCATTTTAGTAACTTTTTTTTTTTTTTTTTTTTTTTTTGAGGAGGAGTTTCGCTCTTGTTACCCAGGCTGGAGTGCAATGATATGATCTCAGCTCACCGCAACCTCCGCCTCCTGGGTTCAGGCAATTCTCCTGCCTCAGCCTCCTGAGTAGCTGGGATTACAGGCACACGCCACCATGCCCAACTAATTTTTGTATTTTTAGTAGAGACGGGGTTTCACCATGTTGACCAGGATGGTCTCGATCTCTTGACTTCATGATCCACCCGCCTCGGCCTCCCAAAGTGCTGGGATTACAGGCTTGAGACTATGTTTTTACAGGGTACTTTTCCCCAAATAATGTTGATCCACTTTATCCATAAAAGCAGAGTCCCCAAATTTGTAATTAAGCATTGCACATTGCTTCATTTCCTCATTATCCACTCAATTACTAGATAAGAGAACAGGGAGGAGGACAGGTCAACAGGTCAACAGAGATAGGGGAAGAGCAGTCTTCTTACAAGGATGAGACTGCATCTGTCTTGTTTAACTGCTGAATACACAGCACAACAGGCATATGATAAACATCGAAGAGTGAATGAATTTATAAAGAGCCAGAGAACAGAGGAGTTCAATTTGCTTATTTTATACATGAATAAACTGAGGCTCAGGGAGACTACCTGGCTTGACTAAGATCACAAGGTTAATTGGTCGGCCTTGCACAGAGTCACTCAATAGATGCTCCTTTAACATAGAGCTTTTTCTTATTCTTTCACCTATAGTACTTGTTTCATAACATCAATACCATTCTCTTTCTAGAGATTCACATAAGCTTCCCCTTCCAGAAACATAGGTTGAAGGTAATTCCTCCCAAACAGGGGAGCTAACATTTCTGAAAATCCCAACAGCAGAATATATTTGGGGATTTTTTTTAATCTACAGGGAAGATAGGATAAGGATACCAAAAGTAGAAAAAGAAACTATAGAAGGCCCTATCAACAATTTATAACTTACCACAATAGAGATATTGCACTAAATGAAAAGACCATAAGGTGACATTTTATCCCTTCTGTTTGTAACCATCGATACTGCACTTTTGGGGGTTCTCTAACCATCCCCTGACAACTAGAAAATCCAGGATTTTTCTTCTACAGTTTTATTCAAAGGTGAGTAAATTTCTTACAACTTGCAGCAGATAAAATGTATTCTTTTTTTTTTTTTTTTTGAGACGGAGTTTCGCTCTTGTTACCCAGGCTGGAGTGCAATGGCACGATCTCGGCTCACCGCAACCTCCGCCTCCTGGGTTCAGGCAATTCTCCTGCCTCCGCCTCCTGAGTAGCTGGGATTATAGGCACGCGCCACCATGCCCAGCTAATTTTTTGTATTTTTTTTAGTAGAGACGGGGTTTCACCATGTTGACCAGGTTGGTCTCGATCTCTCGACCTTGTGATCCACCCGCCTCGGCCTCCCAAAGAGCTGGGATTACAGGCTTGAGCCACCGCGCCCGGCCGATAAAATGTATTCTAAAAAGCTGGCTGGGCGCAGGGGCTCACATCCGTAATCCCAGCACTTTGGGAGGC
Organism: Saimiri boliviensis; assembly: GCF_048565385.1. NCBI lineage: Eukaryota > Metazoa > Chordata > Mammalia > Primates > Cebidae > Saimiri > Saimiri boliviensis. The sequence continues at coordinate 158,533,126 of NC_133452.1, read as the reverse complement.
CCAGGCAGTCGAATCACCAAAAGACAGGAGTTCAAGACCAGCCTGGCCAACATACTTAAACACCGTCTCTACTAAAAATACAAAAATTCGCCAGGCGTCCCAGCTATTCGGGAGCCCGAGGCAGGAGAACCACTTGAACCCAGGAGGTAGAGGTTGCAGTGAGCCGAGATGGCACCACTACACTCCAGCCTGGGTGACAAAATGAGACTTCATCTCAAAAAAAATAAATTAAAAATAAAAATTAAATAAATAAAAAGCTTTCATTGTAGCCAAACACTTTTAAGTCCTATCGATGCCTTTCTTAATTGGCGATAGATTTTCATTTTCTGGGGTCTCACCAGATCCCAGACACCCTTCAACACAGCTTCCTCCCAGCTCTCAGACAGAAGTATTAAAGCCCAGAAGAATCACTCTCCTGAGCTCAAATGTTAAAACTTCTACATGTTACCTACCAGCCATTTTTCTCCCTTTTTAACTCCCAATTCTCAATTTCCTCTTTTCTAAATCATCTCAAAAAGGAGTGACTTAGATATTTCTAAGGAAAAATTTCTACTGATTCTGAAAGACTATATAAAAGCAAATTTAATACAATTGATTGAAATTTCACACAACAGAAAATGGTGCAGGAGTAGGGAGAGAACTCCAAATTTAGCAGCTAGTTTCATATTCAGGCAGAGGATTTCTCTTCACAATACCTTTAGAATTAAAAGAGCAGAGTACCTGAATTAAGCATTCTGGTGGCTAGCATTCAATGCTAATTACTTAGACTTATCAGGTGGTCCATAACCTATACCAATAATGAAATCTAACTCACGCCAATGCTCTTGACCAAAGTAAAAGCACTTCTTTGGCAGGCTGGCAGAAGGGATGATGAGTCAAGAAGAAATACTCAACACTGGCCAGATGCCTCGAGGAATCACCAGTAAGAACAGGAAAACTAAAAGACCCAACTGAAGAAACTAACAAAGAACAATGTGCCTATTTTATTCCATCGCTGTAAGCATGAAATCTATATTTACAGTGCCCATGAATCACAAAATCTCTAAAGCACCAATAAGGCCATTAATATAGTGAGGCTCATAAAAGTGTCTCAAAAACCGAACTACTTAAACTAGAAAAATGCTAAATTTAATTACACCAAGTGGTAACAAATCATTCAATGTTTTACATCTAACAGTAAAAACAGGAGCAACACAAATTAGAAACCACCTCTGTGCTCTATATAATAAGTTTTACTTGTTTCTCATGAATGGCATGGATATTGATCTAAATTCATTCAACAAACACCAACTGAGGCTTATTATGAGCCAAATATGGTGGTAGGTACTTTGAATACAAGAAAGGGCCATCTCTGTACTCAAGATAAGTCTCATAAGACACAAATACATGAACAAATAATTGCAATAGAGTCTAATAAGTGCTACAAGAAAAAAGAACAATCTGGGTCACGGTAGTGTGTTAAGGAAGAGCCTGATGTGGGGCCAGAGTGGCAGTATAGGGGGGAATAAAGTTAAAAATGTTCAAGAAGGATTTCACATCTCACATTTCTTAAAATAGAACTTTATTTACCTTTCAAAGACAGACAGTGCGTGTGAAGAAAGATGCCCTGTCCCCCACACTTTTGGAAGAGTCAAATGCATTATTTCGTAGATGAAAATTTAAAAGCTAAGAATTGGCCAAGCACAGTGGCTTACAGCTGGAATCCCAACACTTTAAGAGGCTGAAGTGGGAGGATCCCTTGAGGCCAGGAGTTGGAGACCGGCCTGCACAAGACAGCAAGAATCCATATCTACAAATCATTTAAAAATTAGCTGGGCATGGTGGTGCACACCTGTAGCCCCAGCTACTCAGGAGGCTGAGGCAGGAGGATCTTTTGAGCCCAGGAATTCAAGGTAGCAGTGAGATATGATGGTGCCACTGCACCCCAGCCTGGGCAACAAAGTTAAATGTCATCTCTAAATTAAAATAATTAATTAATTAAAAAGCCGAGACTAGATAATTAAGTTCACAAGCAATCAAAGTGTTCTTTGGAGCAAGACCCCAAATCTTCCAACTCCTAATTCCATATTCCTTCTCTTTTTTTTTAATTTAATTTAATTTTTTTAAGATGGGGTTTCACCATGTTGGTTAGGCTGGTCTTGAACTCTCAACTTCAGGTGATCCGCCCTCCTTGGCCTCCAAAGTGCTTGGATTACAGGCATGAGCCACCACGCCCAGCCAGTTCCATATTTCTTCTATGAAGACATCAATCCATTCTGTCTGACTGGCTACCAAAAGAGGCTATCTATGAGTTTATATCCTATGTTGCCTCATTTCCTAACTCACACTCTAAAGCAGAAAAAGATGTACAAGAGAAAAACATATTTATCTTTATTTATTTAATTTTTTTTTTGAGATGGAGTCTCGCTCTGTAGCCCAGGCTGGAGTGCAGTGGCACGATCTCAGCTCACTGCAACCTCCACCTCCTTGGTCCTGGTTCAATCAATTCTCCTACCTCAGCCTCCCAAGTAACTGGAATTACAGGCACGAGCCACCATGTCCAGCTAATTTTTGTATTTTTTAGTAGAGACAGGATTTCACCATGTTGGCCAGTCTGGTCTTGAATTCCTGACCTCGTGATTTGCCCACCTCAGCCTCTCAAAACGCTGGGATTACAGGCATGAGCCACCATGCCTGGTGAAAAACACAATTAAATAGATTACAATGGATTAAACATGTTTAAATCAAATTAAATTAACTTGCCAATTAACTTCAGAGACTCAAATTTAAAACATTTACATATAATAGTGAATTTTCCTTATTAATGCTTAATACCAGAATGGCTAGTATTTATCAACCATTTATTAATCATAACAGTAGCTCCATAACCCATTTTAGAGAGAAGTCATCACAGGTGCAGAGACGTTTGAGAAATACAGGTTTGGTGCAAAAGCAATTGTGGCCTTTGTCACTGAAAGTAATGGCAAAGACCACAATGACTTTTGCACCAACCTCTACTTAGTTATGCCAAGTATACCAATCTGAAAGTTACCAAGATTTTCAGGTATTTGAGTTGGTCAGTGTCTTTCAGATGCAGATGAAACCTAAAAATGGGGAGGCAACAATTTCAAGACAAAGCTAAAAGAGCATTACACTTTCAGCTAAAGAACTGCAAATAAGGCAAAATACCTCTCCTAGTATAGTCTCTGTAGAAAGAATACAAGTAATTTATAAGGAGAAGCTTCTGTAGACAAAGAAAGATAATAAAGAGGAATTATTTTTAAGGTATGTAAATTGTTTTCCTTCTATGAAATTTTCATTTTAACAAATTTTTTTAAATAGTTGAGGTTTCCCATCTGTTTCAGGTCTCGGTCTGTGTTACCTTAAGGTCTTGAATGTAAGAACCACATATAGTTTTCCCATATTGGAATTTTTAGATGCTTAACTCTCAAAGTTTAGTAAATAGAAAAATGGATGTAATAAAGGAAAAAATGCCAATGATGTCTAGTTTTCATTCTTGTAATGGTTTCTCACTGATATTAAATAAAAATCAAGAAAAAAAATCAAAAGATGTTAATAAGCACTTGCTTAATAAAACCAATGACCCAATTCTCTTTCCTAATCAAAAGCTTACAGTACTTGGAGTGCTTACTATTTTCAATGAATGTTCAGATGTAAAGTCTTATTAAAATTATGTCTATTTTATAATTTCCTCCATTACTGATATATGCTTAGAGAAATTGATTCTGAGATACAATTTTCTTGTTCTTTTCCAGTTCTTGACACAGACTAGTGCAGACTAGTGAGTGGCACTATGGACTAACAAGCATATTCAACCAACACAGATGACTGAAATTGAAAGCCATAACATATTAACATATCTAGGGCACACAGAAGGGTCATGAGTTAAGATCATCAGCATAAATTAGCACACTATTACAAGGCATCTAAAAGAACCACACAAAATCTGCATGATAGATCTTTATTTCGTAACAAATATATAATGCTATTTGATTGCGTTTCTTTTAATCACAAGTATTATTTGGAGGGAAAACACTCATAGTCTAGTATTACATCTTACTCCCTAACCGAATTTGAAGTTATGAACAGCCAAGGTCTGTATGAGGTTGGAGGGGGAAGCCTGTTAAAACCATTTTTGGCACACTTAGTTATCTTTCTCCATTTGTACAGAAACAAAGGGTTTAAAAAAAAAAATCACTGAGTGCATTTTTGCTTTTTCTAATTTTCCCACAAAAATCTGAAAGCATTAAGTCATTTAGGAAAAAAGCTTTTGTTGTTTACCAAACCCAAAGAATTCTACATCTACTAAAAGCAGTGAAAGAGCAGTTCAGTTTGGTAAATAAAGCCCTATTTAATCTCTACAATAAGAATATCCTAAGAGTATGGCCTCTGGGGTATTAAAATGTCACAGTATCTTGTTTTTACTTTTTATACTACTCATAGCTCACAGAGTATGAGTACCACTGTCAAATACTGGAAGAAAATATCTACATGATAGTCTTTAGCTACCAGAACTGTTGCTGAATAATCAAAGCCTCCTGTAATTATGCATTTTTAAACAATTCAGACAAATCACATATGTATCATATTACTAACATCAACAAACCCTGCAAGAAGAGTGAACATTTAAATATAAGCACATAGACTCCCATGAACATAAAAACAAACCTCTAACTGCCAACTGTCTTCACTTCCCCCAAGCTATATACATTTAATAATTGAGACAGTCACTTCAGAGTTAGGAGGATGGGTTTTTAACAGAAAAAAATGTGAACTCTTTCTTTCCAAGGCATGGTACCCTAAAAGATAATTTTCAGAGAGAAATAAAAACGGAAACATACAAATTAAACTAACTCAAAATAGTCCCTACTTTTAAGTAAAGGAAACAGTGGAAGCACATCTGAAATTATTCTTAGACTTCTAAACTCACCCCACAACAAAAGTAAAACATTTTATAATGATAATGGAACTGTCTTATGCTTTTTTACCCCAGTAAAAATCATTAACCAATGCTGTTTATTTTTTAAAAAAACAAGTACAGGTAGCTTTGATGGGACAAAAAAAAAAACCCTACTTGAATTCTCTTGCTAGGTCATTAACGACATTGGATGCAACACGCTCTATAGAAGAACAGTCAGGAGGTTTCCATCTAACTGTATGAGAATTGTACTCATCACACCCTGCTATATATATAATCCTCACTGCAAGTCAAATTCGTATTACCTAATTTTTGCATTTCTCACCTAGAGAAGCACTTCACAGAACCTAGATTCTCCTCTCATCACGCAACTGCGAATAGGAAATTCAAGCAATGAAAAGTTTCGCTACATTTTCGAAAGTACTTTTAAGATAAAATAACTTTCTAAAATGAATAAACCTGGGCAGTGTAACCTAAACGCCACATAAATAACTTATTATGGCAGTTATGTTTTAATCACTGGACTGTTTTTAGAGGCTTAAAAAAATCTGATGGTTTTTGTTATACAAAAGCAACTAGGTTTTCCATGAAACATTAGCTGTCACATTAATAAAAGGTTTTATCATTAATTACACTGGATTACACAGGAGTTTGTATCTACAAAATGATTGTTAAATAACTGAATTTCCAAACCATTTCAAAATAAAAATGAAACCTGGTCCTAGTAAATTTTACATGAATTAAAGATGCATTTATAAAACAGAAAATTAAATGTAAAAAAAAGTAACCTCTATTTAATACATTTGTAGATAAAACATTCAACATTTTTTCATAAAAAAAAAAGCAAATTAAAATATTAAACACAGGTAAACAGTGCCATCTTTTGGTATACTTAGGAACTGAGCTAAGTTGTATAAAAATATCTAACAGATGCAAGGGGAATAGAGCTAATCATTCAAAAACCATCCGTTTATCATTTTATAACCTTTAAGCTTAATAAATGTATTAGCTTTTCTGGAGATGAGGTCTTGCTATGTTTCACAGTATAGACTCGAACTCTCGGTCTCTAGAAATTCACCTGTCTCAGCCTCCCAAGTAGCCAGTATTACAGGCACAGGTACCAAGTAGGCTATTTCTAAACTTAGAAATATTTCTAAAAGCATATTACCTCACGTTTCACGAGATTGATAGAGCGTCATTACATTTTAAAGAAACTGAGACTCAGAACATTTTAAGAACTGATCCCAAATTCCCTCAGTTAAAAATGATTGAGTCATCACTGGCTTAAAATTGCTAGTTTTTAAATTCCAACATTAATTCATTAAGCTTACAAAATGAGACAAGTTACATAATTTTTCTGTATAACAAGCAATGAACAAATTTTTATACAAGATTCTGTAAAATCATTTTGCTCTTTCTAGTATTTCTGTACACATTTGACAAGGAAAAGATGTTTATGTTTATTAAATGAAGAATACACATTGACTACATTCAAATACTTGCTTACACTTCACAAATGCAAAAACCTTTAATCCAATATAGTATTCTTCATATCTCTATGTCAATGAAAAAAAAAAGCCTTTGAAAACTGCAAAGACTTTTTTTCCCTTAAAAAAGCCCTCATTTGTTACGTGTGGTGGCTCATGCCTATAATCCCAACAACTAGGGAATGAATCTGAGATGAGAGGATCAGTTGAGGTCAGGAGTTCAAGACCAGCCTGAGCAACACACGGAGACACCATCTTTATAAAATTTAAAAAAAAAAAACAAAACTTTTTAAAGCCCTCATTTATGGCTTGCACATGATTTTACACCACAATACAAAAAGCCAGTACAAATAAAATGGAAATGAAAGCTTGAAATATTCTCCCTAAAGCTTCTCTGGCTTAATTTTTATCTTAAATGTATCCATAGAGCATTTTCAATGTATTCCACTTTTGTATTGTTCAATGATTTTCTGAATAGTTTTATTAAATTATAAGATTTATTCCAGAACATTCTCACAGTTACTTCATTTTTGTAAGCTAGCTAACAATGAACCAATGAACTTTCACATTGAAAGAAAAAAATATTCTGAATGATCTATTCTTATCTTTGATTCACTTGTTCCTAGAAATTTTACTCAAACTGCAAACATTAAATAGTTCTTTATAGAGCAGACGTGAAGCTCATGGTTAAAACACAATGATTTCATCTTAAATCATACAGCAATTCAATTAAGAAGAACATCAGGAAGAAAACAACAGTCAGTAAGATCACCAAAAGCCTACTGAAAACACTGCTGGAGTGAAAGCAGAGAAAGAGCCAAAGGGTAAGCCGTAAGTACTACATCTTCTGTGAAATGGAACTAGATGATCAAAAACAATCAGACACGAACTCAGAAACATAGTTCCCCCATAGCCTAACCTCTTGTCTATAGTACATTCAAGAAAAAGCACAAGACATGAAAATTGATCAACTTAGCTATCTCTAAGTATGATTTGCTGGAAAGATTGAAAAAAAAAATGCTAACAATGAATTTTTTTTTTTTTTTTTGAGACAGTGTCTCACTCTATTGCCCAGGCTGGAGTGTAGTGGCGCCATCTTGGCTCTCTACAACCTCTGCCTTCCGGGTTCAAGTGATTCTCCTGCCTCAGCCTCTCAAGTAGCTGGGATAACAGGTACCCACCACCACACCCAGCTAATTTTTTTTGTATGTTTAGTAGAGATGAGGTTTCACCATGTTGGCCAAGCTGGTCTTGAACTCCTGACCTCAAGTGATCAACCCGCCTCAGCCTCCCAAAGTGCTGGGATTACAGGCATAAGCCACCATGCCCAGCCAACAATGAATTTTTTTTAAGGATTTAAATTCACCCCAGGCTCTCCTTTTTTCATCTTTAGTAGGGCTGGATACTGTTTACCCTCAAGAGTAAATAGCATTCCAGATCTTCTCTATAGACTCTAAATTTCTTTCCTTTATTTCTGAGTAGATGGAAATCCCATTTTGAAGGCCCTTATTTTTATTTCTCTCTTCATTACTCCATGGGTAGAAAAGAAAAAAAAAAACAAAGAGAATGCCACCCTCATTCCTACCCTTACAATATGCCTATTTACCTATCGGCACAAACAACTCAAATGAATACAAGTAATACTCCAAGATCATTTCTCTCTGAGAGGGCACAGGAACACATACAAATAAATGGAAATATATATAACCATATTTTATTAAGTCTGAAGGAACACTGAAATTTCTAATACCGAATCCAATCCCATTAAATTGAAAGCAATTACTGCTTCCAATTTAATAAAAATGGATTAAATTAGATTTCTGATTCAATATAATTTGTAGTGTCCATGACAGGAAAAGTGATAGTATGAAGATCTCATCCAAGACATGTCACGATGATGCAGAGTGGACTTGACAGCCACCTAAATAGAATTCTACTGGAAACTCATGGGATTCACACACACACTACATTTATTTAACCTTTGTAATATACTTTAACATTTATTCTAACTGAAAGACAAAAAGAGTGAAATTACTTGCATACATTATATTAAATATACTTGTTTTTACTTGTTCACTAACGCACGCAAAAAAACACCCAAATTATTACTCTGTGCCAGGTATCATATCTAATAATAATTATAACATTAAAACACAAAGTTGACCACTTTACATATACTGACTCATTTAATCTTCAGAAAGGACTACCACTGTCATCTTCATTTAATAACGATGCTAAAATACACAAATATTATCAAATTTATAAAGCTAATAAATGGTAGTAGTTGGCTTTACAGTCTGGTTTAATATTAATAGCTAGCTATAGCCTGGGGTTTTTTGGTTTTGTTTTTGTTTTTGTTTTTTGAGATGGGAGTCTTGCACTGTCATCCTTGCTGGAGTGCAGTGGCATGATCTCAGCTAACTGCAACCTCCACCTCCTGGGTTCAAGTGATTCTTGTGCCTCAGCCTCCCAAGTAGCTGGAATTACAGGCACGTACCACCAAGCCCAGCTGATTTTTTATTTTTAGTAGAGACAGGTTTCCCCATGTTGGCCAGGCTGGTCTTGAACTCCAGACCTAACATGATCCACCCACCTTGGCCTCCCAAACTGCTGGGATTATAAGTGTGAGCCACTGCGCTCGGCCTACAGTCTGTTCTTAATAACTAAGCAATAGTGTCTCTGACATGTCAAAAGTAAAGATAAGTAAAATAGAAAGAACTCGCACATCATTTAAAAAAACGTAAAACAATTTAATTATTTTAATGTAAGAACTAGCTGAGATGTTACTCTAAGCCAGCAGAAATAAGCTAATGGCAGCAAGGGCTAAGCAGAGTTGCATTTTATGCAAGGAGTTTCAATCTAAAATCATCCGATTAGGTAAAAATCATGGGTAGCCACAACTCTTACCAAAAAAAGCCCTTAATCAACCATAAAAATAATACATACATGGATTAGTATACTTAATACTTTGAAAGTTCTTAGAAACTCAAATTTGAGAATGACCAAGCTACAATAAAAGGGGCAAAAGCAAAGTCTCTGCAAATACCAAGAAATGCAAATCATTTCCTCCTTAACCATCAAATACATGTTGCTAAAGTAAGAACTGGTGGCAAATTTTTAAACTCAATTACTGCATTCTGTTTTATTATTAAGCCTCTTTAACCATAATATATGTTAATAGACTTGAAGATTAATAAGCTATACAAGTTGCATAGTATGAAAAGGTTAGTTTTTAGTGAGTCTGAAAGCAATGTAGTATTTTTTTTTTTTTTTGAGACGGAGTTTCACTCTTGTTACCCAGGCTGGAGTGCAATGGCACAATCTCGGCTCACCACAACCTCCGCCTCCTGGGTTCAGGCAATTCTCCTGCCTCAGCCTCCTGAGTAGCTGGGATTACAGGCACGTGCCACCATGTCCAGCTAATTTTTTGTATTTTTAGTAGAGACGGGGTTTCACCATGTTGACCAGAATGGTCTCTATCTCTCGACCTCGTGATCCACCCGACTCGGCCTCCCAAAGTGCTGGGATTACAGGCATGAGCCACCACGCCCGGCACAATGTAGTATTAAAGGTAACAAATGTTTGTCCTCAAATTCAAAAACTCCCACCTTCATATATGGACAAAGAACACAAGGACCAGATTCTAGGACAAGCACAGTGAGGGCAACAGAGCAATGAAGGTGTCAAGCAGTAAGCCAGTGACTGAATAATTTCACATCTGGTCTCCAGCACACATACTGCAGTTGGACATCTGCACAAGATCATACTGCCTCTGAAAGGGCCAATTTGTCCGATGTTTACATAAATACTGCTAAAAACCTTAGAAAAAAATCAATCAGAAAAACAAAGTGTAAACTAATTTAATGACTTCTAATAATCCTAAGTACATTTGTAATATGAAATTCACTTTTAATATAAAATACCATAACTGCAGTGATCATGTAATGCAATATTGCCATCTCTTGCCCAATAGCTAAAAATACATCATGTCTTTAATCCAAACCCATGACGATTTTAAATTGAAGGCCAAAAAGAGCCAACATTACATGTTCAACTGTTAACATCTCAGAAATTTTTTCTCCCCTAAATTAAAGAAGGCAATACCAAAAATAGATTGTTAAATGAAGCTTTCATGGTAATTTGTCATCTGCCCATTTTCTTAAAAAAGAAAATTAAAATTTAAACACAGGCTATTTCTAAATGAATTATCCCAAAAATATTTCACAAATCTCTTAGGGTGATGTGAATTATTAATCAATTACACAAATGTCAAGATTCTGAAAATCTGGGTACATGTTTATCTGTATCATAAAAATTCTAAAATATCATAAATATAAAATATTTAAAGTCATAACAGTAATTCTGAAAAGACAAGGCATCATAACACACTTCAGCACTCCAGAGCAGTTTATTCACAAAAATTAATACAATTACACTCAAAGTATTATTTCTTACACACTACAAAAACTGCAAACCAGACATTTAGTGACCTGAAAAGGTCAGGCCAAAGGTTGAACAGGATGAAAAATGATCTTTAAGTTCACAAGAAAGACAACAAAAAAGATTAACTTTTACCACATCTTTACTAGTGGCAAAATTGAGAACAAGAACTTATAAATGTTATCAAAATACTTTAATTGCCATGAGAGTTACTAACTTTTACTAGGCATTCATTTTGGACATAATACCAGGGTTAAGAAAAACTAGGACTTGGAAGCAAAACATTTTAGAATTCAAAACAGTGAACAAGATTTTTCCTTAATCCCTTTAGAAGGTAAAGATTATAATCAATCATACACGTTCACTCTCAAATATAAGAAAAATATCGCTTAAAAAAAATTAAGGTTGACACTATTTGATTTGTGTAAATGACGTAAATTTAGTACAATATCAAAATTAATACCATACAGTAGTCTGCTGCTTCAAAAATACTTAGTTTTGTGCTTCATAAAATAACACAAAAAAGAAATTCCTGAAGCAAGATGGAAAAATATCAGAAACTAAGTATTTCTGTGCTCCATTTTTAAAAGAAAAAAAAAATTTTAGAGATCAAAGAAATCATCATGCAACTATTGCATAACACACCAATGAAGAGTATTAAACATCCTTTTAAAATATATAAGGGCCAGGCACGGTAGCTCACGCCTGTAATCCCAGCATTTCAGGAGGCCGAGGTAGTGGAATGGTTCAGCTCAGTTCAACACCAGCGTGGGCAACAGAGTGAAACCCTGTCTACCAAAAATACAAAAAAATTATATTTTTTAAATAAAACACCATTTTGTAATGTTATATGCCACTAAAGCACTGTGAAACTTACAGAAAATTCTTTTTTTTTTTTTTTGAGATGGAGTTTCGGGAGTGCAATGGCGCGATCTCAACCTCCGCCTCCTGTGATCATGCAATTCTTCTGCCTCAGCCTCCAGAGTAGCTGGGACTACAGGTGTGCGCCACCCCAGCGAATTTTTGTATTTTTAGTAGAGACGGGGTTTCACCTTGTTGACCTGGATGGTCTCGATCTCTCGACCTCGTGATCCACCCGCCTCAGCTTCCCAAAGTGCTGGGATTACAGGCTTGAGCCACCACGCTAGGCCCAAAATTCTTAACATACACAACTTTAGCTGTAGAGACTTGAACAGAGAAACCTACTCAGTTTTTATAATATAAAACATAATTCCATATGTTATGAAAAGCCGAGCCAGGCGCGGTGGCTCACGCCTGTAATCCCAGCACTTTGGGAGGCCGAGACGGATGGATCACAAGGTCAAGAGATCGAGACCATCCAGGTCAACATGGTGAAACCCCGTCTCTACTAAAAATACAAAAAATTAGCTGGGCATGGTGGCGCGTGTCTATAATCCCAGCTACCAGGAAGGCTGAGGCAGGAGAATTGCCTGAACCCAGGAGGCGGTGGTTGCGGTGAGCCGAGATCGTGCCATTGCACTCCAGCCTGGGTAACAAGAGCGAAACTCCGTCAAAAAGAAAAAGAAAAAGAAAAGAAAAGCCATTTTCTTCCATTTCTCAGTCACCTTGGAATCATTTGAAAATAAAGGCAACCTCCTTGTAAGATCTTACAGGTAAAATAGGTAAATTATTCTTGGTAAATCTAATGCAAATTATACCTAAGGCTTTTTAAATTCTTAAAGCAAAATGTATAGAAAAACTAATGGTCACAACATGACAATCTGCACAATATCCTTATCACGGTGCTGTACTTAAGACATGTATATATTTAGCTCCATTTTCAGTGACATAACATTATAACACTTCAAGATATATTTATCCCGCCGGGCGCGGTGGCTCAAGCCTGTAATCCCAGCACTTTGGGAGGCCGAGGCGGGTGGATCACGAGGTCGAGAGATCGAGACCATCCTGGTCAACATGGTGAAACCCCGTCTCTACTAAAAATACAAAAAACTAGCTGGGCGTGGTGGCGCGTGCCTGTAATCCCAGCTACTTAGGAGGCTGAGGCAGGAGAATTGCCTGAGCCCAGGAGGCGGAGGTTGCGGTGAGCCGAGATCGCGCCATTGCACTCCAGCCTGGGTAACAAGAGCGAAACTCCGTCTCAAAAAAAAAAAAAAAAAAAAAAGATATATTTATCCCTGGGCTACATAAGCAATAGTGATAGTTTTCCAGAAAGTTATGCATAACACATGGCAATTAATTATATGTATCAATGGCCTTTCCAATTGTAGCATTTAAGACCCTAGTATATAAATGGTTTTCCAATCAGATTTGTCCACATCGTTCCAAAGGATGGAGTCACTCATTAATACAAAAACTTTGCACACATACGGCGCAAACAACATGCCCTAATTCTCTTAGGTCGACTTTCAGTCCACTCTTCAATGCAATTTACACTCTTAAAAATATATTTTAATGCCCTTAAACTGCTGCTCATCTTCCACAACTTCAACCAACACATCCTTGACCTTGTCACCATTACCAATCTATTTTCCGCAACAACATGGAAATGTGGTGTGAAGAACAAATCTTCTAAACTCAATTCCTTCTTAGATCACAAAGGGATTTTTTTCTGGCTCAGGCTAGCCATTCCAGAATTTCAAGTATAGGATTCCCAAATTTCATTCACCTATAACACAAGGTCTGGTCAAAAAGAGTCTGTCTAGTTCATGCATTTACTGTCTCAACCCTAACTGTTTATTATACATACCGCACTACCATGTGCCCAGAAATCTCATTTTACATTTAGTTATCTCCAAATTAATTTATTGTCCCAAATTCTAATATTGTGAGCTGTTTTATTTTTGTTGTCTGGGCAGATAAAATGTAGGGAAGCTACCAAACCTGTTTAAGATTTCCATCTCTCCCTCCTTGAAAGCTGAGTCCCTTAGAGAGAACTGACAGAAAGAATACAGCTCAATGATCCAATAACCACTGTCATCCCTGCCACAACTGGTACTTCGCTTTTATTTTGTTGGGAGTTACCCCCTTTAAAAATGTCTATTTCTATTACCCCTGTGCTGTCAGCTCCTCACATAAAGGCAGCTTTGAATAAAATTCTCTCAACTTTCTACATGAAATAACAGTGACAAAAATGGTAGAAAAATTTTAGGACTTAATAATCTCAGTTCATGCAAATAACCTAACATAAACACATTTCCGCAGGAAGAAAAGGTGAGAGTGAATTACTGTCAAGTTAAGGATGTACTTTTTTTCTTTTTTTAGACAGAGTCTCACTCTGTCATCCAGGCTGGAGTGCAGTGGAACAATCTCAGCTCACTGCAATCTCCGCTTCTCAGGTTCAAGCAATTCTCATGCCTCAGCCTCCAGAGTACCTGGAATTTCAGGCATGCTCCACTATGCCCAGATAATTTTTGTATTTTTAGTACAGACAGGGTTTCACCCCAGGCAGGTCTCAAACTCCTGACCTCAGGTAATCCGCCAACCTCAGGCTCCCAAAGCGCTGGGATTAGAGGCATGAGCCACCATGCCCAGCCATGTTAACGATGTACTTTTAAATAATGATCTTAAGACTACAGTTTTGCAGTACTATATATATATATTCACATAGATATGCATATATATATACATGTATATAGTAAAAGCTTGGAAAATTATCTGAAAATATTCTCAAGAAGGACATTTTACAGATCAGCAAAAATAGTTTCCATTTTAATGTATGAAATACTTTGCTTCTCTGTATACATTTCTATGCGTAACTTCCAAGCCTTGGAATAATGCTAAGATTCAACTCTATCTATAAGCTGATGATGTTCCTACCTTGCACTGCAGACACCGCACATGATCAGACTACAATTTACTTGCACTGTAATTCCAGATGGACCTCAGAACCTTAAGCTATTAATAAAAGACAGCATCACTGGCTAGAGAAAAAAGAATTTTGGCAAGAAAACTCTGGGTTACATTTTTTTTAAAGTTCTGTTCAATATATAACTAAATACTTCACTGTAAATATTTATTACTTATACATATAATTTTAAGTCAGAAACCTTAATGTCAGAATGTTTTTAAATAATTTGTGTAAAGCCTAAGTTAGCGTTTTGTTCTTCCTTTATCTTCAGGTACAAGCTATATCAAATTAACAATAAATCTAAAAGTATGTTACAAACTGTAAGATACTATAAGAATGTAAATAATCATGGTGATGGAAAAGGAACAAGAAAGCTAGATTAAAGAGGTATGTGTAGAAAGTATAAGTTAACAGCCCTATACTAAGATAGCTGATGATTCTTTCATTGAATTCTATTAGAAGTTCAAAAAATATCCTACTGAGGTTCCACCAGGTCGATGGCTTTATACTTATGATTAAGGAGGCAGGAATGGACCAGGCAGCACTCTGCTGACACTGCCATCGATAACTAAACAAACAGCTTACTTTCTTCTCTTTTTTTTTTTTGAGACAGAGTTTCACTCTTATTGCCCAGGCTGGAGTGCAGCGGAGTAATCTCAGTTCACTTTCACTTCTGCCCCCACCCAGATTCAAGCTATTCTCCTGCCTCAACCTCCTTAGTAGTTGGGATTACAGGCATGCACTAAAAGACCTGGCTAATTTTTGTATTTTTAGTAGAGATGGGATTTAACCATGTTGGCGAGGCTGGTCTTGAGCTCCTGACCTCAGGTGATCTACCCACCTCAGCCTCCCAAAATGCAGGGGTTACAGGCGTAAGCCACCACGTCGGCCAAGAAATAGCTTACTTTCAAATTCCAACTCATCACTGAAATTTAAAAACTGAGCATGTTCCTGTGGTATAGACTGCAGTGGGACATACTCCCCTCTCTTCCCTCCAAAAAAAGGATAAAGGCTTCTAATAAGGGTTACATATTTTAAAACTCTGGCCGGGCACAGCAGCTCATGCCTGTGATCCTAGCACTTTGGGAGGCCCAGATGGGTGGATCACCTGAGGTCAGGAGTTCGAGACCAGCCTACCCAACATGGTGAAATCCCATCTCTACTTAAAAAAATATATATACATACACACACACACACACATATGTATATGTATGTGTGTGTGTGTGTGTGTGTGTGTGTATATATATATGTATATATATATATATATATACATATATATATACACACACCATTTGAAATATATGAAAAAACATTTCAAGATACTGGGCAGCCAAGAACGACTCTAATAAGAGCCATTACTATTAATAAATTTCCATTCTGAACTGCCTTTCTTTTCAAGCATCAACTTTGAGAGACTACAGAACATAATGCTGAGATCAGGTTGTGCTAACAGACAATGTCTCAATGACAGCTCTAGCACATGAGTATTCCTTCTTCCAGTCTCGATCTCTTCATTTTAAGATATGCAGTCAACCTCATGCCAGTTATCTCATTTGATTCTTGCAATAACATATGTGAAATGCTAATACACAATAGGCTTTTAACCAATTCAGCTCCATTACCTAAAAATGTGTACAAAAATCCTCATTTCATTGAGAATTAACCAGCTCAATTTATTGTGGCACCAAACAGAAGCAAAATATACCATCTACTTTTCATTTACTTGTATTTTTAAGAAATTGAAGTCTACTGCTTTTCAGCGTTCCACAGAATTAATGTACTCCCTATTAGAATATATTTTATTAATATCAGATAGGCAAATTCAATATATTAATGTAAAATGACATGGTTATTTATTTATTTATTTATTTATTTATTTAGACAGGATCTTGCTTTGTCACTCAGGCTAGAGTATAGTGGCATGATCTCGGCTTATCCTGGGCCCAAGCAATCCTCTCACCTTAGCCTCCCGAGTAGTTGGGACTACAGGCGCATGCCACCACACCCAGCTAATTGCTTAATTTTTTGTAAGACAAGATCTTGCTACGTTGCCCAGACTGGTCTCAAATTCCTGGGCTCAAGTGACCCTCCCACCTCAGCCTCCTAAAGTGCTGGGATTACAGGTGAAAGCCACTGCCAATAGTCAGTCAATTCTTAAAGAAAACTGGGATAAGAAAGCAGGCAAAGTTTTGTTTTTAAGAAACATTGGGTACTTATAGTTGAATTACATACAACAGCCTAAATCTAAGCCCAAACAAAAAAGTGTGGCTTTAACATACTTCAAATTCTACTGATCACTAACATGGTCCTGGGATGTATTCCTTATGAAAACATTCCCATACATGAATCCAATATATCCCATAGACATGTTACAAAATTCAAAGCTACTTCAAACTGAATGACCAGGACCAGAAAACCCCTATACATTTTAGTTAACCTATACATTTTAATTTCAATTAACACTATCTCCCAGAGCAAATAAATCAGTGTTAGTTTCTGCAAAGAGATATTCATCAAATATAAGGTACCGCATTCCGACTTGACATTATCACAAAGCATTTTAAAAATTGTAAGTTGCAAAAGCTCGGGTTTTTTTGGGTTTTTTTTTTTGCACACAGATGACTCATCATTCAACTTGAGTAAACGCTCTTTTAATAAAGCAGGTCCTGGCCAGGCACAGTGAGGCTCACACTTGTAATCCCAGCACTTTGGGAGGCCAAGGCGGGCAGATCACAAAGTCAGGAGTTCGAGACCAGCCTGGCCAATGTGGTGAAACCCTATCTCTACTAAAAACACAGAAGTTAACTGGGCGTGGTGGCTCAAACTACTCTGACTAAACCCTTACGAAAATGTTGTTTTTGTTTGTTCGTTTTCTGAGACAGAGTCTTACTCTGTCATCCAGGCTGGAGCAGTGTGGTGCTCTCGGCTCACTGCAACCTCCACCTCCGGAGTTCACGCAATTCTCCTACCTCAGCCTACCAAGTAGCTGGGATTACAGGCATGTGCTACCACATCCGGCTGATTTTTGTATTTTTAGTAGAGACAGGATTTTGCCATGTTGGCCAGGCCAGTCTCGAACTCCTGTTTTCAGGTTATCTGCCCGCCTCCACCTTGCAAGTGCTGGGATTATAGGCATGAGCCACCGTGCCTGGCCTTATGAAGTTTTAATATAGAATAATTATATCCTGAATTTGCATATTTAAAAGCAGTAATTTCAAATACATACCCACATAATCTTTCTTCCCCAAATAATAAAAATATCTATGACTACTGAGAAGTAATTTTGATTTATCTGCATACTGTTTTCAATAATCTCCATATAAATTATACATAATCTAAAGTTTATAACTATTTTATATTAATTATACATTTAGTATTTTAGGTTTCCATTTGATTAACAAAAGCATTATCAATTAGTAAGCTATAATAAACTTTATAGATTCTCATTATTCCATGGAAAGTGGCTACTGGCATAGGTAATCCAGAAGTCATTCATATGAAATCTCTAAATTTAAGATCTGTACAGATTTCCTTCTTAAATGTCTTAATTTCCTTCTTAAATATCTTATCGAAGCTAATTCTGTTTATATCTCCTGGGCCTATAGCACCTAGACTAGTGAAGAAAGTATTTGCACAGTCTGCTGCAGGCCAGCCAGAGTGGAATTAAAAACTATGAATTTCTGAAGTGGGAACAATCAAGTTTACAAAATTAATATTATGCTACATTAGCAAAAATAAAATAAATTCACATTCAAGTAATTACTTCCTTACTTTTCCCTTTTTAACTATTCCCAAATAAGAAACAAAATTAGGTCTGTAAAACAAAATATAATATTCTTGTATAAACATATGAGGATTGTTATTTTATACAGACAAGTACTGTTATAAGACCAAATGCAAACTGCTAATAGACTAAAATTTAAATTAAAATGTATTACATATCTAATATGACATAGAAAAAGTCATACCTAATTTCTCATTACCTGATTTTCCTTAACATTTTAGGAAATCATCTTAGGCATTTTTTTTTTTTGAGATAGGATCTTGCTCTGTTGCCCAGGCTGAAGTACAGTGTGCAATCACAGCTCAGTGCAGCCTCTATCTACCTCTCAGGCTCAAACAAGCTGCCACCTCAACCTCAAAGATAATTCTTTTAACTCAGCCTCTCAAGTAGCTGGGACTACAGGCAAGCACCAACATGCCAGCTACGTTTTAAACATTTTTGCGGGGACAGGGTCTCACTATGTTGCCAATGCTGGTCTCAAACTCCTGGGCTCGAATGACCCTCCCGATTCAGCCTCCAAAGTGCTGGGATTACAGCAGGCATGAACAACCACACCCAGCCTTCTTCCTTTAGTGTGTGTGGCTATTTTTTTTGCCAAGTACATTACTATAGTCCCAGCTACTTGGGAGGCTGAGATAAAAGAATTATTTGAGCCTAAGAGCTTAAGGCCAGCCTGGGCAACATAGTGAGACCCATCTCAGAAATAAATAAAATATAAATCAATATATAAAGGCTATTTTCTTTTTCCTTTTTTTTAAGACTAAGTTTCACTCTTGTTGCCCAGGATGGAGTGCAATGGCACGATCTTCACTCACCACAACCTCCGCCTCCCGGGTTCAAGCAATTCTCCTGCCTCAGTCTCCCAATTAGCTGGGGACAGGCATGCACCACTATGTCCCAACTAATTTTGCATTTTAAGTAAAGACAGGGTTTCTCCATGTTGGTCAGGCTGGTCTTAGAAACTCCCAACCCTAAGGTGATCCACCTGCCGTGGTCTCCCAAAGCGCTGGGATTATAGGCGTGAGCCACTGCACTGCGATCTCGGCTCACTGCAACCTTGAACCCGCCTCCCAGGTTCAAGCAATTCTCCAGCCTGAGTCTCCCAAGTAGCTGGGACTACAGGTGCCCGCCACCATGCCTGGCTGATTTTTGTAATTTTAGTAAAGACTAGGTTTCACCACGGTGGCCAGGCTGGTCTTGAACTCCAACCTGAACAAGGTCCTAATGGCCAAGGTGGAGCAACAAGCAGCATAACACATAATGATAGTATTAGACTATATCCACAGAACACAATGAATATCCATGAATCTGCACTGACAGAAATAACTAAGACAGGCTGGGTGCGACGGCTCACACCTGTAATTCCCGATTAGATCTTGGGACAGAAAAAGTTAATGAGAAAACTGGTAAAATTCAAATACAATCTACAGTTTAGATAACAAAAATGCACTAATATTAATTTCCTGTTTTATTAACTATATTACAATTATGTAAGATGTTATTATCAAGGGAAGCTCAGTGAAGGGCATATGTGAACTCTCTAATTTTACTACTTTTCTAAACATCTAAACTTATTTCAAAATACAAGTTTTTTAAAGTTTTTTTACAATATGACATCCATGGGTATCTACACAATGTGTAATAGCTATCACTGTTTCACCTTAAAACCATTAAGTAATGCTAAAATACCCTGTAACTGCTAAGCTAAAATATGTATCTCCAAAAAAAACTTACTTCTGAAAAATTTAATCAATAAAATCTATTATAGATCTCATTACCTGTAATTTTATAACCATAAGCAGCTAGCTGTCCAGCCATATATTCTCCATCTGAATTATTATGAGAACAGCCCCATGTCCGTATCCAAATTTTCTGTATGCCTGGAATAGTGCTGTTAAGGAATCAATTAAAAAAATGTTAGTTTCATTGAGTAATTTTTTTTTTTATCCAGGGTCTCGCTCTGTTGCCCAGGCTGCAGTGCAGCTTCGTGACCACAGCTCACTGCAACCTCAACCTCCCAGGCCTAAGGGATCCTCCCACCTCAGCCTCCTAAGTGGCTGCAACTATAGGCATGCACCAAGACAGCTGTTAACTTTTTTATTTTTTTGTAGAGACAGTGTCCCACTATATGCTACCCAAGCTGATCTTGAACTCCTAGGCTCAAGCAATCCTCCCACTTCAGTCTCCCGAAGCACGGAATTACAGGCGTGAGCCAAAACTATACCTAGTTTTACTGAGTAATCTGTTTTTTTTTTTTTTTAGATGGGGTTTCACCGTGATGGCCGGGCTGGTCTTGAACTCCTGATCCACCCACCTCGGCCTCCCAAAGTGCTAGGATTACAGGCATGAGCCAATACTGAGTAATTTTTAAAATAAAAACCACTCGATGATTTTAAGATATACTACACAAAAAATAAACTCACTACAATCCATTCAAAAGCTATTAATTAAACACACCAACTTACCTCAAAATCTGTTGTTATATCAAAAGTCTAAAATCAATATAAAGAAACCACAGAGTTCTAAGAAGACTCTACATAAAAAATATCTACTTTTCCCTGAATTGTATTTTAAATCCATACTAACTTAACTATCACTAAGTTCAACTCCTAGAAAGGTACATAAAAATAACAATAGGGAAAAAAAGGGGTTCTAGCAGCAATAGCAAATAGAGAAAAGTATGTCTGTTTATAGACTCCTACATACTAGCTGCAATCTTTAGCTTCCTTAAAACTTAGATATAAATAAGTTAATCAAAATTTTAAATTATCATCCTAAGACATTATTAAAAGTACTCTATCAAATTAGAGTTCTTAAAAAAAGGTAATATTTTTAGAAAATAAAAGGACTTTCAACTTGGATTGCTCTAATAATTTATAAGGAAATAGAAATTACCTTAAGGATACATTTAGGGGAAATTTGATAAACCTCAGTCATTATAATATAAGCAAATTTTAAATTCAAAGATTTTTAAAAGGTTAATTTCCCAACAAAACAAGTAGATTATAAATTTCAACAGTTTACTAGATAAACAAATATAGGCTTATTTAAATTATATACTTACATTATCCTTTCTGGTTACGTTGTATCAAAATTTCACAGACTAGTGATATATAAATAGGGCAATAATTCTTTGTGCCTACTGCCTTTACTTGATCCATAAGTATTTGAAAATCTGCTAAGAAAATTCAAATGTCCAGAATACTACTGTCTCACCAGAAGCACAAACTCCAGTAAAAATTTTATTTGGAAGTAACACAGACTTACATACCAAATGCAGTAATATCGAAGAGATTCCTGTTGTCCTAGGCTATCTGCTGGGAACATTCAGTTTGGCATCTCATTTCTTTTTAACTAATTACCTCGTCAAATTTAAAATCACTCAAATAAAAAAAATTACATGCAGGTTGTGTTTCTTTAATTCAAAAATTCAAAATCCAAAATGCTCTAAAATCTGAAACTTTTTGAGTGCCAAAATGATACTCAAAGGATACTCCCTGGAGCATTTTGGATGTCTGGATTAGGAATACTCAACTAGTAAGTATGTAATGCAAATATTCCAAAATCCAAAAAAAAAATGTGATACCTGAAACACTTCTCGTCTCAAGTATTTCAGTTAAGTGATACTCAACCTGTATTTCCTATCAAAAGTTCAGGCTGGGCGCAGTGGCTCACTCCCGTAATCCCAGCCCTTTGGGAGGCTAAGACACGCAGATCGCAAGGTCAAGAGATCAAGACCATCCTGGCCAAGATGGCGAAACCCCATCTCTACTACAAATACAAAAAGTAACACACTGGGGTCTGTCGGGGGGAAATAGGGAAGGGACAGCAGGGGGTGGGGAGCTGGGAAGAAATAGCATGGGGAGAAATGCCAGACATAGGTGATGGGGAGGAAGGCAGTAAATCACACTGCCATGTGTGTACTATGCAACAATCTTGCATGTTCTTCACACGTACCCCAAAACCTAAAATGCAATTTAAAAAAAAAAAGAAAGAAAAAAAAAATATAAAAAGTAGCTGGGCACAGTAGTGGGTGTCTGTAATTCCAGCTACTCCAGAGGCTGAGGCAAGAGAATTGCTTGAACCCAGGAGGCAGGGAGGTTTCAGTGAGCTGAGATAGCACCACTGCACTCCAGTCTGGCAACAGAGTAAGACTCCGTCTCAAAAATAAAAAAAAAATTTCAAAGATTCTAATGAAGAGACATTATGTATTTCACACAGACTAGTAGTGTCAGCTTCTTCCTCTGAAATGAAAATGAATATAATTTCACCAGGGCGCAGTGGCTCACGCCTGTAATCTCAGCACTTTGGGAGGCCAATACAGGTGGATCACCTGAGGTCAGGAGTTCAAGACCAGCCTGGCCAACATGGTGAAACCCCATCTCTACTAAAAATACAAAAATTAGCCAGGCATGGTGGCACATGCCTGTAGTCCCAGCTACTAATGAGGCTGAGGCAGAAGAATCACTTGAACCCAGGAGGCATAGGCTGCAGAGAACCGAGACTCCATCGCTGTACTCCAGCCTGGATGACAGAGGAAGATTCCATCTCAAAATAAAAAAAAATAAAAGGAAGGAAGAAAGAAAGAAAATGAAAAAGGAAGAAAGAAAGAAAGAAAGAAAGAAAAGAAAGAGAACAGAGCAAGATTCCATCTCAAAATAAAAAAAAATAAAAGGAAGAAAGAAAGAAAATGAAAAAGGAAGAAAGAAAGAAAGAGAAAAGAAAGAGAAAGAAAGAAAGAGAAAGAAAGAAAAAGAAAGAAAGAAAAGAAAAGAAAGAAAAAGAAAGAAAGAAAGAATAATTTCAAGGAAAAAAGTTTTACCTGTCACTTGGTGGACTGTCTTCCTCTTGCAAATATTTTTGGGTATTTCGCTTTCGTGCCTTTGGGACAACATCCCTTCTTACAAAATGCCTATCTTGTGGTTTTGAATCTTCCTGAGACACGATATCTTCAATGTCCTCCAGCAGCATATCACAGGATGCAGAAGGCATATTCTCTACCACAAACAAGTTATAAATAAAACAAACTTATGAAAATCTGCTTAGCATAGCATCATTTATGAAATATTCTCACCAAATTTGAATCTAATCAAGACTTTAGATCTAACTTCAAATTTATAGAAAATATAAGAGATAAAGAAACAAAAATGGAGTACTATCTTGGGTAGACTGAAAAAAGAAACACAGGCTAGGCGAGGTGGCTCACGTCTGTAATCTCAATACTTTGGGAGGTAGAGGTGGGTAGATCATGAGGTCAGGAGTTCGAGACCAGCCTGGCCAACATGGAGAAACCCATCTCTACCAAAAATACAAAAATTAGCTGAGCGTGTTGGTGTACCCCTGTAATCCTAGCTACTCAGGAGACTGAGGCAGGAGAATTGCTTGAACCCAGGAGGCAGAGGTTGCAGTGAGCGGAGATCACACAACTGCAATCCAGCCTGGGTCACAGAGTGAGACTCAGTCTCAAAAAAAGAAAAAAGAAACATAAGAAAACAATCAGACAAAACCCTAATGACAATGGGACATTCCAAGGTTCAACAGGAACTATTTCTTCAACAAATCAGTGTCATGTAGAAAAAAGTAGGAAAGGAACTATTTCAGATTCCAGCAAACGTAAAAGCCTAACAACTAAATGCAATTCATGTTCTTAATTGTATCCTTCTTTGTTCATCAAGCTATAAAAAATTTTGGGAATAACTAGGAAAATCAGAATATGAGCTGGATATTAGATAATACGAAGATGTTACTATAAATCACTCTAAAAGTATTGCCCTTATATTCAAAAATTTTATTTTTTAGAGATGCATATTGAATATTTAAAAGTGCAATTTCATTATATTTCTAATTTACTTTAAAAGCACCTCAGAAAATATACACTGGCTGGGCACAGTGGCTCATGCCTGTAATCCCAGCACTTGGGAAGTTGAGGTGGGCGCATCACTTGAGGTCAGGAGTTTGAGACTAGCCTGACCAACATGGTGAAACCTTGTCTCTTAAAAATACAAAATAAACCAAGTGTGGTGGTAGATGCCTGTACTTTCAGCTACTTGGGAGGCTGAGACAAGAGAACTGCTTGAACTCAGAAGGCGGAGGTTGCAGTGAGTCAAGAGTGCACCATTGCACTCCAGCCTAGGTGACAGAGTGAAACTCCATCTCAAAAAAAAAAAAAAAAAAAAAAAGAAAAGAAAAATAGATTAAGATATACTAAAAAGTATTTACAACTCTTAAAACTAGAAAATAGGTAGGTTGATGTTCATTATCCTATACTACTTTTCTAAATATTCAAAATTTTTATAATTAAAAGAAGAAAATGTAGACACAGCTTGCAAGAAGATAAACACATTTTTCCCTGCCCCTCCAGCAAAATACAAACAAAACTCTGGACATTATATATAAAACAAGCATAAGAAGACCCTGAAAGATAAAAAGAAGAAGGCGGACTGGCTACGAAACTCAGGACCCCAGGAATATGATGATGAGTTCCTTGGGCTTTCTTTTGCCTCCTGTAGCTCGGACATGGGACTAAAGATGCCAGCAAACCAGAAATGGCAAGAGATGCTGACAATAAAACCCCCCAATAAACGCCTGCTTTCTCGTTAAAGAACTATACAAAAGGCAGCCTAGGAAGACAGAACATTTTTAGATAACAATCATTCTACTCTAGCCAAACACACACACACACTAACCAACAAAACTGTAATCCCATCCCCAGGCAAGCCGCAAAGGCCAAGTGGGGAGCTTTGACTTTCACCTACAATCAAGCACCCCAACACACTCCACTGGGGTAGAATCAGAGAAGGCCACAGAGGGATCCTGAACATTCAGACCAACCAACCGACCAGTAATGAAGTTCTGCAGTGTCAATCGAGATCAAACTGATAAACAAACTTAAAATAATCCCTGTCAAAATCGCACAAGATTTTTTGTAGGCAGAGTGTCTGAAATTGTATACGGATATGTAAAGAAACTAATATATTTAAAACAATGTTGAGAGAAGAACTGGTCTGCCCAATTTTAAGACTTACTAGATAGCTATAATTGAGATTGTGGTACTGATAGAGGGATGAAAACACAGATCAACAGATCATAACAGAAAACCCAGAAACAGACCTATACAAACATTTCACAAAAGCAATTAAATGGAGGAAAGACTGCCTTTTAAACAATTCATGCTAGAGCAATTGGACACTTACAGGCAAAAAGTGAACCCTGACCTATAAATCTTGCACCTTATACAAAAATTAATTCAAAATGGATCATAGACTTAAATGTAAAACATAGGCTGGGCTCAGTGGCTCACACCTGTAATCCCAGTAGTTTGGGAGGCTGAGGTGGGTGGATTGATTGAGGTCAGGAGTTTGAGACCAGCCTGGCGAACATGGTGAAACCCTGTCTCTACTAAAAATACAAAAGTTAACTACGTGTGGTTGCACACACCTGTAATCCCAGCTACTCAGGAGGCTGAAGCAGGAGAATTGCTTGAACCTGGAAGATGGGGGCTGCAGTGAGGTGAGATCGTGCTACTACACTCCAGCCTGGGTAACAGAGCAAGACTCTGTCTAAAAAAAAAAAACTAAAACGTAAAATTGGCTGGGTGCAGCGGCTCACTCCTGTTATCCCGGCATTTTGGAAGGCCGAGGTGGGTAGATCACAAGGTCAGAAGTTTGAGACCAGCCTGGCCAACATGGTGAAACCCTGTCTGTATTAAAAATACAAAAAAATTAGCTGGGTGTGGTGGCAGGTGCCTGTAGTCCCCACTACTTGGGAGGCTGAGGCAGGAGAATGACTTGAACCCTGGAAGCAGAGGTTGCAGTGAGCCGAGACCACGCCACAGCACTCCAGCCTGGGCAACAGGGCAAGACTCCATCTCAAAAAAAAAACAACACAAAATTATAAAACTTTTAGAAAAAAAAAATCACAGGACAAAATCTTCTGGAATTAGGAATAGGTAAAAAGTTCCTTAGGTGTGACAGCAAAAGCACAACCCTTAAAAAGAAAAATTAATAAACTGAATGTCATTAAAATTTAAAACTTTTAAGAAAGATCCTTTTAAGAGGCTGAAAAGTCTACAGAGTGGAAGAAAGTAATTGCAAACCACGTATCTGACAAAGGACTCATGTCAAAACATACACGTAAAAAGAAAATAGAGAAAAGACATTCCAAGAGAATATACAGTGGGCACACAAGCACATGAAAAGAGATTCAATATTAGTCACCACAGAAACGGAAACTAAAACCACAATGAGATATCAGCATACACCTTTCAGAATGGATAAAACAGACAGCAGTGAAACCACCGAACACTGGCAGGGATGCAAAGAAACTATGTCATTCATATAGTCCTGGAGGGAACGAGAAACGGTACAGCCACTCCGGTAAACAGTCTGGTATTTTCTGAAACAAATCATACAACTATGACACAACCCAGCAATTGTACTCCTCAGCAATTATCCAAGAAAAATAAAGACTTGTATTCCAACAAAAAAAACCTAAATGTTTACAGCAGCTTTCTTTGTCATAGCCTAAATCTGGAAACCACCTAGATGCGTTTCAAAAGGCGAAGGGTTAAACAAAGCGTGGTATATCCATACCATGGAATACTATTCAGCGATAAAATGGAATGTACTATTGATACATGCATCAAGCTGGACAACTCTCCAGAGAATTATGTTGAATAAAGAAAGTCAATCCCAAAAGGTTATATTCTGCATGATCACTTTTATATAACATACTTGAAATGAGAAAATTATGGAAATGGAGAACAGAATAGTAGTTGCCAGAGATTAAAAAAAGATGAGGGTGAGAGGAGAATGGGTATGACTATAAAACTGCAACAGGGGCTGGGCGCGGTGGCTCACGCCTGTAATCCCAGCACTCTTTGAGGCCGAGGCGGGTGGATCACGAGGTCAAGAGATCGAGACCGTCCTGGTCAACATGGTGAAACCCCGTCTCTACTAAAAATACAAAAAAATTAGCTGGGCATGGTGGCGCATGCCTGTAATCCCAGCTACTCAGGAGGCTGAGGCAGGAGAATTGCTTGAACCCAGGAGGCGGAGGTTGTGGTGAGCCGAGATCGCCTCATTGCACTCCAGCCTGGGTAACAAGAGCAAAACTCTGTCTCAAAAAAAAAAAAAAAAAAAAAAAAAAACTGCAACAGGAGGGATCCTTGTGGTGATGGAAATGTTTTGTATCCTGGCTGTTACCACTGTCAATATCCAGGTTGTGACACTGTATTGCACTGTAGTTTTTCAAGATGTTACCAATGGGAGATCTGGGTAAAGTGTACAAGGATCTCTGCCTAACTTTTGCAACTGCAGGTAAAGCTGTAATTATGTTAGAATAAAATAATTAAGAAAAATTGGGCGGGAAGAACACACTCTTGCATACATACTGATAGTCCTACGACTAATACTGTTTCCAGTCACAAAGGAAGTCCTTTATAGGGTCATCTTATCAACATTCACAGCAACTCTTAGGAGGTAGACAGTATTATCATCCTCACTTTAAAGATAAGCAAACAGAAATACTTGCCCAAAGAAGCTAAACGAGGATTCCGTGGCAGAGGAGCTGAAGCCCACACACTGTGTGGTACTCCACTACCCACTTAGCACATGCATGTCGAACGACCACTGTTCGTTCCTCCTCCGAGTTGCAGTGTTACGGATCTTACATTGTCTCAGTTGTCCTTGAAGCTTTCTGATGAGCTTTCCTTCTCATTGGCTGGATCCCCATCCTTCCATTCACATCATCCAATTAACAGAGCGGCTGCAGCCAGGCTCCTTTACTGTGTAATGTACTCATTACAACTATGACAAATTATGCACTGGGAATCCGGAAAACTTATGTTCAAATCTCAGCTAGCTTTATATTGTCAGTAAGAACAAAAAATGAGAAATTAACCAACTAACAATCATTGAGGGACTGGTTGGATTACACTTAACATACATATCACATAGTCATGGTGAGACTGTCAATCACAGACTTCCCTTTCCCTAGACACCAAATGGGGCACATGACCTAAGCTTGCCAGGGTAACCTAACCTCCTGGCCACAAGGACCAGCTCAGGGTCTGTCACGAGAAGCCTAGCCAGTAACAGTCACTGTGAGGATTCCATCAATGCTAACAGAAGATAGTTGCTCTTGTCACTCAAGTGGCTAAGTTAGGAGGATGTCAACTTCAGGACCCCAGAGCCATTGTGCCCGCCACAGGGAGGAAGCCTACTTAAAGGATGAAGCCTAATGAGAGCTAGAAAGATAAAGAACCATACTGACATTATTTGAGCATCTGAATCCAACAAATGCCTGAGGCCAGAGGCAGCCCTGCTCTGCCCAGTCACGAGAGCCTGTGGCTTGAATCAGTTTGAGGTGGGTATTCTGTTCTTGCAAAAAAGAGCCCTGACCAACTCAGCCATCTAGGTAGGGTGAAATGAGCCAGGTTAGTCTTTCCCAAATTGGTTCTAATTATTACCTATCTGGAAAAAAAAAAAAAGGTTCTGTGGTAAAATACATTTAGAAAATTCTGCCTCCTTACTGATTCGCAGTGTGCATTATTAAAAACGGAAGAACTGCAGAAGAAACCTGACCAGTTTCCAGGACGCCACACTCTCCTAGTCCAGTCTCTTCTCATCTCTCCAACTTCTCGCCATCAGAATGCCCCCATGGCTCTGTTACAGGAACTCTTCTCTAGTTTCAGGCACTCCCTCGGTGACCTCATCCAGTCCCACGGCCTTGAAATATCAACTACGAATGTCCTTATATAACCAGTCCCATTCTTCCCTCAAACTTCAGACTCAGACACCCAACTGCCTATTCCATGCCACTGCTTGACTGTCTAATAATTACTTCAAACTGAAAAAGTTAAAACAGAATTCCTCATCTCCCTACCTCACCAGATCCTCTCACTCCTCCCATTCCATTTAAAGGCAGTCCCAGCCTTCTACCTGCTCAGGCCAAAACTCCTGCACGCCCCTCTTTCCTTCTCCCTAAATCCAATCAATCAACAACGTCCTATTGGCTGTACCTTCAAAATACATTGAGAATCTATTTGTGACCATACCCACTGTTATACTCTCGGTCCAAACCAACATCAACTCTTGCCTGGATTATTGCAATCCCTAGTATCCTTGCTTCTATCCTTGATTCTCCAAGAACATTTTCAGCACAGAAGTCAGGGATCCCTTTAAAACCTAAGTTCACCCCAAGCTTCTCAATCAGGCCCTTCTAGTGGTATTCGGTATCAGAGGAAAAAGCCAAAATCACTACAAAGCTCTGCAGTGACACATATAATCAGCTTCCTGCTGCATCTGTCCCCTCTTGCTGCCAGTCTCCCGTTGGTCATGCAGGCTTCTTTGTTATTTCATACCCACTAGACATGCAATTATTTCACAGTCTTATTCTCGCCTGGAACGCTCTTGCTCCAGACACCTGAACAGCTCACTCGTTCAAGCCCTGAAGGACTTGGCTCAAGTTGAACAAGAGGGGACTTCCCAAGCAACATCCCCACTTCACCACATACCCTCTTCCTATCCCCCTTTCCTGCCTCTTTTTAAACTGCAGCACTTAATCATCTGCTTCCAACGTTTTAATGATTTTTTTAACTAGAATACATACTCAGTGAGGGGAAAGGTTTTTGTGTGAGGTATTCACTGTTGGATCCCAGGCACTTAGAACTATGTCTAGCACACTGCAGGTTCTCAATACTTTTACTGTAGACTATACAATCGGGCAGTATATAGGTCTTCTGGGTATGCCAAATTAGATTCTGACTGAGGAGCCTTCATACTTGCTATTCCTCTGCGGAGCATCAGTCCTCAGAGAAGTATGTCTTCCTGCCCACTTCTTCACTCAAACTCCACCTCCTCAGAGAGGCCTTTCCTACTCCCTCATCTAAAATAACCACGCTGCCCAAGCACCCCACACGTTCACTGCTTCTAACCCTGCTTTTGTTTCATGCTTCTTCATGGCACTTACCTACCTGACAACCACATACGTATCTTTTTCATTAAAATGTAAACTTCTTTTTTTTTTTTTTTTTTTTTTGAGATGGAGTTTTGGTCTTGCTGCCCAGGCTGGAGTGCAATGGCACAACCTTGGCTCACCACAGCCTCCACCTCCCGGTCCAACTGATTCTCCTGCCTCAGCCTCCCAAGTAGCTGAGCTGGGATTACAGGCATTGCACCACCATACCCAGCTAATTCTGTATTTTTAATAGAGATGAGGTTTCTCCATGTTGATCAGGATGTCGAGCTCCCAACTTTAGGTGATCCACCCGCCTAAACCTCCCAAAGTGCTGGATTACACAAGTGGGCCACTGCGCCCAGCCCACAATGTAAGCTTCCTAAGCACAAAAGCATCATCTCCTTTTCAGCACCGTCTTTACAACACCTCCAACACTGCCTAACACACGGCAGGCACACAATAGTTACTGATTAAATGAATGACTACAATGTGTAAGTTGAATTTACCTAGCCTTTCTATGCCATAGGAGGAAATTCTTACACTGAGTGGGAAGCGGAAGTAAATGTCCAACCCCTCGGATTTCTTCTGTCACCACTATTCCATGAAATAATTAAATGGGAAAGGTTAGGACCAGGTAGTGCGTTTGGAATGCCAAAGTAACTGCTGACGGATTATAATTAAATAACATTAATTAAAAGCCATATTTTTTCATTACACAATTTTGCCATCCCATACACAAGTGTGTATAGATCTACTGAACATCCCATATCATTAGAGAAGTAGAAGTTGCTAGCCATTTTTTTTTTTTTTTGAGACGAAGTCTTGCTCTGTCGCCACGCTGGAGTACAGCGGCATGATCTCAGCTAACTGCAACCTCCACCTCCCAGTTCAAGCGATTCTCCTGCCTCAGTCTCCCAAGTAGTTAAGATTACAGCCACGCACCACCGCACCTGGCTAATTTTGTGTATTTTTAATAGAGGTGGGGTTTCACCATGTTGGCCAGGAAGGTCTCCATCTCTTGACCTCCCACCTTGGCCTCCCAAAGTGTTGAGATTACAGGTGTGAGCCACTGCGCCCGGCCTAAGCTTCTTATTTTACAGAATTGGAGTCCACTGAAGCAAACGGATTTGTACACTGACAGAGCTAGAAGTTAGAATCTAGGCCTTCTCTCAATACCATGCTCTTCGCACTATGGCTTTGCCTTGCTCACAGAGTACAAACAATGCAAGAATCTAATGTGACACTAAGAAGCAACCATATTTCAGAAAGCAATGGGCAAAGGAACAACAGGCAATTCACTTAAGAAATACAAATAGCCAAAAGAGAGAAAAGATTGCTCAGCCACACTAACAAGTATTGAAACAATAAGTTATTTTTCAGCTGCCTCAGTGATAAAAAGCTGACAAAAACTCTGTCAGCTGAATGCCTAGAAAAACTGGTATGCTCCTTCTAGAGGGCAACCTGACAATATATACCAAGCATATGCATATCCTTCTAGCCAGAAATTTCACGTGGAGATATTCACTCAAAGAAGATAAATATAAGGCTGCATATCAGCATTGTTTATCATGCAGCATAAATCTGGCTGCATATCATACACAAGTACCTAAATAATCTCACTCAGCACTATTAATAGGCTAAAGGTTTTACTTTGAACAAACTGATAGAGGGAATGGTTTAGCCTTCAGAAATTTTTAATTAATTCATATGGAAATGAAAGTTTGAGAATAAAAGAAAAGCGGGGTAATAGCTAAATGGAGCAAAAAGATCATTAACAATTTTTTGGCCCAGCACGGTGGCTTAGGCCTGTAATCCCAGCACTCTAGGAGGCTGAGATGGGTGGATCACCCAAGGTCAGGAGTTCAAGACCAGCCTGACGAAAACAGAGAAACCACGTCTCTACTAAAACTACAGGCTGGGTGCGGTGGTTCACTCCTGTAATCCCAGCACTTTGGGAGGCCAAGGCAGGCGATCACAAGGTCAAGAGATTGAGACCATGGTGAAACCCTGTCTCTACTAAAAAATACAAAAATTAGCTGGGCATGGGGGTGCACACCTGTAGTCCCAACTACTGGGGAGGCTGAGGCAGGAGAATTGCTTGAACCTGGGTGGCAGAGGTTGCAGTGAGCCAAGATCACACCACTGTACTCCAGCCTGGCGACACAGCGAGACTCTGTCTCAAAAAAAAAAAAAAAATACAAAAATTGGACAGGCATGGTGGTGCATGCTTGTAATCCCAGCTACTTGGGAGGCTGAGGCAGGAGAATCACTTGAACCCGAGAGGTAGAGGTTGCAGTGAGCCGAGATCGTGCCATTGCACTCCAACCTGGGCAACAAGAGTGACACTCCGTCACACAAACACACACACACACAAATTCTCATAGGTAGAGGAAATCAAATTTAATAAAGAGAATAAAAATAGAGTCAGTGAAATGGGAAATACTGAAAATGAAAGAAGGAGGGAGGATGCAATATCCTAGAGCAGTGGTTAGTTATATAGGTGAGTTATCAGGGAGGCTTTTATCATAACAAATCTCCAGATTCCATTCTGAGTTAGAATCTCCAAGAGAACTGAAGCACATGAACACAGAAACCATCCAGGTAATTCCACTATACATCCCTGATTAACAACCACTATTCTATAGCAATGGTTCTCAATCTTGAGCATTCATTCCATTCACCTGAAGAACTTTTGAAAATTCCCAACTAAGCCCCAAGCTAGCCAATGAATCTCTGGGAATGGAGCCTGGGCATCAACATCTTTTTAAAACTTTCTGATAATTCTCATGTGTACAGCCACAGTTGCAAAGCAATGTCCAGCGACTTCCACGGTGTAATTTCCACAACAGCTGGAGTAGCATCATGGGGAACTTGTTAGAAATGAACATTTTTTTCTTTCTTAATATTTCTTTTTATTTTTTGAGACGGAGTTTCGCTCTTGTTACCCAGGCTGGAGTGCAATGGCGCGATCTCGGCTCACCGCAACCTCCGCCTCCCGGGTTCAGACAATTCTCCTGCCTCAGTCTCCTGAGTAGCTGGGATTACAGGCACGCGCCACCATGCCCAGCTGATTTTTTGTATTTTTAGTAGAGACAGGGTTTCACCATGTTGACCAGGATGGTCTCGATCTCTTGACCTTGTGATCCACCGCGCCCGGCCTCTTTCTTAATATTTTTGTACAAACAAGGTCTTCTTTTGTTGTCCAGGCTGGTCTCAAACTCTCGCCCTCAACTGATCCTCCCATCTTGGTCTCCCAAAGTACTGGAATTACAGAGATGAACCACCATGCCCAGCCAGAAATGAAAACTCTTGATCCCCACTCCAGATGTCCTGAGTCAGATATTTTGGGTAAAACCTAGCAATATTTAACAGGCACTTTAATTTTGATCTGCCTTAAAGTTCGATAATCACCTGTCCCAGAATTATTCTTTCATAAAAAGCACGTAAAATGCATATCAAATATACATAACCTAGTCAACTGATTTTCAACAAGGATGCCAAGACAATTCAACAGGGAAAGAATAGGTTTTTTTTCAACAAATGATGCTGAGACAACTGTATAGCAACATGCAAAGAATAAAGCTGAAGCCCTATTTCACATCATATACAAAAATTAACTCAAAATGGATCATGGACCTAAATTTAGGAGCTAACTTTATAAAACTCTTAGGAAAAAACATAAGCACAAATCTTTATGATGTTACAGTAGGCCCTCCTTTCTTAGTTAAGAAAAAAAAGCACAAGCAACAAAACAAAAAACAAATTAAATGAAGAAGATATAGAAATGGACCAGGTACAGTGGCTCATGCCTGTAATCCCAACACTGGGAAGTCAAGGAGGGAGGATCACTTGAAGCTAGGAGTTCAAAGCCAGAGCCTGAACAACACAGTGAGACCCTATCTGTAGCAAAAAAAAAAGAAAAAAGAAAAAGTAAAAATTAGCCAGGCACGGTGGCATGCACCTGTAGTCCCAGTTACTTGGGAGCCTGAGGTGGGATCCCTTGAGACCAGGTGGTCAAGGCTGCAGTGAGCCATTATTGAGTCACTGCAATCCATCCTGGGTGACACAGAGAACCCCTGTCTCAAAAACATATACATGCACAAATGACTGATAAGCACATGAAAAGATGTCAACATCAGTAGCCATCAGGGAAAATGAAATCAAAACTACAATGATGTATCACTTCATACTCATTAGGATGGTTAGAATCAAGAAAATAAATTAACTGTTGACAGGCATGTGGATTACACAACCCAGAGGGAAAGAAAAAGAGAACACGGGCAGCAGAAGGTACAAGACCAAGACTTGAGCAACTCCGAATTTAACTGACAGATAGAGGAAAATAACTTATAATGGATTCCAAGAAGCAGCCACCGGAGAAGGAAAAAAATCCATGGGCCATGGAAGGCAAAGAAAGAGGGCATGTCAAACAAGTGGACATGATCAATGCTGCTGAAGGAAAATGAAAGATTAAGTGAAATAAATGAAAATATCTCTTTGATTTAGTGCTATGTAAAGAACAGTGTTTCCATAACATGACAGTGGCAAATAGCTAAGTAATTAGGCTGCCTCTCCGAATTTTCTAATATGCAGAAACAT
This sequence comes from Saimiri boliviensis, assembly GCF_048565385.1. Lineage (NCBI taxonomy): Eukaryota > Metazoa > Chordata > Mammalia > Primates > Cebidae > Saimiri > Saimiri boliviensis. Next base: position 158,498,108 of record NC_133452.1, on the reverse strand, counting down.
GCACACCACTCAAACGTAAAAGGTTTTAAGATAAATTAGTACCTTATTTATCTGCAATTAGTCTAAAGTCCTCTTGAAAGATGAGTCTGGAAAATAGAAGTTGATTAAGAAAAGCAAGCACCCAAGAAGTTCACAAAACTTAAAACTTTACTTAAAAGCAATCAGACTCCATAAAAGACTGCTTTATACAGCAAGATCTACGATGCTCCATACTACTTCTAATTCTTACTGATTACAACAGGTGTGCTGACATCAGCCATGACTGTGAACCAGTATCTGGACTTAGTAATAAATACTATATCCAGCACTACAACACGTCTGCATAGCGCGAGTAACCAACTACTACAGAACAGGAATAAGTCAATAAGGTTAAGTAGACATCCAGATCACGTTCCATCCGAAAGGTAAGTGTCCCGAGATTCAGAAAAAGGTTTTATGAGTAAAGAAGAACGGAAAGTGAAAAAGCAACACACCTGCTTTTCTCAATAACTTTTGCTTAAATTCTTAAAGATAACTGCTCTGGGAAAGCTCTGCAACCGCGAAAGCCTTATAACATCTACAAATTCACTAAGGTATAAAGTGGGAGAACAAATGAAGTTAAATCTGACAATAAAAAACGAGATGCCTAAAGTACGGCTAACAGGCGAGCAGCACCTGAGGCCGAAGACCCAACTCGCTCCTGGAAGCCCCATCTGCCTCCCCATTCCCCCATCCCAGCTGGCAAATTTCCTTTGAACTACGAAACAGACGAGCAAACAGCCCGAGAACGACTGAAACTGGAGAAACAAGGCTTGGCCATAAAAGGAGCTCTGGCCACACCCTGCCCTACAAGCACCCATCCGCCACCCTTACCCAGAAGCTGGGAAGTAAAAACCAGTCCAAAGTGAGAGAATCAAGCCGCCACTCTCCGGAAGCTGCACAGACTATACATGGAGCGCGCCATGACACCTACGGCCCGCCACGTTTATTTACGCATGCGCAGCGACGGTAGCCCGAAGAGGTCAAATTACCTCATTGCGCAAAGTGCTAGTTCTGGTTTAACTTGGTTTGGGAATGTTTACGCTTGAAGTGCCTCTAATTCCAGAAACTAAAGTAACAGCCCCAAGTTCTCGGGTTCCTAGAAACGCTTAATAGCCCGTTTTTCCTGAGCTCTTATCTGTCTGACGCTGTGTTAAGTACTTTGCATCAACATTATTTCACTATTTATTTATTATTACTATTCCCAGTTTACAAAAGAGGACACTGGAAGTGGAAGGACTTGCCCTAAATTACTTGACTAGTCGTGCTGTCCGCTGGGCTGGATCCGACACCGTCTGATTCCCAAAGAACTTGCTCTTCTCACTGCATTGTACCAGCCTCCTCAATCATTTGTGAAAAGGGGTCTCTTCTTTAATATTAAAAAGCAGGAAGGAAAGGATAAAGGTCAGCTGGGATAGATTTCGCTGACTAGACATCTTTTAGCCCCACCCAGGTTTTTTTGGTTTTTTTGTTTTGGAAAGCTTAGATGGCACTTTAGCAGACACCTATTGAGGAAAAAAACTTCGATGGAGTATACTGATTGTCACCCGCTTGCTTTACATATGTTATCCCACTTTATTATTCATTACCCAAGACACTGTATTTGACCATGTGTTTACCAAAAGGATATCTTTACTTTAAAAAGTATAGGCAATAGGAGGCAAAAGGCCATGAACAAGGGGCAGAAATCATGAGTTTCATGCCTGACTCGGGTTTCACAGTGATTTGGGGCAATTACCTTGATTTGCAGATGCCTTTCCTAGTACAGTTTCATCTAATGAAAATGCCACCCATCCACCCAAGAGGCTGATATGGGAGGCTCTCTTGAGCTCAGAAGTTTGAAAACAGCCTGGGGAACATAGTGAGACCCTGTCTCTAAAAAAAACAAACAAAAGCCACACTTTTCTCTGTGTATCCATATCCATAAAATAATCTAAACTGTGCCCTGGGATCCACTGCTGCCTTTACCCATCTGAATTAAAACTGTGTATTTATGTTGCCCTACCTTTTTTTTCAGTTACGGACTTCTAGCGTTGCTCCGTGGCAGTCTCATAGTTCATGAGGCTTATCTAAGGCGTGATTATTGCTAATTGAAAACTTTTTCCAATACCCCTCCATGATGACTTGAAATATAGTCAGCATTGGTAATTTTTGACAGTCTCTATGGAGACTGAATTATAAAAAGAAAAAAGAAAAGAAAAAAAGAGATATGGTCTTCTGTTATCCAGACTGGAGTGCAGTGGCATGATCACAGTTCTGCAACCTCTGCCTTCTGGGCTCAAGCAGTTCTCATGCCCCTTAGCCTCCCAAGTAGCTGGCACTACAGGTGTGTACCACCACACCCATCTAATTCCATCTCTTTCACTAGACTGAAAGTAGGCCCTTGGTTATCTTCTTGGTTGTAATTGCACTACCTAGCACATAACCTTGTGCCTATGTTTATAGCTTCTCAATAAACATATGTTGGATGAAGAATGAATGAAAGACTCCATCCCTTTTCCCCCAAGATCTAGTTGAGTTCAGTAAAGGAAATTTTACTGAGTACGCACCCCATGACCACAAGCACTGTGATAGACGCTAGAGCTAAAAAAAAAAAAAAAAAAAAAGACAAAAAAGTACTCCTTATTGCAATTGCAGGCTAGTTTGGGGAAATTCATTTCAGTAGAGAAGAGCAATCACTACGAAAGATAAAGGCACAGGAACACAAAAGTGAAGAGAAATGGATGAAGGCATTCCAGGCTGGAGAGTCAGCCAGAGCAAATGCAAGGAGGCCTAAAACGATGAATTATTCCACAGTGTAAAAGCGGAGAGAGTGAAGCTGGTGATGGAAGAAGTCTGCCAGAGAAGGGGAAGCACAGGGACTAGATCAAGGTGATCCTCGTGTGCTCAAAGACGTTAGACTTAATCCTGAATGTACGCAGTAGGCAGCATGAATGTATCCAAGCAGATTATTCTCTCACGACAATGGTTTTGAGGACCGTATTTCAGACATGAAGAAATAGTAAAAGCCTAAATTGAGTTGCTGGCTGTGAGGAATGGGAAGGAAGGACAGATTAAGGAGGTAACAGCAAGACTTGGTGATTGATAAGTATGAGAAGAGAGGAAGAAAGCATGTTTCCAAGGTTTGGCTACAGCAACTAAACAAACGGGTGAAACCTCTCTAAGCACCTTTATTCTAAATCATTTGAAGTCACTGACCCTACCTCTAGGAATTTAGCTTACAGAAGTACACATAATGACCTATGTTCCAGAGTCTTTTTTGAAGCATTCCTTATAATAGCAAAAGGCTGGAAACCCTCTCCAGCTCTTCAATAAAGGATTGGTTAAATATATTTATAGTAACTGTACAGCTTTTGAAAAACAACCAGGTGAGGCCCAGAGCAGTGGCTCATGCACATAATCCCAACACTCTGGGAGGCCAAGGCAGATGGATCCCCTGAGGTCAGGAGTTTGAGACCACCCTGACCAACATGGTGAAACCCCGTCTCTACTAAAAATACAGAATTAGCTGCGTGAGGTGGCTCATGCCTGTAATCCCAGCTACTCGGGAGGCTGAGGCAGGAGAATCGCTTGAACCTGGGAGGTGGAGGTGGGAGTGAGCTGAGATCCATCATTGCACTCCAGCCTGTGAAACTCTGTCTCAAGTATAGATACGTATATATTTATGCTTTGTTTCTTAAATTTAAGCTTCATAAACATACACCACCCTACTTTGTTATTGCTTTTTCAGCCAACAATGTAACAATAAATGCTTTATAAATATTTGGTAGTAAACAAACCAACTGGTGTACACTAAGAACATTAAAAATGCAAGTGAATCTATAAAATAATAATAAAGCTAAGATTTTTTAAACCACTTATAAATGTGTGCCAATAACCACAAACATCCCTGTAAGTAACCCTATAAATGAGGACTATTATTATCTTGTTCTCTTTAACAGAGAAGAAACCTGAAGCTTACACAGTCTGACTTCAGTTGTTTTAACAACTCTATATGAATATTTCAGACGAAAGCAACAATAATGCAAAATTTCAAATAGATAAAAAACATTGGAGAGAAAAAAAGGGATCAAGAAAAAGTGGAATAAAATCTGTTCGCTTTCAGAGTGACTGATTCAATATTTTATGCTGGCCTTCACAGTAAAAATTGAAGAGAAAATATGGAAAACAAAGAAGTTAGACAATTCTTACCCTCTCTCTCAGTGACTAACCAAGAAATCAAGAATAAAATATGAGAATTATAAAAATCTGGGGCCAGGCACAGTGACTCATGCCTGTAATCCTAGCACTTTGGGAGGAAGAGGCCGGTGGATCAGTTGAGCTCAGGAGTTTGATACCAGCCTGGGCAACATGGCAAGACCTTATCTCTACAAAACAATCAAAAAATTAGCTAGACATGGTGGTTCCAGCTGCTTGTGAGGCTGAGGTGGGAGAATCACTTGAGCTCAGGAGGGCAAGTTTGCAGTGAGCCAAAATCGCACCACTGGACTCCAGCCCAGGCAATAGAATGAGATCGTCTCTCAAAAATAAATAAATATAAAAAATTGGGAACTTTTAAAAACGATTATCTTTTTGGAGACAGGGTCTCTCACTGTGTCACCCAGAGGAGAAGAGTGGCACCGTCAGAGCTCACTGGAAACTTGAACTCCTGTGCTCGAGCAGTCCTCCCGCCTCTGACTCCCAAGTAGCTGGGACTGCAGGTGTATGGCACCACACTCGACCAATTTTTAAAAATTTTTTGTAGCAACAGTGTCTCACTATGATGCCCAGACTGGTCTTGAATTCCTGGCCTCAAGCAATCCTCTACCTCACCCTCCCAAAGTGCTACGATTACAAGCATGAGCCACCAGGCCTGCTGGAACACGTGTTTTAGATTTAGTTTATGATCTGAGCAAGTAGCCATTATACTTATACATCTGTACGAATCAATATCCTTTTTCATGAGAAACTATTCGTGTGCTTAATTCACTCTTGAAAAATGATAAACAATTTACATGAAACTTTCTATGTAGAACATTAGGTAAATTTAGTAGAATGGGAGTTAAAACAGACTTATATGTATAAGCTATTTATAGATAACCAAAGTGAAAAATATGAGTATTAAGTGCTCTTAATTTTTTTAATAGGTGCACACCACCTCACCCGGCCCATTTTGTTTTTTTTTTTTTTTTTTTTTTTTTTGAGACGGAGTTTCGCTCTTGTTACCCAGGCTGGAGTGCAATGGCGCGATCTTGGCTCACCGCAACCTCCGCCTCCCGGGTTCAGGCAATTCTCCTGCCTCAGCCTCCTGAGTAGCTGGGATTACAGGCACGTGCCACCATGCCCAGCTAATTTTTTGTATTTTTAGTAGAGACGGGGTTTCACCATGTTGACCAGGATGGTCTCGATCTCTTGACCTCGTGATCCACCCGCCTCGGCCTCCCAAAGTGCTGGGATTACAGGCTTGAGCCACCGCGCCCGGCCTATTTTGGTATTTTTAGTAGAGACGGGGTTTCGCCACATTGGCCAGGCTGGTCTTGAAATCCTGACCTCAGGTGACCCGCCCTCCTCAGCCTCCCAAAGTGCTAGGATTACAGGACTGAGCCACGTGCCTGGCCAACTAGACAATTTTTTAGGAAGATTTTTCAGGTGTTGGGTGAACCCAGGAAGAAAGATGGTAACAGCAAAAGGATGGTGGGGGCGGGGGGGATGGGGAAGAGAACTACTAGATCTATGTGAAAGGAAAAATTGCCCAAAATGGATGGATGATTCCATGTAGAGAATAAAACGGAAGAACGCTGATGTTCTTAAATAAACTGTTAAAAAGATCATAGAGGAACATGATGTGAAATAAATTAACCTCCTATTGTCTTTGAACAAATGCTGAATTGTCTCTGCACAATCCAACCACTAGGGGTCAGAGTGCTGTACTTCTACTACCAACTTTTTTTTTCTTTTTCTTTGAGACAGAGTCTTGCTCTATCACCCAGGTTGGAGTGCAGTGGTCCAATCGCAGCTCACTGCAACCTCTGCCTTTCAGGTTCAAGCGATTCTCCTGCCTCAGCCTATCGAGTAGCTGGGATTACAGGCACCTGCCACCACACGCAGATATATATATATATTTCTATTTTTAGTAGCGACTCAGTTTCCCTTCATTGGCCAGGCTGATCTCGAACTCCTGATCTCAGGTGATCCGCTAGTCTCAGCCTCCCAAAGTCCTGGGATTACAAGCGTGAGCCACCGCACCGGCCCATTTTTGTGTTTTTACTAGATAGGGGGTTTCGCCACCTTGGCCATGCTGGTCTCCAACTGCTGACCTCAGGTGATTGGCCCGCCTCTGCCTCCCAAAGTGCTGGAATTACAGGCCTGAGCCACATGCCTGGCCAACTAAACAGTTTTTTAGGAAGATTTTTCAGGTGTTGGATGAAGCCAAGAAGAAAGATGGTAACAGCAGTGGAAGAGAGGCGGGGAGAGAAATACTCGATCTATGTGAAAGGGAAAATTGCCCCAGATGGATGGATGCTTCAAAGTAGAGAATAAAAGGAAAGAACGCTGATGTTCTTAAATAAACTGATTAAAAGATCATGTAGGAACATGATGTGAAATAAAGTCCTATTGTCTTTGGACAAATGCTGAATTTTCTCTGCATAATTTAACCACTAGGGGTCAGATTGCTATATTTCTACTATCTTTTTTTTTTTTTCTTTGAGTTAGTATCTTGCTCTGTCACCCAGCCTAGAGTGCAGTGGTGCAATCTCAGCTCACTGCAACCTCTGCCTCCCAGGTTCAAGCAGTTCTCCCGCCTCAGCCTCCTGAGTAGCTGGGATTACAGGCGCCCGCCACCACACCCCGTAATTTTTTGTGATTGTATTTTTAGTAGGGACGCAGTTTCCCCACATTAGCCTGGCTGATCTCGAACTTCTGACTTCAGATGATCCTCCCAAAGTGCTGGGATTACAGACCTGAGCCACATGTCTGGCGAACTAAATAGTTTTTTGGAAGATTTTTCAGGTGTTGAATGAAACCAAGAAGAAAGATGGTAACAGCAGGGGAATGGCGGGGTGGGGGAGGGTAGAAAAAATACTGGATCTATATGAAAGGAAAAATCACCCCAAATGGATGGATGCTTCAGTGTAGAGAATAAAAGGGAAGAACGCTGATGTTCATAGATAAAAAGATCATGTAGGAACACGATGTGAAATAAATTAACCTCCTGTTGTCTCTGGACAGTGCTGAATTTTTCTCTGCATAATTTAACCACTAGGGGTCAGAGTGCCATACTTCCACTAACAACCTTTTTTTTTTTTTTTTTTTTTTTTTTTTTTTTTTTTTTTTTTTTCTGGCTCTGTCACCCGGACTGGAGTGCAGTGGTGCCGTCACGGCTGACTGCAGCCTCGACCTCCCTAGCTCAAGCGATCTGCCCACCTCGGTCTGTTGAGTAGCTGGGACTATAGGTGTGCACACCACCACTCCCAGCTCATGTTTTAAGCTTTTTATAGAGACAAGGTCTCCATGTTACCCAGGCTGGTCTGGTACTCCTAGCTCAAGTGATCCTCCGGCCTCAGCTTCCCAAAGTGCTGGGATTGCAGACTTGAACCACGTCTCTCAACCTTACTACCGTCTATTCTATTCTATCAACTTATACAGATAAGTTCGGTTCAATTATTATTATTATTTTGAGACCGAGTCTCACTCTGTCACCCAGGCTGGAGTGCAGTGGCGCGATCTCAGCTCACTGTGGCCTCTGCCTCCCGGGTTCAAGTGATTCTCCTGCCTCAGTCTCCCAAGTAGCTGGGATTACAGGCAAGCACCACCAAGCCCAGCTAATTTTTGTATTTTTAGTAGAGACAGGGTTTCACCATGTTGACCAGGCTGGTCTCGAACTCCTAATGGAGTGATCTGCCCGCCTTGGTCTCCCAAAGTCCTAGAATTACAGGCGCGAGCCGCCGTGCCCTGCCAAGTTTTGTTCAATTCTGTAATTAAGTTTAGCTGTTCATTCTCCCACTCTCAGTACGTGTTTTGGGGGGTGTACAAGTGCCCTGTAGCCCAGACCAAAGCAATGAGAACATCACACAACATGTAATCAGCACCAGGCCAGTGTGCACTTGGGGCTGTCGGTGACTGTGAAATTCTGAGGTTGAAGCTTCCAGGACTATCACGTGGAGACCACCTGCCCGAAGCGCTTTCAGAGGAAAGCAGAGTTGAGAGACGAAAGGAGAAATCACTACGTTCTGAGGACAGTTGTAAGGCCCCTACACCCAGCTCGCCTGGAGCTAGCTTTCTCTGTGTGGTGTCCAGTTATGTTAACAAGTAAATCCTTTTCTTCTTTTCTTAAACTAATTTGAGTGGATTTCTATGACTTGCAACCAGAAGAGCTCCGACTAAACTTCTTGCTGTTACATATTCTCTTAATGATTAAAAAAATAATAATTTGCATCTGTTGTCTAACTCCCTGATTGCTTATAATTATCTGTGGGTAGGAGACATGTGATGTTTTCTCTGTCTTTCAGTAATATGTGACTCAAATATTGCAAACTTACTGAGTTATATAATAATGTATTTATTGAGTATATACAGTATACCAAGTACTGTTCTAAATGTTCAAGAAATAGAACAGGCAAGATCACTCTCCTTTTAAGAGTTTATATGCTAATAGGTATAGATAAAACACAAGAAATATTATGTGAAGATTGTATTGTGCGTTCAAAGGTGATAAAGATGGCCACAAAATTACTGCAGATTAAGAAAAACCAGAAGCAGGGCTTGCAATTTTTTAAAAATCCTGAGACAGTCTCACACTGTCGCCCAGGCTGAGTGGGAGTGCAATGGTGTGATCTCAGCTTATTGTAACCCCCACCTCCCAGATTCAAACAATTCTCCTGCCTCAGCCTCCCAAGTTGTTGGGATTACAAGCACCTGCCACCATGCCTGGCTATTTTTTTTTTTTTTTTTTGTATTTTTAGTAGCGATAGCGGTTTCACTATGTTGGCCAGGTTGGTCTCGAACTCCGGACCTCGTATCTACCTGTCTCAGCCTCCCAAAGTGCTGGGATTACAGGCGTGAGCTACTGCACTTGGCCAGGGCTTGCACTTTTTAAAGATGGTGGTCAGAGTAGTCTTATTGAGAAAAGACCTTTAAGTACAGCCTCGAAAAAATAGGACAGGATGAGCCAAAGAATGTGTATTCGAGGAAAAGGGGCCAGCTAGTGGAAAAGCCGACAGGTAGGGGCATACCCGACCTGTTTGAGAAACAGCAGGGTTCATGACCAGCTTGGCCAACACAGCAAGACCCCACCTCTACAAACAATTTAAAAAATAGCTGGGCATGGTAGTATGTGCCTGTATTCCCAGAAGGCTGAAGCAGAAGGATCCCTTGAGCCCGGGAGGTCAAGGCTGCAGTGAGCTATGATTGCACCCCTGCCCTCCAGCCTGGGTGACAGAGCAAGACCCTGTCTCTAAAAATGTAGATCAGAGTGGTTTAAATTAAGTGAGTGAGTGAGTATTAAGAGAGGAGGTCAGGCTTACGCCTGTAATCGCAAAACTTTGGGAGGTTGAGGCGGAAGGATCACAAGGTCAGGAGTTTGAGATCAGCCTGACCAACACAGTGAAACCTAGTCTCCACTAAAAATACAAAAGATTAGCTGGGCATGGTAATGGGCACCTGCAATCTCAGCTACTTGGGAGGCTGAGGCAGGAGAATCCTCTGAACCTAGGAAGCAGAGATTGCAGTGAGCCGAGCTTGCAAGACTGCACTCCTGCCTGGGCAACAGTGCGAGACTCCATCTCAAAAAAAAAAAAATGGAGGTCAAAACTAGATCATGTAGAGAGTGAAGGAAAAACGAAGGGCCTCATCAGCTGTAGTCAGAACTTTGACTTTTACTCTGAATAAAATGAGAGCCACTGGAGGGTTAGGAAAGAGAAGTAGGTCAAGGAGGCCAATTAGAAAGCTGTTGCAATAGGCCGGGCGTGGTGGCTCACGCTTGTAATCCCGGGACATTGGGAGGCCGAGGCGGGCAGATCACGAGGTCAATAGATCAAGACCATCCTGGCCAACATGGTGAAAACCCGTCTCTACTAAAAATACAAAAATTAGATGGGCATGGTGGTGCGTGCCTGTAATCTCAGCTACTCAGGAGGCTGAGGCAGGAGAATCGCTTGAACCAGGGAAGTGGAGGTTGCAGTGAGCCACTGCAGTCTAGCCTGGCGACAGAGCGAGACTCCATTTCAAAAAGAAAAAAAAAAAAAAAGCTGTTGCAATAACCCAGGCCAGCACTGACAATGTACTGGATGTGGGAGGCAGCAAGAGAGGTGATAAGAAGTGGTTTGATACTGCACTTATAGGAAGACAAAGCCCATAAAATGTCCTGTGGAATGGAATTGAGGTAGAAAGGGAAAAAAGACATTTAAAAAATGACTTTAAAGGCTTTGGCCTAAACAAGAAGAATGAAATGGCCATCCACGAAGATGGAGACTTCAGACGGAGCAGGTTTGGGAGTAGAAATGGAGAAAACCAGGAGTTCAGATTTTTCCTTTTTTTTTTTATTTTTTATGTTTTGAGACGGAGTTTTGCTCTTGTTACCCAGGCTGGAGTGCAATGGCGCGATCTCGGCTCACCGCAACCTCCGCCTCCTGGGTTCAGGCAATTCTCCTGCCTCAGCCTCCTGAGTAGCTGGGATTACAGGCACGCACCACCATGCCCAGCTAGTTTTTTGTATTTTTAGTAGAGACGGGGTTTCACCATGTTGACCAGGATGGTCTCGATCTCTTGACCTCGTGATCCACCCGCCTCGGCCTCCCAAAGTGCTGGGATTACAGGCTTGAGCCACCGCGCCCGGCAGGTTTTTTAATTTTTAAATTTTCTGTTTCATTTTGAAATAATTTCAGATTTTTTTAAGTGGCAAAAGTATTTCCATTAATTCATGCACAGCCTTTACCCACCTTCCCCAGGTGCTAACATTTCATAGAACCGAATTACAATCCTCAGCATGAAGAAATTAACATTGACACGATACTACTAACTGTCCCAACTGAGGACAGTTCCTTGGGCTTCGTCTTTCATGCTCTTTGTTAACTACATCTCTCCCAGGATTTTTTTCCAAATATTTTCTTACAAGTGATAAATCTGTAGAAGAAATTCAGGGGCTTGCAGTTCCACTGAAAGCAACTCCCTTTGAGAGTGAGCGGTGAGGCTGGGTGTGGTAGCTCACGCCTGTAATGCCAGGACTCTGGAAGGCTGAGGCGGGTGGATCACCTGAGGTTCGGAGTTCAAGACCAGCCTGGGCAACATGGTGAAACCCCACCTCTACTAAAAATACACAGCTTAGCAGGACGTGGCGGCACATGCCTGTAATCCCAGCTCCTCAGGAGGATGAGGCAGGAGAATCGCTTGAACCCGGGATGGGGGACAGAGGTTTCAGTGATCCAAAATCAAGCCACTGCACTCCAACCTGGGCAACAGAGTGAGATTCCGTCTCAACAACAGCAATAACAACAAAAGAGAGTGAATAGTGAGAATACCAAAGGCCAAGGAGGGTTTTTAGTAGTGAGAAACTGTCAGAGAACAGAACAGAACAGAACTCCTGGGGCAGCTGGTTTCAGGAGAATTTATTCCCTGAACCTACAGAAGAAGTAGATTTAAATTGCAACAGCTGGGAGGGGAAGAAGGAAGCATTCAGTTTGGTTTATTTGCTTATTCTAGATTTCTCGAAGGCCTCCTTGGGGTTATTGTCCATTCAGTAGGAAAGTAAAAGCAGAGATCAAAGTAAAAGCGAGCCAGAACAGAATAAAGGAAGTAAGGCTTTCCCCTCTATCCTTTGTTGTGTTCTTATGTTTGCCCTCTATAATTTCTCAATGATGATTGGTAAGGAGACAGAAAAAATGTTTAGTAAAAAGGCACTCAGTGAATTGTTACAGCATTTCTTTTCAAAGCATATATTTAATTATGTTGTGTATAAATATGGGCAGAATTCATATCCAAAATGAATTTGCTTGGAGCGAAATGACTCCCTGAAGTCGATTTGTTTTCATATAATTATGATGTATTATTAGAAAAATGACACATGGAAATATATTTAATTGATTGCTGATTATCTTAGCTAATGGAGGGAAACAATGGTGTGGTTAATCCAAAATAATCTAAAGTCATTTAGATTTGATTTTGGAAAAAAAAATTGCTTTACATTTAGCAACGAATTGGGTATTTTTAACATTCTAAGATCTTTTAAAATTTTAAATAAAGCAATGAAAACATACTGAGTAAAAATATAGTCAGCTCATAGCCTGGCCCCGCACATATTAAACTGAAATAAATACATGGTAATTAATCGCCAGGGAGTTTCACAGCTTCCTTATCTATCTTCTAGCAACTGTGCCAGACACTCATTTTTTCTCATTGAGAAGACACTCTTCTTACCTGTGCTAATGGGCACAGACTATCTCAGCCTCTGCTAATCAGCATGTGACTAAGACTAGCTCAATCAGAGCTGGGTACTCCTCTGTCTACGGTTACAGATTTCATGAGTTCCTGTAACTTTCTTTTTCTTTCTTTTTTGAGACAGAGTTTTGTTCTTGTCGCCCAGCCTGGAATACAATGGCATGATCTTAGCTCACTGCAACCTCTGCCTCCCAGGTTCAAGCAATCCTTCTATCTCAGCCTCTGGAGTAGCTGAGATCACAGGAGTGCACCACTATGCCCAGCTATTTTTTTGTGCTCTTAGTAGATACAAGTTTTCACCATGTTGGCCAGCCTGACTTGAACTCTTGACCTCAGGTGATCCACCTGCCGGGGCCTCCCAAAGTGCTGGGGTTATAGGCTGGAGCCACCTTGCCAAGCCAAGTTCCTGTAGCTTTCTACATGTACTTATGTACAGCATATTGAATCCTCCCCGGCAGCAGGTTCATGGAGGCGTACATGGTAACAGCTGTGAGTCCCCAGCTATCATTTTATAAAATATGGCCCTGCCTTTCTTTTTTCTGTTTGTTTTTGTTTTTTAAGATGGGGTTTCACCATGATGGCCAGGCTGGTCTTGAACTCCTGACCTCAGATGATTCACCCACCTTGGCCTTCCAAAGTGCTAGGATTACAGGCATGAGCCATTGCGCCCGGCTGGCCCTGCCTGTCTGGCCCTAGTTCGTCTATCTAGAGTAGATTCCCATCAAATCAGGCCAATCAGAGCTCTTTCCCCCATGAATTGGAAATCAAGGCTAAGAGATTCCACTATCACTTTTGACATCGCTTTAACAGGAATTGCACATTACGAAGCTTCCATGTTACTGTGTGAGAACAGAAAGTTGTTCGAGAGAGAGAGAAAAAGCGAAGAAAGGAGTTTCTCTCTCAGAGAGAAAGAGAGATGAAAACTGAAGACAGAAGTACTGATTCTGATCCTTTACAGCCTACATTCTTCATCCTTGGTTTCCTAAGGGTACAAATTTGAATTCTCATATTAATTTTTTGAACCTAGCTTCAGCTGGATTATCGTTGTCAATAAAGAGTCTTTACTAATTCTGCATTCCCCGGAGACAGCATCAGGTAAGGCAGATGAATGTATTAATCCAGGGGTGGGAATTTCTAGGGCAGATAGAGTAGAAAGACAGGAGGGGAAGGCGATTGAGGGCACCGGTGGGAACACAGTTGAAGGGGCTAGAAATGAAGGTCAAGTTGGATTGAGAAGAAAGAAAATCAGCCAGGAATGGTGACTCACTCATGCCTGTAATCCCAGCACTTTGGGAGACTGAGGCTCAAGTGATTTACTTCCACCCAGAAGTCAAAGATAAGCCTGGAAGCACAGGGAGACCCTGACTCTACAAAAAATTTTTTAAAAATAAATCAGCCGAGTATGGTGGCACACGAGGCTGAGGCTGAGAGATTGAGGTTAGAGTGTGCCATGACGGCACCACTGCACTCCAGCTTGGGTGACATACAGCAAGACCCCATCTGAAAAAAAAAAAAAAAAGAGGCCGGGCGCGGTGGCTCACGCCTGTAATCCCAGCACTTTGGGAGGCCGAGGCGGGTGGATCACGAGGTCAAGAGATCGAGACCATACTGGTCAACATGGTGAAACCCCGTCTCTACTAAAAATACAAAACATTAGCTGGGCATGGTGGCGCGTGCCTGTAATCCCAGCCACTCAGGAGGCTGAGGCAGGAGAATTGCCTGAACCCAGGAGGCGGAGGCTGCGGTGAGCCGAGATCGCGCCATTGCACTGCAGCCTGGGTAACAAGAGCGAAATTCCATCTCAAAAGAAAAAGGAAAAGAAAAGAAAGAGAACCCCAAATGGGATAAACTGAACTAGAAGGAGGCACAGGGCTGAGGCTGGAGGAGAAGCTTAGATGACTCTGCTGCCTTCTGAGTCAGGCATGAGGAGAAGGTCGGGAGGACGTGTTGTAAGAGTGAGATGTCGAAAGCAGAGGAGGCCTGAACTGTAACCAGCTCCAGGATGTGGCTGGGAGAGTGGCCTGTTGAAAGAAAGCAATAACTGGAATAGAGGTAGAGGAACTCTCAGGCTAAGAAATGGAATGCATGATTACCTAGGAAAGTGGTAGAAGTTAGGCAGAGAAGAATGTGACCCAGATGTCAAAGCCTCAGTGAATATGTGTTTGTTAGAAATACAGGCTATCGGCATTATCAAAATTATATTGGCGATTTTAATTCTTCGGCATCAATAGTGAGAACCTGAGCGGATAAAGTATTGTGTACAAGGTCCTGATGCATTCAAAAATAGACTTAATGGATACTTAGAATAAATTAAAGGAGGTAGATTTATATTATATTCATAATGCATACAAAAGGTGCTCTGTAAAGTAGCATAGCCATTATGAATACAGAATGGAGGTTCCTCAGAAAAGTAAATACAGAACTACCATATGATCCACTGCTGGGTATATATCCAAAAGAAAGGAGATCAGTATTTCAAAGACACACATATTCATACTTCTGCATTTCTTGCACCACCCTTCCCAATATCCAAGGCATGAAATCAATTTAAGTGTCGATCAGAGGATGGATAAAGAAGATGCAGTACATATATAAAATGGAGTATTATTTAGCCATTAAAAAGAATGAAATCCTGTTATCTGCAGCAACGTAGATGGAGCTCTGACAGTCGTCATGGTGAGTGAAATAAGCTAGACACAGAAAGACAAATGTTCCCACTCATATATGAGAGCTAAGAAAGTGAGTCTTTTGGAGGTCGAGAGTAGAATGGTAGTTTCCAGAGGCTGGGAAGGGAAGAGGGTTGCAGGGGAGGATGAGAAGCTGGTTAATGGGTAGTACAAAAATACAACAAGGGCTGGGTGCAGTGGCTCACACC
This sequence comes from Saimiri boliviensis, assembly GCF_048565385.1. Lineage (NCBI taxonomy): Eukaryota > Metazoa > Chordata > Mammalia > Primates > Cebidae > Saimiri > Saimiri boliviensis. Next base: position 158,482,804 of record NC_133452.1, on the reverse strand, counting down.
TGCAATCCCAGCACTTCAGGAGGCTGAGGTGGATGGATCACTTGAGGTCAGGAGTTCGAGACCAGCCTGGCCAACATGTTGAAATCTGTCTCTAAAATAAATACAAAAATTAGCCAGCCAGTTGGTAGTGGCACACGCTTGTAATAGCAGCTACTTGGGAGGCTGAGGCAGGAGAATCACTTGCAATGAGGGCCTGGGAGGCAGAGGTTGCAGTGAACCGAGATTGTGCCACTGCACTCCAGTCTCGGTGAGAGAGTGAGACCCTGTCGAAAAAATAGATAGAAGGAGTAAGTTCTATCATTTAGTAGTATAGTTCGGAAATTATAGTTAAAAATAATTCATTGTGTGGGGCGCTGTGGCTCACACCTAAAATCCCAGCATTTTGGGAAGCTGAGGTGGGTGGATCACAAGATGCGGAGCTGAAGAACAGCCTGACCAACATGATGAAACCCTGTCTTCAAAAAAAAAAAGTCCGGGCGTGGTGGCTCATGCCTGTGATCCAAGCACTTTGGAGGCCAAGGCAGGCGGATCAACTGAGGTCAGGAGTTCAAGATCAGCCTGACCAACACGGTCTTTATTTAAAAAAAAAAAAAAAAGAAGAAGAAGAGAAACCCTGTCTTTATGAAAAAATACAAAAATTAGCTAGACGTGGTGGTGTGCGCCTGTAATCCCAGCTACTCAGGAGGCTGAGGCAGGAGAATTGCTTGAACCTGGGAGGCCGAGGTTGCGGTGAGCCAAGATCGCACCATTGCACTCCAGCCTGGGTAACAAGAGTGAAACTCTGTCTCAAAAAAAAAAAAAAAAAGAAGAAGCCAGGCGCGGTGGCTCAAGCCTGTAATCCCAGCACTTTGGGAGGCTGAGGCGGGTGGATCACGAGGTCGAGAGATCGAGACCATCCTGGTCAACATGGTGAAACCCCGTCTCTACTAAAAATACAAAAAATTAGCTGGGCATGGTGGCGCTTGCCTGTAATCCCAGCCACTCAGGAGGCTGAGGCAGGAGAATTGCTTGAACCCAGGACGCGGAGGTTGCGGTGAGCCGAGATCGCGCCATTGCACTCCAGCCTGGGTAACAAGAGCGAAACTCCGTCTCAAAAAAAAAAAAAAAAAGAAAGAAAGAAAAAAAGAAAAAATAAATAACAATAATTCATTGCATATTTCAAAATAGCTAGAAGAAAAGAATAGGCAGCCAAGGAGGAGGGGGAGTGTGAGGAAGCAAGGGAAAGCATTCCCGGCAGAGGGAAGTGCAAATTCAAAGGCTCCGTGGTGGGGAAAAGCCAGTGAGATCGGAACGTATGAAGGAGGTAAGAGTGGAATGAGATGAGGTTTAGAAGTAGCAGAGATCAGCTACACTGGGTCTGCCATACCCTTAACCAGCAAGAGATATTTATTGCCCTCAAGAAGCTTGTCAGTAATTATAATGTCTGTTGTCCTGATGCTCAACAATGACTAAAGCTTGGTTGACAGATACAATATTAACAGAGGATTGCCTTAAGGGTACAGAGTACATGCTTGTCTCTAAAAATCTATCTGTGAGTTAAGTCAGATGAGCTGAGAGCCGGACCGCACTGTTGACAGGTGCCGCGACTCAACGCCACACAGCCAGACAAAGGGACATGTGGCAGCCAATGTCCAAGAGACCCCCATGGTCCTTACCTTCGTATTTAGATATTCCCATCCCACACTGAATATGGCAGACTTGTATCACCAGTAGGATACTGACGAAATGACACTGCGCTTTCTGAGGCTTCATCATAAAAGACCTTATAGTGTTATACGCCATTTTCTCTCTTGGATCATTTGCTCTGGGGAAGTCAGTGGCCATGTCATGAGGATACCCGCTCAGATAGTCCTATGAAGAAATCCACATGGGGAGGAGCTGAGCCTCCGGCCCACAATCAGCACAACTTGCCAACTACCAGAACGAGCCAGCTTGAAGTAAATCCTCCAGCCCCAGACAAGCCTTCAAATAACCATGACCCTGGCTGCCACCCTGACTGCCACCTCATGAAATACTCAAGCCAGAAGCACCCCAGATTGGCCACTCCTGAATTCCTGACTACAAAAGCTATATGAAAAAATGAACGTGTTTCTGTGTGTGTGTGTGTGAAACAGAGTCTCATATTGTCGCCCAGGCTGGAATGCAATGGTACCATCTCAGCTCACTGCAACCTCCACTTCACAGGTTCACATGATTCTTCTGCCTCAGCCTCCCTAGTAGCTGGGATTACAGGCACACACCAACACACCAGGCTAATTTTTTGTATTTTTAGTAGAGATGGGGTTTCACTATGTTGGTCAGATTGCTCTTGAACTCCTGACCTTGTGACCCACCCACCTTGGCCTCCTAAATTGCTGGGATTACAGGCGTGAGCCACTGCCCAGCTGAGAAAATAAATGTTTACTTCTGTTTTAAGACAGTAAGTTTTGAGGTATTCTGTCATGCAGTAGATTAAAGCAGACATGATAGGAATCCTAATAATTTGCTATAATAACAATAACACTTCATTAAAGGTGTTGTCTGTGACTTTCGGCAAGTTATTTAACGTTGCTATACTTCAGTTTTCTCATCTGTCAAAAGGGACGAATAAGGCCTAGTGAGGTGGCTCATGTCTATAATCCCAGCACTTTGGGAGGCCAAGGTGAGTGGATCGCTTGAGCCCAGCCTGAGCAACATGGCAAAACCCCATCTCTACTAAAAATACAAAAAACTAGCCTGGTACACTGGCAGGTGCCTGTAGTCGCAGCTCCTCAGGAGCCTGAGGTGGGAGCATCCCCTGAGCGTGGGAAGTTGAAGGTACAGTGAGCTGCGATGGAGTCACTGCATTCCAGCCTGGGTGTCAAAAGTGAGGCTCTGTCTCGTAAAAGATTCATGTCTCAGAATGTTTGTAACATTAAATTATATAATACATATAGACATAGTAAAGAATAAAATAGAATCATACATAGCATATAATAGAAGTTCTTGCTGTTTCTGGTTTTTTTTTTTTTAAATCTCTGATTTCCTGGTGGCCAGCAAATGGGTTGACACACCAGGATACACTCGTTGGGATCTGCCGGTTGCAAGTAGTAGAAGTAAACTCAAGCCCAACGAAGCACTGAAGCATTCATTGTGATGAGAATTCCAGAGTGCAGCTGGCTCCAGGAAGCCCAAGAATGCATTGCTCTCTCCCTCTCATCTGTTTCTCTCAACTCCTGAGCTCCCTTCTCTAACTGCCAGGCCTTTCTCTGCTACTCAGTTCACTGGAAGATGGCGCCCTCCTGATGGTTACATCTCCTTCATTCAAGATAGATACTAATATTGCTTGCTTACCCCCAGTTCCAATCTCTGGGGAGGATACTGGGTTTAGTCAGTTGAGCCTAGGAAGGGAGGCTCATGTCATAACAGGGGCTCGCCTGTGACCCTGTAGAGTCTTTTTTTGGTTTTAGTGTTTTCTGGGGGGGGACAGGATCTTGCTCTGTCACCCAGGCTTGAGTACAGTGCTGTCCTCACAGCTCACTGCATCCAACTCCTGGGCATAAGGGCTCCTCCTGCCTCCGCCTCCCAAGTTGCTAGGACTACCCCCACCACACCACCACACCAGGCTAATTAAAAAGCAATTTTTAGAGATAGGGTCTTGCTACACTGCCCAGGCCATTGCTTTCAAACTCCAGGCCTCAAGTAATCCTTCAGCCTCTTGGCCTCCCAAAGCCCTGGGATTACGGGTGTGAGCCACTGTGCACTGGCCTCACCCTGTGGTTTGATAGTAGAAGAAGAACAGACACTGAGAAGGTTTCTACTACACAGATGCTGTATTAGTCAGGGCTCTCCAGACAACAGAACCCATAGTATACGTGTGCGTGTGTGTGTGTGTGTGTGTGAGAGAGAGAGAGAGAGAGAGACAGAGAGACAGAGAGACAGAGAGACAGAGAGAGAAAGAGACAGAGAGGGAAGGAGAGAGAGGGAGGGAGAGGGAGAGAGAGAGATTGAGATTACAGAGCTGGCAAGTGCAAATATTTCAGGTGGGCTGGCTGACTGGAGGCCCAGCGGAGAGCTGATACTGCAGTTCAAGTCCAGGGGCTGTCTCCTGGCAGAATCCCCTCCTGCTCAAAGGTCAGTCTTTCGTTCTTCTCAGGCCTTCATCTGATTGTGTGAGACCCACTCACATCAGGGAGGGAAGTCTGCTTTGCTCAAAATCCACTGACTTAAATGTTAATCTCAACCAAAAACACCCTCACTGAAACATCCAGACACTGAAACGTTTGTGGAACCGAACTGCTTTTGTGGCCTAGTACATTTAAACGGTGTTGCTCTGCGAAGGACCTCAGATAAATTGTGATCTCAGAATCTCAGAACCAAGAAGACTTAGGCCTTCTTCTGAGCCTTGGTTTGCTTTATCACATGAACTCTGAATCATGTAATATATCCTATTTCTCTCTTCTTTTTGGAACTAGGGAGATTGGACTTTAATTAGTGTTTCCTTTCTAGGAAATGCGCAGCACCTTACAGATGCATTTTGTACACTAATCTCATTCCTGTGTGCATTATTACCTTCAAAGCTATTCTCATTTTTCATTTCTTAATTGCCTCACTCATTTGTTTTTACGTTTATTTAACAGGACTTTATGGGAAGAATGTGAGTTAATAAAGAAAGCACTTGTCAAAATTCCTGGTCTCCTTTTCACAGAGCCAAGACCAATGTCTTTCATTTTTAATGATTCTAAAATGAGCAGTTTGCAGTCTTTCAGAAGTCCTCATATGACACGATTCCCGCATCCCTTCCATTTCAGCCGTCCTGTTTACAGGTTTAAAAGAAACCCAGCATGTATCATCAATCTCTTAGCATTCGAAGCGTAATGAAAGTCAAGTGCTCAATGCTGCAAAACATTGAGCTGTTAAACACCTCCAGACATTTTTTTTTTTTTTTACCAGCTTAAATTGCTTTTCTTTTACCATCTTAAAACTTAGGCTCTTTTTCTCAGATCTTCAAAAATGTTGACTTCTAAAAGTGGGCCTTTGTTCTGGGGTGGTAGAGCTGAAAAGCAAGGCCAAAATCAAAGAGCTGAGAGCAAAAACAGAACCAAGAGAAGGGGGCCTTTGAGATGACACCTGAATCTGTTCAATAAATATGGCTGGCATAGCTGGGTGCAGTGGCTCATGCCTATAATCCTAGCACTTTGGGAGGCCGAGGCCGGTGGGTCACCTCAAGTCAGGAGTTTGAGACTAGCCTGGCCAACATGGTGGAACCCCGTCTCTACTAAAAATGCAAAAATTAGCCAGGTATGGCGGTGCATGCCTGTAACCCTAACTACCTGGGAGGCTGAGACAGGAGAATCAGTTGAATCTGGGAGTGGAGGTTGCAGTGAGCCAAGATTGCACTGCTGCACTCCAGTGAAACTCTGTCTTAAAATAATAATAATAATAGCTCTATATAATTAAGTGTAGGAGATTGCATTGCAACCATATAGTTTTGGTAAGTGCAGCAATAGGACAGTCACCATGAGTTAAGGCTTTCCATGTTGTCTATGTGGTGTTCCCGAAGCAGGCCTTGAATGCAGCAGCTTTACAAATACATGTCCAAAAGGAAGCGGCCAGAGCTCCGTCTCCATTTTTACCACTGTTATCAGGTTACTCCCTTGCCCTTATTAAAATATATATGTATATATGTAATCCTAGCACTTTGGGAGGCTGACATGGGTGGATCACCTGAGGTCAGGAGTTCAAGACCAGCCTGGCCATCACGGTGAAACCCCATGTTAATAATAATAATTTAAAAAAATAGTAGTCCTGGCTAGGCTCATGCCTGTAATCCCAGCACTTTGGGAGGCTGAAGCGGGTGGATCACTTGAAGTCAAGGGTGTGAGATCAGCCTGGCCAACATGGCAAAACCCTGTCTCTACTAAAAATGCAAAAATTAGCCAGTTGTGGTGGCTCACCCCTACAATCCTAGCTACTCAGGAAGCTGAGACAGGAGGATCTCTTGAACCTGGGAAGCAGAGGCTGCAGCAAGCCAAGATCATGCCACTGCACTCCAGCTTGGGCGGCATAACAAGAATGTCTTAAAAATGTATATATATATAGTAGCCCTAAACAGAAGTTTTCATACATGATATAGAATTTCATTAAAAGGTTAGCACTATGTATTTCAGATATAACAAATAGTCACGTGAAGAAATATGAGAGAAAAAAATTGGTAATTTCTCCATGAAATGAATACTTTTATAATTATTCTTGAAGGAGCTAAATAATTAAAAGATGAAAAATGTGCGCCGGGCGCGGTGGCTCAAGCCTGTAATCCCAGCACTTTGGGAGGCTGAGGTGGGTGGATCACGAGGTCAAGAGATCGAGACCATCCTGGTCAACATGGTGAAACCCCATCTCTACTAAAAAACTAAAAAAAAAAAATTAGCTGGGCATGGTGGCGCGTGCCTGTAATCCCAGCTACTCAGGAGGCTGAGGCAGGAGAATTGCCTGAACCCAGGAGGCGGAGGTTGCGGTGAGCCGAGATCGCGCCATTGCACTCCAGCCTGGGTAACAAGAGCGAAACTCCGTCCCCCCCCCCCCAAAAAAAAAAAACACAACAAAAAACAAACAAACAAAGATGAAAAATGTATATGGATTACGTGACATCTTCCCCCAAAGTACAAAAAAGGAGGAAAACGAGCAGAGGGTCTCAAGAAGATCCTAAGCTGAGCTGAGTGGCTATTTTGAGAAAATAGTCGATAGGAATATTATTTTATTGTCAACTGCGTGCTGTGAAAGCCAGAGCTGAAATAATAAGGTCTAAGATGTCAAATACTAACACAGGGTGGCAAGGGGGTATTTGGGCTTGCGGGGGAGCAGGGAAGGTAAAGTTATTGGTGCCGGGTAGGTGTGTCCAAATGAAGCTGAGAGAGTGACCAAATGAGGGAAAGCAGAGAACACAGGACATACATAGTGAAACTTCAAGGGGAGGCAGAGGCAAGAAGAAGAATGGCTCAGGAAGGTTTCCGAACACCACGTTTTTTCCTCTACTATTTTCATGAAGTTATCAAGAAAGGGGCAGGGCCACAGCATAGCACAGACTCAGCAGCATTTCTTGCTTCTCAGCTCCTCCTGCCATTATCAGCTTTCCCTGTTGGCATCTATCTATGAGCCAGTCATGCTTGGGGCTTTTGAAGAGAAGCTAACTGAAAACAGCTGGACAAGGGGCCTGGAAGAAAAGCAGTTTTTTGTGTTTTTTTTTTTTTTTTTGAGACGGAGTGTCGCTCTTGTTACCCAGGCTGGAGTGCAATGGCACGATCTCGGCTCACCGCAACCTCTGCCTCCCGGGTTCAGGCAATTCTCCTGCCTCAGCCTCCTGAGTAGCTGGGATTACAGGCACGTGCCACCATGCCCAGCTAATTTTTTGTATTTTTAGTAGAGACGGGGTTTCACCATGTTGACCAGGATGGTCTCGATCTCTTGACCTTGTGATCCACCCACCTCGGCCTCCCAAAGTGCTGGGATTATAGGCTTGAGCCACCGCGCCCAGCCAGAAAAGCACTTTTTATCAATGGCAGTTCCTGACGCCATCTGCACATATCAAAGAAGAGAGAGCAAAGCGAAGCGCTCAATAGTCCTGGTGCAGTAAAACTCTACATGTTTCTGTCTCCTTGCTTCTCTTCCAAGTTTTAATTTAATGATTGATTTTTAAAAAGAAGAACTTAAAAGTTTTGCCTTTCTCTTAATTTAACTCAATTCTCTATATTTATCTCCCTCTTTTTTCCTTTTCTTTTTCTTTTTTTTTTTTTTTTTTGAGATGGAGTCTTGCTCTATTGCCCAGGCTGGAGTGCAATGGCATGATCTCAGCTCACTGCAATCTTCGCCTTCCGGGTTCAAGCAATTCTCTTGCCTCAGCCTCCCAAGTAGCTGGGATTATAGGTGTGTGCCACCACACCCAGCTAAGTTTTGTCATTTTAGTAGAGACAAGGTCTCACTGTGTTGGTCAGGCTGGTCTTGAACTCCTGACCTCAAGTGATCCTCCAGGCTTGGCCTCCCAAAGTGCTGGGAGGTGTGAGCCACTGTGCCCAGTTAATTTTTGTATTTTTAGTAGAGATGAGGTTCTGCCATTTTGGCCAGGCTGGTCTCAAACTCCTGACCTCCAGTCATCCACCCACCTCCCAAAGTGCTGGGATTACAGGCATGAGCCACTGTACCTGGCCCATTTTTATCTCTTTTTATCAGAACACTTTATTGAAGTGCACAGCAAGACAAAAAGATTAACTCAATCCACGGTGTGTATTCTTCTGTAACTAAATTTAGATCTCCACCATAATTAGATTAGCTATACACTAGGTAGTGAAACATGACATTTGGCCCTCTAAGGCCAGTTGGTTGTCAAAGAACTTGTCAATCACCTAACTTTATCCTTCTGAAATGTCGGGATCTAACCTTTAAAACATTATTTTTAATTTTGTAATAATTTTACATACAAAAACTGTATATGTAAGAAACGTACATTGGGATGCTTAGCAATAAAAAGAATACCTGTGAATTCACTGCCTAATTTAAGAACAAGGCAACAATACCATTGTGTATTTCCAACTTACCAATTTTTTTTTCTTTCTTTCTTTCTTTTTTTTTTTTTTTAAATATGGGGTTTCACCATGTTGGGCAGGCTGGTCTTGAACTCCTGACCTCAGGTGATCCACCCACCTCGGCCTCCCAAAGGGCTATGATTACAGGCATAAGCCACCACACCCAGCCACCAATTTTTTTTCATAGCTAATTCTTTTGGTAGTGTATCTCAAAAGTTTCCAGCAAACTCAAGGTCACCTAGATTTTCTGTTATCTTCTAGAAGTTTTATAGATTTACGTGTTATGTTTATGCCTATGATCCATTCTGAGTTAATTTTTGTGAAAGACTGTCAAGATTTATTTTGTTGCATGTGGATATCTAGTCATTCCAGCACCAGTCAGTGAAAAAACTCTCCTTTCTCCACTGAATTGTGTTCGCTCCTGGATGAGTTGGCTATATATTTGCGGGTCTAGTCCACAGATGTATCTGTCTATTCTTTCACCAGTGTCATACTGCTTCGATCACTGTAACATTAGAATAAGTCTTCAGGCTGGGGAGTGTCAGTCCTCCAACTTTGTTCTTCTATTTCAATATTCATGTAGGCTATTCTAGGTCTTCTTTCTGTATAAATTTTAGAAAGAGGATGTTGATATACAAAAAATAACTTGCTGGAATTTTGACTGGGATTGAGTTGAATCCATAGATCAACTTGGGAAAAACCGACATCTTCAAAATATTAAATCTTTCTATCCATGACCATGGACTATTTCTCTATTTATCCAGATGTTGGATTTCTTTCATGAAAAGTTTACAGTGTTACTCATGTAGAGCTTGTATTTTGATGCTAATGTAAATAGTGTTGTGTTTTACATTTCAAATTCCAATTGTTCATTTCTGGTATCTAGAAATACAATTGACGTTATATATTAACCTTGTATCCTGCAGGATTGCTATAATCACTTAAATTATAGGAGGTATTTTGTTGATGTTTTGAATTTTTCTACATAGACAGTCATAGCAATCTGCAAACACAATTTTATTTCTTCCTTCCGAATCAATATACGTTTTATTTACTTCCCTTGTCTTATTGCGTTAGTTAGAACCTCCAGCATGTTGTTGAATAAAACAGGTGAGAAGGAATATCCTTGTCATGTTCCCAGTTTTAGGAGGAAAGCATCTAGTGTCTCACCATCAAGTCCAATGTTAGCTATAGAGTTTCTGTAGATGTTCTTTATTAAGTTCAGGAAGTTCCTTTCTATTTCTAGTTTGTGAAAGTCTTCAGCATGAATGAGTGTTAGATTGTATAAAATGTTATTTCTGCATCTATGGATAAGATCATACAATTTTCCTTCTTTGGCCTGTTGATATGATGAATTACATTAATTGGTTTTTGAGTGTTGAACCAGCCTTGGACTAACTTCCATTCGGTCATGGTGTATATTCTTTTTCTAGATTGTTGCATTTTCTAGCTAATATTTTGTTGAGGGTCTATATTCACAAAAAATATTTGTAGTTTTCCATTCTTGTAGTTTCTTTGTCTGGTTTTCATGTTAGGATGATGCTAGCTTCATAGAATAAGTTGGAAAGTTTTCACTCTGCTTCATTTTCTGGAAAACATGATAGGCAATTGGTGTAATTCCTCCCTTAAATGTTTGGCAGAAGTTTCCAGTCAATTCATTTGTGTCAATCCAATGTGCTTTCTGTTGTGGGTGGTTACCAATAAATGATTCAACATCTTTAATAGATACAGGTTTATGCACATAATCTATTTCTCTTTGTGTAAGTTTTGGTTGATTGTGTCATCAAGAAATTGGTCCATTTCATCTAAGTTACCAAATTTGTGGCCACTGAGTTGTCAATAATATGCCTTTATTATGTTTTGAATGTCCATGAGATCCGTAGTGATGGCCATTCTTTCATTTCTAATAGCAATTTTTCTTTTCTCCCCCTTTTTTAGTTAACCTGGTTAAGAGTTTATTAGTTTTACTGGTCTTTTCAATAAACCAGCTTTGGGTTTTACTGATTTTCTCTATTGAGTTCCTGTTTCCAATGTCATTGATTTCTGTTCTAATTTTCATTAGTGCTTTTCTTCTGCTTACTATGGATTTAATTTGCTGTTTTTCTAGTTTCCTAAGGTGGAAGCTTAGACGATTGCTTTTTTTTTTTCCCCTCTTTTTTGAAATGGAGTTTCGCTCTGTCACCCAGGCTGCAGTGCAGTGGCGTGATCTCGGCTCACTGCAACTTCCACCTCCTGGATTCAAGTGATTCTCCTGCCTCAACCTCCAGAGTAGCTGGAATTATAGGCATGCATCGCCACGCCCAGAAAATTTTTGTATTTTTAGTAGAGACGGGGGGTCCTCCATGTTGGTCAGGCTGGTCTTGAACTCCTGACTTCATGATCCGCCTGCCTCAGCCTCCCAAAGTGCTAGGGATTACAGACGTGGTGATTCATTTTTATATCTTTTTTCTTCTCTAATATATGCACACAATGCTCTAAGCAGGGCTTCCACTGCATCTCACAAATGTTGGCAAGTTGTGTTTTCATTTTCATTTAGTTTAAAATATTTTTAAATTTCTCTTGAGAAATTTAAAAATTCCTTGATCCATGTATTACTTGGAACATCTCTTGATCCATGTATTACTTGGAAGTCTGTTTTGGGAATTTTCCAGGTATCTTTCTGCCATTGATTTCTAGTTTTTTTTTTTTTTTTTTTTTTGAGACGGAGTTTCGCTCTCGTTACCCAGGCTGGAGTGCAATGGCGCGATCTCGGCTCACAGCAACCTCCGCCTCCTGGGTTCAGGCAATTCTCCTGCCTCAGCCTCCTGAGTAGCTGGGATTACAGGCACGAGCCACCACGCCCAGCTAATTTTTTGTATTTTTAGTAGAGATGGGGTTTCACCATGTTGACGAGGATGGTCTCGATCTCTCGACCTCGTGATCCACCCACCTCAGCCTCCCAAAGTGCTGGGATTACAGGCTTGAGCCACCGCGCCTGGCCTGATTTCTAGTTTATTTCTTTTTTTTTTTTTTTTTTTTTTTTTTTTTTTTGAGATGGAGTTTCGCTCTTGTTAACCCAGGCTGGAGTGCAATGGCACGATCTCGGCTCACCGCAACCTCCGCCTCCTGGGTTCAGGCAATTCTCCTGCCTCAGCCTCCTGAGTAGCTGGGATTACAGGCACATACCACCATGCCCAGCTAATTTTTTGTATTTTTAGTAGAGACGGGGTTTCACCATGTTGACCAGGCTGGTCTAGATCTCTCGACCTCGTGATCCACCCGCCTCGGCCTCCCAAAGTGCTGGGATTACAGGCTTGAGCCACCGCGCCCGGTTTCTAGTTTATTTCTATTGTGGTCCAAGAACATACTTTGTATGACTTCTTTCATGTTTGTTAAGGTGTGTTTTGTGATCAAGAAAGTGATTTGTCTTGGTGAATGTTCCACATTAGTTTGAGAAGAATGTGTATTCTGCTGTTGTATGAAGTATTCTATAGATGCCAATTAGACTTAGTTGACTGATTCAATTCAACTATGTCCTTGCTGACTTTCTGCTTAATAGGCCTGTTAGTACTTTTTTGAGACAGAGTCTCACTTTGTCACCAAGGCTAGAGTGCCGTGGCATAATCTTGGCTCACTGCAACCTCTGCCTCCTGGGTTCAAGTGATTCTCCTGCCTCAGCCTCTCGAGTAGCTGAGATCACAGGCGCGCACCATCACACCAGGCTAATTTTTTGTATTTTTAGTAGAGACAAGGTTTTACCATGTTGACCAGGCTGGTCTCAAACTACTGACCTCAAGTGACCCATTTGCCTCGGCCTCTCAAAGTGTGAGGATTACAGCAGTGAGCCACCTCGCCTGGCCTGGGTCTGTTAATTACTAACTGAGGAGTGTTAAAGTCTTCCAATTCTAATAGTGGATTTGTCTGTTTCTCTTTATGATTGCATAAATTTTTGCCTCATGTATTTTGACACCAGGTTTTTAGATGCATACACATTAAGAATTGTTATGTCTTCTTGGAAAGTCGACCCCTTTATCATGATGTAATGCCCTTCCTTATCTCTGATAATTTAACTTACTCTGTAGATGCTTTGTCTGAAATTAACACAGTTCCTCCAGCTTTCTTTTGATTAGTGTTCACATAGTATAGCTTTCTCCATCCCCTTACTTCTAAAAAAATTTTACTGCGGTAAGAACACTTAACATGAGGTCTACCCTCTTAACAAATTCATAAGTGTACAACACCATGTTGTAAAGTAGAGGCACAGTGTTGAATGGCAGAACTTAAAAGTCTTGTATAACTGAGACTTTAGATCTGTTGACTAGCTACTTCCCATTTCTCCGTTCCCTACCTCCTGGAACCCACTACTCTACTCTCTACTCCCATGTGTTTCATTGTTTTTGACACTCACGTAAATAGAATTATGCAGTCTTTCTGTAACTGGCTTATTTCATTTAGAATTACATCCCCAAGATTCATCCAAGTTGTCACATAGGGCAGGATTCTAAACAATGATTTTTTAAAGGGTAGTCAAGTGAAGCACTGAGAGTGGAGAGAGAACAAAGAAATCTGTGACTGGTTGTGACCAATTAGTTGGAAACATCATCACTGCACTTGGACCAGCTTAGATTTCTTTTTTTTTTTTTAAGGCTGAATAATATTTCATTGTATGCACGCCTATAATCCCAGCACTTTAGGAGGCCAAGGCAGGAGGATCAGTTGAGGACAGGAGTTAGAGAGCAGCCTGACCAACGTGGTAAAACCCCGTGTCTACTAAAAATACAAAAATTAGCCAGGCGTGGTGGTTCGTGCTTGTAGTCCCAGCTACTTGGGTGGCTGAGGCAGAAGAATCGCTTCAACCGAGGAAGCAGAGGTTGTAGTGATGCGAGATGGCACCATAGCACTTCAGCCTGGGCTCCAAAGTGAGACTCTGTCTTAAAAAAAAAAAAAAAAAAAAAAAAAAAAAAAAAAAAAACCTCATTGCATATATATACACCATATTTTCTTTATCCATTCATTAATTGGTAGAAATTTAGGTTGCTTCCTCATCTTGGCTATTGCAAATAGTGCTGCAATGAACATAGGAATGCAGATATCTGTCTGTCCCTAGAAACCACTTTCCTCTCCTGGGTCCCTGTGGCTGTAGGGGAGGGACAACCTTCAAGATCTCTGAAATGTCTTCAAGGTCTTTCTCGAAACCATGCTCTTGATGATCTCTTCTTTCTGTACTAACTTCCTTGGCAGAAAGTCACTGGGCCACACTCTTGGTTTTCTGTCCCAAACATGTTTTTTCACTCTGTACCTGGCCAGGCTGAGAGTTTTCCAAGTCTTTTTGCCTTACTTATCTTTTGATAGTAAATTCTGCCTGTAAGTCTTGTTTTCCTTCTCACCGCTTCATGTAAGCAGTTAAAAGTGGCCAAGTAGTCTCTGCTCATTACCTAGTTCCAGAGTTGCTTCCGTATATTTAGATATTTGTTATCAACAACAACAACTCACTCGTTGGCAGCGGTTGTCTGTCTTGGTCCATTTTCTGTTGCTTAGAATACGTGAAACTAAGCAATTCATAAAGAATAAAGAAAAGGAATTCACTTCTTACTGTTCTGGAGGCTGGGAAGTCCGAGGTCAAGGAGCTGCATCTTGGCAGGGCCTTCTTGCTGGTAGAGACTCTCTGCACAGTCCCCAGGTGGCACAGGGCCTCACATGGAAACGTGGCTGAGCACGCTAGCTCAGGTCTTCCTCTTCTTAAAACACCACCAGTCTCATTCCCATGGTAATCTATTAATCCATAAACCCATTAATCCAGTAAGCCAAGAATGGGTTCATCCATTCATGAGGGCAGAACCCTCAAGATCTAATCACCTCTTAAAGTCCCCATATCTCAATGCTGCCACATTGGTGATTACACTTCAACATGAGTTTTGGATAAGGATAACTGTTCAAACAATTGCAGACTGGAAACTTGTCTACCACCTGTTTTTGTAGAACTCAGGATTTTAAAATATTTTTCAGGCTGCGCTTGGTGGCTCATGCCTGTAATCCCAGCACTTCACTTTGGGAGGCCGAGGCAGATCAATCACCTGAGGTCAAGAGTTTGAGACCAGCCTAGCCAACATGGTGAAACCCTGACTCTACTAATAATACAAAAAATTAGCCAGGTGTAGTGGCAGGCATCTGTAATCTCAGCTACTTGGGAGGCTGAGGCAGTAGAATTGCTTGAACCGAGGAGGTGGAGGTTGCACTGAGCCAAGATTGTGCCACTGCACTCCAGCCTGGGCAACAAGAGTGAAACTGTCTCAAAAACAAAACAAAACAAAACAAAAGAATTATTTTAAACAGTTGAACAAAATTGAAAGAATATTACTTCATGACAAGTGAAAACTAAATGAAAATAAAATTTTGGCTTCCATAAATAAAGTTTCATTGAAACACAGTCATGCCCATTTATTTACATATGGTGTATAACTGCTTTGATGCTATAGAAGTAGAGTTGAGTAGTTTTGACAGATCTTATGGCCCAAAATGCCTAAAATATTTATTATCTGTTTTTTTACAGAAAAAAAAAAAATCTAAGCCATGATCCATATCTCTTAACATTTCATTTTATTTTCCATGTTGTTTTCTCTCTATGCTACGTAATTTTGTCCGATTTATTTCCCAGTTTATTGTATCTTTAGCTATATCTAATCTGTTAATTTATGCATTGATTGCTTTATTTTCCTTTTCTTTCAGTAATTGGGTTTTGTTATTTTGTTTTGTTTTGTTTTTGTTTGGGACAGGGTTTCCCTCTGTTACCAGGGTTGGAGTGCAGTGGTGTGAGATGGCTCACTGCAGCCTTGACCTTCCTGGGCTTAAGCGTTCTCTCACCTCAATCTTCCGAGTAGTTGAGACCATCGGCATGTGTCACCACGCCCAGCTAATTTTTGTATTTTTTTGTAGTTTCAACATGTTGCCCAGGCTGGTCTCCAACTTTTGAGCTCCAGAAATCTACCTGCCTCAGCTTCCCAAAGTGCTGAGATTATAGGCATAAGCCACTGCACCCTGCCCAATAGTTGTATTTACCAGCCTGGAAAACAGGGTGACCTCATCTCTATAATAATAATAATAATAATAATAATAATAATAATAAAAAATCAGTTGGGCATGGTGGTATGCCAAGTCCCAGCTACTTGAGAGGCTGAGGCAGGAGGATCACTTGAGGCTGGGTGTTTGAGGCTGCAGTGAGCCATGATCATGCCACTGCATTCCAGCCTGAGAGAAGAAGTGACGGCTTGCCTCAAAAGAAAAAAAAAAGTTGTATTTTCAATTTCTAGCAGATAAAAAATTCTCTTTCTTATCTATATGGCAGGTTATGGTCATCTCTTGTTGCTCACCCATTTTTGTGATGTCATCTTCTATTTCTTTAAGCATTTTATACATATTCATTTCATATCTTGTATCTGATGATTCCATTACTTGAATTCTTTGAGGTCTAAATTTGATGTGTGCAGCCTCTGCTATTAATGACGGTTCGTTTCCTTATGCATTTGGTGATCTTTGATTGTGAGCTCATAGTTGGTAGATCTTATCTGTGGTACCACATTAAAGATACTTTGTCTAGATACCTTGTCTTTATGTTTGCTTTTGCTGAAAGCCAGGAACATGATTATAACCTGAGAGCACTAGAGCCTTCTTCCAATTTTTCAGGTCAAATTTGGGAGTCTTAGCTTCAGTTCTGCTGTCTTTCTTTATTGGCCCAAAACTATTTCTCGATTCCAACAAAATATTGGCAAGAAAACTGGCATCTGTCCTTAGGTGTACCTATCTTTTTCATGTGTATGCATCTTAACATTTATTTCAGCTCATATTGTTGTTGTTCTGGTCCTTTGGGAAAACAACATAAAATTATGGTTTTGGTTGAATCTAGACGCTTTGTAAGAGGGGACTTCTTGCTTATCCTCTTTTTTTTTTTTTTTTCTTTATGTTTTGAATGGTTCATTCTGAATCCTGGCTATCTAATCTGCCATATTGATGGAAGCAAAAGTTCATCCAGGCCAGGCGTGGTGGCTCACGAGCACGATCGGAGGCCGAGAGGGATGGATCACCTGAGGTCAGGAGTTCGAGACCAGCCTGGCCAACATGGTAAAACCTGTCTCTAAAAAAAAAAAAATGTCCTATCCAATTCTTTTTTCTGTACTTACAACTAAGTTTGTTCCCCACTTGATGGATTATCTCCTTCTCAGAACCAGGTGTGGGAATTGCTTCAACAATTTTTACCTTCCTCTGCCCTTTGTTATACACCAGTGCTTGCCTTGTTCTATAGCACTCATCTACTCCCTGAAAAGATACCCCAACTCTCAGTCAATGGTGAGGGCAGTTCCTTTTTGACTAAAGGAACACTCATTCTTCGGTTTCTTGTCAAGGACAGAATTTAGCTTGTGGCTCTTTTAAAACATTTTGGGTATCCTTCTGCTTCCTCCCATTTCTGAACACAGAAACACACGCACACACACACACACTCTCTCTCTCTCTCTCTCTCTCTCTCTCTCTCTCTGTCTCTCTCTCTCTCTCTCTCACTCGCTCTTCTCCTTCCTATTCATTTAAACATGATCGTTTTTGTTGGCATGTTTAAGTTTTTGTTCACTGACATCACTATTTCAGCTCTCTCCTGTGGAACTGCAATACTCTTTTTTGCCCTTTGGGATTCCAGAGGGTGGCTCAGAGCTAAATTCTTTTCTGCCTCCATTTGCAGCACTGGCCACATACGGTTCCATCACTTTTGAGATTGATTAGTTACTTCTGCAGCTGTTGCCATCAGTTTACCAATGGCTTTAGCTGAAGAGATAGGCATATGAAAATACTTTGCAAATTGTAAAGCCTTCTACAATGCTAAGGGCTATTCAGGCATAAGGTAAACACTGTAATTTAGGCTTCAGCAGAGGCAAATGCCCCTGACTTTGATTATGCAGAAGAAAGTGTCTTAAAGGCTTCTGAAGCTGAAAAGTGGTCTATACAGAAAGAGAAGTAGGAAATAGAGCACCCAGTTTAGAAGATGCTGCCAACGTGACTCTTCCTCCATCTGAATAGGCAAATCCATTTTAATCTAATACTAAAGACAAACACTCTTCTTAGTGGTATCCATCTCTGCCATTTGCTATTGTGCCATAGGCTAAGAGTATAATGACCGCCATGCATCGTGAAACATAGTTTGGAAGAGTAGAAGCAACTACAGGGCTGGTAGAGATTATAAACAGGGATCTCCCAGAAGTTCAAGCTAATTCAAAAATAATTAATTAATCATGACAGCCAGCCTATGGTTCCAGGGATAAGACTGGGAATAGGCAGGTTTCTGATGTGCATATCTCAGTAGGGAACTAAGAGATCTTATAGACACAGCAGAAAAACCATTGGACTAAGAATCTGGAGACTGTTCTTGGCAAAAGAAAAATTAGACTGGACACGATGGCTCACACCTGTAATCCTAGCACTTTGGGAGGCCAAGGCGGGTAGATCACAAGGTCAGGAGGTTGGGACCAGTCTGACCAACAAGGTGAAACCCCATCTCTACTAAAAATATAAAAATTAGCTGGGCATGATGGCATGCGCCTGTAATCCCAGCTCCTTAGGAGGCTGAGGCAGAAGAATTGCTTGAACTCAGGAGGCAGAGGTTGCAGTGAGCCAAGATGGCACCATTGCATTCCAGCATGGGTGACAGAGCAAGACTTTGTCTCCAAAAAAAAAGAAGAAGAAGAAAGAAAGAAAAATTAATCACAGTGTTGTCCCTTGATGAAACCAGCTCCTTTCTGGGTGCAAGGTGGCCTTCTAACTCAGACCCTGTGATTCTTTGATCATTACCAGTTGACATGCTTTTGCCTGAGTTGAAAAGCTAAATCTTCGCTACTGTTTTTGGTTTGTTGGTTTATCTCAATTCCCTGGGTTTTAATATCCGTGTCACTATACAGTAGTGTCACGTCAACCACATAGTTGATGTAGGGAAGAGAAGATACAGCCTGTCCTTCGCCAAGGCACTAACTCTATTCTGTTATACGAAATACACCAAAGCCCGAAAACATAATAGAAGCAAGCCTGGAGTTTCCAGTGTTGCTTCTGAGGCAAGTCTCTGATTACCTGCAGCTTTGTCCCTCCTCTGCTTTCCACCGCACTTGCAAAACACTTCAGCATTAGGAACTCCAGAGCTTTTTGATAGTGCTCTTCACACACCGAAAGCATAATAGTGCCCGGCGCGGTCGCTCACGCCTGTAATCCCAGCACTTTGAAAGGCTAAGGTTGGTGGATCACCTGAGGTCAGGATTGCCAGACCAGCCGGGCCAACATGGTGAAACACCATCTCTACTAAAAATACAAAAACAAGCTGGGCGTGGTAGCAGGTGCCTGTAATCCCCAGCTACTCAGGAGGCTGAGGCAAGATAATCGCTTGAACCTGGGAGGCGGAGGTTGCAGTGAGCTGAGATTGGGCCACTGCGCTCCAGCCTGGGTGACAGAGCCAGACTCCGTTTCAAAAAAAAAAAAAAGCGTAATAGTAGCGCCTGGTGTTTCAAACATTTTTGATACATTCTGTTTGTCTTTCAGTCTTCCAAGTCCTAGATTTAGGGGCATAATGAGAAAGGCTTGCAGTATTGTGTTCTACGGAACACTGCAGCTGTCTGCTGAGTGTCACTGCCTTAGCTTCTGATTGACTCCAGGCTGATTAAGTCTATGTAGTGAGTGCAGGAAGTCTTCTTAATATCCCGGGGTATGACCTACAATTTAAGTTTGTCTTTTCCCTTCATATCACAGTTATAGTTTAGATCTAGATTGGGGCTCCCCCGGCTCCTTGATCCTGGAAAGGGAATCCACTGGTTTCTTTTGAGTCATGCCAACTTGAGAGTCATCTCCAAGCGCTCTTGCCTTCAGATGTGCAGGCATGGGCTGGGAAGTGCTCCAAACCACCCAGATCAGGACCTCGGTGGCTCTGTAGAGCTTTCCAGTGGCAAGGCTGCATCTGCCTCCCATTTCCATTCTGCCTCTAACCATCTGTGCTTCGAATTCTTCCAAAAATGGCTTCAGTCAGAAAAAATAGCTCATTCGAGGTCTGGCCTTCCGGTGTGCTTCCCCTAGCTAAAACTTGATTCTCCCCTAAAGCTAGACTGCAAACTTCCTCTTCCTGACAGGACCTAGGCCTTTTGAAATTTGGACTCCAGTACTTAGAACAGCTGTTGGCATCCAGTAATCACTTTATATTCATGCAAAGAGTGACTGAACCTGTTTCCCTTAATGGCCACTGAATCACTGAATACAATTCACTTTTCTGTGTTAGTGTTTTTTTTTTTTTTGAGACGGAGTTTCGCTCTTGTTACCCAGGCTGGAGTGCAATGGCGCGATCTCAGCTCACCGCAACCTCTGCCTCCTGGGTTCAGGCGATTCTCCTGCCTCAGCCTCCTGAGTAGCTGGGATTACAGGCAAGCACCACCATACCCAGCTCATTTTTTTGTTATATTTAGTAGCGACGGGGTTTTACCATGTTGACCAGGATGGTCTCGATCTCTCGACCTCGTGATCCACACGCCTGGGCCTCCCAAAGTGCTGGGATTACAGGCGTGAGCCACCGCGCCCGGCCCTCTGTGTTAGTCTTATATGCTATTTCTCAGTATTACTAGGACTGATACTGATTTCTTCTTCCCTCCTTCCCTTCCTCCATCTCTCCACTCCCTTCCTCACTTCCATGAGATCTCCCTACTGAAACTCACTGGTAAATTTTCCCCAGAGTGAAACCCATTTCTAAAACAGTACTTTGGGTTAAGTTCTAAATTATAAAATATTCATAATACCCTATTCCTATATCAACTTTAAAAAAATTTATTATTATTTTTTTTTATGGAGACCCTTTCTGTAGCCCAGGCTGGAGTGAAATGGCATGATCTCGGCTCACTGCAACCTCTGCCTCCCAGGTTCAAGCAATCCTCCTGCCTCAGCCTCCCAAGTTGCTGGCATTACAGGCAACTGTCTCCACACCTGGCTATTTTTTTTTGCATTTTTAGTAGCGATGGGATTTCACCATGTTGGCCAGACTGGTTTTGAACTCCTGACCTCAGGTGATACACCCGCCTAGGCCTCCCACAGTGCTGGAATTACAGGCATGAGCTACATGCCCAGCCAACATCAACTTTTTAAAGAATGCAGCACTACATGGTTGATGCAATTTCATCTTGTCTACATTTTTCAATTAGCAATAATCATGCCTCATTGGCTACAATACTGCCACGGTGTAAAGCTTGTCTACATTTTTAATTTTTGCTATTTATTTTTTTAATTGCATTTTAGGTTTTGGGGTACATGTGAAGAACATGCAAGACTGTTGCATAGTACACACATGGCAGTGTGATTTGCTGCCTTCCTCCCCATCACCTATATCTGGCATTTCTCCCCATGCTATCTCTCCCCAACTCCCCACCCCCTGCTGTCCCTCCCTTATTTCCCCCCAACAGACTCCAGTGTGTGATGCTCCCCTCCCTGTGTCCATGTGTTCTCATTGTTCAATACCCAACTAAGAGTGAGAACATGTGGTGTTTGATTTTCTGTTCTTGTGTCAGTTTGCTGAGAATTATGGTTTCCAGGTTCATCCATGTCCCTACAAAGGACATGAACTCATCGTTTTTGATGGCTGCATAGTATTCCATGGTGTCTATGTGCCACATTTTCCCTGTCCAGTCTATCATCAATGGACATTTGGGTTGGTTCCAGGTCTGTGCTATTGTAAACTGTGCTGCAGTGAACATTCATGTGCATGTGTCCTTATAGTAGAATGATTTATAATCGGTTGGATATATACCCAGTAATGGGATTGCTGGGTCAAATGGGATTTCTATTTTTAGGTCCTTGAGGAATCGCCACACTGTCTTCCGCAATGGTTGAACTAATTTACACTCCCACTAACAGTGTAAAAGTGTTCCTATTTTCCTATTTCTCCACACCCTCTCTAGCATCTGTTGTCTCCAGAATTTTTAATGATCGCCATTCTAACTGATGTGAGATGGTATCTCAATGTAGTTTTGATTTGCATTTCTCTAATGACCAGTGATGATGAGCATTTATTCATATGTTTGTGGGCCTCCTGTATGTCTTCTTTTGTAAAGTGTCTGTTCGTGTCCTTTGCCCACTTGTGAATGGGCTTGTTTTTTTCTTGTAAATCTGTTATAGTTCTTTGTAGATTCTGGATATCAGCCCACTGTCAGATGGATAGATTGCAAAAATGTTTTCCCATTCTGCTGGTTGCCGATTCACTCTAATGACAGTTTCTTTTGCTGTGCAGAAGCTGTGGAGTTTGATTAGGTCCCACTTGTCTGTTTTGGCTTTTGTTGCCAATGCTTTTGGTGTCATGAAGTCCTTGCCTACACCTATGTCCTGAATGGTATTGCCTAGGTTTTCTTCTAGGGTTTTTATGGTGTTAGGTCTTATGTTCAAGTCTTTAATCCATCTGGAGTTAATTTTAGTCTAAGGTGTCAGGAAGGGGTCCAGTTTCTGCTTTCTGCACGTGGCTAGCCAGTTTTCCCAACACCATTAATTAAACAGGGACTCCTTTCCCCATTGCTTGTTTTTGTCAGGTTTGTCAAAGATCAGATGGTTGTAGATGTGTGGTGTTGCCTCCAAGGCCTCTGTTCTGTTCCACTGGTCTATATCTCTGTTTTGGTACCAGTACTATGCTGTTTTGATTACTATAGCCCTGTAGTATAGTTTGAAGTCTGGTAGTGTGATGCCTCCTGCTTTGCTTTTTTTTTTTTTTTTTTTTTTGCTTAGAATTGACTTGGCTTTGCAGACTCTCTTTTGGTTCCATATAAAGTTTAAGGTGTTTTTTTCCAGTTCTGTGAAGAAGGTCATTGGTAGCTTGATGGGGATAGCATTGAATTTGTAAATTACTTTCGGCAGTATGGCCACTTTCAAGATATTGATCCTTCCTAACCATGAGCACGGAATGTTTTTCCATCTGTTTGTGTCCTCTCTTATTTCCTTGAGCAGTGGTCTGTAGTTCTCCTTGAAGAGGTCCTTTACATCCTTTGTTAGTTGTATTCCCAGGTATTTTATTCTTTTTGTAGCAATTGTGAATGGGAGTTCATTCTTGATTTGGCTCTCTTTAAGTCTGTTATTGGTGTATAGGAATGCTTGTGATTTTTGCACATTGATTTTGTATCCTAAGACTTTCCTGAAGTTGCTTATCAGTTTCAGGAGATTTTGGGCTGAGACGATGGGGTCTTCTAGATATAGAATCATGTCATCTACAAATAGAGACAATTTGACTTCCTCCTTTCCTATTGGAATACCCTTTATTTCTTTTTCTTGCCTGATTGCTCTGGCTAGAACTTCCAATACTATATTGAATAGCAGTGGTGACAGAGGGCATCCTTGTCTAGTGCCAGATTTCAAAGGCAATGCTTCTAGTTTTTGTCCATTCAGTATGATATTGGCTGTTGGTTTGTCATAAACAGCTTTTATTATTTTGAGATACGTTCAGTCAATACCTAGTTTATTGAGGGTTTTTAGCATAAAGGGCTGTTGTATTTTGTCAGAGGCCTTTTCTGCATCAATTGAGATAATCATGTGGTTTTCGTCTTTGGTTCTGTTTATGTGGTGAGTTACATTTATAGACCTGCATATGTTGAACCAGCCTTGCATCCCTGTGATAAATCCTACTTGATCATGATGGATAAGCTTTTTGATGTGCTGTTGCAATTGGTTTGCCAGTATTTTATTGAAGATTTTTGCATCTATGTTCATCATGGATATTGGCCCGAAGTTTTCTTTTCTTGTTGAGTCTCTGCCGGGTTTTGGTATCAGGATGATGTTGGTCTCATAAAATGATTTAGGAACGGTTCCCTCTTTTTGGATTATTTGGAATAGTTTCAGAAGGAATGGTACCAGCTCCTCTTTATATGTCTGTTAGAAATTGGCTGTGAATTCGTCTGGACCTGGGCTTTTTTTTGGTTGGTAGGCTCTTAATTGCTGCCTCAACTTCAGACCTTGTTATTGGTCTATTCAGGATTTCGACTTCTTCCTAGTTGGGAGGCTTATTCCTTCTTCTTCGGCTTGGGAGGATGCAGGTGTCCAGGAATTTATCCATTTCCTCCAGGTTTACTAGTTTATATGCATAGAGATGTTTGTATTAATCTCTGATGATGGTTTGTATTTCTGTGGAATCTGTGGTGATATCCTCTTTATCATTTTTTATTGCATCTATTTGATTATTCTCTCTTTTCTTTTTTATTAATCTGGCTAGTGGTCTATTTTGTTGATCTTTTCAAAAAACCAGCTCCTGGATTTATTGATTTTTTGAAGGGTTTTTTGTGTCTCTATCTTCTTCAGTTCTGCTCTGATCTTAGTTATTTCTTGCCTTCTGCTAGGTTTTGAGTTTTTTTGGGCTTGCTCCTCTAGCTCTTTCAATTTTGATGATAGGGTGTTGATTTTAGATCTTTCCTTGCTTCTCATGTGGGCATTTATCGCTATATATGTCCTCTAGACACTGCTTTAAATGTGTCCCACAGATTCTGGTATGATGTGTCTTCATTCCCATTGGTTTCAAAGACTTTTTTTTTTTTTTTTTTTTTTTTTTGAGACGGAGTTTCGCTCTTGTTACCCAGGCTGGAGTGCAATGGCGTGATCTTGGCTCACCGCAACCTCCGCCTTCTGGGTTCAGGCAATTCTCCTGCCTCAGCCTCCTGAGTAGCTGGGATTACAGGCACACGCCACCATGCCCAGCTAATTTTTTGTATTTTTAGTAGAGACGGGGTTTCACCATGTTGACCAGGATGGTCTTGATCTCTTGACCTCGTGATCCACCCGCCTCGGCCTCCCAAAGTGCTGGGATTACAGGCTTGAGCCACCGCACCTGGCCTTCGAAGAACATCTTTATTTCTGCCTTCATTTCATTGTTTATCCAGTCAACATTCAAGAGCCAGTTGTTCAGTTTCCATGAAGCTCTGCAGTTCTAAGTTAGTTTCTCAATTCTAAGTTCTAACTTGATTGCACTGTGGTGTGAGAGACTGTTTGTTATGATTTCCATTCTTTTGCATTTGCTGAGGAGTGATTTACTTCCAATTACGTGGTCAATTTTAGAGTAGGTGTGATGTGGTGCCGAGAAGAACGTATATTCTGTGGATTTGGGCCGGAGAGTTCTGTAAATGTCTATTAGGTTTGCTTGGTCCAGGTCTGAGTTCAAGTTCTGGATATCCTTGTTAATTTTCTGTCTCGTTGATCTGTCTAATATTGACAATGGGGTCTTAAAGTCTCCCACTATTATTGTGTGGGAGTCTAAGTCTCTTTGTAAGTCATTAAGAACTTGCTTTATGTATCTGGGTGCTCCTGTATTGGGTGTGCATATGTTTAGGACAGTTAGCTCTTCTTGTTGCATTGATCCTTTTACCATTATGTAGTGTTCTTCTTTGTCTCTTTTGATGTTTGTTGGTTTAAAGTCTATTTTATCTGAGATGAGAATTGCAACTCCTACTTTTTTTTTGCTCTGCATTTGCTTGGTAAATCTTCCTCCATCCCTTTATTTTGAGCCTTTGTGTATCCTTGCATGTGAGATGGGTTTCCTGGATATGGCACACTGATGGGTTTTGGCTTTTTATCCAATTTGTCAGTCTGTGTCTTTTGATTGGTGCATTTAGCCCATTTACATTTAGGGTTAATATTATTATGTGTGAATTTGATCCTGCCATTTTGATGCTAGCTGGCTTTTTTGCTCGTTAGTTGATGCAGTTTCTTCATTGTGTTGATGCTCTTTACCAAATGTGAGTCTGAGGTCTCCTTTATGAGGTGACTCTTTGGATATACGGGGGTCAGGGAGCTGCTTGAGGAGACAGTCTGTCCTTTATTGGAGCTCAAGTGCTGAGCTGTGAGCTCTGTTGTTCATTCAGAGCTGCTGGGCAGGTACGTTTAAGTCTGCTGCAGCTGAACTCATAACCCCCCCTTTTTGTCCCCCAGGTGCTCTGTCCTGGGGAGTTAGGGCTTTATTTACTTGTTTCTGTTGTGCTGCTGCCTTTTTTCAGGGCTGCCCTGCCCAGTGAAGAGGCAGCCTAGTCACTGTCTGCCTGCAGAGGCTTTGCTGAGCTGCTGTGGGCTCCGCCCAGCTGCCCTGTGAACTTCCCTGCAGTCCTGTTTATATGGGTATAGTTAGAACTGCCTTGGCAATGGCGGCCCACCTCTATAGTGGCGGACTGTCTCTGTAATAGCAGGCTGCCTTGGCAATGGCGGGCTCCCTCAGCAATGGTGGACTACCTTGGTAGTGGGGGAGTGCCTTGGTAATGGCAGATGCCCCTCCCCCACAGAGCTGGACTGTCCCCGGTTCAGCTGTGCTTGCTGTGGAACTTTCCGTCCAGAGCATTTCAGATCGCTGTTTTTTTGTGGGGGTGGAACCAGCTCAGCCTGATCACCTGGCTCCCTGCCTCAGAGCATATTTTTTTTTTTTAGTTGAACTGTTGACTGTCTCCCAGATGTTCCAGTCGCCTGTTTAAAAGGTGCTGGGATCTGTGTGATTTCCCTTGTGGTGACCCACTGCACCTGAGCTGGCTGAAACAGCAGTGCTGAGATTTGTGGCGCTTTTTTGCCTGGGAATCTCCTGGCCTGGCTCCCTGTTTCAGTCCCCTTTTCTGGCAGTTGAATGGGCAACTCTGTCTTCCCAGAGCTCCAATCGCCAGCTAAAACAGTGCCTGGACCTGTGTATTTTGTATGGAGAACTGCCGTGCTGGGGTGCCGGCAAAACAGCCGCTCCAGCTGAAACAGCCACGCAGGCCTTAGCTGCACTGGCGACCCATGGGGCTCCTCTCCCTGGGAATCTCCTGTTCTGTGGGCAACAAAAATCCATCTGGAAATGCGGCGTCCACTCACCCTCCGCACTTTCGCTGGGAGTTCCAATCCTGAGCTGCTCCTAATCGGCCATCTTGGATTCATCCCCTATTTATTTATTTATTTGAGATGGAGTCTCACTCTGTCCCCTAGGCTGGATTGCAGTGGCATGATCTCGGCTCACTGCAACCCCCACTTCCCAGGTTCAAGTAATTCTCCTGCCTCAGCCTCTTGAGTAGCTGGGATTACAGGTGCACAGCACCAGGCCCAGCTAATTTTTGCATTTCGGGTAGAGACAGTGTTTTACCATGATGGTCAGGCTCGTTTCAAACTTCTGACCTCAACTGATCCACCCACTTTGGCCTCCCCACGTGCTAGGATTACAGGTGTGAATCACTGCACCCGGCCTCATCTACATTTTTACATTGCTTTTGTAGATGGGCAGTTCTTGTTTTATTTGCTACTTTTTTCCCCCCATCAGTAGTCTATCTAAAAGAAGGAATGTGTCTTTATACTGTTTGGTTTAGCTTTTGTCACTGGCTTTTATCACTATAGGCTTGGCTACCTGCTGATCAAATATGCAGATCCCTGGGTAGGACAGCAGCTATATTGGATGACAGAAGTCAGGTTCCCAAACTTTGGGTAAACAGGAGTCGACATGGAACTAAAGATGATGAATGCAAAAGTGCAAATCAACAAAGCAAAGCAAAATAAATATAAGATGAGGAAGATGAGGAAGATGAGGACACCACATGGGAAAAAGCCTTTGAGCTGACACTGTGTGTGGCCTTTGGGTATTAAAAAAAATATTTTTTAAACTTCGGACTGCTCATCTGCAAAATAATCTTTCGTTCAAATATTTATGAAGTGCTTATTTGCAAGGCATTACTCCAGGAACTGGGGGCACAATAACGAACAATACAAAGCCCCATCCCTCTCCTCACTGAGCTTACATTCTGGAAGGGGAGAAAGAGAATACATATACAATATGAGGTAGTGATGTCCGCGGTGTCTCACGCCTGTAATCCTAGCACTTTGGGAGGCTGAGGCAGGCGGATCGCCAGAGGTCAGGAGTTCAAGACCAGCCTGACCAACATGGAGAAACTTTGTACAAAATTAGCTGGGCGTGGGTGGTGGTGTGTAAGTGTAATCCCAGTTCCTTGGGAGGCTGAGGCAGGAGAACTGCTTGAACCCGGAAGACAGAGGTTGCAGTGAGCCAAAATGTTGCCATTGCACTCCAGCCTGGGCAACAAGAGCAAAACTCATCTCAAAAACAAGCAAACAAACAGACAAACCAACCAACCAAAATAGAATACTCATATAAAGCACTTAAAACAGTACCTGGCATTCCAATAGCCTAAAAGTAGAAACAGCCCAAATATTCATCCGCTGATGAATGATGAAACATGGCGTGTCCACACAATGGAATATTATTGCGGCATAAGAAGGAATAAAGTAGCAATACATGCTATAACCTGGATGAACCCCGAATGTTTTGCTAAGTGAAAGAAGTTAAACAGAAAAGGCCACAAGTTGCATGATTCCATTTATAGGAAACGTCCAGAACAGCTGAATCCACAGGGACAAAAAAAGCAGACAGCAGGGACTGCAAGGTGTCGGGGAGAGGAAGGAACTGCTTTATGGACAGACGCAAGGTTAAGGTTTCTTTTGGAGTGACAGAAATGTCTTCTGGAGCCAGACAGAAGTGATGATTATACAACCCTGTGGATGTTATCAAATGTTACTAATGGTAAACTTTGTTATGAGAATTATACCACATAAGAATATATATATTTTTATAGCAAAACAAACAAAACTGCCTCTTTAACAGGAAATCACCTAAGTAAATTATTAAATACATTTTTAGGCCGGGCACAGTGGCTCATGCTTGTAATCCCAGCACTTCTAGGAGGCTGAAGAGGGTGGATCACCTGAGGTCAGGAGTTCAAGACCAACCTGGCTAAGATTGTGAAATCCTATTTCTACCAAAAATACAAAAATTAGCCAGAAATGGTGGTGGGTACCTGTAATCCCAGCTACTTGGGAGGCTGAGGCATGAGAATTGCCTGAACCTGGGAGGCAGAGCTTGCAATGAGCCAAGATTACTCCATTCCACTTCAGTCTGGGCAGCAGAGCAAAACTCCATCTAAAAAAAAAAAAAAATTTTTTTTAATAAAAAAATCTGGAATGCCATGCAGCTTTTGAAGAGCATGAACATGACCCATAAGTACTAACATGGACAAATGTCTGATATAGTGATAAAAAGCTTCATAACAACGTATATGGTATGACTTATGTTAAATCATGTTAAAACACACATGCTCACCTGTAATCCCAGTGCTTTTGGAGGCTGAGATGGGAGGATTGCTTGAGGACAGGAGTTTGAGGCCAGCCTGGGCAACATTACAAAACCTCATCTCCACAAAAATAGAGAAAAGTAGCCAGGGTCAGTGTGCACACCTATTAGTCCCACCTAGTCAGGAGGAGGCTGAGACGGGAGGATCACTGGAGCCCAGGAGTGTGAGGCTGCAGTGACTGAAGATAGCTGCCACTGTACTCAAACCTGGGCAAGAGTGAGATCCTGCCTCTAAAACAAAAACAAAAAAAATAGGTTGGGCGCAGTGGCCCACGCCTGTAATCCCAGCACTTTGGGAGGCTGAGGTGGGTGGATCACCTAAGGTCTCGAGTTTGAGACCAGCCTGGCCAACATGGTGAAAACCCATCTCTACTAAAAATAGAAAAATTAGCCAGGTGTGGTGGCAGGCACCTGTAATCCCAGCCACTTGGGAGGCTAAAGCAGGAGAATCACTTGAACTGGGGAGGCAGAGGGTACAGTCAGCTGACATTGTGCCATTGCACTCCAGCCTGGGTGACAGAGCAAGGCTCTGTCTCAAAAAAAGGAAAATAAAATATACATGTTCATGCACAGATGTGTCTAGAAAATGACTGGAAGGATAATACAAGAAAACTGAGATGGTGGTCATCTCTGGGGTGAATAGCTTAGCGGGCAGGTAATGTTGCCCCTCTTTTTTTTTTTTAAACTTCATACCGTTCTCAATTAATTTTGTGTGTGCACAATATATAGCACTTTGGGGTTTTTAAAGGGTAAGTTCAGAGTTAATAGTGTGACATGGTAATCAAAAAATCCAAATCTGCTCCTAGGTGGCATTACTAGAAATGCAGAATTTAGAAGCTGGGAGGTAATTACCAGATTTCAGAATTAGATGTATTGGCTCTATAACCCTTATGAAGAGTCAAACTTGTCACTTTCTCAGTGTTAAGACTTCTCTGGTGTCTGGGAGCGGTTTCTGCACATGGTCACAGAGACAAGACAAGTTCCGCTTCACAGAGTGCAGAGCACACCAGCAGTGGTTACCCAAGTAATTTGCTCAGCGTTCTCAGAATCCCAAACACCATGTAGGCAAACGATGTTTTAAGCTTTTGCTAAGCCTTTCTCCTTAACTTGTTAAAGAATGCTTTAAAAATTTCAATTAATAGGCTGGACACGGTGGTTCATGCCAGCACTTTGGGAGGCCGAGGCAGTCGGATCACCTGAGGTCAGGAGTTTGAGACCAGCCTGGCCATCACGGTGAAACTCCACGTCTAATGAAAATACAAAACTTAGCCGGTTGTGATGGCATCTCTACCAAAGGGTGTCTGCAATCCCAGCTACTCGGGAGGCTGAGGCAGGTGAGTCATTTGAACCTGGGAGGCGGAGTTTGCAGTGAGCCGAGATTGCGCCACTGCACTCCAGCCTGAACAAGAGTGATCGACTCTGCCAAAAAAAAAAAAAAAAAAAAATTCAATTAAGAGGAGCATAATATTAAAGAAAATCCATCCACAAGCCTGAACTCTTAAAAAAAATCATTTTATTGATCCTTTACCATACAAAATTTATTCAAATTACACCCATTTGAAGTGGTAAGATCACAGCTAGAGAACAGGTCACCCTGTAACAAATCTATTTACAAAATCCATCATAAAAGCTTTTTTTGTTGTTGTTTTTTACATTATATTACATGTTTTCTTTTTTAAACTAGCATACAACACAAAGCTAAACTGATTAGTAGTTTGACTCCCAGTTTTGGGAGAAATACTTCCTTTTTACAAAATCACGTACCCCGTAGGAAAAGAAATTCCCACACCCTGACGACTGCCACGCGACTTACTCTGCAAGCCATCTTCCTTCAAATCCCTCCTTCTCATACACACGAGTTGTCATGCACACACTGAATTCCTATTTTCTTTTTCCTGAAAGCTTAAGCTTTAAATACTGCAATTTTATTTACAGATCTACACGTACAACAAAAATGAAAACAAGAACCACAACAAAGAACAAAAAAAAAAAAACAAAAACAAAACCACACTCTTAAAAAAATTACAAACCAGCTAGAAAGTATTCTGGCAGTGTTTACAAATTAATTGCTATTTCTGTACAAAACTGCTAAATAATGAACATGTGAGTAGACTACCACCAACTTAAATAAAACAATTGCTATGCACAACTCTGTACATATAAACACATACCTAACACTGTTTGACAGCTCGTGTTGCCTTTTATACATTTTATTTTCTAAGGCTCACACAGTCATAATTCGCACACTTGTAACTTTTAGCCATTTCGTGTGTGAGCTTTTAATAGCAGCAACTCAATGGTACCAGGAAACCTGCATACTTTGTACTTAAAGTAACACGAATACTATAGTACTAACCCACATTGTGTGCCGGATACTAAGTCAAAAAGAAAATGACTTAATGAAAACAGAATACAGTATGGACATCTAATTAATGTACACCAGTTAAGCCCAGTAACTGGAAAAAAAAAAAAAAATCTATGCATGAAGGAACTTTCAAGACTTATTAGTATTCCTTTCATTTCTAAAACAATAAATACGGCATGACATTATGAAAAATTTCAACAAAACACACAACAATCTAGCCAGGTGAGCTCAGTCTTTAGACTTTGGAAAAAATCAGCTTTGTGCAGCTGGCAAAGAGAATTACACAAAGCTGGAAGCAGAGGCAGCTAACCAGATGAGATAAATATGGGAAATGGGGAAAAGCTTGGCATAAATGGTTTCCCATACAGGAAAAAACCCCACAGTGCATTTCCAGTAGGCACTTAACACAAAGCTCCCTCTCCCTCCCCCACCCCAACGCTTCATCTCGGACCACACCGACATTCGGTACCAAGTCGTGTGTGTGAGGGGAGGAGGCCAGGGATGGAGGCTGAAGAAGAAAAAAGGAAGATCGTCTGCACCTTTGTTTTTCTTCCCAAACATACACCCACGCATACCCACACAAAGAGTTTAAAGTGCTGGTGTCATCTGTCTTGACCCCACCACCACTTTGCATATTGTGGAAATCTACCTGGAGTAAACTGGCTGGGGCTCTTGTGGTTTTTTTGTTCGTGTGTTTTTTTTGTTTTGTTTTTTGTTTTTTTTCCCTAAGGGACATTTTCAATTCAATTAAACATATGAGTTGAGTGCCTACTACGTGCCTCCCACTGGGTCAGGCACATAGCATTTCAATCTAACAGTTCATTTTGAGGTTTGTTCTTGATCTGACTCCCTCATTCCCGCAGTCCTCGGCATCCAAGCAACGGACCAGAGATACCATGCCATATTCCCCGGGGAGATGGGACTGCCACCTGCCCGAGGGAAAGCCATTCTTGGACGTAACTGGTAGGATTTGCAGCTGACACAAAGCCTCCAACTTGGGACACCATTCCTGAAGACTAAAGCGGAAGATGCCCTGGCATTCTTTTGCTTCATTTTCTGCGTTCCCGACTTCCCTTGGTCCAACTTACTCCTTCACAGAGGAAGGGGAACGGGGTCTGGCCAGAACTATTCCAGCCCCCGACACAGTGGGAGCTCCCTGTTCCTGCCAGCTTAAGGAAATGCCACTCACACAATGGGGGTGCCTTTCTCCCTAGAGGCCTCTCCATCTGACCCCATCCTGAGAAGTGGTCTCCCTGAGTGCGGTGTAAGAGAGCCCTTTCCCCGGTCACAGGGGCCCGGGAAACCCAAGGATGGAGGGACCCATGCCTGCTGCTCCTTGGGGCTGTCACGTCATCTGACCTGGTTCTCCTTTCCAATGGACACCCATGTCAGCGAGCCCCAGGACTGACTCGCTCCAAGCTCCCCCTCCTGGGAACGGAAGCACGATGGGACGATGCTCCTTGCAGAGGCCGGTAAACCTCAGATCACACAGGTTTAGATGCTCTGATCAGTAGAGGCTCTCTCCCTCTGCTTATGTTATGTGAATTTGCAAAAACCGCTTCAGAGTAAACAATTAAATTGAAAGGGTGATGGGTGCCACAGGAATGCTTAAACGGCAGCTAAAAGAACAAGAAGTCTAAACCAATCCACAAAGAACTAAGTAGGCAATTGCTACAAATCAACTGGCAACACAAATACACTGGGGACGGGGGGACGGGGGGACGGGAGTGGTTCATGGAGACAGGAAAATCCACAACAGCTCAGAGTGGCAGAACTCTACTAGTCTTCTGTATCTGCAACAAGGACATTTGAAAACAGGTTCTCCATCCAGAAGGCTGTGGAGGCTTTCTTGACCTCCTACCGGGACACACAGTTCATAGCTTACACAGAATTATGACAGTAATTTCAATATTCCTAAGAAGAGCTGAAGAAATCCGTTTCATACTTTTGCATGACTTCAAGTTTGCATTTGCTGCAGTTCCATTCCATCTTAGCAGACCCCAAAGACATGCATTCTGCAGAGAAGGCACGGCTTGAAATGCTATTAAGGAAGAGTGCTGTTTCCCAGTGGGCCAGGTGGCCAGACCCCATTCTACAGCCCATCCGTCAGGCACAGCAAGCCAATCTGGGAAGGAAGGAGGAAGGAAAAGTCGGGGTGAGAGACACCTGATTGCACATTTTCTCACTTGCTGACTTAGCCAGGAGATCGCGGAGCCTGGAGCAAAGCAAGGCTCTCCCAAGGGAGCCTGCAACTGTGCGTTTAGACACTTTGTTTATTAATTTAAAAAAAAAAACAATTCACTAAAATGTCAGCTTTCTTCTGAAGTTTGTGGTTTACTTCATGATACTCTCTTGGAGGAAGAAGGTAGGAGGGGACAACACTGTATGACAGATGTTCTGGTTCCATGATAAAAAAATACCGGTGTGTAAGGAGAGTTCACACAAAGTGTGATCAGCTACACATGAAGTCTTCCACCAGTGGGAGCTTTTCCAAATCATAAGCTTCAAAGAGATCGCTGATGCCTTCCTCCTCCCCCAGGCTCAGGAGATAGTCCTCTTGCAGCAGGGGAGGCAGTAAGTTCACGAACGGCCCTTCTAGGCTGGAAGGAATTTGGTCCTCAGTCTGCTGTAAGAGGTTGGATGGGGAGGCCAGAGGAGAAAGGTTTCCCATAGAAATGGAGCAATCGCTATGTCCTGAGTTGGTTGAAGCCAAGTCTGAAAGGAAAACATTGGTGGAAACAAAAAATAAGTTAGAAAAATCAAATGAATTTTTCTGGAAGAATGTATATGTTGCTGTCAGAAAAAAAGCATGCACTTTCTGCTAATAACAACGATGCGATGACCTTGTGATGCAGATCACCTTTTAGGCTAACAGGTACAAAAAAGTCCTTGTCAGCACCCCGCCTTTTATTTTTGAGACAGGGTCTTGTTCTGTCAGCTGGAGTGCACTGGTGTTATCATGACTCACTGTAGTCTTGAACTCCTGGGCTCAAGGGACCCTCCCACCTCAGCCTCCCAAGTAGCTGGGACCACAGGTGTGAGCCACCAAGCCTGGGTCATCTTTGTATTTTTCTTTTTTTGAGACGGAGTTTCATTCTTGTTACCCCAGCTAGAGGGCAATGGCACAGTCTCAGCTCACTGCAATACCTGCCTCCCAGGTTCAAGCGATTCTCTTGCCTCAGCCTTCCGAGTAGCTGGGATTAGAGGCACCAGAGAGCATACCCAGCTAATTTTTGTATTTTTAGTAGACAGGCGGTTTCACCATGTTGGCCAGGCTGGTATCGAACTCCTGATCTCAGGTGATCTGCCCATCTAGGCCTCCCAAGTGCTGAGATTACAAGCATGAGCCACCACGCCTAGATAATCTTTGTATTTCTTTGTAGAGACAGGGTTTCGCCATGTTGCCCAGTCTGGTCTTGAACTCCGGGGCTCAAGTGATCTATCTTCCTCAGCCTTCCAAAGTGCTGAGCCACCATGCCCAGCCATCTTTCTTTGGCCCTAGTCTACTCAATCATCTGTCAAATAACTACTGTCAATAGACAAGAATGCAAATAGCTTCAATGATCAGAGGCTAACAAGTTTAAAAATGTCTCTCTACTACCTAGTCACTGTTTTAATAAAATCAAAACAAAATATATACATACTGAAAAGCTGGCTTCCCAGTAGAAACTCACCAACTGAAAAAAAAATTTTTGTTTTTTTTTAAGAGAAGGGGGGTTGCCACATTGTCTATGCTGGTGTGCAGTGGCATGCAGAGCTCACTCCAGCCTTGAATTCCTGGGCTCAAGCAGTCCTGCCACCTCAGCCTCCCTGCAGCTGGGACTATGTGCAGAATTCACTCATTTTAACTCAGTCTTTTCTGAACAACCAGCTTATTAAAAAACATCTCTAAAAGTACATATAATAAGATAGATCCACTTTGGATTTCTGTGGTGAAAAAAGATGGCCTTTTGTTTTACCGTTTCAGATGCTGTACTTTTGCTTAGTATTAAATCAGACTGTCACTTAAATCAACCTTATTCTTGCAGCTATATAGGGAGACAATAAGGAAAAAAGTTGCATATATATTCCCAAGCTAGGAAATGGAAAAAAATATATACTGCAAAGAGCTTCCTTTGCTCTTTGCAGAGTGGGAAGAACTCAGACTTATTTTCCTAGTGTTCTCCTCCCATATCCTTTCCCCATCTCACTGGGGGGAAAAATAAGACGAATATTCTTCAACAAAGGCTTTTCTCTTCAAACTGTTTTTTTTTATTTTATTTTATTTTAAAGACGGCGTCTCGCTCTGTCGCCCAGGCTGGAGTGCAGTGGTGCCATTCCAGGTCACTGCAACCTCCGCCACCTGGTTTCAAGCAATTCCTGCCTCAGCCTCCCAAGTGGCTGGGATTACAGGTGCCTACTACTAGGCTTGGCGAATTTTTGTATTTTTAGTAGAGACGGGGTTTCACCATCTTGGCCAGGCTGGTCTTGAATTCCTGACCTCGTGATCCAACCGCCTTGGCCTCCCAAAGTGCTGAGATTACAGATGTGAGCCACCGCGCCCAGCCTCGTCAAGCCTTTTTCATTTCCCTCTCTGATGAGCTGTGCAGCGTCACCCAAAGGTGTGTGGTCAAGTGTCTCTGATGATCCACCAAGACAGTTCACAGCTTTGCTCCTCACTTTAGCTGGTTTTCAAAAATGCTGCAAGGAAACGTTCTCTGCCAACAGCAAACGCCCGAAGCTACTCCCTAAGTGGGTGAAGGAGCCATTTTCCCCAAATCGTTATTTTATTCTGTAAACCAGTCAGAACGTCTTTTAAAATATGTTACCTAATAACAATACAAGTTTTTGCTCCTTGACTAGGCTCGTGGTTCCAATACAGATAGTTCCAGTCAGCTTCATTTTTGACATAGTTTCCAAAAGACAAAAGTGGAATTCTTACCTTTGGAAGTGGGTTTAGGGATATTCCCATTGTGGTCTTGGTTGCTTGTTTTCATTGGACTGTGTGTTTCAGTCTCTTCTGGACATAGGTAAACCTCAATGGGTCCTTGGGTACTTGCCAAATGTATTTGTAGGCTCTAGAACAGAAGTGGGAGAAGTTTGAATCAGAAGTTCTTTTAGAAATAAAAGCCATAGTAATATTCATCTAAAAATGGAAAGTAAGAACAGTGTTCATTGTTCACTTGCTGCTTCTCTGCTAGTCCAACTCTATCAGACTGTCATCCTCTAGCTCGGGGGTCAGCAAACCATAGCCTAAGGGCCAAATCCAGTTCACCAAGTGGGTTTGTAAATAAAGTTTTATTGGAAGAGAGTCACACCCATTTCCCATTGTTTATGATTGCCTCTGGCTGTTTTCATATTACAGTGGCAGAGGTGCACAGCTGAATAGCTCGCAGACTGTAAGGCTCACAAAGGAAAAAATATTTACAATCTACCTGGCACTTTAATTAAAAAGTTTGCTGAGTCCTGCTCTAGAGAAAGAAAACTTTTGTGGGGGCAGGGAGGAGTTTAGGGGAGCAGAAAGTCAGTCTGAAAATGGCACAATGGGTGAGGTGAATTGTGTTCTTTGGATATATTCTTTTTCTGTAAATTATTAAAAGGTCTTTTAAATGTTCCAAATGCAGTATTTCCATGTATTATTCCTTTATGGTAGGACTTCTTCATGTTGAATAACCAAGTGATGTATTCCTAAGTGCTAGGAACTGCATCTATGAAGAGAATGCAGCACACTAACGTTTAAAAATCTTTTTCATCTAGGTCAAAGAGCTATTATTATCTTTTAAGGCAAGAAGTCTACTCTAGACGGAAGCATGTAACTTTCATTCTCTTTTTATCTCCTATGCATTTTCTTTTTACTACACCTCTTTATGTTATAGTTATCGTCTAGGCCTCTATTATCCAAGTATATCTGAAAATCATAAAAATATGCCCCCTACTTTCTTATAATATTCTGGTCTATGAACTAACCCAAAGCCCCGTTTGCTTTCTTAAAAAGTTACAAGTTAGAGAGAGACTTTAAAACATTTATATATCTGTTCGTGGTGGGAACCATATACAGAATAATCAATATAAACTTTTCAAAGTGGTTCAAGTTGATCAAAACCACCTGATAACGAATTACGAAAAACAGAAAGTACAAGAGGGACAGGGCGTCATATTCCACTTTGCACTGAACATCCCGCTAGGTCAAAGTTAGATTGTCTGAATACTCAATGAGTATCAAACGGTTAAAATGTTTTTAAATGTACGATGAAATAAAATAAATTGGAAAGAACCATCAAGTTCTTGGGGTAGGGGGACAGACTTTATCAGTCAATGAGTAGTGAATTTCAGGCATTCCAAAAAGATCTTTGCAGATGAACAAAGACGCTGTCTCCTTACCTCTATTGAGTCAGGCACTTCAAGTCTTGTTTCTGGAGGGGCTTTCACAACTATAACAGTTTGGTCTTTAAGGCCACTAATTTTTCGAATATCTTGATATGTAACATAAGCTAACGTAAAGAGTGTCAAGGAATCTTCCATCTAATGACCTGAGATATAAGTATGATGAAAATGGCAAAATAGATGCATGGAAAAATTTAAAGTATTTTATGACTTAAAAGTATACATATGTCTTCCCTTCTGGACCTGGAAATGTTTAGGGCCTCCCATGAAACTTAATTTCTGGTTGATACTCTAAACAATTAAAGAAATGAATAGCTTTATCCCACCCATTTCTTTTCTTTTCTTTTTTTTTTTTGAGATGGAATTTCGCTCTTGTTGCCCAGGCTGGAGTGGAATAGCGTGATCTTGGCTCATTGCAACCTCTGCCTCGCAGGTTCAAGTGATTCTCCTGCCTCAGCCTCCCGAGTAGCTGGGAGTACAGGCATGCACCACCATGCCCAGCTAATTCTGTATTTTCAATAGAGACAGGGGTTTCTCCATATTGGTCAGGCTGGTCTCGAACTCTCGACCTCAGCTGATCTGCCCACCTTGGCCTCGCAAAGTGTTAAGAATACAGGTGTGAGCCATTGTGCCCAGCCTATCCCACCCATTTCTAAAAAGACTGTGGCTATTTAAAATATTAAACACAGAAACAGAATAGTTAAAATAAATGATCATATATATGAAAATCAAAAACGACTTAGGTGAGAAATTTTCTCTTGAAACCATGGTACTTTGCAGCACAAAGTGAACTCCAATCAAGTGTTCCGTCACTCAAACTGAATGATGGCAGATTCCAATTTGCAGGGAAAAAAAGTTAATCTCTATTAGCCGTAATTTTTTTTTTGAAACTCCAGTTACTTCTATCTATAAGCAAGTGTCAGCAGCCACCAAACAAATAAATAAGTAACAGATATGTTAGTGGAAGAACTCAGAATACTGCTCAGGTGGACAGCTTGTTTTCTTAAGCGCACCTGGGCTGCTTGTGATTTTGTATTGCTTGCAAAAAGCGTCATTATTTCTGTTAGAAAAATTATCCTTTGGTACTACTATGTTAACTCTATCAATATTTGAGTGTTCATGGGGAAGAAAGCAGTTTCCAGGTGCTCTGCGAAACACTGATTTAGGAAAAGAGAAAAGAATACTATCTCAGTACTCTTGGTAGTTATTTCTTTTTTCTTTTTGAGACAGAGTCTTGCTGTGCCACCCAGGCTGGAGTGCAGTGGCGCAATCTCAGCTCACTGCAACCTCCGCCTCCCGTGCTCAAGCAATTCTTGTGCCTCAGCCTGCCTCCTGAGCAGCTGGGACTAGAGGTGTGCACCACCACGCCTGACTAATTTTTTGTATTTTAGAAGAGATGGTGTTTCACCATTTTGCTTAGGCTGGTCTTGAACTCTTGGCCTCAAGTGATTCCTGCCTCCAGCCTCCCCAAGAGCTGGGATCACAGGTGTGAGCCACTGTGCCTCGCTTTGGCAGTTTTTCTCTAAGCACTGAACAGTGTTTTAAAATGTCCTGGCAGCCAAGCCTAAAGGCTATCATGAAAGAACATGGTACTTATGATATGCCAAAAGTATTCAAGTGAGCTTGACACTTGGCACTAAAAAAGAAAAGTCTGCATGGCTTTCTCATATAAGGGACATGGAGTAAACAATTAATGGACAATGTCTTTAGCCAGTTATTTTTTATATGAACGCACAAAAAATTCCTAAAACAGTAAGTAACAAACCAATGAAGGTATTTCAGCAGGTAGTATAATGTACGTAATGGCTAAGAGTCTGTGATCTAATATGCTTAATATTAAAAAAGGGGGCGCTTAGAGAGCCTAGAATCAATTATATCCCTTACAATAGTAGCTTTTTTTTTTTTTTTTGAGATGGAGTTCCACTCTGTCACCCAGGCTGGAGTGCAGTGGCTCAATCTCAGCTCACTGCCACCTCCGTCTCCCAGGTTCAAGCGAATTAGGTGCCTCAGCCTCCCGAGAGGCTGAGATTATAGGCGCCTGCCACCATACGCGGCTAATTTTCTGTGTTTTTAGTAGAGACGGGGTTTCACCACGTTGGCCAAGCTGGTCTTGAACTCCTGACCTTGAGTGATCCATCCGCCTCAACCTCCCAAAGTTCTGGGATCACAGGTGTGAGCCACCATGCCTGGCTATAGTAGCTTCTTATTAGAAACTGAAGGCAGCTATGAAACTACTCCTCTAGGAAAAAAGCACATTCGCACAAAAGCTGCATATACATGTAGATCATCTATCAGACTATCTCCTTCAATCCTTTATCGCTGAGATGACGGCTAATTCAGTGGCTGCTCTTGCAGGATTCCGGGTTGTAGGTCACTGCATATACCATCAAAGAAGCCAACGGATGCCTTTAGAGAGGGCCAGGCAGTTCTAAATTTTACTGACAACCAGGTACTTACATGACAGCCCACTGTCAAAAAGCGGTATGTCAAGAATTTAGTAAAATGAAAACTCATCGCTTCTTGGCCTTTTGGAGAAGATCAAGCGTAAAAGAAAAACTCATCTACAATTACTCAACATGCTGCAGGAAGGAAAATTTCAACACATCTGTGAACAAGCTGTACCAACTTGGGAACTGAATGGTGAACTGAAATACATTGTGCAAATATATTTTCCAATGTTACAAACTTAAAAGTGCTTCCTTTGCGGCTCCCTCCCGAATTTACTCCTTGGGTTCTAAGTTCCCTGCAAGGAAGCTTTCATTTTCTGCAACAAAGGCCCCAGAGAAAGCGAATATAGGTGACAATGCCATAGGCCACATGTCCCGGAAGGCTGCCAATCACGTGTAACCCCCCCATCTCTTCCACAATGGAGCTCCTAACCAAACAATGAATCTAACAGCCCAACTGTTGGTTTCTTCCCCTATAAGCCCACTTTGCCCACCACTGGGGGTCCAAATCACTGCACCTCTCTTCCATCTCACTAATTATTGGCTGACAAGGTTAATTCTTTGGTCAACAGGAAATGAACAACTGCAGTTTTGAAAAACTGCCAACATTGGAAGAAAAGAAATACCTCCATATCCTCCAAGGGGGAGCCTGTTAAAGATGAGCCACTAGAAGAATCTGGGCAGAACACACATTTTTGTCAAATAATGGCAGATGTGGAATCATGGGAACTTTGGAATTAAAACTAGAGATGCGGTAACTTCCAGTACTGTTTTTTGTATTCTTCTAATAACTGAGAATACTGGCAAGTCTTCTTGTTTGACATAATGAGGCAATTTCTCCCTTGTTTTGTCTGTAGTCAGATGATAAACAGCAAGTTTTCCTGAGATCATCAATAGATTGTCAGGAAGCTAAGAACAAGAACTGACCTTGTGTATTTTATTTCCAAGGACTAATGTTTGTAGTGGAACAGATGAATTGAAAGGAGTTTCTCAGGTCTTGGGGGGTGCTTCTGAAATCAATTTTTTGTACTGGGAATCACCAGAGTGCACTTTAAGAGTTATAGTATAATTTTTCTCTACTCTTTCAAACCCTTTAACTATTGCCCAATCAGATAGATTCAATCAATTTCAATTGCCACAATATCTGGTGAAAAGAAAATAGAATGTGAGAACCCCAACAGTGACAGCTAACACCCACCAAAAATCTGGGAAGTTAAAGATGAATCTGCTTAGTGTTGTCATTAATATTAATACCGACACCTTATGCATCTTTTAATAGTGTGGCCTTACGCTGTGAGTGTACCCATATGTCTCAACCACACATGAAAAAAACGCTTTAAAAAACAGTTCCCACCTGGTATCAAAGTAGATCATAATAGGATCAAGTTAGTGACGATATTACCATACATAGTGACTTTTTAGGCAAAGCGAACTTGGTTTGCTCACGCGCGTGCATACACACACATGCAGGCACACGTGTACTCATTTGCGTGACTGAATCAGAGTAACAATCTACCTTGTGCATAAAAGTCAGATCGTCAACTCTGGAAATAGTCTAGGAAGCACTAACCCCCAGTGAACCGGTGGCACAAAGGATATCTTTGATTCTCTGAATCCTCGGTTAACAGTTTGAGGTCCAGGGTGCAGCTTTGGATCAGTTCATCTAATTTCTTCTCTTCCTGACTGAGCTCGGTCACTTCTTTTGACAGGCCTTGACACTGGGCCAGCATGCCCCCATCCTCAGACAGACTGCAGCCCCTAGAAGCCCAAACACAGACTGTTCATGGCTACTCAGGGGAGGGAGGGGAAGGAGAAATGGTCCTCTGGGTAAATGTCTCCTCTACAACACAGGAGGTGACATTGCTTGTTAGCCTAGTGTTAAATTTACGACATGTATACATATATATTTTTTTCGTAAATACAGTCCTGCACTTTTCACAGCAGAGAAATTGAGTGAAAGACCACTGCTCTTTTCAGGATTACTTCCTCCAGGGGAGGCCTGTCTTTAGAAGGATCAAATTCAGAGGGCAAAAGAAGGCAGCCACCTGCCTCCCTGCCCCATGGCTCCCAGGTGGAATGGGGAAGAAAAGGGAAAAAGGAAAAAGGATAAAGACAGGGAAGATGGAGTGATTTTAAAAAAATAATTAAAAAAAAAAGCATGAAAAACCCAGGTAATTACTGAGGGTCTTATACTAACAACCGAAAGGGAAGTAAAGGAAACAGATGTATGCAAGAACTGAGACCAGCACCCAATATGTTTCCGTAAACCAGAGGCCAAAATGGGTCACCGAACTGTCACAAAGTTCCGAAAAGTGCAAAAAAAGTACCTGCGTGTCTTCTATCTGAATTAGTATTTTTTCAAAGCCCTCCTATAACGGAGTTATTCCTTCCAAAATACTTCAATAGTTCAATGCTGTGCTTACAGCTGCTGCCAATTTAGATGCTCTAAAATTCACAATATATTACCATATATGTGATCATATGTGTGGGCGTACACAGATCAAGCTACCATCCCTGCTCTACAGATGAAATGGAGGTGTGTAAGTCTTGCCTTAGTTTACACAGAAAGTGAGTTAATCTGCTATTAGAACCATGGATAAAGATACTTGTGATCATGCAGTTGTACATATACACATAGATGACCCATAAGCCATCATCTCCAGATTCTTTTTTTTTTTGAGAAAGAGTCTTGCTCTGTTGCCAGGCTGCAATGCAGCGGCAATCTCTGCTCACTGCTACCTTCGCCTCCAGGGTTCAAGAGATTCCCCTGCCTCAGCCTCCTGAGTAGCTGGGACTACAGGCATGCGCCACCACACCCGGCTAATTTTTTTTTTTTTTTTAGTAGACACGGGGTTTCACCAAGTTGGTCAGGATGGTCTCGATCTCCTGACCTCGTGATCCACCCACCTTGGCCTCCCAAAGTGCTGGGATTACAGGCGTGAGCCACTGCGCCCAGCTCTCAGATTCTTATTAGAAGCAGGCTGAAGACGTGTACCCGTCTGTGAGATACACATGTGGGTGCACACACATCAACCTAACAGGTGAACAGCATTCCAGGCTCCCCATGCTTGATGGTTATCAAATATAAATCCTTCTAGCTCTGACAGTATCTAAACCAAGTCTCTCTGTAAGGAGATTTCCAACCTCAGGCTGAGAAGCTGAAGAGGGAAGACAGAAGAAAACAGCTGGAGAAAAAGGAAAGAATGTGTGGGCATGTATGTGAAAGCGAGAACTAAGAAACGAGGCAGTCTGAAACGACCCCCTCGGGGCCGGGGGCACGGGGACGGCTCCTACTCACATCCATTGGACGTTGTTTTTAGACTTCTTCTTAATGAGGTGGATGCCTTCCAGAACGTTGGTGATATCATAAATCCTTCTCTTTTGCACTTTTAGCACTTCTGCTGCCTTGTTCAAATCCAAGACCCCATCGGGTGACTGGCTCAGGAGCTGAATGAACTTCTTGGTGAGCAGACCAAGGGACGTATCATACCGCGTTTTTTCTGAGGGAGATTTTGGAGCTTAAAGAAAAACAAAAACCGAGCGGGTGGGGGATAGGGGGAAAGGTAAAGAAATGAAGGGTGTCTTTGCAGTCAAGCAAGCTCTCTTTCCCACTGCAGCCGAAGTATTAGTATCTGAAGCACGGCTGTCGTTGCTGTTGTTGGCAAGTCATAGAAAGCTATGAAAGTTCTTTATTAGACAAGTAAGGGACAGTAAAAAATTCCAGGATTTCATGAAAGCATTTTACCTTGAAGGTCTCAAGAGTTTCTACCTTGGCTCACACTATTCCCTGACTCTAATGAAGAACTTACACATAGTGGGTGCTAAAAAATGTCTGTCAAATGAATGAGTGCTGTGGTCTCAGGGGAGCAGGACACCTGGGGCCTACCGGGATGGAGCGAGGCTATGAATCTCCCTAGCACCGCAGGACGGGGTCTTAAACACACCCATCACAAATGGCCTTTCAGGCTCTGATATCTGTGCGTGCGTGTATCACCTGTTCACCAATTTTTCTTTGCTTTGGTTTTTTTTTTTTTTTTTTTTTTTTTTTTTTTTGGGAGATGAAGTCTCACTCTGTTGCCCAGGCTGGAGCGCAGTGGCGCAATCCTGGCTCACTGCAAACTCCACCTCCCAGGTTCAAGCGA
Source organism: Saimiri boliviensis (assembly GCF_048565385.1). Taxonomy (NCBI): domain Eukaryota; kingdom Metazoa; phylum Chordata; class Mammalia; order Primates; family Cebidae; genus Saimiri; species Saimiri boliviensis. The sequence goes on along the minus strand of NC_133452.1, from coordinate 158,438,807 downwards.
TTCTCCTGCCTCAGCCTCCCGAGTCGCTGGGACTACAAGCACGCACCACCATGCCCAGCTAATTTTTTTAATTTATTTTTTATTTTTTAGTAGAGACGGGGTTTCACTCTGTTGGCCAGGCTGGTCTTGAACTCCTGACCTCGTGATCTGCCCGACTCAGCTTCCGGAAGTGCTGGGATTACAGGTGTGAGCCACCATGCCCAGCCCAATTTTTCAAATAATGCTTCATTTGAGAAATAATTACCTAGAAAAGCCTTCTGCCAAATCTCCCCATCTCTCTTAAAGGAAATTTCCTTATTTAAAATTGCACTTGTTCCCCCATAGGTGCACACGTTAAGGTTTTAATTTAGCGTCACAGATAATTTGTGGGTTGCCTAATGCATGAACTACAGGAGAAGCTAAAACAAAATCTAATTTAGCCCTTATGTTAAATGCAAACACACACATCAAGGACTATTTGGCTATTTCTAACCTATGTTTCTCTCTCCCACAAGAAATGGTAATAGTATTCGATAGAAAGAAAACCAGCCTGCAATTTATTGGGCTCAATCAACTCTTTCACTTCCATACGCTGAGCTGGAAATTGAGGTCGGCACAGACATTAGTGACTCTGGCATAGTTCATGGACATCCAGTTTGCCTCAGACTCTGAAGCAATGTCCATTAAGGGAAGTTAAAATTAAATTTGATACAGAATGATGCCAAAAGCTCGTATTCCGAGTTGAAAAATGAAACTGCATACAGTTAAACGAAGCCTTCCCTTATGGTACCAGCGTGACTCTGTAGCCTTTCGCTGGTTGTCTGCTGACACTGTATTTATTTTTTTTGGATAAGCTCAGAAAGAAATGAAAAGGAACAAAACATGCCAGAATTATTCACACCTTGGCATCCTTCCGGCCATAAGCTTTGAAAGTTGGAAATTCCACACCAAGGAGAATAAGGAAAGAGATGAAAGGATCCTTACTTTTTGGACTATCTGGACTTCGTAGTGCAGCTCTTCCTTTGCCCTTGGGGGTTTTTAAACCATCTGAGAGGTACTGATGACCGCTTTCTCCTAGCTCCAGCCTTCGCTTTGCCTGTAATAAGAAAGTGCGATCTCTCGTCACTGGTCATATGGACAAGAACAAGAAGGGAGGCAGTTTGTGGGCTGGCCTGCCAAATGCTGCGGGCTCGTGCCAGCTCTCACCCCTCTGCTCCACCCCACTCAGCATCTTGTCATTCCCTAGAGCCAGGAGTCTAGCATTGGAGGCCAGGCTGTCATGCACGCTCGCTTCACCTGCCATGATCGTCCGTCCACACCCAGATGGACAAACCCGGCGATCCTCTAGCATTAGGTTCAGGAGTCACTTTGTTCATCGATTCATCACATCATGTGCCTGGCATGCGGCTGGATGCTAAGAATATCGCAGGCGCCATGGGACTTTGAAATTGACTTTCCACCGTGACTCTCTTCTGCCCATCTCCTGTTCTCTGACCTGGGCTGGACCCCCTTCCTTATGCTCCCAAACACTCGGTGTTTATTTGTATCATGATACTTATTAGATATTACTGTAAGACTTATCTGTTTCTCATTTCCTTTAAGGCAGGGACTGTTTCCCATTGATCGTTGTATACCCAATGCTTGGCACAGAGCCTGGGTTTCTGTAGATTTTCAATCACTCTCTCTCTATGCTGTATATTCAATGAGAGAAAGAGTAATTGAATAGTAACACAACTAGTCACAGACTACAAATGGTCCTTCATCAGAAAAACAAATACTGCAAACATGCAGTCTTGGGCTTCAACCAGTATTATTTTCTCCATTTTGTCACCAAGCCTGGCAAATGAGAAGCTCTTACCTAAGTTTTTAATTTAACTACAATTCAATTTTAAAATATCCACATAGGGTCTTCTAGGTACCAGGCGTTGGGCTTAGGGAACAGCAAGATAGAGAAGGGGCTTGAGTCCAAGAGAGAAGATAGATGATTAAGCAGTTGTTAAGTACTAATTGTACGCATATGACAGGTGTTTCAGGGAATCAATGGCACCAATCAGATATTCAGCACAAAAATTCATATTTAGGCTCATTTTCACACAAATTCGCCTTTCCTTTTCTTTTTTTTTTTTTGAGATGGAGTTTCATTCTTGTCACCCATGCTGGAGCGCAGTGGTGTCATTTCAGCTCACTGCAACCTCCACCTCCTGGGTTTAAGTGATTCTCCTGTCTCAGCCTCCGGAATAGCTGGGACTACAGGCACATGCCACCACACCCAGCTAATTTTTGTATTTTTAGTAGAGACGGGGTTTAGTAGAGACCATGTTGGACAGGATGGTCTCCATCTCTTGCCTTGTGATCCGCCAGCCTTGGCCTCCAGAAGTGCTGGGATTACAGGTGTGAGCCACTGCGCCCTGTCTGAGGCAGATTCTTCTAAAGAGGAGATTTGCAATTTCAAAACAACTCCCCAGGATGTGAAAACGTAAGCAATAACTTATCAGTGGGAGACATATCCAGTTCCTCTGTGGAAAGTTTCAGCTAACCCTGCACTGTCTACAAAGATCGCCACTGGTTGCTAGCTCATCCAAACTGACACATGCCGTAAGTGTAAAATACACACTGAATTTAGAAGACAGTACAGAACAGGGTGAAATATCTCAACAATCTCAATAGGGATCACTTATTAAATGAAGTAAATAAAATACAACTGTACCCTTGAACAACATGAGTTTGGACTGTCTGTGCACACTTATTTTATTTTTTTAGAGATAGGGTCTTGCTCTGTTGCACAGGCTGGAGTGCAGTGGTGCGATCTCAGCTCACTGCACTTCGCAGGCTCAAGGAATCCTCCCATCTCAGCCTCCTGAGTAGGTGGGACCACAGGTGCATACCACAATGTCTGGCTAATTAAAAATTTTTTTTTGGTGGAGACAGGGCCTCCCTACATTGCCCAGGCTGGGGTTGAACTCTTGGGCTCAGACAGTCCTCCCGCCTCAACCTCCCAAAGTGCTGGGATTACAGGTGTGAGCCACTGCACCCAGCCATGAGTGTGTCCACTTATATGCAGGTTTTCTTCCTCCTCTGCCATCTCTGAGACGGTAAGGCCAACCCCTCCTCTTTTTCTTTCACCACAGCTTCCTCGACGTGAAGATGACCAGGGTGAATTTTATGATGATCCAGTTCCAGTAATGAACAGTAACTCTGTTTTCCCTTCCTTATGCCTTTTTTTAAATCCAGCTGCTCTATATGCCCATACGCCTTCTATACTTTGAACCCTGGACCAAGGTCAGCTGCTGGGGAATGGAAATAGTAGAGCAGAACTAAGAGGCATTGGATCAGAAACTCTGGGAATGGGGCAGCTGAGCAATCTAACATGCCTTCCAGGTGATTCCAATACACTTTAAAGTTGGAGAAATCCAGCTTTAGATCTTAGGGGAAAAGAGTAAGACACTCAGGCAAACCCCACTCTGGCCAGCATGGCCTGTTTCACACACCCTCACCTCTAGTCCTGCTTGGCCGATGAGGGCGATCCATCCTATGGATTCCACTTTCATTCATTCCAAACTATTTTTAATCACATTTTCTCTCTAGCTTAATTGTAAGAATACAGTATATAATACATGTAACACACAGAATGTGTTAATTGACTGTTTACGTTATTGGTAAGGCTTCCAGTCAACAGTAGGCTATTGGGGCTGGGTGCAGGGCTCACCCCTATAATCCCAACTACTTTGGAGGATGGCTTGAGGCCAAGAGTTCAAGACCAGCCTGAGCAACGTAGCAAGGCCCCCGTCACTCAAATAATAATAATGAAAACCCCAAACAGCAGGCTATTAATTAAGTTTGGGGGAGTCAAAAGATATATTTACATTTTTGACTATGTTAGGGCACCTCTAACCCCAGTATTATTAATGGGTCAAGGGTAGCATTAAAACTATTTCGTGTGTGTGTGTGTGTGTGTGTGTGTGTGTGATTTACAATGTGGCTCGCCTCAGTGGCACACGTTATCTTTCTACTGCAGTGCTGAATTAAAAACGTTACTCTGATGGCCCCGGAAGGACAATTTGCTTGCTGGACTTCATCTTCCATTCCAGCCGTTCTGTCAAGGCCATGTGTGGGCCTGCCAGCAAACATTCCCCTTTATCAGGCAGAAGCTCCCTGTTTGTTCCTTGGGGAGCCATCCCTTCCGGGGTCCAGGTGCATCTGTGCACACAGGTGATCCCGGCCTGGCTAATCGCTGTGTCCCATACTGCCCTCCCCGCCCCCTCCGCGAACAGGCAGAATGGCCCATGACCAAGGCTGGGGGAGCAAAGGCTAATCCCAGGGACGTTTCCGGAACTACCTGACAAGAAGTGGGTATGTCTTTCCAGTAGTGTTGGTGAGTGAGGAGCCTAAAGCTGCCTGAGAATGGGGTCTCCCCAGGGGAAAGCAGAGTGGAGAGATGGAGAGAGAGGGGTCCGAGACCGCCACTCAAAACTCTGGGCAACAGATGGTCTTTCCCAGACTTTCCAGTGACATTAGCCAATGAACTCTCCTTTCTGCTGAAAGCACCGTGAGTGCACTGTTTGCCGGAAGTGCACTGTTTGCCAGCGACAGCCTGTGGAACTGGCTGAGTCAAGATGGCTCCGGTGCCATCATATGGTACTTCCGGCCTTGTTAGAGTGGAAGAGTGTGCTGGTCACTTCTTGTGGCTGCCAGGAAGACACTGCAGATAGAGAGAAACTTCATCTGAGGCTGGCCCTCCTCAAAGAAAACAGCTTTGCTATGGAGGCCTTCTCTGCAGAAAGCCATCTCAGAAGACACAGAGCTGTATTCTCTGTCCAAATTAAAGTTAACAGTGGGGCTGGGTGTCGTAGCTCACGCCTGTAATACCAGCACTTTGAGGCTGAGGTGGGCAGATCACCTGAGGTCAGGAGTTTGAGACCAGCCTGGTGAAACCCTGACTCCACTAAAAATACAAAAGTGAGCCCGGCACGGTAGCGCGCACCTGTAGTCCCAGCTACTCAGGAGGCTGAGGCACGAGAACTGGGAGGTGGAGGTTGGTGCCACTGCAATCTAGCCTAGGTGACAGAGCAAGACTGTCTCAAAAAGTAAAAATAAAATCAACAGAAGGAAGGCCAAGTTGGAAAAGAGTCTGGGACCCAGAACTCGCAGGGCCCTGTGCCTCAGCAGTAAAGAACCACCCCCTGGCCAGCAGGCTGGAGACTATTAGTTTTGCCTCCCCTCCCAGGCTACCGTTGCAGATTGCCATGAGGCAAAGAACCTGTGGACGCATTGAACTGTAGGTGCGGGAAATTTGCAGAGGTCTGCTGCTAAGTGACTGGGACCTAAATTCAAAAGACCAGGACCCGTCTTCACGTAGGACTCTGGTTACTAAGCACCGAATCATAAATGGACAGAAATCTAAACGCCAGATGGATAAGCTACTAAAATTTAAAGGCACTTTTACTGCCAGAGAATCACTAAGTCTAGAAAGCGAAGGCCCATGGTGTTGAACCTCTAAGGAAACCAGTCGCTAGGTCCGAAAGCCACACCGGAAGTGAGTGAGGTGTGAATGAGGGGCAGCCCCAGAACTCCTCCCGGGACTCGGGGTGGACTTCGCGGCTCTACGAGCTGCCATCCCTGTTGAGGACACGAGGAGGAGCGGACCACACTTCATGTCATTTCTTCTTTTCCAAATGGAGGTTCCTGCTGGGTTACCCTGTTATTTTTCCTCCCCTGTTTAGTTAACAGCGAGGGGAGAACTGGATTTGTGGGGACCACATATTACCCAGTTTGGCCTCAGATCTGAACATGGGTGCAATAATTATTAGAATCTCTTGAAAAGGGCTAAGAATTTCGATATTGGATGGAGCAGCATTATTTTCATGCTTAACCTAGAAAAATCAAGCGTACATGCTTGGTAAAACAATAAACCATATGGCAGGATTAAAATAGCATGGGTAACCTCTGTCTACACCACCCTGCCTTGGGTTGAGCACCAGGGTAGATGGAAACCTCTTCTCTTGGTCATCTGAATTTCTTTCTTTTTTTTTTGAGACGGAGTTTCGCTCTTGTCGCCCAGGCTGGAGTGCAATGGCGTGATCTCGGCTCACCGCAACCTCCGCCTCCTGGGTTCAGGCGATTCTCCTGCCTCAGCCTCCTGAGTAGCTGGGATTACAGGTGTGTGCCACCATGCCCAGCTAATTTTTGTATTTTTATTAGAGATGGGGTTTCACCATGTTGACCAGGATGGTCTCGATCTCTTGACCTCGTGCTCCACCCACCTCAGCCTCCCAAAGTGCTGGGATTACAGGTGTGAGCCACCATGCCCGGCCGGTCATCTCAGTTTCTGTTAGCTCACAGTGTGAGCAGTGAGCTGACCCGAGAGGTATTCATTGTTTATGCACACGTCTTTACACCGCATGCCCCCATCAGTAAAACAACCCATTTATCCAGCGCTCAACAGAAAGATGGGCCATTGGATCCCAAGCAGTGGGAAAGCCTGGCTATGTGAGATTCTGTGTGGAACTCCATGTGGCACCTTCTGACAGAACTTTCCAGGGTAATTTGTACTGTAAACAAGGTATGTGCTAATGTTAAAACCTCAGCCTCACGAACAATAACACGCCTCTGTAATAAAAAAGGGGTACTGGTAAGCATTTCTGAAAATCAATGTAGGAAGATGTATACAGTTAGAGCTGGGCGCAACGGTAATGCATCTGTAGTCCCAGGTACTTGGGAGACTGAGGCAAGAGGATCACTTGAGCCCAGGAGTTTGAGATCAACCTGGGCAGCACAGCAAGACTCCCATCTCTCCCTCTCAAAACAAGAACAAACAAAACCTCAAAAGAATGACCGCTGGAGCCAGTGGAAGGCATCCACAGTCTGCCTGCTTGATTGACACCTGCTGCCCCTATTTTTGTCCACTGGGGAAGGAGCTCTATTGACGTTCTCAGTTTCTACTCGTCTCCAAGCATGAAAACAAAAGACTTGCTCAACATTTCAGGAAGACTCTTCCCATCAAGGTTGTAGAGGTGAGTGCTGAATTCTGGCCACAATCCCAAGGCTCACGTGTCTAGGGTAAGGATGAGCCCATGACCAAGGCAGGATGAGTCAGTCAATCCTGGAATTTTTCTTGGGAACCACTGGGAAAGTACTGGGTTCTTTTCACTGGGCATTATCAGGCCAGTAGGGTGCGAGCCTGGAGCTTCTTGGGAACTGAGCCAACGCAAAAGAGCTGGAGAGAGGCTGAGTCCCAATGCCTTCAAGGGAGGTGCCAGATACAGCCATCCTGAAAGGCAGACATGCCACAGACTTCCATTTGTGTGAGCCCACAGTCTCCTTTTTTGATAAAGGCAGCTGAGTTAGATTATTATTAATACCACTAATAGATATAGACCTTTATTATACAACAAACGCTTGAGTGTTTATAATAATATACTACGCACCGTGTTAACTGTTTTCACTCAATTTTGTTATCTTATTTTCATGACACCCTCAACAAGGTGGTTATTATTACTTCCTATTTTATAGAAGAAAAGGGAAGTTTAGAGTGATTAACTTTTCCAAGATTCTATAGCCAGTAAGCATATCTGCAAGTCCATGCTTATAACTACTTCATGAAAAGACTGCGAAAAGTCCCATATAAAAATATTTGAATAGCTGTATTCAATGGATATTGCCTTAACGACACACTTTATTCATGATTTTAAAACTCTTCTTTACATATACTAAATGTCTAGGGTAATTGAAGCAGCGTGAGTGTAATTGGAAAGTAAACTTTCTTCCGACTCCTGATCCCAGTTCCCTGCCTCAAAGGCAAGGACTATTAAGTTACTTGAATAACCTTTCAGATAGTCTATGTAAATACAAGTATGTATAACTACCTACCGTCGCATCTTTAAAAAGGTTTCCACGTAAATGGTAGCAAACCACACACTTTTCTATTAATAGCACATGTCCGAGTTAGACCCTACCAGAACACACAGAATGATCTCATTTCTCATAGCTGCATAACATTGTATTAATTAATATGCCACGGTTTATTTACTTAGCCAGACATCTCCTAATGGTCATTCAATCCTCTTCTCCTGCAATCATTTTCCCAGTGAATATTCATGCTGGTATTGTGGGGCAGGTATTACTATACCCAGCTTACCTGACGTCTCAGTTAACAAGTGACAGATACTAGAATTTTTGTTTTATTTTTTTTTTTAGAGACAGGGTCTAGCTTTGTCACCCGAGCTGGAAGGCAGCGGTGTGATCATGGGTCACTGAAGCCTGTAACTCCCAGCTCAAGCATCCTTCCATCTCAGCCTCTTGAGTAGTGCCACCATGAGTGGCTATTTTTTTTTTTTTTTTGGTAGAGATGAGGACTTGTTATTTTGCCCAAGCTGCTCTTGAACTCCGGTGCGCAAATGACCCTCCTACCTCAGCCTCCCGAAGCGTTAGGATTACAGATGCGAGCCTCCATGTTTGGCCCAGATACCAGGATTTGAACCTAGGTCTATTCAAATAATCTGTCAGTGACCATGACATCCTCAGCCTTATCAGAGATGTCCTTCCTCTGCTTCCATAGCAACATCCGTACTGCCATAGCACGATCTTACCACCATGACAAATGCACACTCTAGGCTCCCTCCCTGGACTCTAAGCTCAGGTCATAAGCAGCTTACTTTCCCCAGAGCCTTGCATATGGCATGCAATCAGTCAAATGGACTTATTTATTTTGAATGAACCAAGGAATAAATTCCCAAAGTCCCTTGGCAGGTAAATTACGAAGCTCCAATGTTACCAACCTGCAGAAGGGATAGATGTTAGTGTGTGTGTAGAGGGGAGGGAGGGCAGGTTGGAGTTTAATCTCCATAGATGACTTCAAAAGATTTTTAAGAAATATAAAGGAGAAAAACTCAAGTTGCAGAGATATGTGTAACATAAAAAACCACGTAACCACAGACCTCACTAAAATGTTTCCTCTATCCATAGAGAAAAAAAGCCTGAAAAGAGCTCCACATCAAATGGTAACGGTAGTTATCTCCAGGAAGTAAAATTAGATGACTAATGACTTCACGTTTATATGTCTGCAATTTTTGATCGTCTTTGAAAAAGTGATGTGTCTACATATACATTACACCACAGTAACTGGCATTTCTTTTTGGAACACATCCTCAACATTTTAGGTTGTTTCTAGGGTTTGTCTATTAAAAACAGCAGAGCCAGTGTCTTGACTATTTGATTTTTTTCCATATATGTCCAATATAAATGCCCAACCTCAAAAGAAAAATTCAGTAAGTTATTGTACATTTACATCATGAAATGTTATGGAATTAATAATCATGTACAGCGACATATGTAACTTTTAAAAAAAGCAGGTGTGAATAGTAAAACTATTTTTGTAAGAAAATTATATGCATAGAAAGCGAGTATCTAAGGATACATACCGCACATGAAATAGTTGAAGAGCATTAATCTTTGGATAGTAGGTTTATGGTGATTTTACTTTCTTCTTTTTAGCTTTTTATACTTGAAAATCGTTTTAAAGTGAGCGTGGGTTCGTTTCCATTTGGGGTTAAACAGAAGTCTGGTGGTTTATTTTCTAGACTGTCAAACATCTTATGTACCATTCAGTATGTATGGGCTCAAAACAGAAATGGGATATGCCACCAGAAAGGGCATCCAGCTTCATGCTGTGGGGGAAGGGATGTTCTTATCCACCATGCAGCTGACCCATGGGAAAAATCAAATCAAGAACAAGGCACGGCCTGCTGTATGTTAACAAACTGTGAATGCTAAAATAAACTCCCTTCTCCCTAGCTAATAGGAGATTGGGAAAGGGATAAAACTTGATAGATGATACCTTTTGTCTCAAAGCCAAAGATGAGACAGGTATTTTAAACAAAGGAAGAGGAAAAATGAAATAAAATAGAAATAGAAAGAATGAAGACTAAGTTAAGTACATCAGTGAAATAACCCAAAGGAGGAATTTCTAGCTTCAGAGCAGACCACAGCTGAATCTCACCTGGACTCTGGCCATTAGGTTAGTGGGTCAGGGCATGAGGATTTTAAGAGAAGCTAGTTTTCAGTTGTAACTCTGTATTAACTCAATGGGCCTGATAATTTTTGAATCCATTTAAATATTTATTGAGAGCCTGCTATGGACCAACTCCGGCATGGGCATGTGATGATAAAGGCAACATGGTGGTCCCTGCTATCAACAAGTGTACAGGCAAGCAAACAATGGGAAACATAGATGAATACAGCAGTGAGCACAGGGTGGGGTCCCGGAGGGCATGAAGAGGGGTGCATGGAGAAGTGGGTAGAGGTCTGGAGAGACTGTTAAGAGGTGGCGGCTCTTGAGCTGTGTCGTGCAGATAAGGGAGTGAGGTCAGGGGATTGAATGGGCTGTCCAAATAAGAACAGAAGCAGAGATTTGGAAAAAGCCCTGGTTTGGAGGTGCATGTGAGTAGGGAAGGGCTTTGGGTACAGAACGATGAGGAAGAGACCAGCTTACCATCCCTTTCATGACAAGCTACATGCATTCCCAGTGTCAACCTGTCATTGAGGAAGTTACCTAAGATGAAGCGCTCCAAGGTCTTCTTCAGCTTTTTATAGCAAGAGCTAAGTTCAGAATCTAACGTGCATAGCATCCCCTGCAAGCCATTAGGTGAAAAGCCTAATCAGAAAACAAACTGTATCAGAGAGTAAGTGGTGAACTCAGTAGGTATGCAGAAAACTCCAAACCATCCTTTCTCAGTTGGATTATTAGAGTGGACTCCAAAGTTAGTCAATTTTCTTCTTTTGATTTCTAAACTAGGTCAAAAGGAATAGGATGTAAGACTTTAATTTCACTAAAACCTGTATTTGTGGACTAGTTTGGGAATCTAACGGTATACATATGAATGTTTCTAAAGGAATAGCAATCTCATATTGACTTAGAACTTTCAGAATAAAAGCCATTCAAGCTATGACTTGGTGACTGCCGTCCTTTCTATATACACTTATTTTATTTTTAAGAATAATCTAAGACAATTAAAAAACAAATAGATGCACATGGTTTTTCAAAACCCACTAGCTCAGAGAGATTATAATGGCTGCCTTGCTGGGGGAAGCACCTTTATTATTTCTCCTGGTAGGTACCTCTGTTATCTCTAAGTGACATGCTCACACAGCTATTTCTGGTTTAGCCACTTTAGTTCTGGTGCACTGATATCCTTCAATGACACAATACCCATCTCACTTCTTCCGTTTCCACCCAATAGTTACATCATCAGTTTTGGTTAAATAAAGAAACCACTGCTGCGAGCTGGGCACGGTGGCTCACGCCTGTAATCCCAGCACTTTGGGAGGCCGAGGCGGGTAGATCACGAGGTCAAGTGATCAAGACCATCCTGGTCAACATGGTGAAATCCCGTCTCTACTAAAAATACAAAAAATTAGCTGGGCGTGGTGGCGCGTGCCTGTAATCCCAGCTACTAGGAGGCTGAGGCAGGAGAATTGCCTGAGCCCAGGAGGCGGAGGTTGCGGTGAGCCGAGATCGTGCCATGGCACTCCAGCCTGGGTAACAAAAGCGAAACTCCGTCTCAAAAAAAAAAAAAAAAAAGAAACCACTGCTGTACTTCATGACTATATAAACAGTATTCACTGCAGGATCAAACAATATACTGAGACTATATATCCTTTCTTGTAAAATTTGCTTGTTTTCTTCGGAGTTTCCAATTGTCTTTCCAGCTCATTGACACCATTTGCCCTCACCAAATCCTCAGATATTTCCCAGCTCTCCAATCTATCAGATATTCTACCAAACGCTCTCTGGCCTCCTGATATCCAGACCTGAACTGACTAGCGGTTCTCCAAGCCTGCCGCACGGCTGTCATTCTGCAGTTCCCCTTCACTGCATACACTGTGTTGATGCCTGACGTGAACATCTGTCATTTTATATGAGTGCTCAGCCAGCACCTGGACGTTCTCTCCTAAAACCCCTCACTGTATCAGTCTTGGTGTAAGGTAAGCCCACCTACTATAGAAGATGAAGTGTCTATTTGTGTGCTGATTATTTCAATGAAGTCCGGCTGCCCCTAGGTAGCTTCAGGATGGGCAATGGTCAATGGAAAAATCAAGGCAGGATCAGAGGGTCAGAACCTTCAGACTCATCTCTGAACCTCCAGGGAGAGGAGAGGGGCTAAGGTTTAGTTGATCCCTAATGGCTAGTGATTTAATCAAGCTTGCAAACATAATGAAGCTTCCCCAAAAACCCAAGAGGACAGGGTATGGAGAGCTTCTGGGTGGCTGAACACAAGGAGCTTCCTGGAGGGTGGCGCATCCGAGGAGGGCATGGACGCCCTGTACTTCTTCCCAATGCCTTGCCCTGGGCACCTCTTCATTCATCTGCAGCCTCTGTAATATCCTTTATAATAAACCAGTAAACATCAATGTTCCCTGAGTTCTGTGGGCTGCTCAAGCAATTAACTGAATCTGAGGAGGGGGTGTAGAAACCCCGATTTACAGCAAGTTGGCCAGAAGCACAGCTAAAACAACCTGGGGCTTGCAACTGGTATCAGAAGTTGGGGGCGGTCTTGTGGGACTGAACCCTCAATCTGTGTGATGCAACACTTCTCTGGGTAGATAGTGTCCGAATTGAATTGGAGGATGCCCAGCTGGTGTCTGCTGCTTACTGGATGTCTGGGGAACCCCCTCTCCCACATCTGGTGTCATGACTGTGGTGTGTGACAACATTGAGAGAAACAGAGTTTGTTCATTCCTCAGCATGTTCAGAATTGGTGTCAGAATTGGGATTGCTAGGACATCCCTAGCTCACGTTTGGGAAGAAGACAAATAGAGGGGCTGGGGGGTGAGAAACCTTTGACGTCTGGGTGTCCACGTGGTCACCCATGGTATGAAGTGGCGGCTGGGCCGCCATCATTCATTAAAGGTAAAAGTTACCAATGGAATTTAGAGGTGGATCGCTCTAACTCTGTGGAAGCTGGTTTGCTGAACGCACGAAGAAATGCAAACTAATAAGAAACAAGCAAAATGTGCAACCCCTTGGTTATTATGATCTGTAATAGCTAGAATGAAAGTAAAAAGAGAGTGCTGGGCCAAACCTTGAGGCCAGACCGAGCTCAGACTTCAGTCGGTCTACGCTTCAGCCTCTAGCCTCAAAGAACCCCGCACCCACAAGGGAAAAATTATGCAGAGACACCAGAAAGCACCCCTAAGGCTTCTGGGCACCAAGAAGGCAGCCGGTGTGGGGAAAGTGCAAAACCAAGAGACGACTGAAAGCAGAGGATGTGGTGTGAAGGAACTGTTTCATTTATTAGATTGGTATAATGGGTTTCCCTTTACTAAAACGGACTGTGAGAGTAACTAATTTGGGAGCAGTATCATTGGTTTTGAATGTAGGACGAGGGTGGACTGCCTTACTCCACCTACAAACGTCAAGTTGAAGCAGCTGATATGCTTGTATTCGATCCACGTGGGGACTGGCTTTATTACCGCCGGACTATTCACCTGCTGAATATGCCTGCTACCCCAATCATGGTAAACGCGGTGATCACGGGTGCCCCTTCCATGTGGACACCCATTTAACCTTGCTGCTACAAAACTGATAGTTCAAGAAGCCTTATGAGATGTGCTACCTTTGCCTTCCCTCATGGGTCTTACAAATGCCAATGTAAACATTAAGTTAATTAACAAGAGAATGGTGAAGAAGGGTTGGGGCAAAAGAGTCAAAGGACTCCTCTTGGGAAGGTGGGAATTTTTTATGGTTATTAACAAATAAGGTGAATAAGAGCACACTGATAGGGCTGAAACTAAGAGGAAAAACAAAGGGAAGAGTCACGGGACTTGTCCCAGTAGGGTGGAAATCTTTAGATGATTATTAAGAGATAGGATGAATAAAACAAATTAGCAAGAAAAAAAAAATCCCATCAGAAAGTGGGCTAAGAACATGAGTAGACAATTCTCAAAAGAAGATATACAAATGGCCCACAGACAAATGAAAAAGTGCTCAACATCACTAAAGATCAGGGAAATGCAAAACAAAACCACCGTGCAATACCACCTGACTCCTGCAAGAACGGCCATAATCCAAACATCAAAAAATGATTGCTACACATGGTGGCTCATGCCTGTAATCTCAGCACTTTGGGAGGCTGAGGTGAGCAGATCACTTGAGGTCAAGAGTTCCAGACCAGCCTGGCCAACATGGTGAAACCCTAACAAAAATTAGCCAGGCGTGGTGGTGTGTCCCTGTAGCCCTAGTTACTCAGGAGGCTGAGGCAGGAGAATCGCTTGAACCTAGGGAGTGGCGGTTGCAGTGAGCTGAGACTGCACCACTGCACTCCAGCCTGGGTGACACAGCGAGACTCTGCCTCAAACAATAAAAAAAAGAAAAGAAAAGATGTTGGCATGGATGTGAACAGGGAGCACTTCTACACTGCTGGTGGAAATGCAAACTAGTACGACCACTACGGAAAATTCCTTAAAGAACTAAAAGTAGAAATCACCGTTTGATCCAGCAATCCCACTACTGGGCATCTAGCCAGAGAGAAAAAAGTCATTATTCAAAAAAGATACTTGCACACACATGTTTATAGGAGCACAACTCACAATTGCAAAAATGTGGAACAAGCTCAAATGCCCATCAATCAACAAGTGGATAAAGAAACTGTGGTATACATATATGATGGAATATGACTCGGCCATAAAAAATGAATTGATAGCATTCACAGCTACTTGGATAAGATTGGAGACTATTATTTTAAATGAAGTAACCCAGGAATGGAAAACCAAATATTGTCTGTTCTCACTCATAAGTGGGAGCTAAGCTATGAGGATGCAGACGCATAAGAATGACACAGTGGACTTTGAGGACTCAGGGGAACAGGTGGGAAAGGGGTGAGGGATGAAAGACTACAAATGCGTGCAGTGTATACTACTCGGCCGATGGGTGCGCCAGAATCTCACAAATCACCACTAAAGAACTTACTCATATAACTGTACAGCCCCTGTTCCCCAAGAACCTATGGAAATTAAAAAAAAAAAAAAAAAAATGGGATGACTAAAATGGAAACTGAAATACCATGAGGTTCAAACAAATGTTTGAATGCAACACTGTGGAAGGCTGGATAGATCAAAGGAAGGTCCTGCTGGTCTCCCAACTTTAAGGAGTTCCAAAAATGTTTGCTACATTTACCCTAGTTTGGTGAAGTTTAAAAAGTCAGAGGCAGATTACAATGAAGAGTCTGATCTGAAATTGCCGGTGCGATAGTCAGGCAGATTAATCAAGATAAAAACTGACAGACAGCAAGGGTCTCTTGGCCCAGCCCCCCGCTGGGGACCCATACCCTTATGGACACAGGTGGGAAAATGCTCTGGGTAGTGAAGAGAAATTCCTGGGACTCGTTGATATGGGAGCCTCAGGCGCTGTGCTACCAAAATTCACTGGGCAAGCCCTGACGTGGGCTACAATTAGACTGAGAGAACATAAAAACCTAAGGATTGATAGGAGGATCAAAGCTGGGATGTACAAGTAGGCTTTATATAAAGAAGTTGTGTCTCTTTACCTATTTCTTTTTTCCGAGACGGAGTCTTGCTGTGTTGTCCAGGCTGCAGTGCAATGGCACACTCTTGGCTCACTGCAACCTCCGCCTCCTGGGTTCAAGGGATTCTCCTGCCTCAGCCTTCCAAGTAGCTGAGATTACTGGCGCACAGCACCATGCCTGGCTAATTTTTGTATTTTCAGTAAAGACAGGGTTTCCCCACCTTGGACAGGCTGGTCTAAACTCCTGATCCCCCTACCTGGGCCTTTTATAGAAATGGATAATAGTCTGTCCAGGGAACACTTCCCCTACTTAGCACTGAATTGCACGACCAAAAGCTGTTGATAAAGGCCTAATGAAGGCTACAGTTAGGAAAGCAAGAGTTGATGGAATTAAGGTGCAAGTGTAGAGAGAGGTGTAATATTTGATCACACTTCACGGGAAACAGCTATGTCTCTACTACACAATGGACATTACATCTGAGTGGGAAATGCTCCCCCTACACAGTACTATAAAACAGAAGGAATTTAAGTCCACCCTTTGAGCCATATTAATTGGACGAGCTAAATGGGAGCCCGTAAGATTGCCCAAGCCCACAGAGTACAGAGTAGAAGCTGACTGCAGGTGTGGACACATCCTGGAGGCACAGCCCGTAGGGGGCCTAGACGGAGGCTTATGGCAAAAACCTGTGAGCACCTCCTAGCGACAGCTACTGGGAATTTGGGCTAGAGAACTGTCATCTGAAAGACACTACCTTGATATGAGACATTCATTGAAACTGCCCCTATGAATGAAGAACATAAAATACCCAGGCTGTCTGGGGGTGATGTCTGGGGCCGATGAAAGTGCCGAGAAGAGTTCCATCGTAAAATGGAAATGGTTTAGAAGGGATCGTGCTATCTACCTGAGGAATGAAAGAAGATAACCTCTTCCCCTAGGCCTGACTCTGGAACTGTGTGAGGAGCTGCTGGATTCTTCAGTGCCTGATAAACACTGCTTGATTGACTGACAAAGAGCCACTGTGTTTATGATGCATTTCAAAGCAGTTTCAAGTTAAACAGACAACCGCCCATTTGATCACCAATGGCCTATGATGCAATCAACTGTGTCCGTGTAATGCAGCTTCCATAAAAGCCCCCAAAGGACTGGGCTTGGAGAGCTTCTGAATAATCGAACACACGGAGGTTCCTAGAGGGTGGCGTACCCGGGGAGGGCATGGAAGCTCCACACTCCCTCCCCCCACCTCACCCTATGCATCCCTTTATGTGTGTCCTTTACATTAAACCAGTAAATGTCATTTCCCTGAGTTCTGTGAGCTGCTCTGGTAAATTAATCAAACCCAAGAAGGGGGCTGTGGGAAACCCAATTTATAGCTATTCGGTCAGAAAAACAGGTAAAACAACCTGGGGCTGGCGACTTACATTGAAATGGGGGGCATTCTTGGGGGATAAGGCTTCAACCTGTGGGATCTGACGCTATCTCTGGGTAGCTGGTGTCAGAATCAAATTGGTGGACACCTAGCTGGTGTCCGTTGCAGAATGAATTGCCTGCTTGATG
The DNA here is from genome assembly GCF_048565385.1 of Saimiri boliviensis. NCBI lineage: Eukaryota > Metazoa > Chordata > Mammalia > Primates > Cebidae > Saimiri > Saimiri boliviensis. Next base: position 158,421,756 of record NC_133452.1, on the reverse strand, counting down.
TCTAGGGAAACCATCCCCTCACCCGGCACAGCTGGTGTCAGAAGTGTGAAGTGAGATTACAGTAGGGGAAACAGAGTTTGTTTATTCCTATACCTTCTCAGACATACCCAGCAAAAATCTTTGAAAATCCAAAGGCAAAATAGAGACTTTTCCCCAGAGATACAAAAGCTGAAAGAATTCTTCACCAGTAGACTGAGAAAATATTCAAGGAAGTGCCTCAAACAAAAGAAAATGATGCCCAATGAAAAACAAGTCTACACGAAGGAATTAAGAGCATCAGAAATGGTAACTACGTGCGTAAATGTGTAAGTCCCTCCTCCACATTTAAATCTCTCTCTTTGTTTTTATAGATACAGGACTTCACTATGTTGCCCAGGCTGGTCTCGAACTCCTGGCCCCAAGCTATCCTCCCACCTCGGCCTCCCAAAGCACTGGGATTATAGGTGTATGCCACTGCACCTGGCCATAATTTACTAATTTTTAAAATGAATTTTCTTTTAAAGAGATTTGGCCTGGTGCAATGGGACTCATGTCTATAATCACAGCATTTTGGGAGGCAGAGGCAGAGGCAGGAGAATTCTTGAGACAAGGAGTTCAAGAACAGCCTAGGTAACAGCAAGCCCTGGTCTCTACAAAAATAAAAAAAAAATTAGCCACGTGTGGTGGTGCACACCTGTAGTCACACCTTCTTGGAGGTTAAAGTGGGAGGATCACTTAAGCCCAGGAATTTGAGGTTACAGTGAGCTGACTACACTTGCGAATGAATGGGGGCTGAGGCTGAAGGACTGCGTGAGCCCAGGAGTTTGAGTCCAGCCTGGGCGACACAGTGAGACCCTGTCTCAAAAAAAAAAAAAAAAAAAAAAAAGAGATATAGTGAAATATGTACAGGCATAGCAAAAGGTAAATAGACCAAAAGAATAGAATAGAAAACCAAGAAACAGCTCCACACATACATGAAGATGTCATATATTGCAAATGGGGCACTGCGGATACTGCAAAGAATGAATTATTTAATAAACTGTGTATCTGGGAAGAAAAAATAAAATTGGGTCCCTCAAACCACATACAAAATTCAACTCCAGACCTAATGAGGTAAGCAAGAGACTGCACGGGAAAACGGCACAAATCACATATGCTGTCTGTTATCAAAAGGACACAGTAAAACAGTGAAAAGGTAAGATACCTCAGCAAAATTATCCAGGTAAGGAAATAGGAGGAGCCAGTAAGAAAAGATTATAATATAGCCCAAGAGAAAATGAGATAAAAGACAGGAATAGGGAATTCCTAGAAGAGGCTAAATGGTTGAAAATATTAAAATATGAAGTCAGGGAAACATAAATTAAAATGAAATAGCCTTTCCACACGCATGAGGTTGGCAAAAATTACAAAGTCTAAAAACACCAAGTGCTGAAAATATGAGAAACTGATACCATGCTTGAAGCCAGGGTTGAGGGGAGGACCCCTCGGGAGAAGAGTTGTATCACTATTTAGTGAAAACCATCAACTCCTCAATAAGTACCATAAACTCTTGCACACATGCACAAAGACATGTACACAAGAATTTGGAGAGCAGCAAGAACCAATAGTTATCAACACAGGCCAGTCACATAAATATAGTAGTGAGTAAAAACAAACAAAAACACTCAGAATGTATACAATGTCTTTTCATAAAACAGCATTAGAATAATAAATACATGGTAAAAGTAGACATACGCAATACAGGTAGAGCAAGAGAAATGAAGGGAAATGTAGTGGAAAAAACAATGCATTTGGGGAGAGAAACAAGACTCTTAAATTTGTTGTTAATGTCATTTCATGGGCGCTATGCTCTTCTATCTTTTGTACCTGAAATGTTATAATAAATTTAAAAAATTAAAAACAAGCATCAATGAGGCCGAAGGGTGGCATGAGACTTAGTATAACTATTTTGGAGGATTATCCGGCCATGTTAATATTTTAAACATGCATGACCTTTTTTTTTTTTTTTTTTTTTTTGAGATAGAGTCTTGCTCTATCTCCCAAGCTGGAGTGCAGTGGTGTGATCTCGGCTCACTGAAACTTCCGCCTCCCGGGTTCAAATGATTCTCCTGCCTCAGCCTCCAGAGTAGCTGGGATTACAGGCACGTGCCACCACGCCCAGCTAACTTTTGTATTTTTAGTAGAGACAGGGTTTCTCCATGTTTGTCAGGCTGGCCTCAAACTCCTGACCTCAGATGATCTGCCCGCCTCAACCTCCCAAAGGCTGGGATTACAGGAGTGAGCCACCGCGCCTAGCCTAAACATGGTGACCTTTTGACTCTACAAGTGTACTTCCGGGAATCAATTTACCGTAGAGAAATACTAAAAAAAACATGCACAGCGAGGCATGTATAAGGATGTTTATTATAGCACTATAATCAACAGGGGTAAGTTAAAAATCTAAAGGATTATTGTTCGTTAACAAGGGAAGGGTTAAATAAACCATTCTATTTTGCATACCCATATTATAGAACATTATGTACCTGCAGTATTCTATGGCCAAGGTATTTTCCTTTAATGAGTAAGGAAAAATGTCAGAACTTTCGATAAGGCATAGATTACACTGTAAAGCCAAAACAACCACTGTTGGAAATACATAGGAAAAGGCCTGAAGGAAGTTCATCAGTCAGGAGAAGGGGAAGGGTTTTAGACGTTAACGCCTCCTATGTACTTCCCATAGAATGGGTGTGGGAATACATAATCGATGCAATTCGTTTGTAAAATTGGTGAAAATAGTAGGAAAACAGAGGAAACACGTTAAAAACAAAACAAATGCCTAGGGACCAGAGAGGCTGTGACACTTTGGGGGAACCAGTCAACCAGAGAGAAGTTCTGAGACACCTGGGTTTCTGGGCGTCAAGGCATGGGAAGCCTCTGTGGGCACTGGCAAAGAATAACATTTAGTGAAAGAATGAATCGATTATTTTAATGAAAGGAAAGTGGATTTCCTAACAAATCTTTAATTAGCTAAGATAAAAACATTTCTGTGTATTAAAAAAAATCGGTGTAAACTGTGACATCAATTCTCAGCTACACTGACTGTTGAGACATAGACTTTGTAACAGAGTGGTAATAGGAGGATTTCAGAACAGGCTCTTCATCTAATGGTATAAGTGATACTCCGTTTTTATAGCTGGCATCACTGTTCTGAGATCAGTATGTCTCTTCAGATGATTCCTGGGCCTTCATTTCTCCTACTGTTCTCCCCACTGAAGCTCTTCCCGATTATTCTTTTCTTTTTTTTTTTTTTAATTCCAGCGGAGTCTCGCTCTGTCGCCCAGGCTGGAGTGCAGTGGTGCATTCTTGGCTCACTGCCACCTCCACCTCTGAGGTTCAAGCGATTCTCCTGCCTCAGCCTCCGGAGGAGCTGGAATTACAGCCACCATGCCAGACTAATTTTTGTATTGTTAGTAGAGATGGCGTTTCACCATGTTGGCCAGGCTGGTCTCAGGCCATCCACCTGCCTCAGTCTCTTAAAGTGCTGGGATCACAGGCGTCAGCCTCTGTGCCTGGCCCTTCCAGGCTATATCACTAAAGAAAAAAACAACTGTGGAAACTCTGATATAGACCCCATGTCACATGATTCCCGACAACACAAATTCAGGATTAAACAACTTGTGAGCCGACAGAGTCATCTGAAGACACCCAGACCAGCGTAGATAAAGGAAGAACCTCTCTTACTCCAATCGTTCTTCCCAAAAACTTCTAGGGAAGCATCCTGGAACCACTTCTGGGGAACAGAATATTAAAAAGGCACTCTCCACACAAAATCAGTATTTGTGCCTGTTGGTCACAACAGAGTTTTACTGACAAGTCTGTCTATTTTTGAGAAATCTCGTATGTAAAGGACAGAATGGAATCCTTGGAGAGTAAAGTTACACTGATAAGACATGGGCTGGCTCTAAGAAGAGAATTCAGTTTTCTCAAAAACAACCAAGAATAGAAGCTTATCTCCAAAGTCCACCAGTGAGCACCATGCTTGAGCTGTTTTTCCTAAGGCTGGGGAAGTGGAGAAGCGGTCTGGGAGGGGAGGTGTAGAGAGGAACCAGCGGGCAGAGCAACCAACTCTGATAGTCACTGCTTGACCTAGGGGTTAAAGACTACTCCTTACAGGCCGGGCGTGGTGGCTCAAGCTTGTAATCACAGCACTTTGGGAGGCCGAGGTGGGTGGATCACGAGGTCAAGAGATCGAGACCATCCTGGTCAACATGGTGAAACCCCGTCTCTGTCTCTACCGAAATACAAAACATTAGCTGGGCATGGTGGCGCATGCCTGTAATCCCAGCTACTCAGGAGGCTGAGGCAGGAGAATTGCCTGAACCCAGGAGGCGGAGGTTGCGGTGAGCTGAGATTGCACCATTGCACTCCAGCCTGGGCAACAAGAGCAAAAAACACCATCTCCAAAAAAAAAAAAAAAAAAGACCCCTCGGTACGGGGAGTACAAGATGATGAGTCTTCTCTTTCAAAATTTCTCTTTCAAAATGTCCCCGGCAAAGCAACACAACCATGAAAGTAGAAAAGCACACATAATTCTTTAAAAGGAGACAAATTCCTCTACTCTCATTCTGAATGACTCCCTGTTACAGCAATGTGGACAAACATTTTGGTAGCGATTATGGCTCTGAAGCCTTCTGCGTACCCACTTTAAGTTCAGACCAAGGTCTTCGTTAGCCTTTTTCTACTTCACAATGAGGTTCAGAAAAATCAAACAGAAAGGCCCACGGCAGTGATTGCTAATGAATACATACGAAGTTATGTTCGGTTTTCAAATGAACATAAAAAGATCTTGAAGAAATACTAGACAAATTGCTATGAAAAATGTGGGCTGGAATAGTGATCCAAAAGCTCTAAAAATATACAAACTTGATAATACGGAATTCAATGAAAACTATACTAAGAAAATGTTCTTTACCTAAATGAGCGTTGGGAAAAAAATGATAATGTGTTGCTGCAGGAAAGGGGTGACGATATTAACTTTTACTGGTGATAAAGTCAAAAACAACCTATGACGTCTGTGAAACACCCTGGTTCTCGGCAGCCCGATGATCATAGGAAGAGCAATAATTTATTTGAGCAGGAATTTAGCTCATATGCAGAACAAGGATTTCTCGGGAGGCAATTGTGGCATGTGTAGCTAGGGGACCACTCTGACATTGTCTCCTTTTTATGAGTGATTATTTTCTAACCCACTTATCTCTTTACTACCTGTATCCTATATACCTTCCTACAATTCTAGGTAATAAATGCTGGACAGGTGTTTGTTAATTGGGAGACTGAAAAGAGAATGGGCAGGGCGCAGTGGCTGACACCTGTAATCCCAGCACTTTGGGAGGCCCAGGTGGTCAGATCACCTGAGGTCAGGAGTTCAAGACCAGCCTGGCCAACATGGTGAAACCCCATCTCTATTAAATATACCAAAAAAAAAAAAAAAAAAAAAAAAATTAGCTGGGCATGATGGCTTGCTTCTGTAATCCCCGCTACTTGGGAGGCCAAGACATGAGAATCACTTGAACTTGGGGTGTGGAGGGTGCAGCAAGCTGAGATGGGGCCACTGCACTCCAGCCTGGGCAACAGAGTGAGACTTCATCTCAAAAGAAAGAGAGAGAATGAAGGATCTCAACAGGTACACTAGCTGAACCTGACAAGTCGGGGAACATTTTTTCCCTAGGCTAAACTTATTTCCAGGTGTAGGCAAAGGGGGTGCGGAGGAGAAACGCTCTCTTCATCTCTGAAGCCACACCTACGTCAGATCCTCCCACTGCCTCTCCTCCTGCTGGTTCGAAGCCTGGAAATCTCACCTGTGGGCAAAGTGAGTTCATAAACCTGAAATGCACTGCTTTTCCTGATGAATGACCCCAAATGAACTTCGAGGAACACTGCATGAGATCTTACCAGAGAATTTATCAAGGAATTCTTACGACCAGGGCTAACTTTTTGCAATTACAAATCATTGCAATCATTACAAATGCAAAGTAAGTACCCGGTTATTTTAAAAGCAACACATATTAACGGCATGAGAAACAAACCTTCATAATCTCTACAAATCAGTTAAGGTTTATGAATCTGAGAACAGTATTTATAAATTAAAATCACTTGATCCCCCCAAAAGCCCTCAATACTTTTCTTAAACAGAGTTAATGGATCTTGTAATGACTCTGGCACTTTTTAAACTAGCGGACTGACATTAATTTTTTTTTTTAACAAAATCTATTTCTATTTGTATTCGCACATTGCATTGCTCACTAAAATATGTGCGCAAGTGCGTGTAGGCAGTCATTTCATAAAAGGCAAGGAGGAAAAGAGACAGGACTATTTGAATCACATTCCAATTTAGGAGAATGCTCTTTATGATAATGTTCTCAGAATGGTTTATGAGGGTGAATAAAATAAGAAACGACAAGAACAGATACATTAAAATGAATGTTATTTCCATTGTATAATTCTGTCAGTTTGCAAAATATAACTTAATTTTTTTTTTTTTTTTTTTTTTTTAAACAGGGAGACTGGAGGAATGGCAAGTTCCTTGGCTGAGTTCCCTGGGTCTCGGTTTCTTCATTTGTACGAAACGTAGACAGGACCAGAAAACTCACTGGCATACCACTTTCCAGGGCTTGAAGAGCTGTGAGCATCTCTGAAGTTTCACATCCTCATCAATTACTTCTTTTGTTTATTTACTCTAACCATCTCTGGGCAAGACCCACTAGAACCTGGCAAAAGCTAAATTCACCAGAAACATACAGGATTATAGGTAAGAACATAAAGTAAGAACCATATATTTCAAAAACCATCACAGAATTCTAAGCAAAAAGCCTCTTAATCTGTGACTTAGTTTGCAGCTTAAAGACATAAACTCCAGGCTGGGCACGGTGGCTCACGCCTGTAATCCCAGCACTTTGGGAGGCCGAGGAGAGTGAATCACCTGATGTTGGGAGTTTGAGAACAGCCTGATCAATATGGAGAAAGTCCGTCTCTACTGGGGAAAAAAAAAAAAAAAAAAAAAAAGAAAGAAAATACAAAATCAGCTGTGCATTGTGGTGCATGCCTATAATCTCAGCTACTCAGGAGCCTGAGGCAGGAGAATCGCTTGAACCCAGGAGGCGGAGGTGGCGGGCACCATTGCACTCCAGCCTGGGCAACAAGAGTGAGACACTGTCTCAAAAAAAAAGCCCTCTTTGCCTAGCTCCTTCAGTGCATAACCCTGAGGTGTGGCCACAGCAAGCCTCAGCTAGCATATCATTTCACAGTTCTTTCCCCAGGGTCCCAAGAGTTGGTTCTAGAATTGTCTGGAGTTGTAAAAGGGATGAGAGAATTTCTTTCTCTCTCCACCCTATTACCACACTGTTTATGACTAAATGGCACCCCTGTCAAAACTCTTGGGACACCCTTGCCCCAGAGCCAGTCCAAAAGAATGCTCGCTTTATTAAGAACAGTGCCCTGTCTTGAGGGAAAACAGGATGTTTAGAAAGTTTTGTATTTAATCATCAACTCTCTCTTCGGCCAACTATGACTCGCTACAGAGAAAATTGTACAGCAGGGTCAATAAATAAAACCATAGACTTCTACGACAGATCGTCAAGTGCTGCTGTGGACAAGGCAATATCTGACGGGCCAAAAGGTAGGAAAAGATCTAGAAAGGTCCATAGCTTTCCCTGGAGCTCTCAAAGATAATAGAAGCTTTTGTAGGTCTGAGTCTCCAAAGAGGGTTGGAATCAATCTGCTAAATGCATCAAAACAGAGCCAAGCGGGAAAGTCCAGTCCTGACCTCCCTGACACAGGCATTCACTGGCATTTTATCACTTTGCTTATAGCCAACAAAATCAATCAGCAAGACTATTACAATGAAACACACAGGATATGGAGAGAAACACATACTACAACACGGGTTCATCAGAAGACAAGAAAACCATCCAAAACGGAGTTGACTTCAGCTTCAAGCAAGTTGCTCTTTATGCATTTCTTATTCTGATTGTAATGGCATTCAGGGCCCTTTTCTTGCCCCTTAGTATTTGGTCCCTCTTATTTATGATAACCAAAACTGCTTCAGAACAAATGTGCAGGTCCTTGGTTCTTAAACTAACTTGGATACACATTGTCATCAACTGGGTAATGAAAAAAACATCCTGATCCCTGGGTTCTACCCCTGAGATGCAGAATCTGTTACATGGACGTGGCCTTGGTAGCTGGATTTTAAAAAGCTATGCAGTGGACTTATGGCCAGAAAAGCTTTAGAACTACTGCTCTGAGCTGAGCCCTGGCTGGCAATTAGGCTCAGAGGTTACTGCTGTTTATGGGAACTCTGCCTTAACCTGCCAAATACTAGTACCATGATGGCGTGGCTAACAGTCATCAGAAGCATTCTGTTCTGGTATCAAATTAATATTAAAGGCAGAGGGGAAAGGGATGAGAAGGAACAATGATGCTTTTGTGGGGGTAAGACAAGTCTCCAACACTACAAAACTCCCTAGCAAATTCTAGAGACCAGTTTTGCTGGTTTTTTATTATATGACAAAGGGAAGCACTGACCCAGTGGCCGGATCCTGGAAGGGAGATGTACTAGGCCAAAGCACTCAGTACTAGTGAGATGTCTCCCTGACTCCTGAGACAACGCAGGGACGACGTTTCCTACTCTGAAGAATACCTCCTTTAAAGAACAGAATGTCACTTCCTGCTGCTAGTCTACATTTTTACAGGTCAAGAAGCTAAGGACAGAACCCACCTAAGGCAGTGCGGTAGGGTTATAAACTGCCATTATGAAATTAAATATTACCTCTAAGGTCATAAGACTCAAACTTGAGCATGCTCAGAATCACCTGAGAGCCTTATTAAACTCTAGTTGTTGGGCTTGTGCACACAGGGTCTCTGATTCTGTAGGTCAAGGATGGCAATTTGGATTTTTGACAATTCTCAGCTGACAGTGAGGTGCTAGTCTGAGGACCACACTTTGAGAACTCCTGTTCTTTGGGCTGACAAAACATGCTCCTTGAATAACAAGAAATGTTTCTATTTTCGCTTCAGACTTTGTGATAAAGAGACAAATACTTTGATTGACAGGAGACAGTGTCTTAAGATAAATCTTAGGAATTGTGCCAGGAGGCAATAGGTTAACATTCCCCTAGGGAGAAACAAGCAGGTGGGTTGTTAACCTCATTCATTCGCTCTTGAGTAGGTATTACCCTCGGAGGACAAAATGGAAGAGCTGTCTTGAGTTAAAAAGAGAATCTAAACATTGTTTCCAAAAAACAGTGACCCAGGGTTTCTTGTTTTCAAGGGAACAGTAAGCTATTTTTCATTTACAAAATATTTACTTTATAATGGTGGCACTTCAGGGAGAGGAAAGGTGGGCATTTGGACTAAGTGGTTAGGGAAATTGTGGTAGCCAACTACAAAAAAATAAAGTTGGGCCAGGCACGGTTGCTCCTGCCTATAATCTCAGCATTTTGAGAGGATGAGGTAGGATCGCCTGAGCCTAGGAGTTCGAGACCAGCCTGGGCAACATAACGAGGCCTCATCTCCACAAATAATAAAATTTTCCAGGCATGGTGGTGTGCACCTGTGGTCCCAGCTACTCAGAAAGCTGAGGTAAGAGAACTGCTTGAGTACGGTGGGTGGAGGTTGCAGGGAGCCGTGACTGTGCGCTCTAGCCAGGGCAACAGAGCGACAGCCGATCTCCAGAAAAAAAACAAACTTGAACCCATACTTTACAGACTATCAGGATAAACCACAAATGGAACAAATATTTAAATGCAAAAAGAAGTAATTGCACAGAAATTCTGCAAGAAAATATGGGTCAACTCTTGTATGTATATGTGTGGAAGGGGTTGGTGGAAAATGCTTTCTGTGACTTGAAATCCAGAAGCCATAAAGCAAATAATGGAAAATTAACTTCTGTATAAGACAGACAATCCCACAAATACTAAAGGAAATGACAAACCAAGAAAAATTTGAAGATCGTATCACAGAGCTAATCTCCCTGTTATATAAAGAGCCCTCACAAATCAACAAGAAAAAGAGCAAGAATCCAAGAGGAGAGTAAATCGTGTACACGAATTAAGTAAGTACGGTTTAAAAAAAAGAAAAAAAAAAAAAGAAAAAGAAATGGTCTCTAAACATCTTGAAAAGACGTCCAGCCTCTTGCTTTTTAAAAAAGGTATGCAAATCCAAACTATCGATATAGTATATTTTACCAATGAGATTGGCAAAAATCCAAAAGTTTGAGTAACAAGAAATGTTTCTATTTTATTCTTTTTGTGGCAGTTGTGAATGGTACTATGTTCCTGATTTGGCTCTTGGCTTGACTGTTGGTATATGGGAATGCTAGCGATTTTTGTATGTTGCTTTTGTATCCTGAGACTTCACTGAATTCATGTATCAGCTTCAGACAGATAACCACTCTATTGGTGCAGCCCTCATTAAGTTGGCAGGAATACAGAAATCAATGAATACTTAGGGTGCTCGCTTCAGCAGCACCTCTATGAAAACTGGAACTACACAGAGAAGATTAACATGGCCCCCGTGCAAGGATGACAGGCAAACTGTGTGAAGCATTCCATTTAAAAAAACAGCAGTCCACTGAAAGGGCAAGCAACACGACTATAAACTCTAGAATAAATGGATAAAGTCGTGGACACACACACTGTCCCAAGAGTGAACCAGAAAGAAAGAGAATCCCTGAACAGATCAATAACGAGCTCTGAAATTGAATCAGTAATAAATAGCCTACCAACCAAGAAAAGCCCAGGACCAGACAGATTTATAGCCAAATCTAAATTCTATTAGATTTACCAAGACCTAGTACTATTCCCACTGTAGTCCAAAAACCTGAGGAGGAGGGATTCCTCCCTAACTCATTCTATGAGGCTAGCATCACCCTGATACTGAAACCTGGCAGAGACACAATTTAAAAAAAAAAAAAAAAAAAAAAGGTCAATACACTTGATGAATATCGATGCAAAAATCCTCAGTAAAATACTGGCAAACCAAATCCAGTAACACATCAAAAAGCTTACCTATCTATTTTCTCAAGACACAAAATATGCCAAGCCAAAAAAACAAAAACAAAAACCTACCCATCACAATAAAGTAAGCTTTATCCCTGGGATGCAAGGTTGGTTCAACTTAGGCAAAACAATAAATGTCATTGATCACATAAACAACTAAAGACAAAAACCATATGATTATCTCAATAGATGCAGAAAAGGCTTTCAATAAAATTCAACACTGCTTCATGTTAAAACCTCTCAATAAACTCGATACTGAAGGAACATGCATCAAAATAAAAAGAGCTATCTATGACAAACCCACAGCCAACATAATACTGAATGGGAAAAGGCTGGAAGCACTCCTCTTAAAAACTGGCAAAAGACAAGGATGCCCTCTCTCACCACTTCTATTCAACATAGTTATTGGAAGCCCTGGCCAGAGCAATCAGTCAAGAGAAAGAAAGAAAGACAGGGCATCCAAATAATAAGACAGGAAGTCAAACTATACCTGTTTGCAGACAACATGATTCTATATCTAGAAAACCCTGTAGTCTCAGCCCAAAAGCTCCTTAAGCTGATAACAAATTCAGTGAAGTCTCAGGATACAAAAGCAACATACAGAAATCACTAGCATTCCCATATACCAACAGTCGAGCCAAGAGCCAAATCAGGAACATAATCCCATTCACAACTGCCACAAAAAGAATAAAATATCCAGGAATACGCTAAAAAGATCTCTATGACAAGAATTATAAAACACTGCTCAAAGACATCAGAGATGATACAAACGAATGGGAAAACATAAGCAATTTACAGATTCAATGCTATTCCTATCAAACTACCAATGACATTCTTCACAGAACTAGAAAAAAAAATCAGCTCAAGATGGCTTAAAGAGTTAAGTGTGAAATCCAAAACTTTTGTAAAAACCCAGAAAGACAACCTAGGCAATATCATTCTGGAAACAGGAACAGGCAAAGATTTCATGACGAAGACACCAAAAGCAATTGCAACAAAAGCAAAAATTGACAAATGGTATCTAATTAAGCTAAAGAGCTTCTGCACAGCAAAAGAAACTCTCAGAGTATACAGACAACATATAGAATGGGAGAAAATTTTTGCAAACTATGCATCTGACAAAGGTCTAATATCCAGCATCGATAAGAAACTTAAACAAATTTAGAAGAAAAAAACAAACAGCCCCATTAAAACATGGGCAAAGGACATGAGCAGACACTTTTCAAAAGACATACATGCATGGGGCCAATAAGCATATGAAAACAAGCTCAATGTCACTGATCATTAGAAAAATGCAAATCAAAAGCACAATGAGATACCATCTCACACCAGACAGAATGTCTATTATTAAACAATCAAAAAACAAGAGATGTTGGTGAGATTGCCGATAAAAAGGCTTATACATTGTTATTGGAAGTATAAATTAGTTCAACCATGATGGAAAGCAGTGTGGTGATTTCTCAAGGACCAAAAAACTACCAGAACTACCATTCAACCCAGCATTCCCATTTCCAGGTATATATCCAAAGGAATCTAAATTGTTCTATCATGAAGACATACGCACACATATGTTCACTGCAGGACCGTTCACAATAGCAAAAGACATGGAATTAACCTAAATGCCCACCAATGACAGACTGGATAAAGAAAATGTGGTACATATACACCTTGGAATACTATGCAGCCATAACAAGAATGATGTTGTATCCTTTGTGGGAGCATAGAAGGAGCTGGAGGCCATTACCCTTAAGAAATTAACACAGGAACAGAAAACCAAATACTGCATCTTCTCACTTACAAGCGGGAGCTAAATGATGAGAACACATGGGCACATTATAGGGGAACAGATACTGGGGCCTAGAGAAGGTAGAGGGTGGAAGGAGGGAGAGGATCAGGAAGAGTAACCGATGGGTACTAGGCTGAATCCCTGTGATGAAATAATCTGTACAACAAACCATCATGACACAGTTTCCCTAGATAACAAACCTGCACATGTACCCCAAAACTTAAAAGCTAAAAAAAAAGGGGGCTAGCAATACTACCACAAATACATATGCACACATCTACTGGCCCAAATCCCTTTCATAGGAAGCTACCCTACAGACACACCTGAGCACGTTTGAAGTGACATACAAGGTTATTCATGGCACCTTCATAATAGCAGAAGACTGAAAGAATCAAAGTCTATTTGGGAGACTGATGTAAATAATTCCAGGACTTGCATACAATGGAATACTGCACAGCTCCAAAAAGGATGAGGCAGGTTTGCGTGTACTGAAAAGCTCGTATGTATGTGAAAATCTCATTAAAGTACGTGATCTCACGTAAAAAGCTCATAAAAGCTTAGGTACATGAAAAGCTCATTAAAGTACATGGTCCCCATGTAAAACCAAGATAACATCTAGTTGTCAACTTTTCTAAGAAAAGAGGGAAAATAAAAAGCATTAGAAAATTTTTGAGATTTGCATAAACCGTGGAAGAATTTTTGAAAATTTAATGGAAATGGTAAACTATAGAAGGCGCGGGTGGGCAGGTTAGGTGGGAACAGGCTGGACAGCAAGATTTTCTAATTCTATCTTCTTATAAAAGTTTCTTTATAATAGTTATTGAAATCAAATTATGGAGCTCCATTTAAAAAAAATCAGAAAACTTCAGTGTATACGGCCATTTTTTTCTTTATATGTATGTTTTCAGTAGAAACCCAAAGCCAAAAAAGAAAAGTACTTAGTCCATACAAGTCAGGCAATAGGGTCACGTCAAAGTTACTGACTGCCAGGAGGCCAGATATTCGATGGCAAAGTCCACTTTGCAGGCGAGGGATTTTCAGAACAGCATTTACTAAAGCAGGTCTCTGAAGATGAAAGAAGCCAGGCTTTCAGTTTTACTGGATCATTCAATTTCTATAAATACTCTCTTCCAATTAAGCCAATGAATTTACATTTCTTTGCAGCCCATGCTTTTAAGTCAAGCTCAGATGTCTGCCACAGAACGTTTTCCACTGTGTGGTCCTCCCCTCACCCCCACCTTCAGCTTTGTTTCAATAAATAATCAACACAAGCCCCTAATTACAGACTTCGGGAACACAGAATTCCTCGGATCAGACAAGAGATACAACATACTCTTCTCCCACATCTCAAACCTGTCTTTTAACTAATTCAAAATAAGGAAACACCTTGAGATACTGTGTAAAATTCACCACATGGAGTGTACAAACAAGTCACATTAACCAAGAGTTTTTAGTACCTCTATGTCTATCTGAAGAGATGCCAGGTTTTACATATTTCCTTGAAAATCATATTTTAAAAACATCTGTTCCATTGCTGTGTGTGTGTGTGTGTGTGTGTGTGTGTGTGTGTGTGTGTATAAAAGGCAAACACATTTATATATTAAAGACAAACACATTTAACTGACTGTGGGTACACGACAAGGCACCAGAGCTACATTCTGATTGTCTGTCATACAGCAGAGCAAGAAACTAAGTCAGCCGGTTTTTCTCTGTGTGGACACTGGATGCCGGGAGTTTACAGGAAGACACACACCAGCCAGCAACATGCTAGCCTGCAAGAGCACTCCTTGGAGAGCTGATGATTATTTCTCTGGAGAGGTTTCTAAGCTCTGCATTGAGAGCACTCATGACAACCAAACCAAAAAGAGCCCACTACAATCTAGCTTTCACCATTCCCTGCTCAGTTTCTGAAATTGCTACCCGTCATCTGCCTGGAGAAAGAAAATGGGACTGGACAAGTGAAAAGCCTTTCGCATCCATCCCCAGGAATGAAAGTGGATTTCAAAATCCTGCCCATTGTGTCAACAGGAAGTGGAGCAGAAAGGCTTAAGGACAGAATGTGATGAATGACCAATATTCTAGTTCTTGATGTGGCTCTAACCCACTGGGTCGCCGTGGGCAAGTCACCCGCCTTCCCTGGGCCTCCACTTGCTCATCTCTAATATGAGGCAGTGGTACCCGAAGTCTCCCAGACATCTTTTCCAGCACGCGTAACTGGAGCTCCTGGTTGCTTAATTCTGATACCTTACTCTGTCACTTGAAAACCCAATTTACTGCCAAGAATAAATTATGGCAACGACTGTTGGTGATTGTTTACAATGAATGAATGTGTTGTAACACAACTCATGGACAAAATGACTTCACAGCCTATTCCCTTAGATTTCTGACTCCTGATTATGTAGCAGTCTTTGCACACGATGACATGATATAAAAATAAATTCTCTGTTTCATCTGGGCCTTTACCCTTTGGAGGCTAGACCAGTGCAAATCACTGCTTTAAAAAAAAAAAAAAAAAAAAAGATTGCTGTGAGTCGTGTAGTCTGCTGGTGCAGCAGTGAACTGCCCCCAAGACCTGGTCAAGATTAGAAGTACATGTGGAAAAAGCAGTGGCTTGGGGTTAAGACTACATTCCTATGCTGAGGGGTAGGAGTGGGATGCCTGATAAAGCAAAACGGCAAGACTTAGAGGCTCTGTTCTCTCACATTTACACACATGCACACACACACACACCCCAGTAATGATGTAGTACTGCTTAGCTCATTTGTCCCCTGGGCAAGAAAGCTCACAAGAGAGGCAGTGCCCTTCCCCACCAACTGTCCCAAGCTGCAGAACGCCAGGCACCGGCTGGCCATACTCTTCCTTAGTATGAAACTAAACAGGACAACATGGAGGCCCCTCCTTCCTCCGTGTGCAGAGAATCTACCTATTTTCCCGGACAAGATGCAAGCTAATATGTTAATCTAATTTAAACTCTCTATACTGATATTATCCAAGAAAGACTATTAAAAATCAATCAGATTCTGGCTCTAACGTGGCCACATTTCTTTATTAAGATGCAGTAAAACAATGACATTGCATGAAATTGCTTTTTGTTACTAAGATTTCTTTGCTTTTACTTTTAACTTTTTAGGTTCTCTCTAAATGTTCAGCCATCCATCCCATCAAAAATACAGAGGGCTGGGCATGGTGGTTCACGCCTGTAATCCTGCGTTTTGAGAGGCTGACGCAGGCAGATCACCGGAGTCCGGGAGTTGAGGCCAGCCTGGCCAACATGGTGAAACCCTGTCTCTACTACGATTACAAAGATTAGCCAGGTGTGGTAGCGCATGCTTGTGGTCCCAGTTACTTGGGAGGCTGAGGCAGCAGAATTGCTTGAACCTCGGAGGCGGAGGTTGCAGTGAGCCAAGACTGGGCCACTGCACCCCAGCTCCAGCCTGGGTGACACAGCAAGACTATGACTTTAAAGAAATAAATAACACGGGGGGAATTACAAAATTCACTCTCCATTTCCTTGTCCAGAAAGAGGCATTTTACGTTGGGGTCAGCAATGATTCCAACCTTAAGCGCTACCTGTGGTCTGACAGAACAATGCCCACACGTGGTGAGTAGGCACTCCGACTGCCTTCCAGGAGAAATCCCTAAACTTCGGGTCAAATAATTTCATGAGAACAACTAGAGCTAATATATTCGGACTCTGCTAAACAGTATCATTTCATCATTTCTGGATTTTTAAGTTGCAGATGAGAAACTTAATGTCAGCAAGCAACTAGCAAGGTAGAGACCTAAATCCGTCTAATAACCGATTTGTAACTACAGCAGGTCTTTGAATAGCATTTCATCAATGTCATTTTGTTATAACATTGTTGAGGAAAAAAATGGATTCTTGCCCATGGCCACTATTTGTGGAGTTTCCAGGTTTTCACCACGTCTGTGTGGGTTTTCTCTGGGTCCTCAGGTTTCCTCTCACACCCCAAGGCTGTGCACATGGGGTGAAGTGGCGGATCTACAGTGTCCCAGTCTGAGTGACCGAAGCTGTGTATGAACGTGCCCTGGGATGGGACGTGCCCCGGCCTGAGTGACCGAGGCTGTGTATGAATGTGCCCCGTGATGGGATATGCCCTGGTCTGAGTGACTGAGGCTGTGTACGAATGTGCCCTCTGATGGGATGGCATCCTGTTCAGCGCTGCTGCCCCGCCTGACACCCTAAGCTGCTGGGACAGGCTCTATCCATCAGAAATCCTGAGCTGGAATAAATGATTAAATAATCATCTTACTTGTTTTTTAATTAATCTTCTTTTTTTTTTCTTTTTGATACGGAGTCTCGCTCTGCTGCCCAGGCTGGAGTGCACTGGTGTGATCTCGGCTCACTGCAACCTCCACCTCCTGGGTTCAAGCCATTCTCCTGACTCAGCCTCCCGAGTAGCTGGGACTATAGGCACACCACCATGACCAGCTAATTTTGGTATTTTTTGCTAGTAGAGACAGGGTTTCACCGTGTTGGTCAGATGGTCTCGATCTCCTGACCTCATGATCTGCCCACCTTGGCGTCCCAAAGTGCTGGGATTACAGGCATGAGCCACCGCACTCTGCCAGTCTTTCTTAAACGTATGTATGGCTTACCTTTATTTCAATGTTTAATATTGTAAGTAGTTTCGTAGGAACTGAAGTCTTATTTTTATCAATTAGTCTGTGGTCAAATTGGTTTCATTATACGGCATTCATTTAAAACTGGTTTTCAAGAACCTATGGAGTGAGGACTTACTGTACTGTGCTAAACTGCCTTTCAGAGTGATGAGAAAACAAATGCCTCAGTACTAAGAAGCAAGTGATTACAAGAGGTACCACTGTTTTATAAACAAATGTAGAGGGAGATCAAGGCTAAAATAAAATATACAAATGAAAAAATGTATGTCTTAGAAAACAGAGAGGTCCGGTGCAGTGGCCCATGCCTGTAACCCCAGCACTTTTGGAGGTCGAGGTGGGCAGATCACGAGGTCAGGGGTTCGAGACCAGCTTGACCAACATGATGAAACACCGTCTCTACTAAAAATAGAAAAAAACAGCTATGTATGGTGGTGCAAGACTGTGATCCCAGCTACTCAGGAGGCTGAGGCAGGAGAACTGCTTGAACCCAGGAGGCGGAGGGTGCAGTGAGCCCAGTCTGGGGGACAGAGTGGAACTCCATTGCAAAAAAAAAAAAAAATGCAGAATATATACACATTCTAATTTTCTCAATGCCTTGTCATCCTGGGAAGGAAGATGATGCTGCTAGCTATTTTTTTTTTTTTTTTTTTTTGAGATGGAGTTTCGCTCTTGTTACCCAGGCTGGAGTGCAATGGCGCGATCTCGGCTCACCGCAACCTCCACCTCCTGGGTTCAGGCAATTCTCCTGCCTCAGCCTCCTCATAGCTGGGACTACAGGCACGTGCCACCATGCCCAGCTAATGTTTTTTTTTTTTTTTTTTTAAGTAGAGACGGGGTTTCACCATGTTGACCAGGATGGTCTCGATCTCTTAACCTCGTGATCCACCCGCCTCGGCCTCCCAAAGTGCTGGGATTACAGGCTGGAGCCACCGCGCCCGGCTGTTGGTAGCTATTTTTAAGTACAAGGCACTGCTGCCACCAGGGGTGCCTACACAAAAGGACCAACTCACCATGACCTGCTCCTGACTCCCCAGCCCGATTGGGGAGGAACTTGACACTCAGCTTGCTATTAGTCCAAGCGCTCAAGCCTTGGCCAGGCCAATGCAGTTCACTTCAAAAGGCATATATTGAGCGTCTACTGTATGTCAGGAACAGGGCAGGGCCTAGGAATAAATGGACAAAACAGCTGTCCCCAGCATGACTGCTGTCCTCGGAGAAGCCAGCATCAGAACCAAAGCCCAGAGGTCCGTGTCCCAGTCCCACCACACCCATTCATGACTCAGGGGGAATTCCCAAGACCTTTTTCATTTTCCAAGACCTAGTCACAAACCCTTGAATCCAACAGTTAAGAAAATGTGTTTTCTGTTGTTGTGGGTTTTTTGTTTGTTTGTTTTTTTTTTTGGTCTGTTTTTTGACAT
Source organism: Saimiri boliviensis (assembly GCF_048565385.1). Classification (NCBI taxonomy): domain Eukaryota; kingdom Metazoa; phylum Chordata; class Mammalia; order Primates; family Cebidae; genus Saimiri; species Saimiri boliviensis. Next base: position 158,402,893 of record NC_133452.1, on the reverse strand, counting down.
AACATTTCATTTCCAAGGATCTTGCTTATGGGTGAGGACATAAAGGTTATACAAAACAGCAAGGAAAGGAGCCATGCTAATTTTCTGCATTTTCTTCCAGACACAGCGGTAACAAGGCAGGCAGACACAATGGAACAAAGAGAAACGCACCCACAACTACGCTTTCTAAAAAAGACGAGTAGTTTTTGAGGGCCCACGAGAGATCCTATTAGATCCTAGATGTCGTTGTTTTCTGAAGGAATGAACTAAGGTGTAGACAAACCCTTCATTTGTCTAAGGTGCCAACTGTAGCTGCACTTAAAAATGGAATTCAAGGATTCAAATAAAGTTTATTTCATAAAGACTGAAGTTGTTATGAATCATGAGTAGCTGATATTAAAAACCGCACTGCCTAAAAACACCATAACATGTAATCAACAGGGGTGTGTACCTACAACATACAATATACCACGGAGACGCTAACATATAAAAGCCTTACAATCTGGATGGGAAGGGCATTCTATTATTTCATTTTATTTTTATTTTTCAAGACAAGGTTGCGCTCTGTCGTCCAGGCTCCATGAACGTGGCTCACTGCACTCTGTCTCCTGGGCTCAAGTGATCTTCCACCCCAGCATTCCCAGTAGCTAGGAACACGGGCCCAGACCACCATGCCTGGCTAATTTTTTTTTGTAGATACCAGGTTTCACTATGTTGCCCAGCCTGGTCTTCAACTACTGGGCTTAAGTTATCCTCCCACCTCAGCCGCTTCAGGTGCTGGGATTTCAGGGGTGGGTCCGTGAGCCCCGCCTCTGTCATTTTAAAAACTAAAATGTAGCCGGGCGCGGTGGCTCAAGCCTGCAATCCCAGCACTTTGGGAGGCCGAGGCGGGTGGATCATGAGGTCAAGAGATCGAGACCATCCTGGTCAACATGGTGAAACCCCGTCTCTACTCAAAATACAAAAAATTAGCTGGGCATGGTGGCGCGTGCCTGTAATCCCAGCTACTCAGGAGGCTGAGGCAGGAGAATTGCCTGAACCCAGGAGGCGGAGGTTGCGGTGAGCCGGGATCGCGCCATTGCACTCCAGCCTGGGTAACAAGAGCGAAACTCCGTCTCAAAAAAAAAAAAAAAAAAAAAAAAGACAGACTTTCTTGCCCCTAGCATTGCTCTTTTTAGAGATGGGATCTCACTCTGTCACCCAGACTAGAGTCAGTGGTTTGATCACAGCTCATTGTAACCTGGAACTTTTGGGCTCAAGTGATTCTCTCACCTCAGCCTCCCAAGTATCTAGGACTACAGGTGTGCAACACCCTGTCCCATTAATTTTTTGTAGGAATGGGGGTCTGGCTATAGTGTCCAGGCTTATCTCAAACTCTCGGGCTCAACCGACCAGCCTACCTTGGCCTCCCAAAGCACTGGGATTATGGGTATGAGCCACTGCATCCGGCCTAATTTCTATATGGCAATAATGCTACCAGGAATTCACACAAGCTGAGACAGTATCTGAAGCACAACAGGCTACAAAACAAAGGTTATTAACAATCCCAGACTGGGGATTTCAGGTCAAGAAACTGCCTTTGGTAACCAGGAAGCCACAGGGAAGTTAGATGTTAGAATGCAGAATCATTATATGCAGACCCCACAGAATAATTCCATGAAGAGAAAGAGAATAGAGCCAAGACAGGCAGCGACGGACTGTGAGAAGGGCTGGTCCACAGACACGGAGGCGGGGCCCCTGCGTCCCTCTTGCCCTCCCACTGCCACTGCACCCCACAGCAATTCTTGAGCAGACCCAGCTTTCTGTGTTGACACACAGGCTTGTTTAGTTATCTGCCAAAAGAAGATGGTGGTGCCCATGAGCCACCTGTGCTACACAAGTGTTTCAAAGGTTAAATTTAAAAAACAGATTTGAAGGGTTTTTTTTTTTTTTGAGACAGTTTGTTCTTGTCGCCTAGGCTGGAGTGCAAGGGCGTGATCTCGGCTCACTGCAACCTTTGCCTCCTGGGTTCAAGCGATTCTCCTGCCTCAGTCTCCCACGTAGCTGGGATTACAGGCACCCTCCACCATGTCTGGCTAATTTTTGTATTTTTAGTAGAGACGGGGTTTCACCAGGTTGTCCAGGCTGGTCTCAAACTCCTGACCTTAGGTGATACACTTGCCTCAGCCTCCCAAAATACTGGGATTGCAGGCATGAGCCACCGCGACTGGCCTGAGATACCTTAAACATGATTACTGGAGAAACTTAACTCTCCTCTAAAGGCTTTGTCTGTACTGATCAATGAAAAGAATTGTGTCCAGATATAAATATACACACAATAACATATCAAATGGAAGGTATTAAAACTATTTTAAATAATTCTTTGTTTCTTATAACTACGTAGGGATAAAAATGCGTAAAACACTGCATGTTGTGAAAACCTGCATCATTCTAAACTTTGCTATCAGGAATAAAAAGTACAGAAGTTGCTGAGATAATTGGTGAAATAATATCTGACATGTGAGGAGCCTCTCCTTTGGGTAAGCAGCACAAGATAAATTTTTCATTTAGATGAAGCCACAGCTATTAAGAAGATGGTTACTAGGAGAATGAAAAGACTCAAAGGAGATTGTTTCTGGAGAGACAGGGCAAGCACACTTTGCTGTGCTGACTCACCCTTACACTGAAGAATACAGTCGTATACCCCCCTGACTCCCTCAGCCAGAGAAAGCACCTCATAAACAGGCTGGCATACATGTCCAACCAGGTCAGCAGCAAAGCAGATAGGCTCCTTTCCCCAGCCAAAGCCAACACCAAGGGGCAGGCGGATTCAGCAAAGGGCAAAAGCAATTATAGGTGACCCAATGATGAATGAGGATGAGGCGTGGTTAGCAAATTAGAATTGGGTGACGTGTAGATGGGTCAGAGCAAGGATCCGCCCCCACTCCCTTGTGCAGGGCTAGTTGGATTGTAAGATGGGGCACCCGCTGTGGAAAACAGTTTGATAGTTCCTCAGAAAGTTAAATATACGGCCAGGTACAGTGGCTCATGCCTATGATCCCAGCACTTTGGGAGGCCGAGGCGGTGGATCACTTGAGGTCAAGGGTTCAAGACCAGCCCAGCCAACATGGTGAAACACAGTCTCTACCAAAAATACAAAAAAAACAAAAAAACAAAAAAAATTTAGCTGGGCGGGATCTCAGCTACTCAGGAAGCTGAGGCAGGAGAATCGCTTGAACCTGGGAGGTGGAGGTTGCAGTGAGCCGAGATCACGCCACTACACTCCAGCCTGGGCAACAGAGCAAGAATCTGTCTCAAAAACAAACAAACAAACAAAAAACACAAGTTAAACACAGTTATCATATGACCAGCAACTCCACTTTTGAGTATATGCCCAAAGGAATTGAAAAAAGAGCCTCAAACAGAAGATACTATCATACATCAATGTTCACTGCAGCATTATTCATGATAGCCAATGATGGTTTTTGGAATTTTCAGCCAAAAAAAAAAAAAAAGAAGAAGAAGAAAAAAGAGATGGAAACAACTCCAATGTCCACTGATGAATGAAAACATAAACAAAATGGGGCCTTATACATGCCATGGAATATCATTCAGGTGGGAAAAGAATCAGATTCTGATACATGCTACGGTATGAATGAAACTTGAAGACATTGTGCTAAGTGAAATAAGGTAGATACAGAAGGACAAGTATTTTATGATTCCACTTATATGAGGTACCTAGAGTAGTCAAAATCACATGGACAGAAAGTAGAACAGAGCTTACCAGGGACTGGAGGGATGGGAGGGGAGTTATTGTTCAATGGTAGATTTCCTGTTAGAGACGGTGAAAGAACTCTGGACATGGATGACGGCTGTGTAACATTGTGAATGCAGCTAATGCTACTGAATCAGACACCCAAAAATGGTTCAAACAGTAAACTGTGTGTTTTGGATGCCCTCACCCCTGCAGAGCCTTCCCTTCCCTGCTACACTGGATTTTGGGGGTATTCCCATCCCTACCCCTGACTCTTTTCTCTCTCCTTGACCATCTGTTCATTTTTCCATTCAAGATGCCCACTAAATTTACTTCTGGCAGAAGGAGGCTCAACGAAATCTGGAAACCAGAGTTACAGCAAGAGGCTTATGATCCTTGGTCTTGATATTCCACTGCTAGCTCCAGCACGAGACCTCTCCTTCCAAAGGAAAATAAGTCCTTTTTAATGAGCTTTCACAGAGATGGTAACTATCAACACTTCAGATCATTATGGAAAGAAAAGTTTCTCTAGTGGTTTGCAGAGAGCAGACCAAACCCCAAGTAAGAAAAACAGCCTTGGGGCCAGGCGCAGTGGCTCCTGCCTGTAATCCCAGCACTTTGGGAGGCCGAGGCAGGTGGACCATGAGGTCAAGAGATCAAGACCATCCTAGCCAAGACGGTGAAACCCCATCTCTACTAAAAATACCACGTGCCTGTGGTCCCAGCTACTCGGGAGGCTGAGGTGGAAGAATCGCTTAACCCAGGAGGCGGAGGTTGCAGTGAGCCGAGATTGTGCCACTGCACTCCAGGCTGGTGACAGAGCAAGACTCCATCTCAAAAAAAAAAGAAAAGAAAAGAAAAGAAAAAGAAAACACAGCCTTTTCCTACTGGTATCATTGACTTCCTACTAAGCAGCCTGAGAGACAGAGAAGGAGCCAAGCCTTCCATGTACGGAATTGTGAATCACTCACACTGAATACTCAGGAGCCACGTTTCCCTCTCTCTTTCTTTGGACTGATGAATACATATATCTGCAGTGAGAACTGCCTTCGCTGGAAGTAGGCTGCGACTAAGGTTAAAAGTCACCAGAGCCATTTGTTCCTTTGGCACATTCTAGAAAAGTGAGCGTTTAAAGTAAGACGACATGGACACTACTAGACTATTTTAATTTTTTTGAATAACTACTGTTATGATTTGTTTTGGAAGTCATGTACCTGTGGCAACAAAAAAAATGCCTTGGTTAAGTATTTGTGGAATGAAGAATATAAAAAAACAACTCCCTTAAATAAGAGTTCAAAATATGTGATGAAACCAATTGTTCCACAACATGGTAAATCCTTGATACGTCATCAACGGAGTGCAAGCAAGTATGCAGAGGGCCGGCGAGGACGTAATGTCTGCTAAGGAGGTTTCACTGCAACAGACAAGGAAGTACCAGCAGAGCACCCAGGCTGGGTTGAGGCGCCATTGCTTTCCCCATCAAAGTTGACAATCAAAACTCAAACCTACAGTAAGAAAGGGACCAACACTGGTCATACATTTACGTATTTCATTATATTCACTTAAATGGGATGCGGAGTGTCCGGTAAATGAAGCATGAATTCTCTTTTTTCTTAAGAAAAACTTGGAGGAGGGCCTGGCACAGTGGCTCATGCTTATAATCCCAGTGTTCTGGGAGGCCGGGGCAGGCGGATTCCTTGAGCCCAAGAGTTTCAGACCAGCCTGGGCAACATAGTGAGACCCCTCTCCACAAAGAAATTGTAAAAATTAGCCAGGTGTTGGCGGCATGCACCTAGTCCTAGTTACTCAGGAAGCTGAGGTGGGAGGATCACTTGAACTCAAGAGTTTGAGCCTGCAGTGAGGAGCTATGGTCACGCCACTGTATTCCAGCCCAGGTGACAGAGTTAGACCCCGACTCTTTAAAAAAAAGAGAAAAGAAAGTCAGGGGCAGTGGCTCAAGCCTGTAATCCCAGCACTTTGGGAGGCTGAGGTGGGCGGATCATGAGGTCAAGAGATCAAGACCATCCTGGCCAACATAGTGAAATCCCATCTCTACTAAAATACAAAAATTAGCTGGGTGTGGTGGTGTGTGCCTGTAGTCCCAGCTACTCTGTAGTCCCAGCTACTCGGAAGAATTGCTTTAACCCCGGAGGCGGAGGTTGTAGTGAGCCAAAATGGCGCCACTGTACTCCAGCCTGGCACCTGGCGAGAGTAAGACTGTCTCAAAAAAAAAAAAAAAAAAAGAAGAAAAGAAAAGAAAAAAATGGGAGGAAAATGATGGTTGTAGAGGGACATGTCACTGTACTTCTCAACAGCAGAAAGACGTGAAGTATTAAAATCAGATCTAACAGAGAAATGGCAAATACACTAATAAATAAAGAAAAAGAAACAAAACATCTCAGTAAGCCTCTTCCCCTCCCTGAAAAGCAGCTGGCTTCAGCGACTCATGCTAAAGAGTTGCTTTATATTCTGGAACTCAGTTCAAAATGTGATTAATTTTGCATTCTGTTTCACATTGACGAAGTTGATCTCTACTGCTACTTACTTATAATTTAATTCCCTCGATGGTTCTAAAATCAAGAGAAGAAATATTTTCAAACAAAAATCATTATTTATACAGCTGGAGTTTTCACTTAGTTAGGAAAATCAGTAGAAAAATGTTTGGTCCGAATTTGACATAACTTTTGAAAGTTTCGGAAAATTTCATACCATCAACTTCTAAATCTCTATTATCATATTTACGTCTTCCTCAAAGTCAACAAGGGAACCCCCCAAATCAACTAAATTAATAGGTTCTGATCTGGGCAACTCCTTTGGCAAAGGGTGGGGGAATCTCTGAATCAGCAACAAAAATAGCTCAATTAAAATACCATTCTAACATGCAGTTAGTTTTTGTTTGAAAATGGAAACCAGCAACTTGCTTGCATGAGTAAACAGAAGACAATTACTCACGCTGGGGTCTCCAGAGCAGAAAGCACGGGAGACAGCTGGCAATGATCTGGCTAACTTAACCAGATAATTCATGCCTAAAAATCCACTCTAGTGCCCAAATTGCCCAGATCAGTTATATCCACAGAACAACTAAAGAGTGTAATTACCAAATTCCCTTCCAATCTGTGCCGCCAAAGCTGTGCTTGGGTGGTTTGTTTTAAGGTGGTGATTATACTGTCCTCAGTGCTTCATCTCTAGCAAGGAATGTGCCTGGATTTTCACAACAGAAATTTGAATATCTGTTTAAATGTCCTATGGTCTTACATAACATGCAGCTTTCTTCGTTTGTTTGTTATTTTGAGACCCAGTCTCACTCTGTTGCCCAGGATGAAGTGCAGTGGTGCGATTACAGGCGTGTGCCACCAGGCCTGGCTAAATTTTTTTAAATCTTAGTAGAGATGAGGTTTCACTGTGTTAGCCAGGATGGTCTTGATCTCCTGACCTCGTGATCTGCCCACCTCAGACTCCCAAAGTGCTGGGACTACAGGCGTGAGCCACCACGCCCAGCCAAGGATGCAGGTTTCATGTACTGAACACAGTACTAAAAAATTCAAACATACAAAGACACTGACAAACTGCCCTGGAGGTAATGCTTTAAGTTTATACACCTAGAGACAAAGCCCAGATGAAGAGAGAGATTGTAACTCCTTACAGAAAGAAATCTAAAGGGGAAAAAAACAGAGTAAAAATAAGAGAAAGAGAATGTGTAAGAGCCTGCAAATTGGAGCATCCAAAATTTGAAACAAGCATGTCTTTTTAGTCTGTCACCAGAGATGTGAGTTAAGCCCTTTATGTTTATATAGCACTTTATACTTTTCCAAAGCCGCCTACAATTAATCCTCACAACTGTGTAACGTAAATCGGGTGAGTATTCTTATTCCCATTTCATGGATTAAGAAAATAGGGTCCTCAGATTTGCAGAAGCAAAACTAAGGTCAAATCTGAAACTTGAACCCAAGTCTTCTGGATCACAAGTTCGGTGCCCTTTCCATCACGCCGTGCGAAAGGCTAAAGTTAACTTAAAGCAAATAACAAATATCACATTACCCAGTCAAATCTGTGGTGTCTGCCATCACAAATAGTCTTAGAGTCACACATGTCGTTAAATAAATCTTATCACCAAGCACAGCTGGAGAGCACGGACTTTATGTGAAGATGGTAGCCATGAGGGCCACTCTCTGTGTGTCAGCTCTGCCAGGCCCTGGGCAGGGGATTTCTCTTGGACTTGGCTTCCTAACCGGTTGAGGGAAAGAAGAGATTCGAGAGTCTCTCAAGTCGCTTCACATCAGGCTGACGATCAGCCTAAAAGCGTTCAGTTTCTCCTGTTCCCGTGAACTCAGAACGACAAGCGTCCCTTTTCCTTCTCTTCTGGATATTACGAGTTTCTCAAAGCCAGTGGCTCTCCGTTCTCCTTAACTAAATGAAAATAAGGTTCTAAAATACATTTTACCAACTTTTGCCCAAATTAGACAGAACAACAATATGTAAACACTACAGGACAAACATTTTTCGAGTTATTAATTGTTTTCTATAGGTTACTATGCTGCTCAGTTCCATTTCCAAACTTGATTGGCACCCGCCAATTTTGAGGCTCTTCAGATGGATAAAGGGTATTGAAACCACAATAAGAGCCTTGCCCTGGATCAAGAAAAAAACCTCCTTCTTTAAAATTGATGCCATTTCAAAAGCTATGAAATTTTGTATGTTGTTCAAATTAGCAAACACCTGCAGTTGGCAATGTCTGTTTTACAGTTTCTCAGTAGTACAGTCCACCTGGGAATAATGCCTTTAAATTTTTAAGACACCGGGTCTCACTCTGCGCCCAAGCTGAAGTACAGCAGCACAGTCATTGCTTACTGCAGCCACTGCAGCCTTGAACTCCTGGGCTCAAGGGATCCTCCTACTTCAGCCTCCCAAAGAGCTGGGATTCCAGGTACATGCCACCACCCCTGGCTAATTTTTAATGGTTTCCTGGAGATGGGGTTTCACAGTGTTGCCCAGGCTGGTTTCAAACTCCTGGTTTCAGGTGATCCTCCCACCTCAGCCTCCCAAAGCACGGGGATTACAGGAGCCTCTGCACCTGCACTTAAAAAAAGTATGAAAGATGTTCCCACTCCCTAACGGAATTAACCATTATGCTTTCGTAGAAGTCCGTATCAGAAACGTACTGGAATTCAAGGGCTTCAATCCCAGTCCGCGTGTTCTTGTTGCCTTTATGCTTTCTTGGTCCTGCTTGGTCATTTTAAGAGAGAGGGTAAAGGACTGCTAATGTGGGAAAGCATCTAACATACAGAGACAGAAGGAAGAACAACTAGAACTAGCTTCTCCAACCCCTGGCCCATGGGCTGCCTGTGGCCAAGACAGCTTTGAATGCGGCCCAAGAGAAATTCATGAACTTTCTTAAAACATTAGAAAACATTACTATGATTTTTTTTTTTTTAAGCTCACCAGCTATCATTAGTGTTAGTGTATTTTATGTGTGGCCCTTGATTTTACCATAAATGTGCTAAAGTCAAACATTTCTTTATCATAAAGACAATTCGTCAAGCCGGGCACAGTGGCTCACACCTGTAGTCCTAGCATTTTGGGAGGCCGAGGCAGGCGGATCACTTGAAGTCAGGAGTTTGAGACCAACCTGGCCAACTTGGTGAAACCCCATCTCTACTAAAAATGTAAAATTTAGTTGGGCGTGGTGATATTCGCCTGCAATGCCAGCTACTCGGGAGGCCGCAGCAAGAGAATCGCTTGAATCCGGGAGGCGGAGATTGCAGTGAGCCGAGATGCAACCCCTGGACTCCAGCCTGGGCAAGAGTGAGACTCTGTCTTAAAAATTAAAAAAAAGGGCCGGGCGCGGTGGCTCACGCCTGTAATCCCAGCATTTTGGGAGGCCGAGGCTGGTGGATCATGAAGTCAAGAGATCGAGACCATCCTGGTCAACATGGTGAAACCCCGTCTCTACTAAAAATACAAAAAAATTAGCTGGGCATGGTGGCGCGTGCCTGTAATCCCAGCTACTCAGGAGGCTGAGACAGGAGAATTGCCTGAACCCGGGAGGCGGAGGTTGCGGTGAGCCGAGATCGTGCCATTGCACTCCAGCCTGGGTAACAAGAGCGAAACTCCGTCTCAAAAAAATAAATAAATAAATAAATAAATAAATAAATAAATAAACAAAACAATCCTTTAACGTATAATCTTAGTCTGGAGAAGTTCTCTTTCTCCCAGGGAAGGTTGATAGGGACAAAAAAAGAAAGTAAGAAAAGAGCTGTACTAATAGTAATAATAATGTTTATTATTGTTACATCACAACGAAAGGAGCACATTTTTCTTACCTCCAGAATCCCTTTAATTATGGGGTTCAGCAATTCAGTGAATTTTAATAATGCTTACTTACTGTTGCCTCTCTTTTGAAGTTAAAAAGTTGGCTTGGTAACCAGCTATAACTTTTGTTATGTTAAAGTGTTCTGGTCTCACTAGCAAATCAAAAGGCCCAGCCATACGTTAGTCTCCCACAGATTCTGCATTGTCTATTCATTTTTTATATGACTTGGGGCATATCGTCCGAGTGCAGTAGCTCATGCCTGCAATCCCAGCACTTCAGGAGGCCAAGGAGGGAGGACTGCTTGAGCCCAGGAGTTGGAGACTTGGGGCATGTGCTGACTGTAAAATACCACTAAACTACTTCAAACAGCTGTTGCTGGGAAGAACAAATACAGCTCATCCAAAAATATTCTTAAATAATCCAGTAGGACCTCACCTGTCCAGGGGCACACCCATTTAAAAATGGGTGCTGTGCAGAGCATCCAGGGCTGGTCCCAAGTGTGTTCGCTCTGGCACCATGCTCCTGTGCTCTCCTCTCCACTGCTGAGGCCTGAAGCCAGTCACCCTCTAGGCCCCCCACCCCTCTCCATCTGCCATGCTCTCATTCTACGCATGTGCCTTTGTTCATTCTGATGAACAGAAGCCTGATTCTGCTTCGTGTTACCCATGGTGGGGTCTCCAGTGCTCACTGCTACCAAGGGTGACCACAAGGATTATAAAGCTTGCAGCAGTGAATGGGGGTGTCAGGGCAGGGAAGGGATAATCAGCTTCCTGGACCCCTTCTGGTCCTAAATGAAACAAAGAAGCAAGGCTGTACTATACAACAATTAAACTTCATAAGGCGTCTGAGGAGAAACCCGGTTTCTCTCTATAGTTGATAGAGAAAGAGCAAGCAGAATATTTTTGGAAATAATGAAAAATCCACTGATACATTTAGAGCTTTTGGTGGGTCTAAGGTTTAAGTGGCTCAGGAGAAAAGAAACTGAGGTGTATTACGGTACATTTTTCTTCTGACACCTTGATATTCCAGTTTCAACTACATCTAATTATGCTACAAATCAGTGTCTTTAAGTCCACAGATTCTTAGGTCTTAGGGATCAGTTCACCCCCAATTACAGAGATCACAAACTGGTGAAGTAACCAGTCTAAAGTTTCTTGCTCCTTCGTGTTAAGTTCACCAGAATTCAAGCCTCTGGCTTCCACGACGGGGCTTCCTTTTTTATACCACAACACGGATTTGCTCGTGGTTGTTTTCCTTTAACACACTCTTGCTACAAGTGAATTTATGCTGTTTTTAATTAAGGTCTTAACCAAAAGATCATTTGGAAAACTCTGTTGCTCCCACAAGGCAGGACAAGCTTGTTCTGACCAGCTGTCCGAAGATTTTTCTGCTCAATCATCAAAGCTTGCCATATCCTCTTACAGTCCTGATAAGGTGAGCACTGCTTCCAACCGACCTATAAAAAAAGAACCCCTCGCAAACTTCCATCCCGAAATTAACAAAAGTGGGGAGAAGATTCACAGGGAAGCAGTAAACTCAGAGCAGAAGGTGGGGTCCACATTTGATAGGAATCTTCATTAACATGATTTTAACAAGTGATAGGACTTCTCTTTTTACGTAATTCCAACAGAACTCATAATGTTTTCATGCCATAGACTCCTCCTTTGGCCTCCTGATGAAGTCTATTGGACCCTTTTCTTCAGACTAGTGATTTTTATGCCTTAAAAATATATATATATAGGATTACAAAGGAAATAAGTTGACTGAAATACAGCTATTCAAAATAGTAAAAAGCAATTTATCATACAGTAATCTATGTTTTCTGTGTTAGTGCATTAAATGAAAAGATCCAGCAGCAGGTCAAAAATTACTGTAATTTCGAAGTCATGAGGAGCATAAACAATATTTCAAGACAGCTGCAACATGTGTAATATGATATGAAAATATCTATTTCTATGGGTGACAGTGAAACATATCGCCAGTTCTACTGTGGTTTATTGCCAACATTCATACTAGAAGAAAATGCTAAATTTCAGGTAGAGGGTAGTAATAAAAAAAAAAGTAATATCTAGAATTCTGTCCAGGGACCCACATTAACAACCTGGGCTACAGAGCTAGTCTGTGATCTCCTTAAGGTCTAATTCATTTGATTCCTGAGCTCAAACTGGCATAATGTATGACACAGATGGGCACTTGGTACATGTATGAACTGAACTGAGTCAATAGTCTGAATTAAAAAAAAAAAAAACTAGAAAGGAGCTGAGGCTGCCTTGAGTAACCTTCCAACCCCCTTAATCTCAGCGAATCCACTCCCTCTGCCAGCTTCCTTTGAGTTCTTCATTCATTTAGCAAATATTCATAGAGCACCTAGTGAGTTTCAGGCCACTTTGTAGACACCAGGCAAACACAAGAGTCTAACCACTGATGGTGACGAATGTTAGTAAAACACTACAACAGGATAAAGAGTGACTGGTGGACCAGATGGTAGCAAGGGCTTTTCTGAACTGACAGGTGAGTCAACCGATGACAAGGAGCCAAGGTCATGTGAAAATGTGAGGCAAGGCCATTCCAGGCAGATGGCACAGCAAGTGCAAAGGCCCCGAGGCAGGAAGATGCTTGGTGCAGGCCTTTCTCACCTTGTGTTCCCTAAGCCTGACACACGGGGCCATACCACACCCTGCAAGGGCCTCATCACCTGGAAAAGGGCCTGTTCACTTCTCTCCCGTAACCTTCCCTCCGTCTATCCCATTTCCACGTACTCCAGATCACATCCATCTCTCAGTCAGACAATTTCAGGGCAGAAACTGTTCCAAAACCACAGCTGTAAGCCCCCGACCACACCTTCCGTGACAAGAAACTCAGCCCGCTGAAGCTGTATGTTTCCCCCGAATGTAAAATCTGTGGTCTGTGCCATATATCTTGTCTCAAACCGGCCTACACTGCTTTCCCAGATACATCGAATGGGCTTATTTACACACTGAGCTCCTTCAGGCAAGCAGCAGCTTGACCGTCCCCTTCTCCCGCACATCCAGAGCGGAAGCGAACACGGGGACAGCGCGGTGAATCTAAAAGGAGGCGAACACCATGGCCTCCGGGTTCACAGACTCCCCTCCCCAAGGCCCCAGAGGTGGTAAGTTCTAGACAAGATGGAAGAGTTCTGTGAAAACAGCCACAATCTTGAGGCCAGAGAATTATGCTGGGGCAGCTTATACTCTAAAATGGATTTTTCTCCTTCACAGGTGCCATGAGCTATACCCCCACCCCCCAACATCCCTGTTGCATTCCTATGTTGGGCCGGGCACAGTGGCTCACAAATGTAATCCCGGCACTTTGGGAGGCCGAGGTGGACGGATCATGAGGTCAGGAGATCGAGACCGTCCTGGCCAACATGATGCAATCCCGTCTCTACTAAAAATACAAAAATTGGCTGGGCGTGGTGGTGCGTGCCTGTAATCCCAACTACTCGGGAGGCTGAGGCAGGAGAATTGCTTCAACCAAGGAGGTGAATGTCGTAGTGAGCCGAGATCGTGCCACTGCACTCAGCCTGGCGACAAAGGGTGACTGTCTAAAAAACAAAAATTCCTATGTTGGAGTCACAACCCCCAGTGCCTCAGAATGGGGCTGTATTTGGAGATGAACCTTTAAAGAGGTGACTCAGTTGCAAGGAGGCCACCGGGGTAGGCCCAAATCCAATCTGAAGGAAAACACACCTGGTGTCTTTGTCTTCTGACAGAGGAATGACCAGGGGAAGAGGCAGCCACCTTCGAGCTGAGGGGGCGTCTCAGAGGAAATCCCCTGACGACACCCTGGACTCTGTCTCCAGAACAGGGAGAGAACACATTTCTGCTGTTTAAGCCACCCAGGCTGTGTCCTTTCTTATGGCAGCCCTACTGAACAAATGGAATACGTGTCTCAATTTAGGTATTTCCAAAAGCAGAGGCTGAGACAAGGACTTGGGTGCAGGTAGTTTCCCGGGAAGTGGGCCTGGATGGAGGGAGAGTCAGGTGGGTGTCGTTAGCTCATGGCAAGAAGTGCTGAGGAATTCTCAGTCTCTGGCATGCTCAGTTTCAGCATGCTCATGTGAATTGTTTTAAGAGAGAATTTTGATTGGGCCTTTCTGCTATTTTCCAAAGATAATCTAATTTTTTTTCCTTTTTTTTTTTTGAGACAGGGTCTCTCTCTGTTGCCCAGAGTGGAGTACAGGTGGTGTGATCTCGGCTCACTGCAACCTCCGCCTCCCGGTTCAAGTGATTCTCCTGCCTCAGCCACCCAAGTAGCTGAGATTACATGTGCATGCCACCACTTTCAGCTAATTTTTCTATTTTTAGTAGAGACAGGGTTTTGCCATGTTGGCCAGGCTGGTCTCGAACTCCTGACCTCGGGTGATCTGCCTGCCTCAGCCAAAAATGACCTAATTCTTTTATAATCAAGCTGTCCCTCTATTGCAACTGGCCCTCAGCGCTAAAATGAATCCTATTTAAGAAAAGCATAAAGAGTAAAATCACCTCACTTAAGTTCTAAATAATCTCTAAAAGCCAACCCATAAAAAGGATTTTTCTTTCCCATCCAAGGTTTCCTCTATGGAACTGAGGTGTTAGGTGAAATACAGTACTTCTGAATATCATGTGAATAACTAACTCCAGTTTCTTCAAGCTTCCCTTTAAGACCAACAAATGTGCTTATGGTACAAATTTTCTAAATTACCTTCAGGAATTTATTTCCTTCTTTTTGGCAAATAACTATCTGAGATTTATTACTTAATACTTTGTAAAGTACAACATCCAAGATAAAGTTATGTGGGGAGATGTGAGACATGAATGGTATTTCCTGGTATTTTCCAATTACCCTGAGTCCTATCTTTAGAATTATCAGATTTAGCAAAGAAAAATACAGAGCACTAGGTAATTTAAATTAGAATTTCAAACAAACAACAAATTTTAAAAATATCTATATCCCCATTACTGTCTGGGACCTACTTATACTAAAAAAGGTATTTGTTGTTTTTCTGAAATTCAAACTGAACTTGGCATCGTATATTTTATCCGGTAACCCTGTCTTAATATTCCAGAATGGAAAAATAGCAAAATGAGAATTTAAAAGTAGAATTTATATTTAAAATATAAACTCCTGTTTTCACTTTGATTAACCACAGCAGAATACTCAAAGCATGATTAGTTAGAACAAGCTATTTTAACAGAGAGGATTCATTTTAGAACTGATGGCTCATAACAGCTAGGGTGGTTCAATCTGAAAGAGAAAAAATAGGCCATTTTATTTAATATTTAATAAAACATTAAAATTTCCTCGAGAATCAGTGTGTAAGAACAAAAAACTATGTATTATTATTTACATAAAAAAGAGCAATTAAAATGTAGTAAGTATGCATTTTATTTGTATAATTTGCCACTGTTTAGCAAGTGTTCTGTAAGCACTAGCTTACAGAAGCTAAAACATCAGTGTGGGTTAAGATACAGAAAAAAAATAAACAAAAAGAAGAAAGCAGCTGAAAAAAATTTAACTGGATCTCAAAATTGTATCTCTCTCTCTTTTTTTTTTAGACAGAGTCTCGCTCTATTGCCCAGGCTGGAGTGCAGTGGCACGATCTCAGCTCACTGTGACCTCCTCCTCCCAGGTTCAAGCAATTCTCCTGCTTCAGCCTCCTGAGTAGCCGGTATTACAGGCACGCGCCACCATGCCTGGATAATTTTTTGTATTTAAGTAGACACGGGGTTTCACTGTGTTGCCCAGACAGATCTCGAACTCCTGAGCTCAGGCAACGTGCCCACCTTGGCCTCCAAAAGTGCTGGGTTTACGAGCGTGACCCACCGTGCCCAGCCCAAAATCGTGCATTATCTCAAACTATGCAGAAGAACAGAAACAGGTGGCACTCGAACTCTCTCCTTCTCTTAGTTTGAGAAATGGTCCGAGACTTTCAGGACAAAAATACAGTAGTCTCTCCTCATCCTCGGAGGATACATTCCAAGACTCCTACCGGATGCCTGAAACCTCAGACAGCACCGAACCCTTATATACTATGTTTTTTCCTATACAGTACGGAGCGGGGCTTGGGGAATAGTGTCATAGCGAATACACGGGATATAGGGGAGGATTCACGTCCCAGGTGGGATTTAACGACGCTACGCAGAACGGTGTGCCATTTAAAACTGAGGAGTTGTGTATTTCTGGAATTTTTCAGTGAGTATCGTTGGACCTTAGGTAACTGAAAGCACAAAAAGCGACACCGTGGGTACGAGGACGACGACTGTACCCTTGCTGGAGATGGCTTACACGACAGTGCAGCTCGTGGCAAACAAGGCCTGGGACTGGCACAGTCTGACAGCAAGACTTGTTAGCCTTGGCACACGTGACAGTTTGGGCTGGAAAATTCTTTGCTGTTGGTTGGGGGGGGTGGGCGGGCAGCCACACATATTACAGGATGTTTAGCAGTATCTAGATGCCAGTAGCATCTCCCACCCTCAGTTACAAAAATCAAAAATGTCTCCAGACACTGCCAGAGGTCACCGGGCAGGGGGGGCGGGGGCAGAGAGCGCTCCCCAGCTGAGAACCACTGGTCTTAGGAGAATCGCCGGTGCTGTGACTCTGCCCTGGCAATGACAGTCTTGAGTTCCCAGAAATTTCTAAAAATATCATTGTAGGGCAGCTTAGAATAACAAAAGGGGGGGGGGGGGAAGCTGCAACAAAATTTGCACCGAATCTGTGCTGACCAAAATTGTTCTAAATATATTTACAGAACAATTAAAATAGATTTATCTACCTAAAGATGCCTCTAACTCTCTTTATATGCGGAAGTTGTGTGCTAGTCCAAGATTTAGGCAGGAGACCTGTTTTCGGCCCCAACTCTACTCCTTGCTTGCCACATATCAGAAGGGCTAAGCTTTCTGACTGTCTATATTCCCAACATTAGTTCTTATTCAGCCGCCCCTCCCCAGTCAACCCCGAGAGGTAAGTCATTAACCGTCCCGTGTTAGATGAGGAAGCTTGGGTTCCAGGCACGGCGACTCACGCCTATAATCCCAGTACTTTGGGGGGCTGAGGCAGGTGGATGACTTGAGGTCAGGAGTTTGAGATCAGCCTGGTCAATATGGTGAAACCCCATCTCCACTAAAAATACAAAAATTACCCAGGCATGGTGGCATGCGCCTGTAATCCCAGCTACTTAAGAGGCTGAGGCAGGAGAATCCGGGAAGCAGAGGTTGCAGTGAGCCAAGATCAGGCACTCCAGCCTGGGCATCACAGTTAAGACTCCATGTCAAAAAAAAAAAAGGAAGCTTGGGTCTAGAAAAAGAAATGACTGCCTGCATTCCCACAGCTGGTGAGACTTTAAACTCCAAAGTCCAAGCCTGTGACCACTTACCCCACCTTGGGGGAAAAGAAAATCACTAAATGTCTGTGACCTGAGTTTCATTTCCTTGCCTCTAACTTAGAAATCAACATTTCAGTATTTCAGAGTCCCTGCGCGAGCTTAAAGGCACTTCACTGAGTCTTTGCAGGAGGGACCAAAGTCCCTCGGTGAATATCGGTGATCCCTGAGGCCCGCTGTGCTGGGCAGCACCCATCTCAAAGGCCAGAAGAACCACACCCTAACTCAGGGACCTGCTTTAGGATTTAGATGAACTGCTGCCCACTCACTAGGAAAGAGCACTCTCAGGGATGCAAATGTAAATAGCAGAATAGGAAGGTGTGTGGCAGGTGTCAGGACGGCCAACTTCCACAGTGACATTCTCTCCAAGTCTCCTCGAATGGGAGTCCAAATGAATGCTGGTGGAATGGGCAATCACTCTGGAAGCAAAATCTCCCTAAAGTCCCCAAGACTCAATGGCCACAGTGAGCCTCTGTGGCTTAATGGATAGTCACAGAAGGTCCGAGCAGAAGGAGGCCTTACAAATCACTTTTATTTGACAGATGAGAAGCTGGAGCCCAGAGGAGAAACAACTGATCCCACGCAACCTGCCCGTCCCAGGTGCCAGCCTACACTGCAAACCTCAACGTAAACCCCCGCCCTGGCCGACCCTTCCTCCCCAAGCAGCCGGCCGTTCTCTCAGCACAGGATCCAAGTCACCACCGTGCACTCTGGCCCACCTCCAGCATAACTGTCACATTTGTCATGGACCTAGATTTTGCAGGAGTAGTTGCAGGACCAAATTATTGTTTTGAACTTCTAAGAGGAAAGGGTCAAATACAACGTGTCTGGTTAACTCAGTCAATGAAGCATAAATGAAATGTTTAATCTTTGGGTTACAAAGCCTCATTAGGGTAAGAGGGTGTTGCAGCAGTGGACATAGGGAGGGTTTGTGATTCCCATTACAAGATAAGCAATGTTATTAGGTTGGAGTCAGTTTAATACGCCTGGGGGAAGCAAAGAGGAATGGTAGTGAACATTTCTCTTCTTTATTATACATGCAAAAGCCCCCAGCTAACATCATACCTTATGCAGAACTTTCCATTCTCAATCACTTTTACACACATATTACCCCATTTTCTGTCCCCAGCATCACAGTGGAGAAGGTATGGATAGGGGTGGTTTGGGGTGCCAATGAAACAGACTATTTGAAGAAAAAAAAAATGTCTCGCCCATAGTTTCATGAAGCCACATTTAGATTCTAGGTCTAATTTCAACAGATATCAGCACAACGGAGCTACAGTTACAGTGGACAGATCATTTGTCAAGAATGGAAAAAGCCAGGATGCCAGGGCAGCTGTATTGGGGGGGATGGGAAGGAAGGAGTGAAAGTCTATTTTAAAGAAAATGGAGAGAAAAACTGCTAACAGAGCAGGCAGCGTTTAAGTGTAAACCCCGGGCACCTGGGAGCGCTGGGTCAACCAAAGCCAAGCCCACGCTTCAGCGTTACAAACACCACTGGTCACCAACAGCACAGTCCTGGAAGGCCCACGGGTGGCCACGATCCCAAAGTGACACTAGGTGGTGACTGGGCAGATACCACCAAGAGAGGCTGGGAACGGAACCGGCACGTCAGCCGTAACTGCAGACCCGACAAACAAGATCGGCAGGTGTAAATCAAGTACAAAATACTTACTCATTCACCTCCCAGTCTGGAAGTAAACCTATGCTTTCACAAAACTAGGAGCGTAGTCATGCAGTAAAAAGGAGAAGTCTTTGATTAGGTGCCTTCTATTGCGTAATACAAACTCGAGTAATGTAGACCAATAAACAACTAAATGAATGACAAAGCACAACTATTTATTTTTCTAAACGCCACTAAGATTTCATTCCCCTGTGCTTACACCCGTAATTGTTGAAGAAAAGGTAAATTAAAGGACTCAGGATATGAAAACCAACTTGACCCCCACCACCACTGCCAATTAATTACATGCACATGAGAAATTCACTAAGCAGCTAATCATTTATATTCTAGCATAGTATTTCTGCACAGCTACTGTATTAGATATTTAAAACTGCAATTTCAAATGGACTCATTGTCACAGGCCTCTGAGTCCATTTTACATACAAAATCAATACACTATTCCTAATAAATAGGATTACTTTTCCAAAACTCCCCAGTGGGAGCTCAGCGGGACTTCTGTTTGGGAGGCTGCTTCCAGCTTCTCCAAAGAAAATTACTTTCCTGATGTTCACCTCTAAGAGCCAACAGAAGGCACCTGCGAGAATCCAAATGAAGAGGCAGCCACCTGGGAGGAGAGGAGGGCTCAACCTGTAGGGTAATTTAGACACATGAATAACGTCCCCGTTTAAATGCCTCTCTACAGCAAAGCATTTCTGGATCCACCTGAGACCTCTGCTCCCCAACTAGAGAGCTAAGGCTCGCTGCACTTTCTTCTGAAAGGGGCGAAGGTTCCTGGGGTTGGATACACTGCTCCTCCCAGTGGACGGCCCCATCCTTAACGCCCAGGCCTGCGTCTTCCTCACCTTTCGATTCCAAATCACAGACCCACCTCTAGAAAAGAGTTGAGGAAGGGTTACACAGTGTCTGGCATTAAAAAAAAAAAAAAAAAGCATCTGGTAAATAATGTCTCTCCCCACTCACTCAAACTTTAGAGTATGATGCCACCTTGACTTGCATCCTCCATCTGAACAAATACCCTTGGCAAAATCAAATTTTTCCAACTCTTGCTGCCCCAAGGGGTACATCCTTCAGAGAGATCTTGTTAGGTCCCTCCCTTCATGCAATAAACACTCTACTCTGTAAAGGCCCCTGATCGCCCTGCAGGGCATGGAGAAACACCTGATAACCCATCCTAGACAATGGCTTGTCCTCCCGTGGGAGAGAACCCCATGTGCGTTGCATAATGGTTAAGAGAGGTTTTGAAATCTCCTGGACTTGGTCTGGAATCCTAGTTCTGCCAATGTCCAGGAAGTGCAGCCTTAGAAAAGCTGCTTCAGCACCGAACCTCACCTTCCTCATCTGCAGAGGAGGCTACTGGCACCAACTCTCCAGGTTTGTTCTACCAGACGAAATAAAAAACGTAAACCGCTTGCTGCCATCCCCAGAGCAGTAGACTATCTAATAAAGGCAGTTTTAATCTTTCTTATAACACTGAACTCACAGTGGATGGGGAAGAAGAAGCCCAATTTGTAAAAATGCAAGTAAGCGTGAACATAAAAATTGCAATTTTAATGAAGAAAAAAACAAGTATGTAACAGGAAGCAGATTTTCCCTATCTATAGCAAAACATATCACAAAGCCACTGTATTCAAAACGCTGTGCTCCTTCTTTAAAAGGGATAAAGGTATCAGTGGAGCAGAGTAGAAAGTTCAGATACAGAATAACGCAGACACGTGCACACG
Organism: Saimiri boliviensis; assembly: GCF_048565385.1. Classification (NCBI taxonomy): domain Eukaryota; kingdom Metazoa; phylum Chordata; class Mammalia; order Primates; family Cebidae; genus Saimiri; species Saimiri boliviensis. The sequence continues at coordinate 158,382,085 of NC_133452.1, read as the reverse complement.
GCACATACATGCGTGCATGCCTGTACACACAGACACATACTCTCTCTTTAATATGAGAAAAGGGCATTTCAAATGCATGCATGAGGAAAGCTCAACCATTCCATAAATGGCACTAATTTAGCTAACCACGTAGAAAAAAATAAAGTCACACCTTTAAAATACATACACACACCCTTCCACTGAGTTTAAAGATCAAAATAATAAAATTATGAAGCCAGGGGAAAAATATATAGAATATTGTTATGATATGCAGATTAGGGAAGGCCTTCCCAAAGCAAGCCACCAAACTCAAACTGTAAAAGCAGTAATTTCAGCCGGGTGTGTTAGCTCATGCCTGTAATCCCAGCACTTTGGGAGGCCGAGGCGGGTGGATCACCTGATGTGGGTCAAGATGGCCAGGGGAGACCTATGTTAATTCGATCTAAATAATTATAAGCTTGCTTGGCTCAGAATACACTGAAGTTTATACACTGAACTAAATTATACTATCGGTGCAGTTAATTAGAAATCATTGGCAACAGGGGGCCTAAGGTAAAGACCATCCAGGGGCACAGTAACGCCAGGGAACACTCGGGGTGATGGCAGAGCAGGGAACACTGCTCCGGGCCCACGAATGCCTTCTCAACATGGAGACTGCAGGACGGCCTTGTAAAGAGGGCTTGTGCAGATCTCTGAGAAGGGAGGTGAACTCTGAGAAGGCAGGCCGACTTCTGCTCACAATATCCGGGAGGGTCTTTGCAGATGGGAGCTGGTAAGGAGGAGAAAAGCCTTGCCGGGCAGAGATCACCGAACAACGCCTCAGGCTCTACCTAGGTTCTCAGAGTATGGGGTGATTTTAATTGCTCTATGTCCCCAAAGCTCTGGAGATAAAAGCCCATTGATGCATTGGGAGTGGTCAGACAGGGTGGCTCCTCATCCAATAGACTTCTGATGCAGCTGTACCCTGATAACCATCAGTGATAAACTCAGAGTACTAGTTTAGCATGTCTTAGAAGGATCTCAAGTACTGTTAAATGCTCAGAGCACTAGTTTACCATGTCTTAGAACCGTCTCAAGTGCTCTCGGCAGGGCTATCTTACCTACTCCTTCCACACCCATAAGGTCAACGAGATTATGCACATAATAAAAGTGTTTGGAGCCCAGAGCTGGGGGGAGGGGGCAACTGGATTCCCAGGCTTGCTTTGGTCCCCTGGACCCATGCTGTAAATTCCACTGTTGTGTCTCTGTATTTCCTTTTCTCAATCCCTCATCACCGCTGGGACTAAGGGCACCCACGTACCGGGTTGGGGCTGGTACCCAACAACCTGAGGTCAGGAGTTCGAGACCAGCCTGACTAACATGTTGAAAGTCCATCTCGCCGGGCGCGGTGGCTCAAGCCTGTAATCCCAGCACTTTGGGAGGCCGAGGCGGGTGGATCACGAGGTCCAGAGATCGAGACCATCCTGGTCAACATGGTGAAACCCCGTCTCTACTAAAAGTGCAAAAAATTAGCTGGGCATGGTGGCACGTGCCTGTAATCCCAGCTACTCAGGAGGCTGAGGCAGGAGAATTGCCTGAGCCCAGGAGGCCAAGGTTGCGGTGAGCCGAGATCGCGCCATTGCACTCCAGCCTGGGTAACAAGAGCGAAACTCCGTCTCAAAAAAAAAAAAAAAAAGTCCATCTCTACTAAAAATACAAAAAATTAGCCAGGCATGGTGGCAGGCGCTTGTAATCCCAGCTACTCAGAAGGCCAAGGCAGGAGAATCACTTGAACCCGGGAGTCAGGTTGCAATGAGCTGAGATTGCACCATTGCACTCTAGCCTGGGCAACAAGAGTGAAACTCCATCTAAAAAATTTTAAAAAAATTAAAAAGCTGTAATTTTACATGTAATTATCTGCCAAACAATGATGCTTTTGGTCAACAACAGACTGTATATATTCCAGTGGCCCCGTAAGATTATAAAACTGTATTTTTACTGTACTATTGCTATATTTGGATACATAAATATCACTGGGTTTAAGTCGCCTACAGTATTCAGCACACTAACATGCAGTACAGGTTTGTAGCCTAGGAGCAAGAGGCTAGACCACAGAGCTATACCATGAGGTTTGTGTAAGTACACTCTATGATGTCTACACAATAATGAAATTTTCCAATGACACATTTCTCGGAGTATACCCCCATCAAGTGACACTTGACTTTATAAAAATGAACCGAACATAGGTAGAAAGAAATACATCAGCTGGGCATGGTGGCTCACACCTGTAATCCCAGCACTTTGGGAGGCCAAGACAGGCGGATCGCCTGAGGTCGGGAGTTCGAGACCAGCCTGACTAACATGGAGAAACCTCACCTCTGCTAAAAATATAAAATTAGCCAGGGGTGGTGGTGCATGCCTGTAATCCCAGCTACGTGGGGAGCTGAGGCAGGAGAATTGCTTGAACCTAGGAGGCAGAGGTTGCAGTGAGCTGAGATTGCACCGTTACACTCCAGCCTGGGTAACAAGAGGGGAGGGGAGGGGAGGGAAGACATCATAGAAAAATCAAAATAACATAATAGGCTTGGGCAAAAAAATACAGAGATACCACATTTCATTGTGCTACTGCAGTGTTTTACAAACTGAAGGAAGGTTCGTGATAACCGGGTTTCAAGCTAGTCTGTCAGCACCATTTTCCCAACAGCACGTGCTCACTACGTATCTGTCAAATTTTGGTAATTCTCATATTACTTCAAACTTTTTCATTTCTAGTATATCTGTTATGGTGATCCGTGATCAGTGATCTTTGATGTCACGTCACTAATAATAACGTTTAGTCACTAAGCAATATCACAGCAAACTTAATGGATAGCCGTGGTGTATGCTCTGACAGCTCCACCTTCCAGCTGTTCTGTCTCTTCCCCTCTTCTTCTCCGGCATCCCTATTCCTTGAGACACAAGAATACTGAAATTAGGCTAATTAGTAATCCCACAATGGTCTCTGAAGTGTTCACGTGAAAGAATCACACATCCCTCCCTTTAAATCAAAAGCTAGAAACTATTAAGCTTGGTGAGGAATGCATGTCAAAAGCTGAAATAGGCACAGGTAGGCCTCCTGCATCAAATGGCCAAGTTGTGAAGGCGAAGGCAAAGGTCTTACACAAATGATAGGAATCATTATTACTGATACAAAACCAGCCTTACTACTGATATGGAGAAAAGTTTGAGTGGTCTGGAGAGAAGATCAAAGCAGCCACAACATTCCCTTAAGCCAAAGCCTCATCTAGATCAAGGCCCTAAATCTCTTCAGTTCTTTGAAGGCTGAGAGGTGCGGGAGCTGCAGAGTTGGAAGGCAGCAGAGGTTGGCTCATCAGCTTCAAGGAAAGAAGCCTTCTCCATGTCATGGAGGTCCAAGGTGAACGCAGAGGCAGCGGCAGGTTCTTCAGAAGAGCTAGCGGCTACACTAAACAACAGATCTTCAACGTGGATGATAACAGCTTTCTACTGGAAGAAGATACCATCTAGTACTTGCATAGCTAGAGAGGAGAAGTCAATGGCTGGCTTCAAAGCATCAAAGGAAAAGCTGACTTTTTTGTTAGGGGCTAATGCAGGTGGTGACATTCAGTTGAAGCCAACGCTCATTTACCATGTCAAAAATCCTGGGGGCCCTTAAGAACTATGCTAAATTTACTCTGTGATCTATCAGTGACGAAATAAAGCCGGAATGACAGCACATCTGTTTACAGCATGGCTTACTATTTTAAGCCCACTGTTGATAATTACTGCTCAGAAAAAAAGATTCCTTTCAAAATATTACGACTCACTGACAGCAGACCTGGTCACGGCAAGAGCTCTGATGGAGATGTACGAGGAGATGAAATTTTTCATGCCTGGTAATACAACGTCCATTCTGTAGCCCATAAATCAAGGGGTCGTTTTCAATTTCTGGTCTTATTATTTAAGAAATACATTTTGTAATGTTATAGCTGCCATCAATAGTGATTCCTCGGAAGGATCTGGATAAAGTAGACTACAAACTCTCTGGAAAGGATTCTCCATTCTAGATGCCAGTATCAAAACTCATGATTGATGGGAGAAAGCCAAAATATCTTTTTTTTTTTTTTGGAGACAGAGTTTCGCTTTCGTTGCCCAGGCTGGAGTGCAATGGCACTATCTCAGCTCACTGCAACCTCTGCCTCCCAGGTTCAAGCGATTCTCCTGCCTCAGCCTCCTGAGTAGCTGGGATTACAGGCATGTACCACCATGCCTGGCTAATTTTGTATTTTTAGTAGAGACGGGGTTTTTCCATGTTGGTCAGGCTGGTCTCGAACTCGCGACCTCAGGTGATCTGCCTGTCTCGCCTCCCAAAGCGCTGGGATTACAGGCATGAGCCACTGCGCCCAGGCCAAAATATCAGTATTAACAGGAGTTTAGAAGTAGTTGACCTCAACCCTCACGGATGACAGGGGTTTAAGACTTACTGGAGAAACTGCAGCTGTGGTGGAAGTGGCAAGAGGACTAGAATGAAAGGCGGCTGAATTGCTACAATCTCATGATCAAACCTGAAGAGATGAGGAATTGCTTCTAACAGATAAGCAAATAAAGCGATTTCTTGAGATGGAAGATACTGTGCACACTGCTGAAATGACAACAAAGGATTTGGGATGTTATATACATTTAGTTGCTAAAGCAGCAGGAGAGTTTGGAAAGGATTAATCCAATTTTGAAAGAAGTTCTAGTGTGGGGAAAATGCTATCAAATAGCATCACATACGACAGAGAAATCTTTTATGAAAGGAAGAGTCAGGTAGCGCGCGGTGGCTCACGTTTGTAATCCCAGAACTTTGGGAGGCCGAGGCGGGTGGATCACGAGGTCTTCAAGAAATCGAGGCCGGGCGCGGTGGCTCAAGCCTGTAATCCCAGCACTTTGGGAGGCCGAGCCGGGTGGATCACGAGGTCGAGAGATCAAGACCATCCTGGTCAACATGGTGAAACCCCGTCTCTACTAAAAATACAAAAAACTAGCTGGGCATGGTGGTGCGTGCCTGTAATCCCAGCTACTCAGGAGGCTGAGGCAGGAGAATTGCCTGAACCCAGGAGGCGGAGGTTGCGGTGAGCCGAGATCGCGCCATTGCACTCCAGCCTGGGTAACAAGAGCGAAACTCCGTCTCAAAAAAAAAAAAAAAAAAGAAAAAAAGAAATCGAGACCATCCTGGTCAAGGTGGTGAAACCCCGTCTCTACTAAAAGTACAAAAGATTAGCTGGGCATGGTGGTGCGTGCCTGTAATCTCAGCTATTCGAGAGGCTGAGGCAGGAGAATTGCTTGAAGCTGGAAAACGGAAGTCGCAGTGAGCCGGGATCGCGCCACTCCAGCCTGAGAAAAGAAGAGTCAATCAATGTGGAAGACTTTATTTTTTTCTTATTTTAAGAACTTGCCACGGCCACCCCAGCATTCAATGACTTCTTCCCTAAATAGCAATCGTCTTCAATGTGAAGGCAAAACCCTGCACCAGCAAAAAGATTACGACTCGCTAACGGCTCAGGAGATCGCTGGCACTCTGTAGTAATACGGTATTTTTATTTTGTTTTGTTTTGTTTTGTTTTGTTTTGTTTTAAGACGGGGTTTCACCATGTTGGTCAGGCTGGTCTTGAACTCCCGACCTCAGGTGATCCGCCTGCCTTGGCCTCCAAAGTGCTTGGATTACAGGCGTGAGCCACCACGCCCAGATAATATAGTATTTTTAAGTTCAAATATGTACCTCGGATTTCGAACAACATAATGCTATTGCACGCTGAAGAGACTACAGTGTAGTGTACACTTTATATGCACTGGGAAACCAAAAAATCCACGTGACTTGCTTTATTGCGACATTTACTTTATTGCTGTGCTTCAGAATCAGACCTGCAGTATTTCTGAGGTGTGCCTGTATTTACTACGTGCACACGCACACACACCAGAGAAAGCCCATTATCTATAATTCATTAAAAGTTCTAGTGATTCAGTAAGAAAACTGTAAATAGCCTTGGACACAAAAATGATAAAGAATTCAAAGAGGCCACTCACAGAAATGCAAATTAGGGTAGAGATAGTTAAATTTACTAATCTGCCTTTTGCATCATCTGTAAACGGTGGACCACAATCACACCCAATTTATAGCGATATTAAAGTTTAAATTAGTAATTTCATGTGAAGTGCTTAAAACTATCCATAACTCATAAAAACACTCAATGAGCATTAGTCAGTAGCAGTAATAGTAGCGGTGGTGTTGGTATCAGCAGCAATAATTTTAAAAACACACAATTAAAATAAGGAGGCAGTCTGGGCAACATGGTGAAACTTCATCTCTACAAAAAATACAAAAAGTAGTCAGGCATGCATAAATAGTCCCAGCTACTGAGGAGGCTAAGGAGGGAGGATCACTTGAGCTCGGAGACAGGTTACAGAGAGCCGAGACTGCACCATTGCTCTTCAGTGTGGTCAACAGAGTGAAACTCTGTCTAAATGAATGAATGAATGGAGGTACTATCTAGCATGAGCCACAACTGCAAAAAGACTAATATTACCTAGTGTTGGAAAAAGTACGAGAAAACAGGCAACTCTCTACACTTGTGGTAGGGATATAAATTGATTCAGCCTTTTTGGAGGGTAATTGGGACCTACCTAATCTATGAGCATTTTAATATACATGCCCTGTGATATAAAAATTCCACACTTAGAAATGCAGTGTACAGAAATACACACAAGCACAACGTAGCACTGTTTATAATAGCAACAGCTGAAATAAAAAATGACAGAAATGACCATCAAATGGGAATAACTAAACACATTTTGGCATATCTATATGAGAGGCAGTGCAGCTATTACAAAGAATAAGGCGGATCGGTACATACAGATATGGAATTCTCCCTATGGAAATACCTTACTAAGCAAAAACGGCAAGCCATGACGTGCACTTTTGTATTTTTGAATCATTTTTCCTTTTATATTAATAAAATGTAGATGTGCAAATTATTATAAAAAGGAAAGGCCAAGCCATGATTGTGCTTATCTCTGGGAAGGAAACAAGATTCAGAGGAATGAGGAAAGTGTTTCCGTTTTCACTCCACTTCCTATTTTTAATTTTTAAAAAATAAGAAGCAGGTACTAAAAACACTTTGTTACAAAAAAAAAAAAAAAAAAAAAAAGGTAACAAACAAATTCCATGTTTCACACCAGAGTCATAGAACTGGACACCTGGGTGAATGACAGTGTCCGTATGCTACACATGGGGCCATCAGTACCCCGTCCCCTGAAGGTACACCCTAGAGAGGCGACCCCAGCTGGAAGATACTAATGGGATCACTCAGCGCCTTGACTCTGACACAGCTAATAGGCTTCTGATCAGAACACAGGCAATACCAATTTCTGCAACTGTCCTTACTTGACAGTTGTATTTCTCAGGGTAAGTATTAAGTTCACGGTCAAGTTTATCAGCCTTTGGAACTCTGATGAACACAGAGTCGTCCTCCAGAGCAATAGGTCAGCATTCCTCATCCTGCACAGTTAAGGGCTAGACCTACTCCTACTGAGATCTCCCTAGGGTGCCAAAATTGCAAGACACCTACCTTAGCTAAAACTGACAGCCAACTGCCTGGCCATTTTTACACTGCTATTTGCATATTATAAGAAATGAAAAGTCAGACTCAAAAGAGCTCAACACTTGCCACTTGTTACTGTCAAATGTGATCATGCATCTCTAGTTCCACCTGGTAAATATTTCCAAAGCTCAACTATCTGGACAGCGATGCCCTCTTCCAATTAATTTCACTCCACGAGTCTGATGGGAGGCCCACGCCTTGGTCCCCCGTGCTGGGTTTGGGAAAGACTGACAGTGATTTCGTCACACTAGACCTCCAGAGGTGGCTGGTGTTTGAAAGCCAGCCCTTGTCTCCCCTTTCCACACAGTGCAGGGAACTGAAAGTCAAGGGATTCGAGAAGCTGCTCCTTACCCTCTGGAGCAAGGCAGGCAGCAAGAAGTTGGGACTGCCTGCCTTCTGCTCCCAGCCTCTGTAAAAGAACCAGCCACAAATGGCAAACTTAAAACTGTCACTGTAACTAGAACTTGTTTGGGCTGAAGGTACACAGAAAGAGAGGAAATGACCAGCGATGGTCAGGGAGATATTTTTAGAATAAAACCACCAAGACAAAGCTGGACTATATATAACAGAAGCTGGTAATCTTTCATATGCATTTTCAAGACACAGTTTTTCTTCAGACGGAACTACCAGACCACCCCAAACACTCCTTTTAACACCACTGTAATTAATGACTATTTGTGAATTAAATGATGGCTGTTAAATGGACAGGTTACTTATAAGCACACCCAGGCTTTGGCCTAGTGAAGAAATAAAAGTATTTCTGCCAATCTGATCTGGGCTTCTTTTTTTTTTTTTTTTTTAATCCATCATAAGGAAATAAAAATCAAGTTTTTTTTTAACATTTAAAAGTTTATTTAATTATACTTTTTTAAGGTTAAGTAATAAGATTTTGGATTCTATTATTTTGGTTATAATGTACATCATGGTATTCCCTCATTCAGACTGTATGTAATCCAAGCTTCTCACACAAAGAATCGTGGTGTCTACTTAATGCCTTTACTGGTTTTTATAATGAGTTGGGATGGGGGCAAACTGCATGGCTGCTGGACACCTGCCCATGATCTCTCATCTCATTTACTCTTCACTGTATCTTTAAATACCCAAATTACCAGATATACAAAGGACAGCTACCATTTCATTTCCAGATAAGCCTTATCCACCCAGCTGGCAATTTGACTGAAGCTATAAAGTTTTTTAAGGATGCTAGGTAAGCAGACAATAAAAACTGAAGGAATTACAAGAAAAAGTCACTGTCAAACATGTCAAAAGTCTGAAGAAAAGTGGGGAAAGCAACTTCCTTGCATACCAGGCAAGAAAAAGCCCAGGGAAGGCTAAGAATTTCTGTGACTGAGTCCTGCGTGCTGTGGGACTCAGGACGCCTCCCAAAGCCCTCCCATTTAGAGGAGGGGCGGCCAGGCCCAGGAGAGAGATCAAAGGGTACTGCCAGTTTTAACTGTCTCAGTGTACCTAAGACTATCCTTTGTAAACTCTGATGCTATTAGAACCTCATGAGATGAGCAAGGCCTTACTGGATGGCACCATGTGACACCACAGCCCAATTAGGGTCTGGGGTTTCCCCCTACTTCTTTCTTTTCCCAAACAGTGACACACAAACTGGTGCACTGGCGTGACCTCAGGGACGTGCTAAGCCATACACCAGTGCTGCCCACTCCCACTGCTGAGTTTCTGACTCCGTGGGTCTGGAGTACAACCTGAAAACTCATTTCTAACAAGCTCCCAGGTAATGCTGCCGGTCCAGCCCCACATACTTAAGAACCATTGTTTCTTTGTTTGGTTTGGTTTGGTTTTTTGAGATGGAGTCTCGCTCTGTTGCCCTGGCTGGAGTGCAAAGGCATGACCTTGGCTCACTGCAACCTCCACCTCCCGGGTTCAAGCAATTCTCCTGCCGCAGCCTCCCGAGTAGCTGGGACTGCAGGCACACGTCACCACAGCCAGCTAATTTTTGTATTTTTGGTAGAGATGGGGTTTCGCCATTGGCCAGTCTGGTGTCAAACTCCTGGCCTCAGATAATCCACCTGCGTTGGCCTCCCAGAGTGCTGGGATTACATGTGTGAGCCACCATACCCAGCTTTTTTTTTTTTTTTTTTTTAAAAAAAACAAAAACAAAAAAACAGAATCCATCAAAGACAAGACCAGGGTATTTACGATGTGGCAAAATCTTCATCAGCTATGACACAAGCCACACAAAGGCAGGGAATTTTGTCTGTTCTGACACTGCTATATTCCTGGTGCCTAAATCGGTGGCTGGCATATGCTGGGGACTCAATCCATACCTGCTACATGAGTGAGTCGGTGGGCCCTGCGGCTGAAACTGGGGCCAGCGTGGGTGTCGGTGAGCAGGAACAGCTGCAGAAGCGCCAGCAACGACGGGAATGGCTGCTCAGGGCTCAACTGCCCTGGAAGGGAAGCCCAGCTTAATGACAATGACAATATACATGACGGAGACAACAAATGGCAGAGTGTTTAGCACATGGCCAGGGACGGAGGCAGCGCTTCACACACATTACTGCATTCAATCCTTATAGTAACGCAGTGAGGTCAGAACCACGACTTTCCTCATTTAAGAGATGAAGAAACAGGGTTTGGAGGGAAGTGATGTGGCCAAATCATCTAACTATGAAGTGGGCTTAAAAACCACGCTGAGGCCAGGCGCGGTGGCTCACGCCTGCAATCCCAGTACTTTGGGAGGCCGAGGTTGGCGGATCGTGAGGTCGAGAAATTGAGACCATCCTGGCCAACATGGTAAAACTCCGTCTATACTAGAAATACAAAAATTAGTCAGGTATGGTGGCAGGTGCCTGTAGTCCCAGCTACTGGGGAGGGTAAGGCAGGAGAAGCACTTGAGAACCCAAGAGGCAGGGGTTGCAGTGAGCCAAGATGGCACCACTGCACTCCAGCCTGAAGACAGAGCAAGATTCCATCTCAAATAAATAAATAAATAAATAATAATTAAAAAAAAAAAAACCACGATGAGAAGTTGATCCTGAGCAGAAAGTTGCTCTTAATTACCCAGTTGAGTCAATGATAAAAGCAAAACTTCCTTCCCTGAACTGCAGACTTTGACCCTTTCTTCTGCAAGTTAGAGAGGATTCTAGCAGCCAATTAATATCACGCCTGATCATTAAAAAGACAGGGCTTAGGTGGCCTGCACAGAGCACCACTAACAGTGGGAGCAGCAAAGCCCAGTTCTGGGGTGCCATGGGACGGTCAGGCATTCCAAAGTTAATCCAGCCAAGAGAAATCCACGGCTTTTAAAATGTACACCATATTTTAAAATTTAAATATGTACTATATATAGAAAATGCAAACATGATATCCTCTTCTGCCGTTTCTTCAAGACAGTGTGAAGACAATTTCTTTCTTTCTTTTGAGACAGAGTTTCGCTCTTGTTGCCCAGGCTGGAGTGCAGTGGCGCATTCTCAGCTCACCCCAACCTCTGCCTCCCGGGTTCAAGCGATTCTCCTACCTCAGCCTCCCGAGCAGCTTCGATTATAGGCATGTGCCACCACGCCTGGGCAATTTTTTGTATTTTTAGTAGAAACGGGGTTTCACCATGTTGGTCAGGCCGGTCTCAAACTCCTGACCTCAGGTGATCCACCCACCTTGGTCTCCCAAAGTGCTGGGATTACAGGTGTGAGCCACCACGCCCGGCCCCAGTATGGAGAGAATTTCAATTGTTGTTAACTGGGGATGCTACTGGCACCTAGGTGGGTGGAGGCCAGGGATCCTGCTAAATTTGCTACGGTCCACAGGACAGTTCGACACCAGAAAGAAGCACCTGACCCAAATGTCAACAGTGCTAGGATCCTGCTCTAGCGTAAAACCTCCTGAAGGCTCCTTTGTCCATCAAGTTTGGATGCCTAAGAAACTTTCTATTTCCTTATGGTCTTCATTGTCCTTTCTTCTCTTAGTTATTGAAGAAAATGTGTCATCTCCCCTGTCTCCTGATGAACTCTTTCAGGACCACGACCTCTTAGCCTCTGAAACTCCCAGAGTATCAGGAATTGCATTCTGCACAAAAGTGGGTATTCAGTAAGAGCCTGTCCAATAGGTTTGTTTCCTCTGAAGGAGGCAAAAATGCTGAAAGTTCAGATTTGATGAGTACTCAAGAGTTCCTACTATGGGGAGGGCGGGAGGGGAGGGAACTAAGGAACATTTCGTGTAAACGCTATCTCATTTAATCCTTCCAGCCAGTGAAGGAGAGAGGATCACTATTTTAGGTAACTACGGCTCATGGATGTAATTTATAAAAGGTCACACACTGGTAACTGGCAGAGCGTGTTTCTGGAGCCAGAGCTTCGAGTCCACACGTCTTCCATACCACACCACTGAGGTACGCACAGGTTTCCAAAGCTGAAAACCTTGCCTCCTACAGACTATTCCTAGAATTGGGATGTCTGAGATGCTAACAAGGAAAGCAGCAACGTGAAAGGTGGAAAACTTTGTTATTAGTGTGACTGCCACAAGTCTTGCTACCCAGCATAGCGACAAAATTAATCAATGGAAGGGGTGTTGCAAATTGGGTTTAAACACAAGTAATGTATTTAAAAATCAATTATAGAGATACTTAAAATTTACATGGCTCTTTCCTCCACAGGAGTATTCAAAGGCTCGTATGTCTAAACTTCAGGGTGCTATACCTTAAGAAAATAAATTGAAGATTTTCTTTTTTAATCAGCAAAATCAGACAGTTTAGGAAATCATGGCAAAAAGAGCTATCTTGGTTCAGGACATGACTATGTGATCTTTCTGGACGCACAGCCCTCTCCAGCTGGCTCTTTGCTTTGTGAGGTTGCAAACTGTGGGCTTTCTCACGGCAGCTGGGAGACGGGGCGAAGCATGTAATAAATAACATCTGATGGCTCGACTCTGCAAGCCCTGACAGTATCGATCCCCAAAAATCAACCTGATGAATTTGTCTCATTTTCATATTACAGAGGGAGAAGTGAAAATGATGGAAGGTGTCTGTGGCACCATGTTCAATTTCTTTCATGTGTAAGCTAAGGAGACCAGGTCTTGGCCTGCCACTGTTCATCAAGACTTCCACTATAACCCCTATGCCAAAGTCACATTTCCAGTGCTCAGCCTTAGCCCTCCCCAAAACCGGATGGCCTACAGTGTCACTTACAAGCACCCCATCCGTTCTAACTAACCATGCCTTCTATACCATGCACATCCCAGACACAGAAGTTGGCCTCACCCATCCTTCTAGCCCCCGAAGTCAAACATTTGGGAGTCAAAGGTCTTGTACTTTACTCCCTTAACTTGCCCTTCACTTCCACCTGCCTTTTCACACCATCACTGTTGCCATCCTGCCTCCAGACTCATCAGCTCTGTAACACCTGTACTCTAAAGAGTGTGCTCTGGTCCTCTGACTCATATTTCTGGCTCGGTCCACTTGGTTACCTGTGTTACAGGCAGGTCTAGATTCGACAGAATGAAAAGCTTTCCTATTGTTAAGGCAGAAAAACGACTCAAGGGTACCCAGCTAGTACTGGTGCCTGGCATGCAGCCGCCAAACCCACTTTGACTTCCTGGGCTTGGAGTCACAATTGCTTGGGGGGCTACTTCTTGTTTCACGTCTTTTAAGTTTTGGGTGACCTGTCTTTTCTGGGGGGAGGACAGGGCTAGCTCTGTCACCAGGGCTGGAGTATAGCAGCGCAATCTCAGCTATCTGCACCCTCTGCCTCCTGGGTTCAAGTGATTCTCCTGCCTCAGCCTCCCGAGTAGCTGGGATTACAGGCATGTGCCACACACCCTGCTAATTTTTGTACTTTAAGTAGAGACGAGGTTTCACCATGTTGGCCAAGATGGTCTCAATCTCTTGACCACATGATCCACCCGCCTTAGCCTCCAAAAGTGCTGGGATTACAGGCGTGAGCCACTGCGCCCGGCCTGGGTGACTCATCTTTGTACGGTTTGCCTTGGCTACAACCTGGAAGTCCACAGGTTTTGGAACCACAAGACCGAGCAAGAGGCTTGGGGGCCCTGGAGTCTGCAGGCCTGTTCGCTCCAACCGAGAAACAGCTGAGATGAGTACTGGGATGAGTATAACGCACGTGGATGCGGCTCCTGCCTTCACCTGGACAATCTAGTTTCAATAACCTTTCCCTGTGCTCAACTAGCGGCGCTTCCAGAATGTTTCCTCAGAAGATCTTAGCACTTCTCTGATTGAGGATAGGGATGGACTAGGGAATCTGTATCTGAATTCAGGTAAACTTGAGAAACACTGGATTCTTTCTTTTTGACAGGTATCTTGGGTTTTTAGTACTTAATACGATGCCAGAGACCACAGAGGACGAATACTACGAATAAACTGAGATTGTGGAGCCAGGCTCCTTGGGTTTAATTTCAGTTGCCCCACTTATTGGTGGAGCCCTGAGCCAGGCCATTAACCCCTGGTTGTCTGTTTCCCCGTGTGGAATAGGGATGATAATGATACCCACTTCATAGGTTGTTATGTGGATAATGTGCTAATGCGAGGAAAGCACTTAGTTTCATGCCCTCGATACATGCAGGCACTCGATACACATTAGCTATTATTATGCCATAGACCAGAGACTGCCGGGTGACAGCCCTTAAGCCAGATCTGGCCGAGAGACCTATTTTGTTTGGCCTGCGCAATTTCCTTTTAAATTGAGCCAACATTTTAAAACTGGTAAATTTGAGGCGTTTTGAGAAGGTTGAAGACCTGGCACAACACTGGGCCTGCTCTTCCCTCTCTGGCAGCCACCGCCTGCGCCCAGGTCCCAAGGCTTCCTTCTGATAGCACGTTTCTTCTTTGTTCAGGAAGAACCCCCACATCACTCAAACTTCCCAGTTAACTCCCTGCCTAGGAAGGCACCCCAATTCTAGATCCGTTTTGCCAACACATCCAACCTTCGGTCCAGCTGTTTCCCCATACCGATGACTCTAGTCCAGAATGCTGCCTCCTGACGCCAACCTTTCTGCCTGCCTGCCTGCCTTTGACTTCTGTTTCCCTGCCAGGAAGGGCCTCCTCAATCTTCCCTTTCCACCGACCCCAGTGGTTCCAACTGAGCACATTAAAAAAAAAAAAAAAAAAAAAAAAAATCCATGTCTTAATCTCACCCCCAGACATTCTGATTAGTCTGGGTGGGGCCTGGGTATCAGGATTTTTAAAAAGCGCCCCAGGAGAGTCAAGCGTGCGCCCTAATGTGCTCCGAGATTAACAACCACGGAGGCCTTGGCCTCCCCACCCCCACGGCCCAGCTGGAGTCCGGGGACTCTCACCTGCTCCTCCGGCACCTCCTGTCCACACCACACAACCGAGGACTGGATGAGTCTTGTTGTCTCCCAGCCGCCTGCCTAGTCTTCCTTGCAGATCAATTTGTGTTTAAAGCTTGTCTCCTCAACAGACTGTAAACTCAAGAGTGGGCGGCTCACACCTCATACCTCTGCAGCCCCGGCAGGGCTCATGGGGTGCCAAGCACATGGAAGGTGTCTAATGAACGCGCCTCTTCAGGTATCCGAGTCTACAGTGTGGCAGTCACTGCAGGTACCACGTGATGAAGAAGCAAGCGAGACCGATTTTCGGAGCTTACAGGTTTGGAGGAGTCAGTTGAGAACAGGAAAGATAGGATCCGAGGTGCTACGGAGAAGCAGCAGTAACCCGAGGGAAGGGAGAGGCCCAAGCCCCTGGGAAACCGGGGAGGCTGTGCCTACGCCTTCCCTTGATGTGGGCCGGTGGGTGGAGGGCCACAGAAGGAGCAAGGTGGAGAGGGGGCAGCCGCGGGCAACTCACCAGAGGGAAGCCGCGGTCGAGGGCGGCACCACACCATTGCAGCAGCCGAGGGAATGGGAAGCAGGACAGGAAAGGCAGCATTTCACCATCCCTTGATGCCAGGAAAAGGTGGTAATTAACTTGGTGAGTCCGGGAAGCAGCCACTGAAGGCGGCAAGGCTGCTTTTTTTCTAAGAGCCAGGCCGAGGGCAAGGTGAGGGGGAAGGGGAAGAACAGACAGAACGTAAAAAAGGAGGGGTGGGTCGCGCGCGGTGGCTCAGCTTGTAATCCCAGCACTTCCCGGAGGTGGGCGGATCACGAGATCAGGAAATCGAAATCGAGACCATCCCGGCCAACATGGTGAAACCCCATCTCTACTAAAACACAAAAAATTAGCTGGGTGTAGTGACTTAGGCCTGTAGTGCCAGCCACTTGGGCAGCTGAGGCAGGGGAATCGCTTGAATCTGGAAGGCAGAGGTTGCAGTGAGCTGAAACTGCACCACTGTACTCACCCTGGCGATAGAGCAAGACTCCATCTCAAAAAACAACAAAAAAGGAGGGGTGAGGAGATGAGAAGGGGAAAGGGAGGCCCAGAGGCAGGCTCCATTGCCTCTGGAGAGCAAGACAACCCCCTGCCCTGCCTCGATATACACACACTGGCAGGGGCTCCGAGTCTGGCAGGCCCAGGAGCCCAGACACCCTGATTCTTGCCATTCAGGCTTAAGCTATGGTTTACTGTACAGGAGTGAAATTCTGTTAATAGCGTCATTCATGCTAATAGTGCCGTTTTATTAACACATTTAATCACAGAAATAAAGGTTTTATTCATGACACTATCACTACTGATAGTACTACTATAAGAAGCTTATTCTTCTGTTCTTTCTCCCAAGTCAATGGGCAGCTTATAAAGAAATACAAAGACCCTAGACCCTAAAGACTGCATTAGGGGAGAGCCATTCCACGGTTTGCTTCTTCCCATCCTCAGCATGTTTAGAGAGGTGCAATGGGCTAAAATGAACAGTAAGGGCTACTTAAGAAAATAGATCAGGCCAGGAACGGTGGCTCACACCTGTAATCCCAGCACTTTGGGAAGCTCAGGAGTTCAAGACCAGCCTGGCCATCAATGGTGAAACACCGTCTCTAACAAAATACAAAAAAATTCGCCGGGTGTGGTGGTGCACACCTGTAATACCAGTTACTGGAGAGGCTGAGGCTGGCGAATGGCTTGAACCTGGGAGGCAGAGGTTGGGGTGAGCCGAGATGGCACCACTGCGCTCCAGCCTGCTGGGCGACAGAGCAAGACTTGGTCTCCAAAAAAAAGGGAAAGAAAAACCAAGATAATAGATCACAAAAGGACAGCCCATGAGATGGCTGTGGAAGGTAAGGGCAATTCCCCATGTTTCTACTTAACACATAATAATCCTTCTTATGTGCCAGACACTGGTCTAAGCACTTTACAAAAACTCATTTCAACTTCCTAACCCCATAAGGTAGACATTACCGTTGTTTCCAATTTACCGATGAGGAAATGAAAACAGAGGCCCAAGTTTCTTGCCCAAAGTCGCAGGGCTAGAAGAGCCAGAACAAGAACACAGGCACTCACTCCAGGCTAAGTGGCCCGACCTTACACTCAGCTACCCCTCAGTGCCCTTTAGGACAGAGTGCAGGTGATAAACACAGGCGTCTCCTCCTCTCCAAGGGGCTGCCAGATGCAGAAAGACACACAGGAGGCAGCGTGGGCCTCAGGGATGCTGCTCTGGTTATGTATCAGAAATGGAGCCCCAAAGCATCAGAAATGGGGAAGGGCAGAGTCGAACGAAAACATGTAGGTCCTGAGTTCACTGCCCGCTATTCTCAGAGTCCAGAGCTACCACCCTTGAGGATCATAAAAACTAGAGCAGAGAGAGGCTCTCCTCAGCAGCAAGTCAAGAGCAACTGGCCTGGAGGACCCAAGGCATTCAAGTCCTCCACTCTCTAAGACAAACTCTACTTCGCCAAAAAACTTTCCGGAGGAAATCAGCTTCACTGACTGTTAGACCGTATCTACACTGGACACCTTTCTGGTTTGTGGATAACAGATAAGCCATATATCCCTGTCCCTAATGAGTCAGTGCACTACAGCCATGTTAGATTATGTTTCACTTTCAGGCCTCAGGGCTTGAAGCAATTCTATTTTTAAGCTTTCTCAGTTCCAAAAAGGAAAAAAGGCATTTTAAGGAAATTTAGCTTTGGCCAAAGGAATGACAACTTTCTCTCAAAGAGTTAACTGATTACCCGCTTTGCTAAAGCAGAAATTACGGAGCTAACCACAGAGGAAGAACACCCTGTTCAATGGCTGGGCCAGGGCTGGGGACCTTTGGAAGCCATGACAGTCACTCAGGACATGGATGGCCCAGGACAAAACCCCCTATTACTACCAGAGGGGCACTGTCTATCCCCTAGAAAGTTGCAAAAATCCTTTCCAATTCTATTCCCTATAAAGCATGTTTTACTTTTTGAGCAACAGAAATTATAATAATCACAGAAGATAAATTTGCAAATATCAAATAAATCTTTAAAAATACTATCATGTTTTGAAGAGTCAGTCATTCTTTCATTTTTTAAAGAATTCCCTTTCATTTAACAACCAAAGTAGGCTTGCTTATTTTGTATCTTGGGGAATAGGTCATTAACTCCACAGCCAGCTGCTTAAAGGACACTTCTTCATGTGCACCTTTCAAAACCAAAATGTAACCACTCCTGATGGAAATCTAAAATGTGTTCTGCACACCCCAATTTTCCCATGTAGGGCCCATAAGACACAGTTAACCTTCTCTTGGTGAATGAGGCTTCTAAGAATTCAAGAGTCTCCAGTTTCAGTTCTGGCTTTGCCACTAGCAAAGACCTGTGACCTTGGGCAAGTAATTTAACAGCACTGGGCCTGAATTTCCTCTCCTGCAAAATGAAGGGGATTGGGCAGATCAGGACTCTGGTGCCTTACAGCTCTCAAACATTACAATTCCACGACCAGTGTAAATACCGACTATTGTCCATGCCAACCCGAAGTATTGTTCTCAGGGACTGTCAAGTTCTAAGAATGTTGTCTGGACCATACCAATGGCCCCAGACAGTTGGGCTACAGTAATAGAAAGCAGACTAAAGTCAATTATTTTTTATTCTTTTTATCCCCTTCCTGTTCCATCAGCGGTCAATTCTCACTGCTTTCCACCTCGAGATGACATGAACCCTGCCTTAGTTTACAAAGCTAAGTGGGGACCTGTGTTAGTTACTCAGATTCTTCAGCAAAGCAAAGCGCATCTGGGCTTTGTGATATAATCTGGCAACCAGTGGCCTTTATCACTTCTTCAAAGTTACATTGCATTGGATAGGAGAGTATTTGAGGGCAAAATTGTATTTTTTAAAAGTTATATTGTAGATAAATACGGTGGCCATAAGACTGACCCCCAGTTAGGGCTGGGGAAAGAATGCATTCTTGAATTCCAAAAACACATTGCTTTTAGAGGAGAGGGTTTGAAATAAGTGTGAGCAGAAAATAAATCAGTTTCCCTCTTAGTGAAACAAAAACGAGGTGTGTTATCCCCCTATAATAACCCCTGCTCTTCAGGTTTCCTGTCCAAAGGCAGTTGTTGCTTTTCCGTACGTTCTGTTGTATAACTTTTCTTTGTGGAAGACACATTTTCCTAGTCACTTTTTGAAGCCAAAGAGAGGGTCAGGGTAGGAGGAAGGAAGATACTATTAGTGGTTTCCTATATTTACCTCTTTCCCAGTTATCTTCCCTTGTTAAGTCTCATGAAAAATGATTAGTAGAAAAAATGCTTTTTAGCAATTGCAAATACAGTTCCTGAAACATTCTGTTATAACTAATAACAAGAATGAAAATACACATTAAACCACATACTTCGTACCTCAAAGAACTCAGGGACATTCCCCCTCTTTAAGAAACAAAATTTTGAAATCTACCTTCTTAACCATGCACCATTTCAAGTGGTTTCATGGAAATCTATCAGGGACTTGGTGAGCATAGGCAACTGATTTTCACCCATCCTACTTAAAACTGTTAATAGAAAATAGATGGTTAAAAGGGAATCGAAGTTGGTTAGCTTGGGAAAGTAGATGTAAACTGCTCCTACAAATGGAATAACGTTTAAATCAGGTTAAGTTAGGAAAACCAGCCAAAAAATTAACTATGAATACTTAAAGCTATTTGCCAAA
Organism: Saimiri boliviensis; assembly: GCF_048565385.1. Lineage (NCBI taxonomy): Eukaryota > Metazoa > Chordata > Mammalia > Primates > Cebidae > Saimiri > Saimiri boliviensis. The sequence goes on along the minus strand of NC_133452.1, from coordinate 158,362,517 downwards.
TGAGTCCACGTCCCTAAGAAAGAGGTTAAAGGTATGGATGAAATACTTTTGCAGATGGCATTAAAGACAGAAGAGTTAAAGGAAAACTACTGCTTTATGTATTTCTAAGAAACCGCAATAAAAGCTTTTACACCATCTTTCGGTCTCCAGGTATTTTTATTTATTCATGTCTAGGCTTAGACTATTATTTTCTGTTTTCAAGTTCGCTTTACACAGCACAACATTAATCTCAGAACCCACTCTTCCAAGTAATACACAAGGCGGTGATTTATAGAAAAACAAAAAAATTCTTTCCTCTTCACAATCTGGAGTTCTTCAGCTCAGTGCCATATTTAAGGGTGCTTTGTTTCAGAGGATGATTAGAGTGGCGCCCTTGGTACTGATTATAGTGGAGCTATTTGTACTGCCCAAGTCTGGGCACCGCATTATATTAAAACTTCCATTTTGGGGTATGTAGTGACTAAAAATTGTTTCCCAGCTTAAACTTGGCATCAACCATATATCTCAGCAGAAGCAAGATTATTGAGTATAGAACCACAGGAACCCAGCACTTTTCTTTTTATACTTGTGAAGGAAAAGAGACCCTGCTGAAATAGCACCTATGGTTCCTCCATTCTTAGATGAAAATTTCAAGCATTGAGGGCTCTTTCCCAAAGTATAATCAGTAGGTTGCCATGACTGTGACAGGCCATCATCTCTTGCATTACTAGATCCCAAATTTTCTAGAATAAAATCATTTTAGCTTCTTTTTAGAAGCAGCAGCGGAAAATGATGAAGCCTTGTCTGCTCCATTGAATAGCACTTCTGACTATGGTTTCTCTGGAGTTCCTACATTTCCAACCGTTCCCCAACTAAAACGGAATTTATGTAATGCATGTCTCCGACATGGTGAAGATTGAGAGTTTCAGCTCTAACAAAAGCCACTAAGCATGAACTGCACCCAAAAGTTGGCAGGGCTGTGGAATCATGGACAGGGTACAACTCAGGCAAAAAAGTGAGGATGACACAGCCTTAACCTGTCACAAGTCAAGGCATATGCTTGGGAGTTCAGCATCACAATACATAGCCATGTCTTACTGAAATGCCCCTATTTTACCCCTAGGATGTCCATGTTTTATATGTTTAAAAACCCAAATTAATTGGGCATAAATAATTACATATGACTTTCAAGTCTTTTTTAACAGTTCTGTTCATATATGTCAACAAAGGGACCAAGTGCACCTGGCCTTACACTATGTCGCTAAGTGAGAAAAAAATTAACATTTGTATAATAAATATGAATTGCCCTGGGTGTCTACTTTTGGCCAGGCTCCGCGCTAAGCATTTTGCCTGCATTACCGCACTCAACTCTTCCAAAGAACCTTAAAGGTGACACTGTTATTGTCCCTATGTTACAGAAGAAGAAACTGAGAGATTATTTGCCAAGGGACATATAATTTATAAATAACAGATGCTTTACAGCTGGGAAAGTAGTACTCATATTTTCCCCCCCATTGAAAAAAAGGTGAAGAAGTAAGTTTCTTCTGGTTAAATTCTTAGGTATTCTTGAGACTGAACTTGGGATCAGAACCAGATGGGTCTGCAACTCTGGCCACCTGAACTTTTCAACCTCTTCTTGGACACAGAGTGTTCAGATGGTCTTTGTTCAGCCAATCACTTAGCTTTCCCCATTCTCTCCTTCCTGCTTAGGGAAAGAGTTATCAACAAAATTCAAAATTCAAAGACTTATGTGTAAGTCTAATATAATTTTGAGAAGAAAAACAATAAATCTATACTCAGTGCTTTGTATACACTGACTAGATAAATTTCCTACATCGTCCCAGAAGAAATTGCTCTTTTTTTTTTTTTTTTTTTTTTTTTTGAGCCGGAGTTTCGCTCTTGTTACCCAGGCTGGAGTGCAATCAATGGTGCGATCTCCGCTCACCGCAACCTCCTCCTCCTGGGTTCGAGCAACTCTCCTGCCTCAGCCTCCTGAGTAGCTGGGACTACAGGCGCGCACCACCATGCTCGGCTAATTTTTTGTATGTTTAGTAGAGACGGGGTTTCACCGTGTTGACCAGGATGGTCTTGATGTCTGGACCTCGTGATCCACCAGCCTTGGCTTTCCAAAGTGCTGGGATTATAGGCATGAGTCACCGCGCCCAGCCTGCTTTTTTTTTTTTTTTTTTTTTGAGAGGGAGTCTCACTTTGTCACTAGGCTGGAGTACGGTGATGTGATCTTGGCTCACTGCAACCTCCGCCTCCCAGGTCCAAGCGATTCTCCTGCCTCAGCCTCCCTGAGTAGCTGGGACCACAGGTGCTGCCAGCATGCACATAATTCAAGCCACTCTGGAGGTGGAGGCAGAATTGCTTGAATCCGAGAGGTGGAGGTTGCAGTGAGCCGAGATCACGCCACTGCACTCCAGCCTGAACAACATAGCGAGACTTCATCTCAAAAAAAAAAGGAAAAACCAGGGTAGATAACCAATGATTCAGCATACATTGCAATCTTATATATAAAAAAATTTCTGAATATGTATACGAGTAATATTTACATTCCTGTAATGAAAAATCTTTTGTGTGCACACAAACTCAAAAGGATATTATTACTGAAATAATAATTTCATGTCAAGGAGCCTAAAGTTTTGAAAAAGTTTTGAAATAGGAAGATGATGAGGATTAATTTTGTATACTTTAAATACTTAAATACAATGAACGATATGTAATAAACTTGGCTAGAAAGATAGTCAAGGGACTTGGCCCGACAAGCACTGTTAAGATTTTTTAAAAAGCCATTTGATGGTCTCATAATTTTCCATTATCAAACTACCCCCCATAAATCTGTGAATCTAATCCAAGAAGTATGTCAATAGCTAGTTGTTTAAGGTTGGGTTTATGAAATAGTAACAGAACTGTGCAGGGGTCAAATATGCTTAAAATATGCCCAAACATGCTTCGGTGAAGTCAGTAAGAGTACTTGAAGCTAATAAAAGCATGGCATATTCTTGTGACTGAAAACCCAGCACACCGGATACTGTTATGTGTAAGCAGGTACAGTGCTCCGTTTCCCCCCTGCTGGCAGACCCTCGTCACTAAAAAAACGATGAGCTTCTTTGACTAGACTACATCACACATGCCCAGCAAGTATCTCTGGGGGTTGAAAGCAGTTAAGATCGAACCTAGGGAGAAATTGGGCACAGAAAGGAAATTTTAAAATGCCAAATTATTCCCAAACCCATCCCACTGCCCTAAGTGCTGCCTATGTGCTGACTTTCTTAAAGACTCCCGCAAAATCTTGATTCTCCGAAAATTAAACCCATTTGGAGCTGAGACAAGGTGAGGTCCACGCCTGGTATGATCAGGCTACTATGGATCTCACCGAGTCTGGTTCGGTTCTAGCCCCGTGGAGGCCAAGCCTCACCACGAGGGTGAAGACCCGGAGGCATGGAGGAAGGGAATGAAGGCGAGAAAAGGAGAAAGGGGGAGACCTCCGGGCCACACTTCTTTCTAGTACCAACAAAAAGAGAAGCCGCATACTGACCTAAATCATCTCTCAAAGGCGCTTTATAAATTACAGGGACAAAGGGAGGGGGTGGCGGGTGGCCGGGGAATCCTACGGACACCCTACCCTCTGACCCGCCCCCCTCCCCCTCCAGCACAAGGGAAAGAACACAGAAAACAGAGCTCAACTCGGCCATTGGCGACAAGCCCCCTCCGGTTTTCTATCGCCCATCCATTCGTCCCCTAGAAAAAAAATCCACGTAAACACCACAGCCACCCCCTGGGGCAGACACTCCCGCTCCGAGGTTCCTAGAACAGGAGGCCGGGGCATTTACTTAGTTAGATTTTTCTTGCTTACTCATTTCCCTCGAGCACCCAACCCCCCGTTCCCACTCCAAAACCCCGCTCAACCGCCTACCCTCACCGCTCCAGCCCCCAACAGAATTCGGTGCCCCCGCGGCGTCGGCGGCCCCCGAGCCGTCCCGGTCACTAACCTGCTGCTGTAAGGGCATTTCCGAAACCAGCCTAGCTCCAGGGGGAGGTGGGGGACCGGCTGGAGAGGGGGCCCGGAGGGCCGAAGAGACCGGCGGCGCCGGGCGAGGGCGGGCGCCGGTGGGGGGGTGGGGAGAGGAGAGGGAGGGTGGCGGTGCCGGGGACGGGTGCGAGGGCGCCGGGACCGTCCCAGGCCAGGGAGCCGGCGAGCAGGAGGAAGTGGGTGCCCCCCTCTCCCCCTCCAGCGCCCCCTCCCGCCGCCGCCTCCTCCCCAGTCACAGGCGCGTCCTCCGCGCACGTGTGCGAAACGTCACCGGCGGGTCCCGGAGAGAGGGACAGACCCAGGCGGCGGGACGGGAACCGGCTGCCCCCGCCCTCCGTCGCCGGAGGGCGGAGAGGGGGACAGGGCGGGGTAGGAAGGGGCAAGTGGAGAGGCGGGTCAAGGGCAGGCCCGGGGCCCGGCGAGGAAGGCCTGGGCACTCGGGCCACGCGGGCGCCGCCGCTGCCACCGCCAGGATGCGCCCAGGCCGGAGCGCCAGCCCGCGAGCCCCTCACCCCAGAGAGCCCACGCCCCAGTCCGCACCCGGCTTCCAGCCCCACCTCTCCCACGCCCGACTCCCCTCCACCTCCCCCAGCCCCTTTGTTGCCGGGAGTTACAGATCCTAAAATGTGTCAAGCGCAGCCCCGCCGATCCCCTGCGCTCGGAGCACGCCGCAGGGACCCCCGGCCGCCATCGGGCCTCCGAGGCCGGCTGGGGGCGTGCACCCCAAGAGTCCCCCGGTTTCCACCCCTCGGAGCCCCCCGCACCCCGGTTCACTACTCCCTCCCCCACCCCCTTCTCCATCCGGGGCGTGACCCCTTCCTACGCCCGAGAAAGAGGAAGCTTCGAGTTGGAGGGGAAGGGACAGTGGGGGTAGGGAAAAGTGCAGGGAAAGAAGAGGGGGGCCGAGAAAAGTTTCGGAGTGTCGGATGTGGTTCGCGCCAAGGCAACCCCCGCCGCCCCGCGCGCCTGGCCGAGCCCCCCGACCCTCCTGGCGCTGGGGAGAGCACTCAGGTCCACAATGAACCCTCGCCGGAGGGGCAGCCCCCGAGGCCCACGATGCTCGCCCTGCCGCGCGCCCACGACCCGCGCGGTGCAAGCCCACCTCCCGCCTGGGCCGGGGACGGTGGGGAGGAAGGGGATTACCGGAGGGCCGCCGCCGCCGCTGCCGCCGCGTCCCAGTGCTGGTGGCTGCTGCAGCAGCCCGGCTCTGCTGGAGGGTCCGTGCGGCGTGGTGTAGAGGAGGCTGCCGGCGGTCTGCTCCGCGCCGGGGGCACTGGGGAGGAGGGGGCCGGCGGCGACGGCGCCGCCGTGGAGGGAGGAGGAACAGGAGGTGGTGGAAGTGTTCGTGGTGAGGATCTGGATGTACGCGCCCGGGGCGGCGGCGGCGAAGCCGGGGCTGGCTAGCAGTGCCCTTTTGTCCATGGAGGCTGCAGCGGCGGCGGCGACGACAGCCGCCCCCTCCCCACCCCCGGCGGTCACCAGGTACGGCTCCAGAGCGGGCTGGATCCCCTTTCTCATCTCTCGCTCCTGCTCTTTTTAGTGTTACGGTATATTAATGTATTTTTTCAATTTCTTTATTATTTGCGGTCGGAGTTTCCAAGTCTCTCCTCCTTCTCTCCTCCCCGCCCGGCGCTTCCGAGCCCCCTCTCTCTCTTTTCTTTTTATTTTTCCGCACCGCACAGGCCCCGGGGGCCAAAAATAATCGGGGCTCTGGAGAGAGGAGGGTCCCGGTCGCACGGATATCGGGCCCCAAACGGGGATGGAGGCGTCGGGGGCGGCCGATGCAACGGATTGCGAGGCGGCGGCGGCAGCCCGGGTGCTGCGGCCGGCAGCTGAAAAATGGCTCCAGGAAGCTGCTGCTGACAATGAATGAAGGGATACGGTTTACGCGCCAAGGTCCTCCCGCGAAACTCAGATTTCCCGCCGGCTTTTCAAACCATATTTGCATATCCCCGCCCCTCAACCCGCCGAGGACCGTTTCCACAGCCCATTGGGCCTCTGTCTTTTTAATTCAGTCCCAATCCTGGAGCAGGGCCGCGACTTGCTGGTTTCCATTGGCCGCCGTGCATTATGGTTACCGGGGCGACAGGGACCCTATTTGCATAGCTCTCCTTGATTGGCTGGGAGAAGAGCAGTTTTTTTAGGGGGTGGGGCAAAGACGTTCCTTCTCTCCCACGGAAGACCACGCCTGGCCTAGGCTCCGCCCCTGTCCCCGCCCGCCCGCCGGGCCGGCGCTACTGACCTGGGCAGGGACTCCGCGCCCCGCAGACTCAGTGTAGATCTAGTCTAGAGCGCAAGTTTCGCTTTTGGGAATTGTCAAGGTGACTAAGGGGACACTCTTTTTCCTTTGACCAGTCAGTGCAATATACGAACGACAGCAGGAGATTCTTCCAAATATGTGCCAAAAGCAAGTTGGACCATGCGGCCGATGCCTGGCAGGTGGAAAAGGAGCCCTTTAAATCGTGGGCTTCTCCCTTCCTGAAATCCAACCAATGACAAGGCGAGAGCTGATCCCGAGGTCGGGGCTGACAGACAGAAGCATGTGGGCAGGCAGAATCGTGGGGGCAGAAGGTTCAGCAGACGCGGTTGCGGGCACCAGTTAACATTCCAGATCATTCCCAGTACCTTCATTATTGGCCTGGATAGGGGTGAAGTAAAAAATTAACTCTTTTGTCTTACAACGAGCATTGGTTTGAATCCAGCATACGTTCCTCCCATCTGGCCCAGAAACACCCAGGGCAGTTAATCAGGGCTAACCTAGAACTGATCTGCGGGTTTCTAATCCTCCAAGCAGTAATCCGAAAAAGAACACGCTTCCCACGATGACGTCGTGCCCCCAACGAACGCTGGCACGCCCGGGCATCAGCACTTTATATCTTCAGTTTTGTAGGAAGTTCTCCGACTGGAAGCACACACAACGACTCAAACCTATCCCAAAACATTTTTTAAATAGTGTTTTGTGTTTGTTTGTTTGCTTAGTAAACTAGAAATTGTCATCAGAAAAATGTGAAATGATTGTCAAACTGACTCCTGAATTGGTGCAAATATTCATGGGTCTTAAATATTGCTCCTAAGACTGAGCAGGAAAAGAGACCCCTGCAGGAATGTGGGGAAAGGTATATATGTAGAGAGTAGCTCATAATTTATAGTTATGTGCAAAACAGCTCCTGAATTGCCGCTGCTCATAGGTGATGAGGATTGCAACACCTTGAGCCCTTTCACAAGATTTTCATTATTATCATTATTAATTTCCCAAAACTCAGAATGCTGTGAAAGACCTGATAAGATGTGTCAGCTCAGGCTAGGACTCCTTAATATTTTAGTCTTGTTACCTTTTCTGAAACAGATGAGTTAAAAGTCCTATGAAACCTTGCACCAGGCTCAGGAATATTTTAGTCTTACATTCAAGCTAGTTGAGGAGCCATAGCCCTAAACATTTGTTGACACTGGTAGACGTGACACATTTTTTTTTTTTTTTTTTTTTTTTTTTGAGGCAGTCTACCTCTGGTTGCCCAGGCTGGAGTGCAGTGGCGTGATCTCAGGTCACTGCAACCTCCACCTCCCGGGTTCAAGCAATTCTTCTGCCTGAGCTTCCCGAGTAGCTGGGACTACAGGTGTGCGCCACCACACCTGGCTAATTTTTGTATTTTTAGTAGAGACGGGGTTTCATCATGTCAGCCAGGCTGGTCTGGAACTCCTCACCCTAGGTGATCCGCCCGCTTGGCCTCCCAAAGTGCTGGGATTACAGGCGTGAGCCACCGCGCTCAGCCAGAAGTGACACTACTATCTTTAGGGCAGATTAAGTGGTACTCAAAGTGCATGAACTAGAGGTGTAACATACCACCAGCTTCCCTGCTCTTGTTCCATCACTGTTGCTTTCCTCTATGGGTATACCTGTGGAGGAGATTAGTACTGTCACTACGTGGGTATTACCACCTGCAGAGCATCACTGGCAGTATGCATTTGGTGGCGGTAGTGGGGTTTGTGAGGGAGGAGTGGGGCAACATACACAGTAATTATAGACCTGCGCCTTATGATTAGAGACCAGCCTGGGACTGGGGCTGTGGGGAGAATCCCGGCTTGAGCTCCAAGTGATTGCAGTAAGGTAAATACGACACAGCCACAAGAAAGTGTTCACACTCTAGCCCCACACCTGCAATTCTGGTTTGAGATATTTATCATTCTACCTTACCCAAAATTTTTTAATGTAGGGTATTTGGTAGAGAAACAGATGTTTTGACATTTTATGTCTAGTGAACTCCAGGATGAGCAGGTGGAGAGAAGAGTTCAAAGAGAAGGTAGTGGAAGATAAGATGCTAAAATCCGAGGTAGGCTATTAATTTGTGGAAGAGGTAGCATGTTTCAGTAGAAAGAATGAGCTTTGGAGTCAGAGTGATCTGGGTTTAAATTCTGGCTGTGCCATTTACTAGCTATATAGCTTTAATCTTTAAAAGCCTATTTTAAAGCCTGTTTTAAAGGCTTTTAAAGATTAAAGCTATATAGCTAGGGGTGGTGGCTCATGCCTGTAATCCCAGCACTTTGGGAAGCCAAGGAAGGTGGATCACCTAAGTTCAGGAGTTTGAGACCAGTCTGCCCAACATGATGAAACCCCATCTCTGCTAAAAATACAAAAATTAGTCCAGGCATAGTGGTTCATGCTTGCAATTCCAGCACTTTACGAAGCCGAGACAGGTGAATCACCTGAGGTCAGGAGGTTGAGACCAGCCTGGACAACATGGTGAAACCCCGTCTCTATTAAAAATACAAAAATTAGCCAGGTGTGGTGGCACATGCCTGTAGTCCCAGGTACTTGGGAGGCTGAGGCAGGAGAATCGCTTGGACTCAGGGGCAGAGGTTGCAGTGAGCTGAGATCGCACCACTGCACTCCAACCTGGGTGACAGAGTGAGACTCTGTCTCAAAAAATAAAAATGGAGCCCCGTATTTTGACACCCTTATTGCTAGGTCATGATGGAAACAGGCAATCATGCATATAAAGTGCCAGGCACATAGCAGATGCCCAATACGTGGCAGCTATTTATGAATCTACTTACTTGTGTGATCCTGCTTTGCAGCTCTTTGCCCAACCTGACTCCCAGCATCTAATCTTCCTAGAGCCCCTGGATGTCCACTTGCTGGAGCAGCTTAGCTTTGTCCCATGCTAGGAGTGCAGTCATGTCCTGGTTAGTTGTGATTATAGAATCTCGACTCAGAAAATCAGGATGACAACATAAAGTCAGCTCCACTGTCTATCCCATTCCAACCTGCTGGTCTGTTAGTGACAAGTGTCTGCTGGTTCCTCAGTCCGAGCCCTCCTCACCTTCCCTTGAAGATGAATTTTTCTAGCTCTAGAAAGGGATGTTCTTGCCAACTATTACCCTTCTTTCCCTTGCTCTGACTGGCCCAAGGCTTCTAGTTTTCCCAGAATAGGCCTGTGTGGTTGACAGGTGGCACCCCAAAAGTTATATCTACATCCTAATTTCTAGGCTCTGTGATTGTGATATCTGGGGGAAAAGGGTCTTTGTAGAGGTAGCTAAGGTAAGGATCTCAGGATAAGACCATTTTGGATTATCTGGGGTGGCCCCTACATTGAGTGACAAAGGTCCTTACAGGGAACACCCAGGGAAGAGACACACAGAGAGGAGGAGAAAGCCATGTGAAGGTGGAGGCAGAGAATGGAGTGAGTGACTACAAACCAAGGAATGGCCACAGCCACCAGAAGCTGGGAGAGCAAGGAAAAGAATCTCTCCTAGAGCCTCTGGAGAGAGCGGAGCCCTGCCAACACGCTTGATTTTGAACTTCTGGCCTCCAAAATTGTAGTGGATTAAATTTCTACTGCTTTAAGTCACCCAATCTGTGGTAATTTTTATGGCAGCTTAAGAAACTAACACAGCTTGTTATCCTGCCTACCTGAACCTTCAAACCTCTTAACTGCTACTCATCTTGTTTTTTTTTGAGATAGTTTCTCGCTCTGTCATCCAGGCTGGAGTACAACTGTGATGAGATCATGACTCACTGTAACCTCCACCTCCCGGGCTAAGTGATCCTCCCACATCAGCCTCCCGAGTAGCTGGGACTGCAGGTGCACACCACCAAGCCTGGCTCATTTGTGTGTGTGTGTAGTTTTTGTAGAGATGGGGTTTCGTCATGTTGCCCAGGCTGGTCTTGAACTACTAGACTCGAGCCATCCACCCACCTCGGCCTCCTAAAGTGCTGGGATTATGGGCATGAGCCACCGCACCCGGCCCCCATCTTGTTTTTATTCCTCCCAAGATGTCATTTCTTGCTGGACATCAACGATACTGCTAACCTGAGCTATAGACCCTACCGAAGAGTTTTCAACACATGACTTGCTGACCAGCAGACACAGACTCACCTAAGGAGTTTATAAAAATGCAGATTCCTAAGCTCTACTTCAACCGAATGAATCAGAATCCTTTAAGGCAGAGTCTGAGAATCTGATTTTCACAAGTCCCTCCAGATAATTCCTTTGAGCACTGGAGACTAAGAGCTAGAGTCATGTGTATACCTTTGAACTTCTATAACTTCCCATTGCCACAGCTAGAATTGCCCCCTGACCTATGCCCCCATCCCTCGTGCCTAAATGCCTTGCTATATGTTTCTGATATCCTTCTTGCTCTGTATTCTTCCTGTTAACATGAGCTCTGGATTCCTTTTCATACATGCGCACACACACACAAATATTTATATACATACATACATGTACATATGTATGTATATATATATATATATATACTATCTACAGGGTTTGACATTACAATCTTCTCTGACAGTCTTCATTTTCATTTAGAAATACAATTTGGCCAACATCCATAAAATCTACATAAACAACTTCCAAGAAACAATGCTATTCAACAGTTGCATGAGAATTCAGAATGGAAAAATTATTGTTTAAGGAGATAAGGAAACTGCTCATAAGCAAAGAAGGTCTTTGGAACATTGAAAGCTTAAGTTGTGCTTTTCATTTAGTTCAGCCAAATCTGGTTGCCACATCAGATTTCGAGTCTATAGTTTTACATTTTAGGATCTGGAGAAGACTAGTTTAGGAGTTTAAAGCTTTTTAATTGCAATCCGGTTAGTTGCCCACAAAGAAATAACATTCTCTGTTTTATCTTCCTGGTTTAGAAGAAGGAGGAGTATGTCCTTAAGCCATTACCACATGAAACACTCATAACACAATTTCTAAGTGCTTATCCTAGAACATTGACCATTAGTGTTATTATAGATAGTAGTGTAGATACCAGTATAGAGTTCTTCTCTTAAGTTCTTTGACCAGGAAGATACTATTTGAACAGAGCTTATGTTTTAAAATAAATCTAGGATGAACTTCTGGTGTAGAGCACTGTTCCCAAGTGTGTCTTCTGAATCGGCCTCTCTGGTGGGGATGCAGGAACCCGCATTACAGGCTGGATGTTTTTGATGCAGGTGGTCCACAAAACACACTCTGAGAAACACTGACATCCATGACCTAGCAGTCTCTCCCCTATACCTTGGCTTCTTTGGCAGCTATAGCATAGAAAACTGCCTTATACATAGTATTTTTTGAGCAACTGAGATTGTCATTGTTAGCAAAATCGTTTATTTAGACGGTACCGTGATTGCCAATAGCCTTTTACTAAAGCTCTTTTTACTCAGTTAACAAGAAATGTGATTCAGACAAAATATGCTGGATGGAAAAGAAAGCTGTTATCTCAAAGGTATGTGTTTTCTTGCCTTTGTGAAACAGATTTTTATTTTAACATAAAATAGGAAGATAACCAAACAAAACAAATGTTTGGCTTAATGATTTATTAAGGTGAACACCTTTGTAACCCCACCCAGGTCTAGAAATAGAACTTTCTACACCCCTGAAGTCCCTTTCTTGTGCCCCATCCTGAGCACAACCCCCTCCCTCACACCAAAAATAACTATTAGCTGACTTTTTTTTTTTTTTTTTTTTTTTTTTTTTGAGACGGAGTCTCGTTCTGTTGCCCAGGCTGGAGTGCAGTCGTGTGATCTCGGCTCACTGCAACCTCTGTGGTTCAAGCGATTCTCCTGCCTCAGTCTCTTGATTAGCTGGGACTACAGGCATGCACCACCATTCCCACCTAATTTTTGTATTTTTAGTAAGACGGGGCTTCACTATGTTACCCAGGCTGGTTCCGAACTCCTGACCTCAGGCAATCTGCCTGCCTCAACCTCCCAAAGTGCTGGGATTACAGGCGTGAGCCACGGTGCCCAGCCTTAGCCTGACATTTGTAGTCTTCACTACCTTGTGTTTCTATAGTGTCACCACCCAAATATGCATCTCTAGGATATAGAGTTTAGTGTCGCCCATTTTTAAAAGGTAGATGTGTCTTAAAGATGGGAACAATAGACACTGGGGACTCCAAAAGGTGGGAGGGAGGGAGGGACCAGGGTTGAAACACTGCCTATTGGGTACCGTGTTCACTATTTCTGAAACAGGCGCAACGGAAGCCCAAACCTCAGCATGGTGCAATATGTCCATGTAACAAACCTGCATGTGGCCCCCCCAAGTCTAAAATGTAAACATAGGCCATGCGTGGTGGCTCATGACTGTAATCCAAGGACTTTGGGAGGCCGAGGCGGGCAGATCACAAGGTCAGGAGTTTGAGACCAGCCTGGCCGACTTGGTGAAACCCGTTCTTTACTAAAAATATAAACATTAGCTAGGCATGGTGGTGAGCATCTGTGATCTCACCTCCTAGGGAGGCTGAGGCAGGAGAATCGCTTGAACCTAAGAGGTAGAGGTTGCAGTAAGCCGAGATTGTGCCACTGCCCTCCAGCCTGGGCAGCAGAGCAAGACTCTGTCTCAAAAAAAATTAAAAAAAAAAATAATAAAGTGCAAAAAAAGGTTGATGTCTTTTAAGTTTCTTTTACTGTATGACTCTTCATCCATTTCATATTTACCTTACAATCTTAGTCCTCATCCATTTCAGATTTACCTTACAACCTGCCTTGATGAAGGCAGGAGGTTGAATGGTGGCTCCCCCAAAAGATATGTTCACTAGAATCTAGGAATTTTACCTTATTTCAAGAAGTAGTCCTCTGAGCACAGCTGCATAAAAAAGTGGTCTTTGCAGAATAATTAAGGTAGGTATCATCTCGAGATGTGATCACCCTGAATTAAGGCGGGCACTAAATCCAATGGCACGTGTCCTTAAAAGAGTAGAAAGGCAGGCCAGGCCTGGTGGCTCACGCCTGTAATCTCAGCACTTTGGGAGGCGGATGGATCACCTGAGGTCAGGAGTTCAAGACCACCCTGGCCACCATGGAGAAACTCCATCTCTACTAAGAATACGAAAAAAAAAAAAAAAAAATTAGCCAGTATGGGCCTGAAAAAAACAAAACAAAAAAACAGCCAGGCATGGTGGCGGGTGCCTGTAGGAGGCTGAGGCAGGAGAATCACTTGAACCCGGAAAGTGGAAGTTGCAGTGAACCGAGATCACGCCACGGCACTCCAGCCTGGGTGACAAGAGTGAAACTCCATCTCCAAACAAAATGAAACAACAAAAGAGTAGAAAGGCGGCGGAGAGCATGTAAAAACAGAGGCAGAGATTGAAGTGATATGTCCATAAAACCAAGGAACACTGTAAAGACTGTTGGCAGCCACCAGAAACCAGGACAGGGGCGCGGAACAGATCCTGTCTCAGATCCTCACTCCCGCGAAAGAACCTGCCCTGCAGACATTTTGATTTGGGACTTGTCCTCCGTGACTGTGAAAGAATACATTTCTGTTGCATGTCGTGGTTTGTCACGGGAGTTCCAGGAAACTCATTCAAAGAACCTGGGCTGTTGAACCTCATTGTCTGGCTTTGGCAGACCGCACACTCAGGGTGCAGTCTTGCTCCTCTGCATTTCCTGCACTGCTCTCAGGCTTGATCCCTTTGGCAAATCCGACGCAAGCCTTGTCTGCTCATCCTTGTTCTGTGAACTTGACAGTCATCATCATGCTCCTTTTCTTTTATTCTTCCAATAATTTTGTATTTTGCTGGGTGTTGTGGCTCACACCTGTAATCCCAACACTTTGAGAGGCCGAGGCAGGAAGATCGCCTGAGATGAGGAGTTGTAAACCAGTCTGGGAAAACCTAGTGAGACCCCATCTCTACAAAAAATAAATAAAACTAGCCAGGCATGGTGGCCTGTGCCTGTGGTCCAAGCTACTTGGGAGGCTGAGGTGGGAGGACCACTTGAGCCCAGGAGACGGAGGTTGCAGTGATCTGAAATTGTACCATGACGCTTCAGCCTGGGCAACAGAGCAAGATCCTGTCTCAAAATAATATGAAGAATAACTTTGTACTTAATTTGTCTTCAATACTTATCAGTTGCTCATTTTGATGAAAAGGTAGTTTTCTTGGACTTCTAGAATGAGAAGTGTTCCGAAAAGCTTGTCTGGCTCCACAGAGCTCCGTCCTCTACTGTTTCCATGAATAGAGAGGCTTATTTCTGAGATTCCCTGCTGTGTCTACCCCACCTCCTACTTCACTCTAGTCTACACCTTCCCTTTCTTTCTTCTCTCATATCCCTAATCAATTTTGTGATCAGTTGTTCTGATCAATTTTTTTTTTTTTTTTTGAGATGCAGTCTTATTCTGTTGCCCAGGCTGGAGTGCCATGGCATGATCTCAGCTGACTGTAACCTCCACCTCCCAGGTTCAAGCAATCCTCCTGCCTCAGCCTCCCAAGTAGCTGGGATTACAGGTGTCCACCACCACACCTGGCTAGTGGTTGTATTTTTAGTAGAGATGGGCTTTCACCATGTTGGCCAAGCTGGTCTTGAACTCCTGACCTCAAGTCATCTGCCCGCCTCAGCCTCCCAAAGTGCTGGGATTACAGGCATGAGCCACTGTTCCCAGCAATGCCCTGATCAATTTTGACTCCACTCTCAACAGTTTTTCCTTGGTGTGGGACCTCATCTTAAAAGGGAGACCTGGGAGCTGGTTTTATGAAAGACTGCCCCAGTTCCCTCAGATGTTCCTACCATAGCCCCCTGCTCTCACTTCCCCCAAGGACAGGGACCTTCTCAGTTTTTGAGACCATCCCCACGCCAGCCCGTTGGTGGCTCAGTGAGGCTCTGTTGCCTGTTTAGGGATTCTCTAATTCTCAAGTCCCACTGACACTAGCTGGTTTCCCTTCTCCCTCACTGCTGAAGCCACGCAGCTCTCATGGCACTTGGTAGTTACTTTACCACTGAGTTTTGCTGTAAAGGCTACCCATGGATATTTGGTTTTGCTGTGTAGATATTCTTTCTGTTTTCATGTTGGGGTAAGGAGAGATGGAAGAATGATGCTGTCTTAGAGCATCTTTAGATTTGCCTTCCTTTTTATTTTTTAATTATTATTATTATTTTTGAGATGGAGTCTCATTCTATCACCCAGGCTGGAGTGCAGTGGTGCGATCTAGGCTCGTTGCAATCTCCGCCTCCCAGGTTGAAGCAATTCTCCTGCCTCAGCCTGTCAAGTAGCTAGGATTATAGGCACATGCCACCAAGCCTGGCTATTTTTTGTATTTTTAGTAGAGATATGGTTTCACCATGTTGGTCAGGCTGGTCTCGAACTCCTGACCTCAGGTGACCTGCCTACCTGGGCCTCCCAGAGGGCTGGGATTACAGACATGAGCCACAGTGCCTGGCCAATTGTTACTATTTTTTAACAGGACAAAGTCAGGCTATGTTGCTTAAGTTGGTCTCAAACTCCTGACCTCAAAGGATCCTTCCACCATGACCTCCCAAAGTGTTGGGATAACAGGTGTGAGCCACCATTCCCCGTCCCCTTTCCTGTTAAACAAGTATTTTGAATCCATACTGTAGGATTGCCATCGAAACGATGTCATGTAGCCAGACGTTTCCCAGCGTGAAGCATTAAGAGAAAGGAGAGTTCCGAGAGGTTTTATTCTCAGAGAGAACTTGCAAGAGTTGAAGAAGAGAATGGTAGTCAAAGTGCTTGATTTGCCTGGGCAATTATCAGGAGGAGATTTAGAATAGGGAGAAGCAGAGGAGCACACTAGCTTCTCGTATTCGGTAGGCTGATCGTACCTCATTCTCGTGGGTTTTAAATAGGGAACGTTGTTGGCAGCATAGCACCAACGGGCCTGTGGGTAGAAAATTACTTTTTTCTTTCCACCTTGGTTTCCTTGACAGCACTCCCTCTTCACTCCCGTTCTATTGCTCTGACTTTCTGGATCTCATAGGTGGCTTCCTTTTCTTCTGTTATTCCCTTAATATCTTCTTCCTTCTCTTCTTCCTGTTTGATACATTCTCCCTGGACCATATTTTTTTGTTACTGTGGTAAAAATAAACATAATATAATATTTATCATTTCAACTATTCTAAGTATACAATCAAATACATTCCCAGTGTTATGTAATCATCACCATTATCTGTACTCAACCTTTTTTCAACATCCCCAACAGAAATTTCGTTTCCATTAAATAGCGGTTCTTCATTCCCTTCTCTCTCATAGTCCCTTGTAACCAGGATTCTCCGTTGTTTCTGTGAATTTGATTCTTCTAGGTATCTCATGTCAGTGGAACCACACAGTATTTGTCCTTTATACTCAAGAGGCTGAGGCGGGAGAATCGCTTGAACCCAGGAGGTGGAGGTTGCAGTGAGCCAAGATTGTGCCATTGCACTCCAGCCTGGGAGACAGGGTGAGATTTTGTCTCAAAAAAAAAAAAAAAAAAAAAAAAATTGTCCTTTAGTGTCTGGCTTATTTCAGTTTCCCAAATCTTGTCAAGGTCCATCCATGTTGTAGCATACAGGCATATCTCTTTCTTTTTCTTTGCTTTATTGCACTTTGCAGCTGTAGTGTTTCTTACAAATGGGGGTTTGTGGCAACCCTATGTGGAACAAGTCTATCAGCACCATCTTTCCAACAGCGTGTGCTCCCTTCATGCCTCTGTGCCAAAGCTTGGTAATTCTCACAATATTTCAGATGTTTTCCTTATTATTATATCTGTTACGGTGATCTGTAATCAGTGATCTTTGATGTTGCTATTGCCATTGTATTGGGGTACCACTAAACACACCCATGTAATACTGCAAAAGTCATCAATAAATGTTTTGTGTATCAAAAACTGGCCATTCCCCTATTTCTCTTGCTCTCTGCAGGCCTTCCTATGCCCTGAGACACAAAAATATTGAAATTAGGCCAATTAATAATCCTATAATGGCCTTTAAGTGTTCAAGTGAAAGGAAGAGTTGTACCATCACTCACTGAAAATCCAAAGCTAGAAATGATTAAGCCTAATGAGGAAGGCCTGTGGAAAGCCAAGACCGATCGAAAGCTCGGCCTCTTGTGCCAAAGAGTTAATCAGGCTGTGAATGCAAAGGAAAAGTTCTTGAAGGAAATTAAAAGTGCTACTCTAATCAATGATAAGAAAGTGAAGCAGTTATTGTTAATATGGAGAAAGTTTGAGTGGTCTGGATGGAAGATCGAACCAGCCACAGCATTCCCTTAAACCAAAGCCTAATCCAGGGCAAGGCTTATAATCTCTCAATTCTATAAAGGTCAAGAGGGGAAAGGATGCTGCAGAAGAAACGTCTGAAACTAGCACATGTAGTTTCATCAGGTTTAAGGTAAAACAAAACAAAACAAAAAGCCATCTTTATAACATAAAAGTCCAAGGTGAGGCAGCCAGTGCTGACCTAGGAGCTAAAGCAGCTTATTCGGAAGAACTAACTAAGATCGTTGATGAAAGTGGCTACTTAACAGCAGATCGATGAAACAGCCTCCTATTCTAAGAAGATGCTACCTACGACTTTCATAGCTAGAGAGGAGAAGTCAATGGCTGGCTTCAAAGCATCAAAAGACAGGCTGACTTTTGTGAGGGGTTAATGCAGCTGGTGACACTAAGATGAAACCACTACTCATTTAATCATTCGAAAATCCTAGAGCCTTTGAAATCATGCTAAATCTACTGCGAGGTCTATTAGTGGAAGAACAAAGCCTGAATGACAGCACATCTGTTTACAGCATGGCTTACGGAATATTTTAAGCCCATATGAACTGCTAAGAAATTCTGCTCAGAAAGAAAGATTTTTTTCAGAATCTTACTACTCATTGACGATGCACCTAGTCACGCAAGAACTCAACGAAAATGTGCAAGGAGATTAATATGCTGTTTTTCATGCCTCCTGATACAAATCCAATCTGCAGCCCATGGATCGGGGAGTAATTTTGCATTTCCAGTCTTGTTATTTAGGAAATGCACTTTGTAAGGCTACAGCTGCCATAAATAATGATTCCTCTGATGGATCTGGGTAAAGTACGTGGAAAATATTCTGGAAAAAATTCTAGATGCCATTGTGAACATTCATAATACATGGAAGGATGTTGAAATATCAATATTAACAGCAGTTTGGAAGAAGTTGATTCCAACGTTTATGGATGACTTTGGGGGCTTCAAGACTTTAATGGACATAGGAACTGCAGATGTGGTGAAAACAGCAAGAGGACTAGAATTTAAGTGGAGAGCTGGGTGTGGTTGCTCATGCCTGTAATCCCAGCACTTTGGGAAGCTGAGGGAGAATCGCTTGAGACCAAGAGATTGAGACCAGTCTGAACAACACAGTGAGACTCCATCTCTACAAAAAATAAAAAAATTAGCTAGGCATAGTGGTATGTACCTCCAGTCCCAGCTACTCAGGACGCTGAGGTAGAAAGATCACTTGAGCCCAAGAGATGGAAGCTGCAGTGATCTATGACCACCATGCTGCTGCACTCTACCCTGAAAAATAGAGTGAGATACTGTCTCTGTTATTTATTATTATTATTATTATTATTATTATTTTTGAGATGGAGTCTCTGTCACCCTGGCTGGAGCGCAGTGATGTGATCTCCACTCACTGCAACATCTGCCTCCCAGATTTGAGTGATTTCCCTGCCTCAGCCTCCTGAGTAACTGGGGTTATAGACGCCCACCATTGCGCCAGACTAATTTTTTGTGTTTTTAGTAGAGACAGAGTTTCACCATCTTGGCCAGGCTGGTCTCGAACTCATGACCTCGTGATTTGCCTGCCTTAGCCTCCCAAAGTGCTGGGATTACAGCAGTGAGCCACTGTGCCCTGCTGATACTGCCTCTTAAAAGACAAAAACAAACAAATAAATGAAGTGAAGCCTAAAGATATGATTGAATTGCTGCAATCTCATGGTCAAACTTGAGTGAATGAAGAGTTGCTTCTTTTGGATGAGCAAAGAAAGTGGTTTCTTGAGATGGAATGTACTCCTGTTAAAGATGCTGTAAACCAAGCTTGTCGAACCCACAGCCCACGGTTCAGGAGCTGCATGTGGCCCAAGACGGCTTTGAATGCGGCCGAATTCAAATTTGTAAACTTTCTTAAAACATTATGAATTTTTTTTTTTGCTTTTTTTTTTTTTTTTTTCCCTCATCGGCTATCGTTATTGTGAGTGTATTTTATGTGTGGCCCAAGACAATTCTTCTTCTTCCAGTGTGGCCCAGGGAAGCCAAAAGTTTGGACACCCCTGCTTTAAACATTGTTGAAATGGCAACGCAGAATTTAGAATGTTGCATAAACTTAGTTGATAAAGCAGTGGCAGGATTTCAGAGGTGTGACTTCAAATTTTAAAAGAAGTTCTAGTGTGAGTATAGTGCTATTACACACATTGTAAGACACAGAGAAATCTTTCATGGAAGGAAGAGTCGGTTGACGCAGCACATTTCATTGTTGTCGTATTTATTTTTGAAAATGGTCACAGCCAACCCAGGCTTCAGTGACCACCACTCCTCATCAGTCAAGTCTTCAACGTCAAGGCAAGAGCCTCCACCGGCAAAAAGATAACTTGCCGAAGGCTCAGATAATCGTTAGCATTTTTTAGTAATGAAGTTTTTTGTTTTTTTGTTTTTTAAGACGTGGTTTAACCATGTTGATCAGGCTGGTCTTGAACTCCCGACCTCAGGTGATCCGCCTGCCTTGGCCTACAAAGTGCTTGGATTACAGGCGTGAGCCACCACGCCCAGCCCATGAAGTATTTTTTTTTTATTAAGTAAAGTGTGTGCATTGTTTTTAGATATAATGCTGTTGCACAGTTTATAAACAACAATATATATAAGTGTAAACTTAACTCATATGCACTAAGAAACCAACAAATATGTGTCACTCACTTTATCATGGTATTAACTTCATTAGTGTGGTCTGGAACTGAACCTGCATTATCTCTGACATATGCCTGTATGTCAAAATGCCATTCCTTTTGATGGCTGAATAATATTCCACTGTATATATACGCAAACCACATTGTGTTTATCCGTTCATCTTTTGATGTCCTCTGGGGTGCTTTCCACCTTTTGGCTATTGTGGACATTATGAACATTGGTGTATATGTATCTAAGTCCCTGCTTTCAATTCTTTTGGGAATATACCCAGCTGTGGAATTTCCAGGTCACATCATAGTCGTACGTTTAAATTTTTGAGGAACTTCCTGCATAATCTTGAGCTTAGCTACAAATTTAACTACAGTTTATGTAGTGTTGTCACGCAGAACTTTGTGCAGCGATGTAAATGTTCTGTAATTCTGCACTGTTAAGTATGGTAGCCATTAGCTACATGTGGCTGATGAACGCATGAAATACAGCTAGTGTGACCGATGAACAGATTTTAAAGTCCTATTTAACTTTAATTAATTTAAATTCAATTTTAAATAGCCACACGTGGGCTACTGTATTGAACTGTATACATCTATAAGCTGAGACATTTTCTAATTCTATATTTCCAGTTCGACCATTTTTTCTGAGTTTCAAACACATACTTCCAATATGCTTCCATGAACATTTTCTTGATCCACGTGTCCCTTATTTTTTATATGAACCGTTACTGCAGGCTCCAGATTTATCTCCTAATGTGAAGTTGGCATCAAAATCCAGTCAACTCCACTGCCAAAATGATCTTGTCTACTTTATCTAAGATACTTTAATTGGATCTGGGCTATCTACACGGGCAACAAGATCTTTCTAAACTTTCTAAAATGTAAATCCAACCAACTTTCTCTCTCTGAGGCTCCTCATGACCTGAAGAATTAGAACCCAGTTCCTTCTATTAGCCTGCAAGCTCTCAGGTTATCTCTCTAGACTTATTTCACTTCATTTTTCAGTGGGCAGCATTCACTCCAGCCACACCAATACCAAACTGCATGGAGCTCCTCCAGCGCTCTCTCCTACTTCCATGATGTAGCTGTCACCTACCTGAAAATGCCTGCCACCCCACGGGTGAAAGGCAAGTTACTACTCACTGTTTAGGACTCTGCTGAGGGAATGCTTCCTCTGTGATACCTCCTCAGGCCATTCCTCCCCACCCCATATTATTTACTGATTCAGTCAATGTTTATTTACTGAATGTAAATGTTACTTTGTGTAACACCCTGATTTAGAAAGTGTGGATATAAGTGAGAAGCAGATAGATGTAAGGGTGCCCTCCTCAAACTTGAAGATCCTAGCTAGCAAATATGGAATCATAATAATGCAATTATACATGATAACATACAATGAGTCCTGTGATGTGAAGCAATACGCAGTGGTATCAAAACCCTGCAGGAGAATATGTAGCCCAGGTTTGGAGGAAAGTCCAGGAAGGCTTCTTGGAGGAGGTAATGGTAGAAGAAAGAGCAGGAATTATTTGGGTAATACGGGATAAGAACAGGGAACAGGGAATGTATGACTTGGTGGAGGAAATGAAAGTGGTCCAGCAAACCGTCCTAAAGAACCTTGTAAATAATTACCAAGACATTTCATTTTATCCTGAGGGTACTGAAAAGTCAGTAAGAAATTTTACAGAGGTATGTGACATAAGATTTGGTCTAAGAAGGGTTTCTTCAGCGACAGTAGGGAGAATGTATTGGAGGGGTTAGGGCTTTGGCAATAACCTGGGTCAGGGATGGGTAAACTGTCGTCCCTGGGCCGAATCCGGCACCCTGTTTGTTTTTGCACAGCTGACAGTCTTAAACTGACACTTATACTTTTTGGACTTTTGAATGGTTGAAAAAAAATTAAAAGAATATGCCACGACAGGTGAAAACTTAAATCAAATTCTAATTTTGGTTTCTATTAATAATGTTTTATTGAAATGCAGCCAGACACATTTGTTTACATGTTGTCCATGGCGGCTTTCAAGCTACATGAACAGAGTTGAATACTTGCAACAGAGACAATGTGACCCACAAAACTGAAGCCATCTACTCTCACCCTTTATGGAAAGAGTTTGCCAACTCTTGATATATCTGGGTGAGACATCACAGTGAATTAGACCAGACAACCCAGTCTGGCACAGATGTGTTCTCTCCTTTCCCATAACGTGTGAATTAAAACTATCTGCTATTGATTTCTTATTGTTTTCTGTTTTTCTTTCTTCCACTAACTGTGAACATCTTAGGAGTAAATTTTTTTCTTTTTCCTTCCTTCCTTCCTTCCTTCTTTCCTTCCTTCCTTCCTTCCCTCCTTCTCTCTCTCTCTCTCTCTCTCTCTCTCTCTTCTTTCTTTCAACAGAGTCTCTCTCTGTCACTCAGGCTGGAGTGCAGTGGTGCCATTCTTGGCTCACTGCTACCTCTGCCTCCCAAGTTCAAGTGATTCTCGTGCCTTAGCCTCTCAAGTAGCTGGGATTACAGGTGAATGCCACCGTGCCTGGCTAATTTTTGTATTTTTAGTAGAGATAGGGTTTCACTATGTTCCCCAGGCTGGTCTCGAACTCCTGTCCTCAAGAGATCTGCCCGCCTTGGCCTTTCAAGGTGTTGGGATTACAGGCGTGAGCCACCACATCCAGCCTAAATTTTTATTTCTGTAGTCAACTTTGTCTTTTTGTGCTTAGTGCATAGGACAGGCTTAGTAAATGTTTGTTGGATAAATAGATATATGTGAATTTATATATGTGTGATACGTGTGTGTGTGTGTGTGTGTGTGTAAGCAGCTGCTGCTTTTGTGAGCGCATCCTAAGTTCTCCACTGCTAGGAACCATCTCACGTGATTTAGTTGAGGCTGAGCCTCACCACCCACTCTCTAAAAGTGGGAATGTGATCCAGGCCTAAGAGACTAGGCCTGGTTAATCTCTTCTAGTCTTTGGCTTTAATCGTTGAGGACTCAGAGGGCCATATTTCCCCTTATTTTGATTTTGCCTGCTGTTGATTTGAGTTTCATTTTGCCCAGAGCTGGTGAAATACTCATCAGGAAAAGTGCAAGTTTATTCCTCAAGGATTTACTATTCCTCTTTTCTCATGACACCTAAATACATACATACATACATACATATATACGTGCATAGAGGTAGAACCTAACGTCAAGGGTGGGCATGTAGCCTAAACCAAGCCAATGAAACTCAACTACAGATGTTTTTCTATACTTAACGGAAAAGAGGAACTCTTTCTGCTATCTCTGAAGCTGGGAGGATATAATCCTCAATCATCGAGAGCTACCACTTGGAGGTAGAAAGCCTGAGAATGAAGCCAACAGAAGAAAATGGGAGTGAGGGAGGGAAGAGAATCGAAGTCGTAATAAGATAATGAGAGCCCCAGGCCCTGTGCATTTCCATTAAGTGAGTCAGTAAGTGCCCTCTTTTTGCTTAAGCTACTTACACATTGGGTTACCATTATTTCACACAGAATGGTTCACATCTAAACACTTAAAGCGGAGCTCAAATCTGTTAGATGTTGTCACCGGTTGGGTTCAGGAGGGTAACATAAACACTTGGGTAGACATGGAACTTCAGGGAGATGCCATCTGAAAACGGGGTGAGGGAATAGTAAGCGTGAAAGAGGAAAAGCCCCTAAAGAGGGTCTGTTAATGAGTTGATTACTAAGGGCAACTGGGCTCAGTTCTGTTGGGGACACCCTGGGTAGAAGGTCTCAGAATTGTCCCTCCAGGGGAAGGGAAACTGGAACATTCATCCAGCGACACTAATGATCCCTCGTTAGTTGAGAGTTAACACCTGGGTCATTAATTCTGCAAAAACAGGTTTCTGGTGCAACAGCTGAGTAGGCTTCCTCAGCTTTGAAGGAAACTCCGGGAAGCAGCACGGAGGGCCGTCCGGCTGATACCCGCGGTGCAAGACCGTCAGGGCGCACGGAACTCTCCACTGCAGCTACTTTGAAATCAAAGGCATGTCATGGGTAAGTGTAACACAGGGCACCAGCGTGGGCTGCCTGTTATCTCTTCTGTGACGGTAGTCAGCAACCTCTTTTTACCCTATGTGCTCTTAGGAATGGTCTTGGGTGGAGAAGAAGCCCTAAGAAAAACAACATGGCCAGGTGCGGTGGCTCACATCTATAATCCCAACATTTTGGGAGGCTGAGGCAGGAGAATTGTGTGAGTCCAGGAGTTTGAGACCAGCCTGGGCAACATAGTGAGACCTCATTTCTACAAACAAAACAAAACAAAACAAAAAACCAAAAAACAAACAAACAAAAAAAATCAGCCAGGTGTGGGTAATTACAGTTCTGCGCTACCACATCCAGCCTAAGTTTTTATTTAGCACACCTGTGGTTGCTGCGTGGGCGGCTGACGGAGGAGGATAACTTGAGCCTGGGAGGTCACGGGTGTAGTGAGCTGTGATTGTGCTCCTGCACTCCAGCCTGGGTGAGAGAGCAAAAAAACACACAAAAAACAAAAGGAAAAGTAGAAGAATAACAAATAGAAAAGGGGAAGGGCTAGAAAAAGAACAAGAAAGAGACTATGGAACTGTGAAAGGGCTATGGACAAGGTCTCAAATGCCATTTATTTGCACAGGTAAAATCTAGGATGAATGGTAGGTACTTTGAAAGGGATAGTGACATTTTTAAGATATCAAAACTGATTCTTAAAATCTACTGATATGTTAATTTGTGAGTGCTTTGCAGATTATAAATCCTCATGCTTTATTCATGAAAATGTTTTCATTTTAAAAGTAATAAGGCTGGGTGCAGTGGCTCACACCTGTAATCTCAGCGCTTTGGGTGGCCAAGGTGGGGGAATCACCAGAGGTCTGGAGTTCAAGACCAGCCTAGTCAACATGGTGAAACCCCGTCTCTACTAAAAATACAAAAATCTGCCAGGCATGGTGGTGCACCCCTGTAGTTTCAGCTACTTGGGAGACTGAGGTAGGAGAATTGCTTGAACCCAGAAGGCGGAGGTTGCAGTGAGCCAAGATCATGCCGTTGCACTCCAGCCTGGGCGACAAGAGTGAAACTCTGCCTATAAAAAAAAAAAAAAATGAGTACAGAGGGTTACGCATATCAAGTGCCTAGCCTAAAATCACATAGCTGCTATAGATGGCAGAGCTGAGTTTTCAACTCATGCTCTTGATTCAATGCTCCTTCCACAGCTCCTACCACCGAAATGGGTGCCCAGTGCAGTGGTGTGATCTCAGCTCTCTGCAATCTCCCCCTCCCAGGTTTCAGCCAATTCTCATGCCTCAGCCTCCCAAGGAGCTGGGACTACAGGCGCCCATCAGCACGCCTGTCACCATCTATAAAAATATAGATGACACAGCTCTGAAAATGGAACACTGGTTTACACTGAGTATCCAGCCTCTCAAGAGAGCAAGACCTAGTTTTCAAGGCATTCTCTAATACAGCTACAGATCGCTAATGGGCTGCATTTTGTCCCCCTCCCCACTGAAGATACGTTAGAGTCCCAACTCCTAGTGCCTCAGAATGTGCCCTTATTTAGAAATAGGAAATTAGGCCAGGCGCGGTGGCTCACAGCCTGTAATCCCAGGATTTCGGGAGGCCGAGGCGGATGGATCACTAGGTCAAGAGTTCGAGACCATCCTGGTCAACATGGTAAAACCCCATCTCTACTAAAAATACAAAACATTAGCTGGGCATGGTGGTGCGTGCCTGTAATCCCAGCTGCTCAGGAGGCTGAGGCAGGAGAATTGCCTGAACTCAGGAGGTGGAGGTTGCGGTGAGCCGAGATCGCGCCATTGCACTCCAGCCTGGGTAACAAGAGTGAAACTCCGTCTCAAAAAAAAAAAAAAAAAAAGAACAAAAGAAATAGGAAATTAGTTAAGTTAAATGAGGTCATTTGGGAATAAGGTGGGTCCCTTATCCAGTGTCACCGGCATCCCTATAAGAAGATAGCCCCTAATCTAATATGACTGGAGTTTTTATAAGAAGAGAGCCAGGCCTGGCACCGTGACTCTGCCTGTAATCCCAGAACTTTGGGAGGCCAGGGCAGGTGAATCACCCTGGATCAGGAGTTTGAGACCAGCCTGGTCAACATGGTGAAATTGCGTCTCTACTAAAAATACAAAAATTAGCTGAGCATGGTGGTGCATGCCTGTAATTCCAACTACTCAGGAGGCTGAGGCAGAAGAATTGCTTGAACCTGGGAGGCAGAGGTTGTCGTGAGCCGAGATCATGCCATTGCACTCCAGCCTGGGCTACAGAGTGAGAGTCCATCTCAAAAAAAAAAAAAAAAAAAAAAAAAAAAAAAAAAGAAGAGAGACAAATAAATCACCATTTAATAAGACACAGACACAAAGAAATCACCATTTAATAAGGAAGGCATGGCTGCAAGCCAAGAAACGCCAAAGGTTGCCAGAGGCGAGGAAGGGTCCCCTGCAGGCTTCCGAGGAAGCAGGTGGTTCTGCCAACACCTTGGGCGGACTTGCAGCCTCCAGAACTGTGAGATGGTAACTTTCTGTTGTTTTAAACCCCTCAGTTTACGTACTTTGTGACGGCAGCTTTTGGATACTGTCATGCTAGGTAAATTCCTTTCTAGTAAATCCTATGCAACAAAGGCAAATGTCTTTGCTAACAACTTATCCATGAAAAATTATATTCTTTTGTTTAGGATAACATTTTCTGTTTATCTCTTAAGTTGCTTAAAAAAAAAAAAAAACTCCTATAAAAATCCAGAACTATTTTGATTTGTAACTTTTTGTTACTGCCTAATGGCTTAAGGGTTCACAGAAGCTGAGCATGGTGACTCACGCCTGTAATCCCAGCACTTTGGGAGGCTGAGGTGGGCGGATTCCCTGGCCAATATGGCAAAACCCTATCTCTATGAAAAATACAAAAAATTAGTCAGGCATGGTGGCAGGCATCTGTAATCCCAGCTACTCTGGAGGCTGAGGCATGAGAATTGCTTGAATCTGTGATGCAGAGGTTGCAGTGAGCTGAGATCACGCCACTGCACTCCAGCCTGGGAGATAAAGTAAGATCTTGTCTCAAAAAAAAAAAAAAAAAAAAAAGAATTCACAGAAAAATAATGAATCCTTCATTTAATAGCAAATAGTCAATATTTAATCTCTAAGGTTACTTTTCCCAACACTTCATTATAAAATTTTCTTAAATTCTGAGGTCATTGTATTAGAAAACTATACTTTTATGGTTGTAGAAAACATTATACGTTACGGTTGTAGGAAACCTTTTCAATGAAAACTATGGCAGAAAATTTACACGGCATGAATGTAATCTGAAGTGTATATTAATGTTTCTCCCTCCTTGCAAAAGATGGCTTTCAAAAAAGGTCATTGATTTTTCTCTTCTGAAGTGGTCCTGTGTTGAGGATGATGTATTTGTAGTAGCATAAGGGGAAGGTCTGCCTGTTCTAATACATCTCTCACCCTTCCTACCTGGCCTAAAATTCCTTACCTTAGTCATTTATTTGGGTTAGAGAATAAAGGTCAGGACCTTGTCTTTTGAGGTTGAGATAATTCCCAGATGACATCTGAGAAAGGTAGAAGGTGGGTGTTGAGATTCCCCATGGCTCTTTTCTTCTTGGCCTCTTAGCATAGAATCATTTATCCGATCTGCTAAAATTTACCAGCAATGTCAAAGAAACTGGATGGGAGTGAAACCGCCTTCACAAAACTTATGACAGGGGAGAGAAATCTAACCAAACTGATTCCATCTTGCTTTTAACCTCGAAAGATGACTGCCTTTGTTAACTTCAAAACAAAAATATGCACACTCTCTTCCCCAGACTAACCCCCTCTTTGCTCAGGGACCAAAACCACCTTTGTAAGGCCAATGAAAGGCCACAGGCTAGGATTATGGAAGGGGCCTGCAGTCTAACATGATAACCAGCCGTTGTTCCCTGGCTTGCCTTTCTATATTCACCTATGCTTGAGTCATGTAACCAGAGGTTGGAAGATTTCTGACTTCCCCAGTTGTTTCTACAGATAACATCAGTATCATGAAAATGATATTTTTAGATTTTTGCATTCTGGTGACCAACCGATTCCACCTGAACCCATGACTCAGCTAGTGCTATAAACCCCTCCCAGAAACTGATTCAGCACATAAAGGCTGTTTGGACACCCCTATGATTTTTATCCCCAACCAATCAGCAGCACCCATTCCCTATCCCTCTGGCTACTCAATTATCCTTAAAAATCCTAGCCTTTCAGGCTAGGCAGATCTGAGAACGATATCCTGTCCTTCCGCTTAGCTGGTCTTGTGATCATGAAATTCTTTCTTTGCTGCAACACCTGCAGTTTTCAGTGCCTTGACCTTCCTGGGCAGTGAGCAAGAAGACCCAGTTGAGCTGTTAGAGGAAAGGGTGAGTTTGGTGGTAGAGAATGCATAATATCAAGAGCTTGGAGGGCTGCTGGAGAGACTGGTAGGCCTCTTACTGGACAATGGTCCTTCTCTCTCTGGGAAAGTCATCCTCTTTCTCTGGCCAGATGACTTCAGGAGGAACATTCTGGAACATGGAGAAAGGAAGGGCCACCCACTCAGTACTATTTTCTCTACCCCATGAAGCAGCTGGATCCATCCTGTTAATGAATGGAGGTGAGGGGTCGGTAGCAAACTGCATCCTAACACCCTGGTAAGGAGTTAGGGTACATAGAGTTGTAGGAACAGAAGGGTGGAAGTGGATGCTTATGAGGTGATCAGGATATGAAGGCACAGCTGAGAGGGGAGCAGGAGGAACAGAGAGAAACAGACACTCAGAGTGCCCTCTTCCCTATTAGTTGGTTTTATCTAGACTTGATCTTATTTTGTCCTACTCAAAGCTGGTGAGATAGCCATAAGGAACAGTGAAAATCTTAGCTATCCCTCTAGCTGTCCACTAGTATTTTTTTTTTTTTTTTGATGGAGTCTCACTCTTTTGCCCAGGCTGCAGTGCAGTGGTGTGATCCTGGCTCACTGCAACCTCTGCCTCCTGGGTTCAAGTGATTCTTCTGTCTCAGCCTCCCAAGTAGCTGGGATTACAGGCACCCAGCACCACACCAAGCTAATTTTTTGTATTTTTAGTAGAGATGGGGTTTTGCCATGTGGGCCAGGCTGGTCTCGAACTCCTGACCTCAGGTGATCAGCCCACCTTGGCCTCCCAAAGTGCTGGGATTACATGCGTGAGCCACCGCACCTGGCTTTTCTTTTTTTTTCTTTTGAAACAGTCTTTCTCTGTCAACTAGCCTGGAGTGTAGTGATGTGATCTTAGCTCACTACAACCTCCACCTCCTGGATTCAAGCAATTCTCCCTCTATCAGCCTCCCAAGTAGCTGGGATTACAGGTGCCTGCCACCACACCTGGCTGTTTTTTGTATTTTTTAGTAGAGACGGGTTTTGCCATGTTGGCCAGGCTGGTCTTGAACTCCTGACCTAAGGTGATACTGCAAGAGGAGATAATTTGCCCGTCACCTTTGAAAATCCTTCCTTTTCCTCTTCTCAGATTCCTGAAGGGATCTGTTCCTCACCAGAGATTTGATACATTACTCAAGAAGGAGGATATTGTTTTCTATTTTCAGGAATGTCTCCATAAATATTTATCAATTGATTGATTATGTGTGTGTTACCCATCAAATCATATCTGCCTGAGGTATGTAAGTGTAAATATCCTGTTCAGATACACATCTCCTACATGTCATGTTGAATATGAAACAGAAGGAATCAAAGCCAGGGAGCAAGCACATGTAACACAGACTAGCTTGTTTTACTTCACTGCACGGTTCAGAACCAACGGCAGAAATACGCAAAGACTAATACACTTCAGATGAGCAAGTGTTAGAATCTGTGTTTGCAAATAAATAGAAATGGATTTCTGTAGGATGAAAGGGTAGCAGCAAGGGGATGGGAGTAAGGAGGAATGCGTGGAATTACTGGAAGAACATCTGGTTTAATTAAAGAATAAAACCTAAAAAAAAAAAAAAAAAAAAAGAGCTGGGTGCCTGGATGTTGCGTTTCTGTTGATGACAGCTTTGTAAGAGCTGAGTCTTTTTCCATGCTTTCCACTGCTAAGGCCTAGTGCCAAAGCAGGCACACAATAAATGGTTGTTAATGAATAAATGAAGAAAACCAACTCCTGAAGTAATGTACGGTCTGTGACAAAACTCCTTAGACCTATGGTGTTTCAAAAGCAAAGGGTTTTCGTTTTCGTTTTGTTTTAGATAGAGAATCATGGATTAAATGGAATCTTGCTGAACAAAAATAATGGCAGAGCTACACAGATGCAAGCCCAAATAGGAAGTTGAGTGGCTTCATCCAATCACCGCTCCCAGCCACGCCCTTCCCATTCCAGAAAACTCCAATTCACTGGATCTGGGGAGAGGCAACCAGGGACTTGTGTCCTTAGGAAGCTTCCTAGGTGATTCAGATGCAGAGACAGGCTCAGAAACCATAGCTCCAGGGCTCCACTAAGCACAAGGCTGGATGCTCCAGGAAGGCAGGGATTGTTCCCACGAACCCCTCCAACTAGAAGGCAACCTTCACCTTAGATGCCAGCACTATTTTCTCTGTCTTTGGTACCACAGTTGCATGTTTGTGATCTACTAAGCCTCCCTCAGAGCTGATTTTGGATTATAAAGATTGTTAGAGTTACAATGGTTCTTGTGAATGTCTGTTGATTTAACAGGGCTTTCTCAGAAAATCTGAAGATAGGGCTGAAAGACATTTTTTCCTCCTTCTCTTCATCTGAGACAGAGTTTTTCCCTTTGAATTGTCTCTCTCAGATTCATTTTTTTTTTTCACAGCATCCCCAGAGGTGGAGGAAGACAGTCATTTCCGTTTTTATTTTATTTTATTTATTTATTTTCTTTGAGACGGACTCTCCCTCTGTCGCCCAGGTTGGAGTGCTGTGGCCCACCTCTGCTCACTGGAACCTCTGCCTCCCAGGTTCAAGTGATTCTCTTGCCTCAGCCTACTAAAGGGCTGAGATTACAGGTGTGTGCCCTCATGCCTGGCTAATTTTTTTGTACTTTTGGTAGAAATGGAGTTTTACCATGTTGGCCAGGCCACCCGCCTCGACCTCCCAAAGTGCTGGGATTACGGGCGTGAGCTGCAGCGTCCGGTCCTTCATTTTTATTTTATAGATGGGGAAACCAAGGACTAGGGATACTTATTCAATTGCTTCCTGTCCAAAAGATAATCTGAAGTAGATCTGGGACTGGCTTCCATAGACATGTTTATAACGTTTGGCTCTCCTTAAGCAACAAAAATAAAGCTCTGTTCTCAGGAGAGTACCTTAGAACAAGCCCTTATATAAATGTCTTCTATCGAGTGGAAAACTGGTAATGTATGATTACAATACCGTCTCCTGATTTTGTTGAGCAACAAACACAATCTTTATGTTTTATCTGAAAAATTATAAACTTTACAATCAGTTAATGTTATTTTATACACTTTGGGCCCCTCAGCCCCTTTCAAAGTCCTGCTTAGAAACTTCCTCATCAGCAGTATTTATACACTGCATTTCCCATTTATTTTCAGCAAGCTGGTTGTCTTGAAAAGATTCTAATAAGCTTCCCTTTAACTGAGTTCCTCTATTTCCTTCCCAGTACCCATTAAAAAACGTTTCTCCTTTGAAAGGCACAACATTTAATGTATTAGCTTACACTCTGGTTCTCAGACTTTTCTAGATAACCTTGCAAGAGCGTCAGCTCTATGGCATTCTTTAGTGAATACCATGGGAACGTGCATGCTCTGACCCAAACCGTGAGAGGATTTCCTCTGGAACTTATTCAAGATTTGGGTCTGTAGATCATAAGAACGAGTTTATTTATGGACAATGATTATGTGAATGTTCTGTAGAAATACAGAAAATTCTAATCATTGCCTCACTGTCGAGCATCTCTCCTCAATCTGAGCATAATTTCTTTCAGTTTTGATCAGGATGTGTGATGCATAACTAATGGGCTTCCCACTGCCATCTGGCAGGCTGTGTGAGTTCACAGCTCACATTACAGCAGAGGCAGGACCACAAGCCAGATTTAAAGTAAAAGTGGGCTGCAGGACAGTTGTACCTGTAAAAATGAATTCTCCTTCTGCTACCTACATTCTTTTTGGTGGGACCACCATCTTTGACAGCTTGGAACTCTCTGTAACCTTTCAGATACAGCACTTCACCTGCACTGACAAAACTAAATTTTAGTTTGCCAAGTGTTTCATTATCAAAGAAAAGCTTGCTTATTTGGCGTGTTTCAAAGCTTTCTTTAGTTCGAATCATTCTTTCATCACTAATGGTTATACCACAATTTAGTTATATTAGGGACGGTGAAGTCTGAGGCCTTCCCTACTTTTGAGAAGATGCTCATATATAGTAACCAATATTCAAAATTGTGTCTATGCTTGATAATCACAGGAAAATTTCTTAATTGGCTTGCTTGAAACTATCATACTGTCATTATATCTTCACCTCATGAAGGGTCACTAGAGTTCTTCTGAGTTAATACAGGAGCAAATGAGGACCCTGACAGTCACAACTACTTTCAGGATAATTTATGCTCTTTATAATCTTCCATGAAATAATTTTGCTCTTAAGAAGTACTTACTGCTGTGTCTTTTTCACATGATCCTCTTCCCAGGTTGGATCTTTTCTCTGCATCACATTCACATATATATGTCCATGATGTATTAGTTATTCTTGTGATCCAACAACACAGCAAGCCAACTTGAATCTGCTTGAGCTCAGGAGGAGTTGAATAACTAAACTATTTCATTGACTTTAACATTTGTATTCACTTCTTTTCAATATCTGAAATAGAATGAGTCTGAAAATTGATAATATGCTATAGTTTAATTGCAAGTATATTTTAAAAGACATATGTAATGTAATAGTGCATCGCTTTTTTCTTTTTCTGAGACAGAGTTTCTCTCTTTTTGCCCAGGCTGGAGTGCAATGGCGTGATCACTGCAATCCCTACCTACTGGGTTCAAGCAGTTCTAGAGTCTCAGCCACCCAGGTAGCCAGGCTTACAGGTGTGCGCCACCATGCCCCACTAGTTTTGGTATTTTTAGTAGAGATGGGGTCATCATGTTGGCGAGGATGATCTCGAACTCCTGACCTCAGGTGATCTGCCTACCTCTGCCTCCAAAAAGTGCTGGGATTACCGGCTTTTCTTTTTTCTTTTCTTCTTCTTCTTCCTTTTTTTTCTTTTTTTCTTTTTTTGAGACAGGGTCTTGCTGCGTCACCTAGGCTGGAATGCAGTGGTGTAATCATAGTTTACTGCAGCCTCAACCTCCCAGGCTCAAGCGATCCTTCCACTTCAGCCTTCCAAGTAGCTGGGACTACAAACACACACCACCACACCTAGCTAATTTTGTTCATTTTTTGTAGAGACAAAGTTTCATTATGTTGCCCAGGCTGGTCTCGAACTCCTGGGCTCCAGTGATCCTCCCAGCTTGGCCTCCCAAAGTGCTGGAATTACAGACAGGAGCCACAGTGCTGGGCGAATGGTGCATCTTTTAATGGATAGTTTCTTAGACTTGATTAAGTATACTAAGTTGTGAGAAGGTTGAGTACAGCTGTGTCTCAGGGACTACTCGAAGCAGATTTCAAACACTACAAAACTGTCTGTCTCTTACTTGGGCATCCCTCATCCGGGCTGGTGCTATTTCTCTTGGACTGCAGTCTGGCTTCCCCCAAATGGCAAGTAATAACAGTGCTACCGGCAACTCTGTAGTTTTATATCTTATGGCTCCTGCTACAAAGTCCCAAATTCAAAATTACCAGTGAAGGCACTCATTGGCTTAGCTTGAGTCAAATGCCCACTCCTAGATTGGTGGGATCGCATTTGGCCAGGGACATGTAATCATGCAGAGAATTATAAAGAGCATAAATGTGTCAGGCAGATCCTGCAGCAATCATGCAGAGGAAAGTGGTTGGGAATGCACTTCTCCGGAGCAGGGAGGTCAATGCTGGATGGACAATGAATGCATTGATATCCTCCCCTGTTACATGTTTATTCACAGGTGATCAGCTATCTTGGTTTGGGATACTTAAATCTTTAGTTTAATGGTTTTCAGTTCTAGATTTTGTTCTCCTTACAGCTGAAACCAGTCAATTCTCACTCATAGCTCAGCCTTTCCCTACAGTTAAGGACAACTCCCAAGAGGGCTAGCGAAATCAGGACAAATAAAGATGTTTATAGATTGCATTTTTTTTTGTATACAGAGAGGACAATATTTTATTGACTTCTTAGGGAGAAAAAGCACATGTTTATTTGTAGCAGAGTCTGCTGCTTGCCTAGAACTCACTCCAAACCCTTCTGTGTATCTCAGATGCTAAAGGGCTAAAAACGACACTTCTCAGACTCCTTTGCGAGTGGCTTCCACCAGAAACTTGTAATTACAGAAACCCTGTAATTTTTCAGGGCGGCTGTGATGGTGGCACACCTGTCCACTGTCCAGCGGTCTTGGCAGTAGCTGAGAGGTTTCCTCGGTTTTAGACAGGCTCCTGTATGGTTGGGTTTTTCTCCTGTGGACACTGTGCCTGGCTGTGTGGCCACCAAACTTGTTCTGTTCCTCTTGGAAACTCAATGAGCTTAGATAGCAGTGAAAATCTGTTTCTGTTGACACTAGCTAGATTCTGTGATTTTTATTGTGGGCAACTCAGATCCCTGAGTACTAACCTTACACCATCAGCAAAAACATTAGAACCTTTTGTTTAGCCACCAAAAGATGGATGATTGAGCTTATTAGAGAAGTAGCCAATGAGAGTCAACTTTCTAATTTTCTCCTTTGCATCCACATGAGGGCTTACGTCATATGTTCACTCACATTATCTCACGAGAGATTGACAAAAACTGCCTAAGTTCCTGTTGTTGGTGGAGGTTTGGGGAACTAGATAAATTCCTTTAGAGAAGCATACAATTAAGGATGTGGTCTAGTTTCCAAATAACTAATGCATGGATTTGGTGAAGTGATCTGAATTCTCTAAGCTTCTGTTTCTAAATATGTCAAATGGAGACTGAAATATCTATCCCAAAAGCTATTTTAAGGAACAAACAAATCCATGCAAAACATTTGGGAAGGTATCTTGGGTCCAATAAACTCTCAGTCCATTAGCTATAATTATCATTTACCTTTGCTAAGAGCGTGAATTGCTACATGAGCTTTGGAGGGGAATTTGGCAGTATCTATCCAAATGTCTGTATATCTTGGCTATACCTGAACTTTGTATCTACTCTACAGAAAATACACTTGCTGTAATGTCCATCAGTAGGGAAATAGTACAATAGATTGTGTCATATGATAGAACACTATGGAGCCAGAAAAAAGAATAATGGAAGTCTGTATTTCTGACATGGAAAGGTCACCTATCTATCATTCATTTCATCAACGAATATTTATTAAGGAATTAGTTCATCCTCTCTTGTAGGTGCTGAAAGTCAAAATGATTACATGATGGAATAGTCTATGAAGTATGACGGGTGTCAAAAAATGATCTGCAGCTGTGTGTAAATTTAGGGTCAGCTTGGGCTCTTGTGTCCAGGCTACAGAGAAGTCTCAAGCTGCCTTTCTCTAATCCACCCAATGAGGATCCTGGGGCTTGCTTTCCTACACCACTGTCTTTTCATGTATCCTGGCTTCCGTTTCCATCTTGGAGACCTATAAATGATCTAGTCATAACCAGGTATTCTATGGGCTGGATATCTGATGGCTGTCCAGCTAGCTGCTATTCAGAGGAAGTCCTCGCCACAGAGAAACCAGAAGAGCTAAAGTGTTTCTTGGGTCTACCTAGTGGATTGGCTGCTGGGCTCTCTGTAGCCGCTGCCCAGGCCGCTGCTGGCTCGCCGGTGCTCCAGGGGTGGAAACCGCGCCCTCCTGTCCTGTTGCTCCGCTTGCTTCCCGTCCTGCCCCTCATCCTGAGCCACGCAGCTCCCCTGGTCATGGCCAGTTCCGCCTATCACTCCACTCCTTGTCCAGTCGCTGAAGCAAGGATGTTGGGGTCTTCACACATTCTATTTCCAAACTACTGTTCATGCTATAAGCTTTTCGCCTCAGATATATCCGGGTTTTGATGTTGATATTTAATACTAAGATTTGGGAACTGAAAATACTTTTATTTCTTCCAAAGCTCAGGTCCTTGGAATTGAAAGCCTTGACCATGAGCCATCTCGATTCCTGCAATAACCCCACCTCATGGTCCTGCTTTCACCACGTGTGTATGTGGTGGGGAGTATGATGAAGAGTTCAACATAAACAAGAATTTTAAAAAAAAAACAAAAACGTCAAAAACAAAAAAAACATTAAAGACAAAATCATAGTGATTAAGATACCAAAATAGTATCCCACCACACATAGAAGAACATCTGGGGCCAGGCACAGTGGCTCATGCCTGTAATCCCAGCACTTGGAAGGCCAAGATGGGCAGTTCACCTGAGGTTGGGAGTTTGAGACCAGCCTGACCAACATGGAGAAACCCCATCTCTACTAAAAATACAAAATTAGCCAGGCGTGGTGGTGCATGCCTGTAATCCCAGCTACTTGGGAGGCTGAGATAGAATCCCTTGAACCCGGTAGGTGGAGGTTGTGGTGAGCTGAGATCCAGCCATTGCACTCCAGCCTGGCTAACAGAGCAAAACTCTGTCTCAAAAAAAGAAAGAAAGAAAGAAAGAAAATCTGGGAAATCTGCCTAGCTGTTAGTGGGGTTTTCCTCTGAGAAGTGGGGCAGAATTGACAGTGGGATGAAAACAGACTTTTTTGTTTTGACAGTGTCAGCCTCTGTTACCCAGGCTGGAGTACAGTGGATCCTAGCTCACTGCAGCCTCAAACTTCTGGCCTCATGTGATCCTCTCACCTCGGTCCCTCAGAGTGTTGTGATTACTGGTGTAAGCCACCATGCCTAGCCTAGACTTTCTATTTTTACTCTGAAAACCTCTTTTGGTTTCTTTGAAGTATGTATAGACAGACACATTTAAAGTTATCTTTTGTAATTAAAATCATTGATTTTTAAAAAAACAGACTTTTAAAAGAAAGCCATAGAGTTTGGATCTTGGGTATGAGATGCAGGGATCCTGTGCTTTTCACCCCTTTGACCATCTCTCTGCTCTTTATACTTAGCCCCAACTGTGGAGGCTGAATCAGCTCCCTCTTGGATTCCTATGAACCTGCCATGTGGGCTTCTGATTAACTCCAGTTCCAGGAAGTCCTCTGAGATTTCCAGCTGATCTTGTGTAAGGGCAGGTACTTACCGAAAATCCAGCCCTTAGGTCAAACGACCTGGACGTGATCATAACTCGATTGTCCTACACATCCCTTCTGAACCACCTTTCCCCATAGTATCTAGGCCCTGAGGGTAACGTCGGGGTATCCACGGTCTTGTCTCACCATTGCCCAGGACACAGACATGGCTTCTGTTCATAACCCCTAAGAAACTGGATTTGTCAGCCACTTTCTTTGGTCTCTCAGCTTCCTCGGGCTCTGAGGTAGGTCTACATAGACCTGCCCGCTGTGAGACACCAACCT
The DNA here is from genome assembly GCF_048565385.1 of Saimiri boliviensis. Classification (NCBI taxonomy): domain Eukaryota; kingdom Metazoa; phylum Chordata; class Mammalia; order Primates; family Cebidae; genus Saimiri; species Saimiri boliviensis. The sequence continues at coordinate 158,324,870 of NC_133452.1, read as the reverse complement.
GAAGTTGTTCTTCTTCATCTGGGGGGCTCTTTTGGGATCCCTCTAAGAACTCGGGAAGGGTTTCTGGACTTGCTCCTTATCCCCTCCTCCAGCCTGGATTGAATGATCAGGACTGAACAAAGTGGCTGACATCCCCAGTTTCTTAGGAAGGGAAACAGTTAATAGTGATTTATGAGCAGAAGCCCTGTGTCTTGGGTGGTGGTGAGACAAGATGGTGGGTCCCCACGACACTACCCTCAGGCCCAGGGCCTATATACTAGGCATCCCCAAACTTTTTACACAGGGGGCCAGTTCACTGTCCCTCAGACCGTTGGAGGACCGCCACATACTGTGCTCCTCTCACTGACCACCAATGAAAGAGGTGCCCCTTCCTGAAGTGCGGCGGGGGGCCGGATAAATGGCCTCAGGGGGCCGCATGCGGCCCGCGGGCCGTAGTTTGGGGACGCCTGCTATATACTATGGGGAAGAGGTGGTTCAAAAGAGGTGGTTCTGTCTGCTGGTGCTTTCCACATACCATTATTCTGGTACTTACCAGATGGCCTCAAAATGATCTTTCTATGTGTTTGTCTTCCCCTGTCTACTGTGATCTTTTTGAGGATAAAAATTGTGTCTCGTTCACTACCGTGTCTCTAGAACCCAACACAATGCCTGGCGCAGGGGCTGCTGCATCGGTGTTTATTTGAATTTGGTTCTTGCGTCTGAGTCAGAGAAGTGCTGTCTTGGCATACTATAAATATGCGCAAAGGCAAACAAATGCGAGCATCCACTCAGCTTGCTCTGCTGATCGACAGCTCTTGTTTCTGTATCTTCCATATCTCATCTCTTCCATCATTTGTTCCAACGGTTCTCCACGTTCCCAAGGCAAAATCCCTTTCTCCTTATTGATGAGGAAGATTCAGGCCATTCTCTCTTTTCTCTAATCCCACCCCAACGCCCCCCCACAACACACTTTTTTTGAAATAGGGCCACCCTCTGTCACCCCGACTAGAGTGAAGTGGCATGATCATAGTTCACTACAGCCTCAAACTCCCAAGCTCAAACAATCCTTCCACCTGTGTTTCTTGAGTAGCTGGGACCAGAGGTGTGCACTGCCATGCCTGGCTTTTTAAAATTTTTTTTCTTTTTTCGAGACAAAGTCTCACTTTGTTGCCCAGGCTGGAATACAGTGGTGCAATTATCGGCTCACCGCGTGCTAACGCCTCCTGGGTTCAAATGATTCTCGTGCCCCAGACTCCTGAGGAGGAGCTGGGATTACAGGCTGGCACCACCACGCCTGGCTAATCTTTCGTATTTTCAGTAGGGACAGAGTTTCGACATGTTGCCCAGGCTTCCCAGGTCTCAAACTCCTGAACTCAGGTGATCCACCTTCTTCTACGTCTCAAAGTCTTAAGATTACAGGTGTGGGCCACCACCCCTGGCAGAGGCTAATTTGGTATACTTTTTGTAGAGATGGTGTCTTGCCATGTTGCCCAGACTGGTCTTTCCCGACCTCTGCTTTGGGAAGCGTGACTTTCTAGTGCTTCTTGAGTTCATTAAGTACCACTACTTTCTGATATCTCAGACACGTTTGGGCATGACCTTGGCAAACTGTAGCAACGTTTATTTATTCAGCCTTTATGAAGCACCCACTGAATGCCAAGCACTATGCTGGATGTGAGGCTACAGAAATAAATAAGGAGCCATCTCTGCCCTTGCGTCAGGATTCTGGCAGAAAACAGATGGCATTTCATGTTGGGTGACTTGAAGAGAATGTAGACAGAGTTGAGGCAAACACACGGGACAGTGTAGTCTCCTGAGGCTGGTAATTGTGGGAATCCATTGCTGTTCCTAGGCCTGAAATGAAGAGTTGGGGAGTAGCTCCTGGAACACGGGAGGTGACAGAGGAGTAGCAGCAAGCTGTGTGGAGGTGCTTCCTGATGAGGTTTGGCTTGGTCTTAAGGGCGTCGTTGGCTGAGCAGGAAGCTGGGAATAACAATCTGACCTCACTCTCCTGGCACAAGTGAGGGAGGAAGCCATTGGCGCTGTTCACACATCAGCTTCCTGGAGCATAGGAGGAAAGAGATGTGTGGAAAGAGAATCTGGACCCAGCAAATGGAAGGTATCCAGCAAGTCCCCAGGGAGCTCAGCGTCTCCTGGAAATAAACGTAGGCAGGAGAACGAAGTGGTGGGCTGTGCATTCAGATGCCTCTGAGGATGTGGGAAGGATGGGCTCAAGGAAGGCAGGACTAGAGATGGGGAGTCCAGTAGCAGGAGGTGACCGCGGCAGGGGGTGATGAGGCTGGAAATTGGGCTGGAAATGAGATGATGAACTTGGAAATGTTCAAGAGGCCAACACATCAAGTCTCGGGGACTGGATGTGAAGGAGTTATCAGAGATATTTGGGGGACTGTGGAGTATTTAGGGGAAACTGTTTAGCAGGTATTTGAAAAAAAATGAGCCTAAAACACACACACACACACACACACACACACACACACACACACACACACACAAAGAGTGGGGTGGGGTGGGGTCCAGGCAGGAGGAATAGGTTTGAGAGTCCTCACCATGTAGGCAGGAGATGGTTGAAACCATGAAACTATAAATATAGGTTGAATCACTCAGGGACTGGGTTGAGAGTGAGAAAGGGACTCTTGATTGCACAGTAGCTGGGAGAGAGTGGGAGGGGGATGTGTGGGATCCAGAAAGGACTTTTTTTTTTTTTTTTTTTTTTTGAGATGGAGTTTTGCTCTTATTGCCCAGCCTGGAGTGAAATGTTACGATCTCAGCTCACTGCAACCTCTGCCTGTGCCTCCCAGGTTCAAGCGATTCTCCTGCCTCAGCCTCCCGAGTAGCTAGGATTACAGGTGTGTGCCACCACACCCAGCTCATTTTTGTACTGTTAGTAGAGCTGTGGTTTCACCATGTTGGCCAGGCTGGTCTCGAACTCCTGATTTCAGGTGATCCATCCACCTTGGCCTCACAAAGTGCTGGGATTACAGGAGTGAGTCACTGTACCTGGCCAAAAGGATTTTTTTTTTTTTTTTTTTTTTTTTTTTTGAGATGGAATTTCACTCTCATTGCTCAGCCTGGAGTGCAATGGCACGATCTTGGCTCAGCACAACCTCTGCCTCCCAAGTAGCTGGGATTACAGGCATGCGCCACCATACCAGTTAATTTTGTATTTTTAGTAGAGACAGGGCTTCTCCGTGTCGGAAAGGCTGATCTTGAACTCCCAACCAGGTGATCCATCCGCCTCGGCGTCCCAAAGTGCTGGGATTACAGGCATGAGCCACTAGATGAAAGACTTTTTTTTTTTTTAAGTAGTAAAAGGATTCAAGAAGATGAATATTTGAACTTTTAGCTCCTCCCCTCTTTTTTGAAGCTCTCTACTCTGTTGGCTTTCATGGATTTTCCCGATCCTTCTTTTCTTGTCTCTCTTCCTGGTTCCTCCACTGATGTCTGTTCTCTAAACATGCACATTCCAAATCCTCCTATGCCCACAACGTCCCTAAATAGTAATAGTCCTTACCGACTCATTCTCAATTGAATCTGAACACCCAAGATGGAATTGGGGTTGGCCCCCAGAGTCTCCCAATATATGTCATCATTTTCTGACTTGATCTCCACAAGGGACTTTGACCAACACAGCTCAGTCACTGTTCTTTATCTGAGGTCACTGCTACTATTTTCTATGTCTTCATAATTAACACCTTTACATGTGCTGACGTGGATATGCCATAGAGAAAGCAATAATGGTAATACGGATAATATTTATACAAAATAGATCATCGGAGGTAGGGCCATAATCAACAACTTCTATCTCTCCTATTCTCATTCTTGCCATACACTCGTACATCAAAAATTTTAGAAAAAGAACAATGAGTGGCCGGGTGCAATGCCTCACACCTATAAAATCTCGGCACTTTGGGAGGCCGAGGTGGGCAGATCACTTGAGGTCAGGAGTTCAAGACCAGCCTGGCCAACATGGCGAAATCCCATGTCTACTAAAAATAAAAACAACTAGCCGGGGGTGGAGGCGTGCATCTGTAATCTCAGCTACCTGGGAGGGTGAAGCAGGAGAATTGCTTGAACCTGGGAGGTGGAGGTTGCAGTGAGCTGAGATCGCACCAATGTTCTCCAGCCTGGGCCACAGAGTAAGACTCTGTCTCAAAAATAAAACCAAACAAAACCAACCAAACAGCAACAACAACAAAAAGAAACACGAGCAACTAAGACAGAGGGGGCTGAACGGGGAGGGCCTGGCATTTAGGCAGAAGAGTTTTGCTTCCTGGCACGCTGTAAGCACTTCTTGTCTCCCCCTCACCATGCTTGTGAGCTGAGGGTCCTAGTGGTGCCCTCCTTTCTTGTTTTTAACTTGCACTTGATACAATTTAGGTACTTTCTTGGAGTTATCGAAATTTATGAGCTCACTTCAGCCAACAGGTGGGAATGAGGTCATGGAAAGATAAGCAACTCTAGAACACCAGATATGAAGTGAAGCTAGAAAAGCTTCTAGAGTCATTGACTTGCAGGCCAGGGGCCTTTCTGTCAGCAACCTTTGGGTTTATCACTGGGTTATTGTTAACTGGTGGACTATTCCACCCCCACAGTGGACTGGTGATTACAAGACAGATCCCCATCTGCAGCAATCCATCACGATAAATGGCCTATTCTGCCTTCTGTTAATTTAATCTCCAGTGCACAATGCTTCATGTTAGTACTCCTTGAGTAGAAAATGGATGTCATCCATGCTTATGTAATTTCGAGTTGTCTCTTTATGCTCCAGCCTTGCTTATTTGTGAGTCATAATTATGTCTGTGTAAAACACTGCTGCAAGCCCTGGGTGCCTGTGTGGGTGTTTTATGCATGGGTGTAGTCTACAGCCTGGGAAGCTAAACCTGTTGGTGAAGGGATTTTAATTTACCTAAGAGAAAGACCTCAACACTTAGTAGAGATCAGATCAATTTCAGCCAGTTATTTACATAGAAAATATGGTTTGTTAGCCAGAGTGTAACCAGATGGAACCACTATCCTCCTTTCTACCCAGCAACGCTTGGGGGTTAGGAGTAGGGAGAGGATCAAAGAACTCATAACTTCTCCCAGGCTGGGCACTCTGTGGTTAGTTTTCCTGCCTACCTGGTAAACCTGTGGGGTCCTCCACCTCTGGGGCAAGATGAAACCTCTCTTTGAGTAAAGGAGAGCCAGGGAAGCATAATAGACAGGCCTCTGGACCCACAGCCTTCTGGGACCAGAGTTATGTGCTCGTGGGCAAGTTTTCTTACCTGTAAAATGGGGCAATAATCAAATCTATCTCAAAGGTTGCTGTGAGAATTAGATGAGTTCATTCATGAAAAGAGCTTACTGCCCTATCGGTTGTGGTGCTCAGATAGCTGTCTTCTGAAGGGTTCAGGGAAGGGCCCTAAAATGGGAGCTGCCTTGCTCATCCCTTGAATCATACAAAGGGATAAGAGGAAGCCTCCTGTGGATATTCTTGTCCCTCCTTCATTTCAATGTCCCCTCTCTGCTGTAGACCTCTCCTGAAAGCCCTCATCACCTGGTTGCTCTGCCTTGTCCTTGAGACTCTGACGAGGGCAATTCCTTCCTTTCCATTTAAAAAATTTTTTTGGAAACAGGGTCTTGCTCTGTCACCCAGGCTGGAGTGCAATGGCATGATCATGGCTCACTTCAGCTTTGACCTTCTGGGCTCAAGCGATCTTCCCACCTGTGTGCCAAGTAGCTGGGTCTACTCAGGGGGAAAAAATTTAGCTACCACACCAAGCTAATTTTTTGAATTTTTGTAGAGATAGGTCTCACTATGTTGCCCAGGCTGGTCTCGAACTACCAAGCTTAAGCAATCCTCCTGCCTGGATCTCCCAAAGTGTTGAGATTACATGTGTGAGCCCTTGCACCTAGCCCCACTTCTTTTCCTTGAGTAGAATTTTCCGGCCGGCTGTGGTGTGTGTTTGCCTTTTGCAAGGCTGTGTTTCTTCCACCCCCACTCCACCCCATCCCCGTAGGCACCGCTGCCTCCTTGCCAGGGCTGAGGCTTTTCATCTTGCTCAAGTTCGGGCAGCTCTGTCAAACCCCCCATTTGCTCTGATGGAGTGTGGGTGACTTCGTGACTGCCTTCCCACCTTACTGAGACCAGTTTGTTCTCCCCAAAGTGCTATAATTTGCGGCTGGGTGTTTCCTGTTTTTTTTGCACCCTACGGGCATGGCAGGGGAGCTCAGTTCAGACTAGGTTTCTGTGTTTCTTCGTCAGAAAACCAGAGCTCTGGGCTTGTCTCTATCTCAGCTCATCCCCCGGTCTACCCGTTCCCTCAGGCTTCGGCTCCCTTCTCCAGTGAAGAGCACAGCCCTGGAGTCTTCTCATTCATGTTATTCCAGTTGACTGTTTCACCCAGCTTCTCCCTAGCAGCCATGTGCATTCACTGCAGTCAGAGGATAGAAGAGAGAAGGATAAAGCATGCCGATGGGCTCTTTGCGGATTTAGAATACTGATGAGAATGCTTGGGATTTTATGACTCATGAGTGAAAGAGGTGGGATTGGCAGCATTGCCAACATGCTGCCCTGCTTCACTCCAGCATCCCGTTTTCTTCCCGTACTGCCTTTTTGGAGGCTTACGGTATTAGCGTGTGCTCCTTTCCTCATCTGATCGCTGCTGGTGAATTTTCGGAGGAGTCGCTTTTACTTTTTCTGTTGCTTCCTTAGGAATTAGCGATGAAGCAATATCATTCCTCCGCATTAATACAGAGGTTACATTTTTTTTTCTTTTAATATGGATGAGACCTCATTCCTTATAAAATAGAAACCCTGACCTTATCATGGTATAATTCTTACCTGGGCTGGCTTTTTCTTTACAAGGCCCTGCCCATAAACCAGCAATACTTCTTGAGTCACCCAATCCAATGGCAACATATTTTACCTCCAGCCTTCAAATATCTCGTCAATAACCAAAGTAAGGGTAGATCAGGGAATTGGATCAATGTACCACACTAACTAATTTGCTGTAACCAGCCACAAAAACAGGTGTCCCTGGAGGAAAATGATGTACTACAGTGTTTATCAGTATAGACTTCGGAGCCTGAGTTCAGTTTCTGTTTTCACCACATAGTAGCAAGCTGTGCAGACTTTAACAGATTGCTGCTTCCTATATCTCTGTGTCCTCATATGTAAAATGGAACAATGAGAATTAATTTTACCCACCTCTTAGGGTCCTTATGAAACTTAAATGAATTATTTTGTATGATATGTTTAGAATAGTGCCTAGCTCTTTGTACGTATTTTTTTTTCTTTTTTCTTTTTTTTTATTGCATTTTAGGTTTTGGGGTACATGTGATGAACATGCAAGATTGTTGCATAGGTACACACATGGCAGTGTGCTTTGCTGCCTTCCGTCCCCTCACCTGTATCTGTCATTTCTCCCCATGCTATCTCTTCCCACCTCCCCACCCCCCCACCCCTCCCCCATTTCCCCCCAACGGACCCCAGTGTGTAGTGCTCCCCTCCCTGTGTCCATGTGTTCTCATTGTTCAACACCCGCCTATGAGCGAGAATATACCGTGTTTGATTTTCCGCTCTTGTGTCAGTTTGCTGAGAATGATGGTTTCCAGGTTCGTCCATGTCCCTATAAAGGATGTGAACTCATCGTTTTTGATGGCTGCATAATATTCCATGGTGTATATGTACCACATTTTCCCTACGTATTTAACACAGAGTAGCGATTATCTTCCTTTCTTCTTCCATTGCTGTTTGTTTAGTGTCTTATCTGGCTATTTCTGGTAAATCTTGGTCTTCACCAACTAGGAGAAGCAAATGTGCTTTTACTTAAGAAGAGTGATAGGGAAATACAGCTGCTTTCTTGGGTGTGGTGGCGCATATAATCTCAACACTTTGGAAGGCTGAGGCTGGAGGATAACTTCAGCCCAAGTGTTCAACATTGCAGTAAGTTAAGATTGTGCTACTGCACTCCCTCTGGGCAATAGAGTGAGACCCTCTCTCAAAGAAAAAGGAAGATGAAGGAAGGGGAGGAGGAGGAGGAAGAAGAGGAGAAAAGACATATAGCAGCTCTGCTGATAGAAAGTAGAAATCAGGGTGGGAAGCAGAAGAGATGAAATAAGCAGGAATTCTTAAAACTGGGTAATAGGTACATGGGCGTTCAATATACTATTCTCTAATTTTTGTGAATATTCATTTTCTAGAATAAAAATGTAAAATTAAAAAAGTAGATGAACTCTAAAATCTGCCGGTATGGATCAAGAGCAGTGAGATGTGAACGCTCATGTATTCTAGGTGGGAGGCCAAATGCTGGGAGCTGCTTAGACAACAGTTTGACAGCATGTATCAAGAACCCTAAAAATGTTTGTTCCACTTACTACAGCTCTGTGAAAAATTACTCAGAAACTTGGCTTAAAACAACCATTTTATTGTGTTCACAGATTCTGTGGATCAGAGATTTGGACAAGGTACAGTGGGATGGCTTGTCTCTGCTCTGTAACGTGTAGCACCTTGGCTGGAGATCCGAAGGCTTAGGGTGACTCGGAAGCTGTGCCTAGAACCCACTGAAGGTTTGTTCACTCACAGGCTCGGCACCTGGACCGGAGTCCTACAAAAACTAGGTATGTGGAGTGATTCATGTGGCCTTCAAGTGTCTTGGCTCCTCACAGCACAGTGGCCTCGGGGTAGCCCAGTCGTTCACATGGCGGCTCAGGCATCCAAGCACGAGCGCTCCAGCCATCACGCTGAATGGCAGAGTACTCTGTTGGTTGAAGCTGTCATAAGGTCTACCCAGATTCGAAGGGAGGGACAATGGACGCTGGTCCTCCATGAGAGGAGTGTCAAAGAATTTTAGGGTCATGTTTCAAAACTGCTACAACGTTCGTGTCTTTTGACCCAATGATTTCACTTCTAGGAATTGATGTCAATGAAATTATTTGAAATGCAGACAAAGTTTGATGCATATATTTCAACATAATCTATAATAATGAAATATTGGAAATAAAAATGACTAACAATAAGAAAATGGATAAATGTCAGCAAATCACTAGGATGTCGCAAAGCCGTGAAAATGGTGTTCATTTTTAAATACATAGGAATATGTTCATAGTTTTCCTTTCCAAGAGTTGCAAACTGTCATCCCTAGAGTCCCACCATCTCTCCCATTTTTCTCTTCTCATGCCTGGTGTGTATTTACCCGTGGGTTGACGAGGCTGGTTCCAAATGAGCATTTGTGTCTAGTTTCATCAAAGGTCATCACTGAGGCGGGGCAAGGTGGCTCATGCCTGTAGTCCCAGTACTTTGGGAGGCTGAGGCGGGTGGATCACCTGAAGTCAGGAGTTTGAGACCAGCTTGGCCAATATGGTGACATCCTGTCTCTACTAAAAATACAAAAATTAGCTGGGTGTGGTGGTGGGCACCTGTAATCCCAGCTACTTGGGAGGCTGAGGCAGGAGAATCACTTGAACCTGGAAGGCAGAGGAGCCAAGATCTTGCCATTGCACTCCAGCCTGGGCTACAAGAGAGAAACTCCATCCCCCCCCCCCCCAAAAAAAAAAAGTCATCACTGGAACCTGTTTGCCAAAATCTATAGCTTCAAACAGGGCTCAACAAGCTATTATGGCTTTCATCCCAGACTCCACCTGACAGATGGCTGTATACCTTGTTTCCAGTGGATACACAACTCATCCTTGTTGGCCAGGCATGGTGGCTGATGCCTGTAAGCACAGCACTTTGGGAGGCCAAGGCGGGTGGATAAGAAGGTCAGGAGTTCGAGACTAGCCTGGCCAACATGGTAAAACCCTGTCTGTACTAAAGATACAAAAAGTGACTGGGCATGGTGGTGTGCACCTGTAATCCCAGCTACTCAAGAGGCTGAGGCAGGAGAATCACTTGAACCCGGGAGGCGGAGGTTGCAGTGAACCGAGATCAAGCCATTGCACTCCAGCCTGGGCGACAGAGCGAGATTCCATCTCAAAAACAAACAAACAAAAAACAGCAACTTGTCCTTGTCTCAGTTGCCCTCTGATGACCTATTCCATTGTTCTCTTCCCCAAGACCAAGGTCTCTTAGGATCCATCAATAAATTCATCAGCTCCTAAGACCTTAGACACATCATATAGCAGCTACAGATGTAGTTTTCTTATAATCCGTAGAGTCTACTACTTTTTGAAAAAGACATCAAACATTTCACCAGTCAATATATTCAGTAGGCAGCATCTGAAATAAACTGGTGCCAAAGTGATATAGTATTATTGATTGCCATTATTTTCATAATAGTTTCCTGATGTGAATTACTTCCATTAGTGCTTTATGTTAAGATTCAATTATCTGAGATAATTTTTGAAGTATTTAAATAATCAAAATTCATATTTTGTTTTAGATCACCTAGAATGAATAACACTGGGCTTTTTAACGTATCACAAAATTGTCTTCTATGTTACCAGTGCCAGATTCTTCTTTACTTTCTGGTTTGTTTGATATTATATGAGCAGAGGATTAAGGGGAGGGACAAAGTATAGTTTTAGACAGAAATGGAAATGCTTTATGATGCAAACTCTGACTAACATGGTTAAATCATTTGATCCTCTTAAAGGATTTTCAAATCAGGAAAGATTTGACTCTCCATTCCAACCTAGTTTCTACTACCAAATTGTTTAGAAATTCGAACAAATAAACAGAATGTCATCTGGGCCATTTGCAAATGTTCTAGTTTCTTTTGGGGACATGATAGGATTGCAGGGCAGGATTGCTGTTTTGGAGTCAGCTTGAACATGAAACTTGCTTCAGCCAGTAAATTGTGAGTGGAAGTAAAAACATGTATCACTTCAGAGTGAAGCTTTAAGAACTAGGGTGTGCTTTGCCATATTCTCTCTGTTGGATGAAATAAATGGACCCTACATCATCCTGGCTCCCAACCGGCTGGATGAGCAAAGTCTTCCCAGCCTGCACTGGACACGCAGCAGGATGGAGAAATACGCTTAGTAAGATACTGACATTTCAGTTTTTGGTTACTGGAGGCTAACCTGGCTCATCATCACTGGTAATGTAAGTGACTAGTTAGATGACGGATAGGTATTTATGTAGCTAGACAGATAAACAGGCAGAGAGTTGTAGATTCAGATGTATTGGGTGGGACTGTAGATCTAAAAATCATGACTCCAAAGTTCTCACTCTAACATTGATTAATTAGTCTACTGGTCACTATTTTTTAATTGCAATTCATTTGAATCTCCCTATCCTAAATTATATTTAGATCCTTCATATAGAGTTTTCACAAAATATTTTGAAGTGAAAAAAAGTAAACTATAATACAGAATATACAGTAGAACTCATTTTTTTTTTTGCAAAACATTATATATTCGAGACATGTCTGGACATACTTGTGAACTCAGACATGCTGGGAGTGTGTGTGAGTAAAAGTGACATGTGTAGGGTGTGTGACAGACAGTGGTGCATCAATGTCCTTTCATTCCAGCACCCGCCGTTTGCCCCCAATTTCCCCACACCACTTAAAAAGCATATGTACCTGCAGCTCTAGCCCTCCATGTGGTGACTCAGACTGCCTGAAGCAAGGGACCACCTTTCTTAACGTTTTGTTCCCGTGTACTCCAGCCTCTGAATTATTTTTTTTTTTCCTGAGATGGAGTTTTGCTCCCGTCACCCATGCTGGAGTGCAATGGCATGTTCTTGGCTCACTGCAACCTCCGCCTCCTGGGTTCAAGTGATTCTCCTGCTGTAGCCTCCCGAGTAGCTGGGATTACACATGTCTGCCACCATGACTGGCTAATTTTTTGTATTTTTAGTAGAGACGGGCTTTCACCATGTTGGTCAGGCTGGTCTTGAACTCCCGACCCCAGGTGATCTACCTGCCACAACCTCCCAAAGTGCTGGGATTACAGGTGTGAACCACTGTGCCCAGGCTGGATCTTTTTATGTAATAGCTACCCAGGAGTATTTTTTTCTTTTCTTTTCTCTTCTTTTTTTTTTTTTTTTATTTTTTTTATTTTTGAGATGGAGTCTCACTCTGTTACCCAGGCTGGAGTCAGTGGTGTGATCTTGGCTCACTGCAACCTCCGCTTCCCAGGTTCAAGTGATTCTCCTGCTTCAGCTTCCCAAGTAGCCGGGAATACAGGCACGCCTCACCATGCCCAGCTAATTTTTGTATGTTTAATACAGATAGGGTTTCACCACATTGGCCAGGCTAGTTTCAAACTTCTGACCTCATGATTCACCTGACTCAGCCTCCCAAAGTGCTGCGATTACAGGCGTGAGCCACCAGGCCCAGCCCTACTCCAGAAGTATTATCTCCTTTCTGATCTCCCATTCAGTCAGTGTTTGCTGAACAATTACTACGTGCTAAGAGAGGTACCAGGTGCCAGGGAGCCAAAGCAAGTGAGGTAAGCCATTGTCTTTAAGGAGGCTGTAGGCTAATAAGAGCCATGGAAGGCACGCCTAGATCCTTAGGAAACTCAGTGGATGCTCCTTCCTGAACTGGGAAGCCCACGCTCCACCTCTCGCTTCCATGGGAATAGAGTGTGGTGGTCGTTAGTGCTATCTCCAGCATTTCTGGCTTTTCTCCATCAAAATACATGATGCCATTGCACTTCCATCTCCTTTGGAATGAGGTGTAGCCATGTGACTTGCTTTAGCTAATGTGAGTGGAAGTAACATCTGTGACTTCCGAGGAAAAGCCTTTATGTGTGAGTGCATGTTTATCATGTTAGTGGCTGTCTGCGTTCCAGATGTGAGGCCCTGTTTCCCTGATCTTTTGATCAAGGCGACATCCACCGAAGACAGACAATAGTATAAACATAACAAAATCTTCACGGTTTTAAGACAATGAAATTTGGGAGTGTTTGTGACCCCGGCATAGCCTAGTTTTTCTGACAGGCAGAAGGGACACCTCCTAGACCTGTCAGGAGTTCCAGTGGACCTGGCTCAGGCTATCTAGTGTGATTTAGGATTGGTGGTCCCGGGTGACCTGCACCACCAAATGAACAAAGATAGCACTGATGCTCATCTAGCTGGAATGACAAGCCGCAGTCCCTTTGAGGTCTGAGTATCTCCCCCAGCCTCAAGGAGGCTGCCTCACCATACCATGAACGTCTTTGAAATAGTTAAGCCCAAGGGCTGACTTACTTGACTACAGTAGGTTCCTATGTGGTGAAGGGGAAGAAATCACCCCTGAGAAACATGACTGGAATTGTCTGTAATGATGACTGGGATTGTCTGTTATAAAATAGCCCTGGATAATGGTGTGTATTTCAAGATTAGAGTGTCTGCTCTTGAAATCTGGACTTCCCACTTAACCCTGAATTCAGAATAAATTGCCGTAGCCACTTATAACATGTATTTCAGTAGGACAAAATGTTGCCAACATCACTAGAGATTAAGTGCAAAATAAAATGGAGAGATACTAATTTTCTTCACTTATTAATTTGGCAAGATATTTCAGACGTCCTGTGTTGGCAAGGGTGATGGAAGTGTAAATTGCTGCAATCTTCCTGCAGACGGATAAGGTCGAATATATCCAAAACCTTAAAAATGTGGCTGCTCATCAGCCTCTTCTTATAGGGTAATAGAATTTTTAGCCAGGCTACCAGAGTAAAAAGATGATATTGCCAGCCCCTCTGGCAGCTAGGAATGGGTATATGAAAAAGTTCTGGCCCCTGGGATGAGAGCAGAAGTGATGTATGTGACCTCAGGGTGAAGCCCGAAAAGGCTAAAAGGGATGCAGTCTGTTGTTCCTCCTTTTCCCTGTTTTGCTGTCTGGAATAAAAATGTGGTGATAGATCAGAGAGACAAGAGCAATGTGTAGAAATGAGAGGGCCATGGATAGGAACCTCAGTCCCTGCCACCATGGAACAGAATCACCATACTCGTGCTTTTTCTCAGCTATAAATACACTTGTAGACCATTTAAGCCGCTGCTTAAATGTGTGGCCAAAAATATACTTAGAAATGTACCAGCACCTCCACTTTTGGAGACTTATCCTAGGTCAGTAATTGTGGATACGTGCAAAGATTTAGGTAACAATAACATGTATCGCAGACTTTTCTGTATACGTGAAAGTTGAAAATAAACTAGTAGTTTGGTGAAAGAATTAACAGTTTATCTATACTGTGGTATACATGAAGCCATTCAGAATTATTATACAAAACAGATTATTGTAGAAAGATCCTCTTTTTTTTTTTTTTTGAGATGGAGTCTTGCTCTGTTGCCCAGGCTGGAATGCAGGGATGCGATCTCAGCTCACTGCAACCTCCACCTCCTGGGATCAAGCGATTTTCCTGCCTCAGCCTCCCGAGTAGCTGGTATTACAGGTGCCCACCACCATGTCTGGCTAATTGTTGTATATTTAGTAGAGATGAGGTTTCACCATGTCGGCAGGCTGGTCTTGAGCTCCCTCCTCGGCCTCCCAAAGTGCTGAAATTACAGGCATGAGCTACTGCACCAGGGCAAGACATTCGCTTTTTAAAAGATACACATATAAGACAAGAAAATGGTTGCTCACCTTTCCCTTCCCTCCACCTGCAAAAGAGAATTCTAACCTTGTCCACTAGGTTTCCTTCTCTCCCTCATTCTCTACGGAAAGATCTGTCTTGCCAAAGGAACTCCCTTGGGCTTCTCGGATGAGAACTTAGAGTAAAGGAGGAGGACAAAGGTGAGACGCACCTTGACTAGGGTTGGAGGGGAGTATTTTCTGAGGGGTTTTGAGAAGCAGGAGTTGAATGTGGGACAGTCGGTGGGAGAGGAAATTGAAGATTTTTAAAGTATACCTGTGGAGGATGTGTCTCTTCAAGATATTTGGGCTGCAGTGGCTTCAGACTGCCATGCTATGTAGGCTTTTAACCACAGGGTCTCTCTATTGTAGACTCAGAAATGGGTCCTGAGGATATTGACCAAATACCTATGGCTTTTATTAGCTTTTCCTTCTGGATCAGTAGAATTCCATTTTCTGCTTTTTATTTTTCCGATAGTATTTCTCCATTTGTCATTAAAAACAAATACAAAAGTTAATTTTAAAAAATGGTCACTGAGCTTTATTCATAATTGCCAAAACTTGGAAGCAACCAAGATGTCCCTAAGTAGGTAAATATATAAACTGTGGTATGTCCAGAGAATGGAATATTATTCAGTAATGAAAAGAAATGAGCTATCACTGGTTGGGTAAGGTGGCTCACATCTGTAATCCCAGCACTTTGGGAGGCCAATGTGGGCAGATCACAGGGTCAGGAGTTCAAGACCAGCCTGGTAACATGGTGAAACCCCCGTCTTTACTAAAAATACAAAAAAAAAAAAAAAAAAAAAAAGCTGGGTGTGGTGGTGTGTGCCTGTAATTATAGCTACTCAGGAGGCTGAGGCTGGAGAATTGCTTGAACCTGGTGGGTGGAGGTTGCAATGAGCTGAGATCGCACCACTGCACTCCAGCCTGGGAGTTAGAGTGAAACTCTGTCTCAAAAAAGAAAGAAAGAAGGAAAGAAAGTCACCCAAAACTGAGTTCTAACATTGAGCTTCCACAGGTGATGCTGTGATAAATATTCTTTTTTTTTTTTTTTTTTTTTTTTTTTGAGGAGGAGGAGTTTCACTCTTGTTACCCAGGCTGGAGTGCAATGGCGCGATCTCGGCTCACCGCAACCTCTGCCTCCTGGGTTCAGGCAATTCTCCTGCCTCAGCCTCCTGAGTAGCTGAGATTACAGGCACACACCACCATGCCCAGCTAATTTTTGTATTTTTAGTAGAGACGGGGTTTCACCATGTTGACCAGGATGGTCTCGATCTCTTGACCTCATGATCCACCCACCTCGGCCTCCCAAAGTGCTGGGATTACAGGCTTGAGCCACCGCGCCCGGCCTTGTGATAAATATTCTTAATTGGCTGGGCTCATGCCTGTAATCCCAGCACTTTGGGGGGCCAAGGCAGGCAGATCACGAGGTCAAGAGATTGAGACCTTCCTGGCCAACATGGTGAAACCCAGTCTGTAATAAAAATACAAAAATTAGCTGGGCGTAATGGTGTGCGCACCTGCAGTCCCAGCTACTTGGGAGGCTGAGGCAGGAGAATTGCTTGAACCTGGGAGGCGGAGTTTGTAGAGAGCTGAGATCGCGCCATTGCACTCCAACCTGGGTGACGAAAATGAGACTCTGTCTCAAAATAAAAATAAAAATAAATGAGCTATCGAGCCACAAAAAGACTTAGAGGAAAAGTGAATGTGTTTTACAGAGTGAAAGAAGCTGATCTGAAAGGGCCATATACTATATGATTGCAACTTTATGACATTCTGGACAAGTCAAAACTATGGAGACAGCAAATAAAAAGTTAAGATGTTTCCAGAGGTTTGGGGGCAGTAGGGATGAAGAGCACAGAGGATTTTTATGGCAGGGAAATCGTTCTTTATGATGCTGTAATAGTGAATACATGTCATTACACATTTGTCCTAACCCATAGAATGTACAACTCCAGAAGTGAACCCTAACGTGAACTGTGGACACTGGGTGGTGACGAGGTGCCAGTGCGGGTGCGTAGGTGGTAACCCAGTCTACCACTCTGGTGGGGATGTTGGTAATGGGGAGCTCTGCATGTGTCGGGAAAGGCGGTAGAAGAGAAATCTCTGTACCATCCTCTCTATGTTGCTGTGAACCTAAAATTGCTCCTTAAAAAAAGTGTTTTTTAAGGCTGGGCACAGTGGCTCACACCTGTAATCCTAGCACTTTGGGAGGCCGAGGCAGGCAGATTGCCTGAGGTAAGGAGTTCCTGACGAGCCTGGCCAACATGGTGAAACCCCTTCTCTACTAAAAATACAAAAATTAGCCAGGTGTGGTGGCATGCACCTGTAATCCCAGCTACTTGGGAGCCTAAGGCAGGAGAATCGCTTGAACCTGGGGTTGGAGGTTGCAGTGAGCCAAGATTTTGCTATTGTACTCCAGCCTGGGTGACAGAGCGAAACTCTGCCTCGGAGGGAAACCGCCCCCTCCCTAACAAAGTCCCAAACACTTGAGTGGCTACAGAAAAAAACAAAGAAGTTTGCTGAGTCCTGCTAACAAAAGTGCAGGCGTGAATCCATCTAGCACAGGGAGAGGTGACGGCAGAAGGGCCAAGCTTCTGCTTCAGTGTCCCTGACCCATGGCACACAGCCTCCTCTGCTAGAAACAACCAGCCTCATCCCATGCCCAGAGCCGGTTAGAGCCAGGTCAGTTGGGGGATGCCAGCACTTCCCTGCCCACTGGCGGGGAGGATGAGAGAGCTTGGCAATGTCTGCCATCTTCTTTCTGGGGGAGAAGGAGCCATAGACACCCTCCTGGACATCCACTACCATCCCTCTGTCTCTCTAACCAAACTCTCATTATGTGTGATTCATCCACCCAACACACACCTCCCACCCCCATTCCTCGTTTTCGCTCTTGGTGGGGCTGCAAACAGCTCAGCTAGCTGGAGACCTGATCACCTTGTCTGTAGAAACTGAATTAGCTCTTCCTTTGGAATTCCGAATCTATAATTATGGCATATACCTGGTGGCTGAAAATGACAGCTTTGCAGAACATTCTGCTTACCCCACCTCAGGAAGGGTCTCTGCGGAGCAGTGGGTGAAGTCCTGGGCTCTGGTAAGGGAACAGAGGTGTTGTTTTGTTTGACCCCCTCAATGAAAGTTAAGGCACTCTCACTCACTTGGCCATTTGTAGCCATCCATGTCTTCAGAGACACATCCCAAAGTCTTCTGGACGGAGAGATTAGATGTAAAAAGTATAGTGTATCAGGCTGCTCCTGCACTGTTAATGAAGAAATACCTGAGACTGACTGGGCTCGGTGGCTCAAGCCTGTAATCCCAGCACTTTGGGAGGCCAAGGCGAGTGGATCACGAGGTCAAGAGATCGAGACCATCCTGGTCAACATGGTGAAACCCCATCTCTACTAAAAATACAAAAAATTAGCTGGGCATGGTGGCATGTGCCTGTCATCCCAGCTACTCGGGAGGCTGAGGCAGGAGAATTGCCTGAACCCGGGAGGCGGAGGTTGCAGTGAGCTGAGATCGCGCCATTGCACTCCAGCCTGGGTAACAAGAGCGAAACTCCATCTCAAAAAAAAAACAAAAACAAACAAACAAAAAAAAACAAAAACACACAAAAAAACAACAAGAAATACCTGAGACTGAATCATTTATAAAGAAAAGAGGTTTAATTGGCTCATGCTTCTGCAGCTGTCCAGGAATCATGGTGCTGGCGTCTGCTTGGCTTCCTGGGAGGTCTTATGGCGAAAGGCAGAGGGGGAGCAGGTGCCTACCTGGCGACAGCAGCACCAAGCGAGAGTGTATGTGCCACACACTTACATGACCAGATCTCTTGAGAGCTCACTATTCCAAAGACAGCGGCAAGCCATGAGGGATCCACCCCCATGACCCAAACACCTCCTACCAGGCAACACCTCCAGCAGTGAGGATTACAATTCTATATGAGATTTGGGTGGGGTCAAATATCCAAACTATATCACAGAGCAACCAAGATCATCCTACCTATAAAGGATCTCTTTTAGTTCATTGCATTTTTTTTAGAGACTTGTGAATTGTATGCCAGAGATTGACCTGGAGTTTCTGCTATAGTCCTGATTGTAATTCTTGGGGTAGGGTGTGGAAAGAATGGCTGGAAGAAGCCATAGTTACTGCAGAAGAAATGTTTTAGTTGATCATATGGAAAGTATTAGTCAGTAGTGGGCTGACAAGCTGCCCAGATCATCTGGGTGATAGGTGGCGTAGTTCTTGAGAAACAGATTCACAGGTCTGCAAGGGTGATTGGCTGTTGTGATACAGGCAGTGGGTGGAGTATACACAGGCTGAATCAGCAGTTTTAATACGGAGCTGCAGGAGTCTAACTGGGCCTGTAATCATCTAGTCCAGGATTCCTCAGAGCTGGAAAATTTCCCTGATGGAGAAGGCTACTGTCTTAAGGCCATCTGAGGACATGTACAGTTAACCCCTGCACAGCACTGGGGTTGGGGCACTGACCCCAGCCCCATGTCCAGTTAAAATCTGAGTGTAATTTTTGACTCCCTAAAAACTGACTTACTAATAGCCTACTGTTGACTGGAAACCTTACCAATAACATAGTCAATTAGCACATATTTTGTATGTTATTATGTAGTTTATTCTTATGAAAATAGAGAAAAAGTGGTATTAAGAACATCGTAAGAAAGAGAAGATGTATTTTACTATTGATTCAGTGGAAAGGGAGCGTCAGGAAGTTCCTCTTCTTCGCCATCTTCACGTTGAGTGGACTGAGCAGGAGGAGGTAGAGGACAGCTGGTCTGGCTGTCTTAGGGGTGGCAGAGGCAGAATTGGTGGAAGGGAAAGCAGGAGGGGTGGACACTCCCTACACTTTCACTGAAAAAAACAATCCACGAATAAGTGGACCCTCACAGCTCAAACCTATGTTGTTCAAGAGTCAACTGTATGTTTGACATATGCCATGTTATTTAAAATCAGAAGGTTGGCCTCCAAAAACAATGGCTATGCTGGGTTACATAAATATACAGAATAAATTCAAGGGACCCCAGGGCCATGTGAATTTTAAAAATCAGAAAATGTATAGTGCCTTTAAGATGGAGATCCATTGCTAATCAAAGTCCAAGTTGCTTCTCTCTCTTTCTCCTTTTTGTTTTATTATTCTTTTTTTGAGACAGAGTCTCACTTTGTCACCGTGCTGAAAGGCAGGGGCTCCATCACAGCTCCCTGCAACCTTGACCTCCCATGCTCAAGCAATTCTCCTGCCTTAGCTCGGTGAGTAGCTGGGGGCTACAGGCATGTGCCACCATGCCTGGCTAATTTTTTTTTTCTTCTTTTTTTTTGAGACTGAGTCTTGCTTTGCCACCAGGCTGGAGTGCAGTGGTGCGATCTCGGCTCTCTGCAACCTCTGCCTTCTGGGTTCAAGTGATCCTCCTGCCTCAGCCTCCTGAGTAGCTGGGACTATAGGCATGCCACCACACCCAGCCAATTTTTTGTATTATTTTTGGTAGAGATGGAGTGTCACCATGTTGGCCAGGATAGCCTCAAGCTCTTGACCTCATTGTGATCCGCCCATCTCAGCTTCCTGAAGTGCTGGGATTACAGGCAGGAGCCACTGAGCCCGGCCATGCCTGGCTAATTTTAAAAACGTTTATGTAACGACTGGGTCTCACTGTGTTGCCCAGGCTGGCCTCAAACTCCTGGGCTCAAGTGATCCTCCTGCCTTGGCCTCCCAAAGTGCCGGGAATTGCACATGTGAGTCACCATGCCTGGCCTCCAAGTTGTTTCTAAACATTCTCACATAAACGGACACAGGACATTTTTTAAGCGAGATTGACTATAGTATTTGTGTGACTCAGTGGAAAAGGCAAACATAGGGCATCTTGGTCAAAAATTACTAATTACAAGACAGTGACAACAGAGCACTAAATGAAATACAGGGTCCCTCTAAGCAGGGAGCCCCGTGAAACTGTACAGGTCACAAACCCATGAAGCCAGCCCTGCTTTGAAAATTTCCGAGAGAGTCTCTGAGACTTGCTGAAGACAGAAGTGCCAAGGCAGGGTTGGACGGTAGCAGTAGTTGCTGTGATTATTCTTCCTCCAGTTTTACAGCTTTCTGCTTCTACTAGATATTTCTTCACAGACTATAAAATTTGCCCTTAGGATTCCCCTACCTACTAATTCATTTCTCTCATTTTCTTCACAGCCAAACTTCTTAGAAGAGTAGGCTATAATTGCTATCTCTGCTTTTTATTCTGATTAGACATTCATTCATTCATTCATTAACATTTTAAAATCAAGTTTTATCCCCCACAGATCTACCAGATCTTTCCAGCAGGGGTGCTTCTAACTACAAATAACAGATAACTTGGCATGGAGTGACTTCAATAAACAAGAAGAGTTTTTTATTATTTTTTTCTCATACTCCAAGAGGCTTAGAGATAAACATTTGTGGGTGTTGGTTTAGCTAATCAACAACGTTGAAGCCAACATCATACTTTTACCGCATGGTGGTAAGATGTCTCCATTCCCACCCTGACCAGCTCATAGAATCCAGTCTGGAAGAAGTGACAGCCACATCTATATTCCAGTTTCTAGAGTTGTGAAACGACCCACCCCAATGCTAAGTGGCACACATCAACCATTTTATTATGTTCACAGATTCCGTGGCACAGGAATTCGTGCAGAGTGCAGTAGAGAAAGGTTGCCTCTGCTCCAGTGTCTGGGATCTCTGCTAGGCAGGTTCAAAGGCTGAGGATGACTCAAGGGCTGGGGCTGCACTTATTGAGTGATGTTCTCACTCACGTGTCTGGTTGATGCTAACTGCTGGCTGGAACTCTGATGGGCTGTCATCCAAAACATCTGCATGTGGCCTCTCCATGTGGCCTCTTGGCATGGGCTAGTTTGGGCTTCCTCACAACATGGCTGCTGGCTTCCAGAAGCAAGTATTCTGAACGAACAAAGTGGTGGACGTGCATGGAATGTTTATGATCTAGCTTCAGATGTCACCTGGTGTCACTTCTATTGCACTCTACTGGCTCAGAAAATCATAAAGTTCACTCCAGGGTCAAGGAAGAGAAAAGAGGACTTTGCCTCCATCTCTCTCTCTCGATTTCTTTGGGACAGAGTCTTCCTCTGTCACCCAGGTTGCAGTGCAGTCCTGATATCAGCTCACTGCAATCTTTACTCTCTGGGCTCCAGCCCTCTTCCCTACTTGGCCTCCCAAAATGCTGGGATCACAGGCATGAGCCACTGCATTCAGCCTGACCTCATCTCTTAAGAGTAAAAGTTTTGGGGTTTGTTTTTGTTTTCTTTGAGACAAGGTCTGGCTCTATCACCTAGGCTGGGGTGTCGTGGTATGATCTCAGCTCACTGTAACCTCCAGGTTCAAGCCATCCTCCCACCTCAGCATCGGGACTAGCTGGAACCACAGGGGTGCACAACCATGCCTGGCTGTTTTTTTTGTAAAGATGGGCTTTTGCCGTGTTGCTCTGGCTGGTCTTGAACTCGTAAGCTCAAACGATCTGCCCACCTTGGCCTCCCAAATTGCTGGGATTACAGGCGTGAGCCACCACGCCCGGCTGAGGAGGGGAGTTTTAAGACCACATTGTCCAGGAGCACATAGGGTGGGAGATATTACCGTGGCTGTCTCTGAAAAACACAAACAGTCCCAAGTCCTTTTATTAAGAAAGCAACGCTTTTCCAGAAACCACCCAGCAGTGACACAACACACATGCTAAATCCGTCTATGTCACTTGCGTGTTTAGCTGCTAGGAAGGGTGAGAGAAGGAGTAGAGTATTTGACTTTCAACTCCATTTAGAGGGAGGTGGTGTGGGGAAGGGGGAAACATGATTGTTAGGGAGGCCATTAGCAAGGTTCAGCATACCCCCACCCACTGCTAGATTCAATCGCTCCCTCCTCTCTGCTGTTTCTTCTCCACTCATGCCTCTATTTAGCCCCTATAACATTTTATTGATTGATTTGTTTCTTTCTGTTAGATTCCAAGCCTATATTCTGCTAGACGGTAGACAGGGACTGTCAATTTATTTGTCTTAGTAACCCCAAGGTCTTTTTTGATGCCTGGCACAGAGGAACATTTAATAAAACACTCATCGAATACATAAGTGACAGGTAAGGTTCTAGAATTTTCTGAGAGGAATATCTTCCGGTCTTAGATGTTTTAGGGTCCAAGATTACATGTAATTTTAATGGAAGGACACAAAGAAGTCCACTTTCAATGCTCTCAATGGCTAAGTTGCCAGACGGTCTGTAAAGGACACAGGGCTGAGAGGTTTAGAAGATGCTTGAATAATAATCACAGCTCTCTTCATTTAGATAAGGTGGCTTTATCGACGTCACCCTAGATGCCCCTCGTAACCACCTTGAAGGCTCAGAAGGGCAGATAATCATCATTCGCATTTTGTAAAAGTAACAAAGTCTTAGATTAAGTGGCTTTTTCAAGCTGCTATGCAGAGGGAAAGCATGGTGATCACTTTCTAAATTAACCACACGTACAATTTAAGTCTGGAAGTCTGCGTGATGCAATCAAAGCACTTAGTGCCTGGTTGTAGTGTGCTCTAATTACGGGTGCAGTTTCTGAAAATAACCATGAAGTGTCAAATTACAAGTTTACACACATACACGTTGTATATATAGGCATTAGGATGGATACACATACATACACATCTATACTTATACGCAGATACATATATACAAATCTAATACCGTTTACTGTGAAGTTATATGATAGCACTATGTCAAATGATATTCTAAGGAAATGGCTGTATTTTCCTCAGACGTATTTTTTTCCTCAAAAGTTAGGGTAGAGAGATGCCTGTTTATGTATGTGTGTGTGTATGTATATATGTATGTATGTATGTATGTATGTATTTTGCGATGGATTCTCGCTCTGTCACTTAGGCTGGAGTGCCACTGCATGATTTCAGCTCACTGCAACCTCTGCCTCCTGGATTCAAGTGATTCTTCTGCCTCAGCCTCCTGAGTAGCTGGGACTATAGGTGCCTGCCACCATACCTGGCTGATTTTTGTATTTTTGGTAGAGATGGGGTTTCACCATGTTGGCCAGGTGGATCTCAAATTCCTGACTTCATGTGACCTGTCTGCCTCAGCCTCCCAAAGTGCTGAGATTACTGGTGTGAGACACTGTGCCTGGCCAGAGATGTCTGTTTAAAAGTTTGTGGCCAGGCATAGTATCTCATGCCTGTCATCCCAGTATTTTGGGAGGCTGTAGTGGGAGGGTCAGTCAAAGCCAGGAGTTTGAGACCTGACTGGGCAACATAGCAATATCTCATCTCTACAAAAATTTAAAAAATAGCTAGGCATTATGCCTGTAGTTGCAGCCACTCAGGAGCCGGAGGTGGGAGGATAGTTTGAGTCCAGGATTTTGGGCTGCAGTGAGCTATGATGGTACCACTGCACTCTAGCCTGGGCCACAGAGCAAGACCCTGTCTTAAAAAAAGTTAAATTTAATTTAAAAACAAAAGTGTGGTTCGTCCAATCTTTTTTTTTTTTTTTTTTTTTTTTGAGACAGAGTCTTGCTCTCTCTCCCAGGCTGGAGTGTAGTAGTGCGATCTCAGCTCAGTGCAACCTCCACCTACTGGATTCAAGCAATTCTTCTGCCTCAGCCTCCTGAGTAGCTGGAATTACAGGCATGTGCCACCACGCCTGGCTATATTTTTTGTATTTGTAGTAGAGACAGGGTTTTACCATATTGGCTGGGCTGGTCTCAAACTCCTAACCTTGTGATCTGCCTGCCTCAGCCTCCCAAAGTGCTGGGATTACAGGTGTGAGCCACTGCACCCAGCCAGCTTCATCCAATTCTTAAATGCCTGGCTTGGAGCCTTGATGGTAGTTGATATGTAAGAACATTCATGCCTCTCATGAAGAAGGAGCAGGAAAGAATTGTGAAGTATGTTAACTCAGCACTACACAGTCTTTGCTAAGGTACTAGGGAGAGTCCTGAGGGGAGGAGAGTCACACACAAGAATGTTGAAGCTTGGTGGCCCAGAGTTTCAGGGCAATATGGAGCGGACCTGTTGGAACTAGCAATTGAGTAATGAGAATGTAAAAAAGAGATTTTGCAGCTAAACAAACAAAAGTTACCCAGGGTCATCCTAAAAATGTTCCTGTATTCCCTAGATTGTCCCAAACCCTTGTGTATGTTTCTCCACTTCCGAAAACTCCAGAAGTGGAGGAACAAGAATGATGGTTATGAGAAGAATGTGCCTGGGTTAATTACGAAGGAAGCGACAGGGGTAGCTAATACCAGGTGAGTCAGTATTCAGAATTACACTCTGTTTAAAGAACAAATGCTTCAAAGTGTGTGGAATGAGTCATTATCATTTCAAACAAGTCATTTCCATCCTTATCATTTCAACCCAGTAATTGATGGCCAACTTTGCGCTAAGGTTGTAGGTCTGCACATTTGTTCTAGAGTGTTCGCTTTGCTTTTCTTGTGTTCAAGCTCGTGTGCATTCTGTTGCAAGACTGGACTGCTGAAGAACAAGTGACTTCAGCTTATTTCTCCTTACGTTGTGCAGAGGCCCAGCACAGAGCTTTGGATTTATTAGGAACTTAGGAAATGTTTGGATTGAATGGCACTGTGTAGAGGCTGTGAAGGCAGATAATGGAGAGCAGGTCCTTGACTTAATTAGGTTCAATCAACATATTATAAAATTCCCAGGGAAATTCAATTACAGGTCAGGGCTATGAAGCTTACAGCGGCATCTAAAACAGCCAAGATTATTATCTATCTCTTTTGGCATTCGAAAGAATTTGACCCCCAGCCCTGATGCGTACCAGGGGTATGTGTAGAAAGGATCTAACTGGGAATATAAGAAAGAAAGTTCTGTTGTAGTGCCTTGAAGCACATTTTAAGGAATCCTTCCATGTCTTTGGCAGCTTTTTAGAAGTCTCAATATCCAAGAAGAACATGTATTCCCTCTGTAGTTTCCCACGTGACCGATTTTTGACATGGCACAAAACAGAAGTGTGTGTACCCAGAAGTCAGGCATGTCACATGCAAAACGTCTTTGTGCCTCTGACTGAAGCTTATTATAATGTCGCGTGACCACATTGATAAGGATGAGTGAACCCTGAACTGGCTGGTAAATGAAAAATGACTTTTAGTTTCATGAGAGCCCTGGAGAGATGACAGTCTCAGACTCTCGTCTTCTTCCTTATGCAGATATGATCCCCAGCACCTGATTATTAGGCCAAAGTTTTAACAATCTCCTTAGCTAGAACTATTTCCTATTCCTGAGGAACTCAGGCAATGACAGAACAAACTGTTGTCCCTGTTAGTTGTCTATTTATCTTCAACTCTTACTTCAACTCTCACGTATGAAAGGAAGCTCCAAGATCTTCATCCCTAGCCTCGACCTTTTGTCTGAGCTCAACCTTACTTGCTTTTTTTTTTTTTTTTGAGATGGAGTCTCCTTCTGTCACCCAGGCTGGAGTGTAGTGGCACGATATCGGCTCACTGCAACCTCCACCTCCTGGGTCCAAGAGATTTTCCTGTCTCAGCCTCCTGAGTAGTTGGGATTATAGGCGTGAGCCACCATGCCTGGCTAATTTTTGTATTTTTAGTAGAGATGGAGTTTCACCATGTTGGCCAAGCTGGTCTCAAACTGCTGCTCTCAGGTGATCCGCCTGCCTTGGCCTCCCACAGTGCTGGGATTACAGGCATGAGCCACTGTGCCCGGCCCAACCCTGCTTGTTAATTCATTGAAAATTTACTGATTGAGCATCTACTAGGAACCAGGTAGTATATGTGAAGCTGGAGATATCATGAGGCATGATCTCATCTTTTAAGGAACTCACGGATTGTCAGGAAGGTGGAAAAGTAAACCTGTTCTCATGATACAGGGTTATCAGTTCTAGAAAAAAGGCATAACCAGGGGATTCTGGGAGCAGCAGCCTTGTGTATGTGGTTGCAGGGAACTTCCCAGGGTAGATGGCTTTCAAGTAGTTATTTCAGCTCACCTAAAATTCAACATTTCAGATAAAGAATTCATCATTTGCTCTCTACAAACTCTCATTGTTTCCTGATTTTTCTGTGGCTATAAAAGGTACTATTTTCTGAGTGATTCTGGCTTAAAACCTGGTTCTTCTTTTTCTGTCTTTCATTCCATTTAGCTATTAAGCCTTATCAGTTCCTCTCCAACATTTCAGGTCCCTTACGCCCTGGGCACAGTCATGCCTGGGGGGACTTTGTTTCTTGCCTTTAGTCATCACAATTTCAGGCACTTAGGATTACCAAAGTTCAAAAAAACAGAGGAAGCGAACCAGCTGAAACCACTGTTAGTCCACACCTCCATCACCTCACCCACCGTCACAGAATGGCCTCCTGGCTGATTTCTCTGGCTCTCAGACCTGCCTACCAGGATCTATCCCAAATACTGCCACTGAGAGTTTATTTGCCTGGAGCCTGTCTGACTTGATAATGTGGCTTTAAAATGAAGACAGTGGGAGAGAGAAAATCTCTACCTAAACCTGTAAACTAGCATGCAGTAAATATGAGGACATATAACATTAAGAACGGTAAGAGAACTACAGCCATCCCTCAGTATCCTTGGGGCATTGGATCCAGGACCCCAAGGATACCAAAAAATCTGCGGATGCTCAAGTCCTGAATATCAAATGATGTAGTATTTGCATATAACCTATGTATACCCTTCTGTATCCTTTTTTTTTTGAGGCGGAGTCTCGCTCTGTCACCCAGGCTGAAGTGCAGTGGTGCAATCTCAGCTTACTGTAACCTCCATTTCCTGAGCAGCTGGGACTACAGGCACGCGCCACCATGCCCAGCTAATTTTTGTATTTTTTAGTAAAGACAGGGTCTCACTATATTGGCCAGGCTGGTCTTGAACTCCTGGCCTTGTGATTCACCCGCCTGGGCCTCCCAAAGTGCTGGGATTACAGGCCTGAGCCGCTGCGCCTGACCAGCCTTCTGTACACTTTAAATCACCTCTAGATTACTTAAAGTACTACTATGACATAAATGTCATGTAAATAGTTTTGCTACTGGATTGTTTAGGGAATAATGACAAGAAAAACGATTCTGTCCATGTTCAGTACAAACACAACCATTCTGCTTCCAACTACATTTTCCATCCGAGGTGGGTGGAACCTGTGGATGTGGAACCCTTAGATACGGAATGCCGATTGTACCCGGCAAGTCAGCAGGAAAGCCAACAGGGGAGCAGTGAGGATGACTTGAAGCCAGATGCCAAGGTACAGGGCAAGGTCATTGCATTTATTTCCTGTAGCTGTTGAGACAAATGACCACAAACTTGGGGGCTTAAAGCAACAGGAGTCTATTCTCTCACAGTTCTGGAGGCCAGAAATCCAAAATCGTCATCACTAGGCCCAAATTAATGTGTGGGCAGGGTCAGACTCACTCTCTCTGCACCCTCTGGACGGGGAATCCGGGCCTTGCCTCTTCCAACTTTGTGTGGCTGCTGGCATTCCTTGGCTTGCGGCTGCCTCCCTCCAGTGTCGGCCTCTGTGCTCACATTGCCTTTTACTTTCCTGTCTGTGTTCTCTCTGTGCCTTCCTCTTGTGAGAACATGTGTGATTGCTTTTAGATTCCACCCGGATAATCCAGGATAATCTCCCCAAGTCACAACCCTTATTCACTTCTGCAAAGCCCTGTTTTGCGTATAAAGTCAAGTTCACAGGTTCCAGAGACTAAGATGTGGAAGTCATTTTTAAAAAGTTATTTTTAAATTATACTTTCAGTTCTGGGGTACACGTGCAGATCGTGCCTGTTTGTTACATGGGTATACATGTGCCATGGTGATTTGCTGCATCCACCACCCCATCATCTACATTAGCTATTTCTCCTAATGCTATCTCTCCCCCAGCTCCCCACCCCCCAACAGGCCCTGGTGTGTGATGTTCCCCTCACTGTGTCCATGTGTTGTCATTGTTCAATACCCATGCCAGAGTGAGAACATGCAGTGTTTGGTTTTCTGTTCTTGTGTCAGTTTGCTGAGAATAATGGTTTCCATCTTCATTCATGTCCCTACAAAGGACATAAACTCATCCTTTTTCATGGCTGCGTAGTATTCCATGGTGTATCTGTGTCACATTTTCTTTATCCAGTCTTATCATTGATGGGCATGTGGGTTGGTTCCAAGTCTTTGCTATTGTGAACAGTGCCACAGTAAACATACATGTGCATGTGTCTTTATAATAGAATGATTTATAATCCTTTGGGTATATACCCAGTAATGGGATTGCCAGTCAAATGGCATTTCTCATTCTAGATCCTTGAGGAATCACCACGATATCTTAGGATATGGAAGTCTTTTTGAGAGGCTATTATCCAGCCTACTGTAGTAATAAAGTAACTTTTAGACCACGACCTAGGCCTAGATACCTGATCTCATGGTTACCTTGGAAATAGAGCTGGGTTTTAGACACGTGGATGAAGCACAGGACATTTCTTTGCAGAGAAACAACACAAGCAAAAGCCCCAGGGCAACTGTGAAAACGCAGGGAAGAGAATAAGGACCCGGCCACTGGATTGGAAATGCCATCTGAGATAATTCATTGCAGCTGGAGATCAGGCCCGCTACATAATGAGAGAGGGATCACTTGACAGGAGAGTTTGAGTGCTGAGACCTGCTCTGATAGAGGGAGAAGGCTGTTGTTTGCATTACAGGAATCACTGCCTTGAAAGCCTTGTTGTGGGAGGATCAGTCTGTGGACCTTGCGAAGGCCACTCTATTTCTCAGAAACTATGCAGAAGCTTAAGCTAAGGGTCCAGAAACCCAGATTCCACCATCTGGATATCATCTCAGGTTTTCTCCTCAACTTGCTACTAAAAGGTCCAGCCTCAGACAAAACTGTGAAGAAAATCTAAACTCCACCACAGCCCACCAGATCTTTTACGATTTGGCCTAAACACCCCTTCAACATCACATATTATCATTTTCTTCATTACCCATGAGTCCTCTCTCAATTCCTTTTTTTTTTTTTTGAGTTGGAGTTTCGCTCCTGTTGCCCAGTCTGGAGTGCAGTGGTGTGATCTCGGCCCACTACAATCTTCACCTCCCGGGTTCAAGCGATTCTCCTGCCTCAGACTCCCAAGTAGCCTGGATTACAGGCGCCCGCCACCATGACTGGCTATTTTTTATTTTTATTTTTGTAGAGACAGGGTTTTGCCATGTTGGCCAGGCCGGTCTCAAACTCCTGACCTCAGATGATCTGCCTGCCGGCTTCCCAAAGTGCTGGGGTTATAGACATGAGCCACCATGCCTGGCCTGCCCTCTCGATTCTTTGAAGACATCAAACTCATTCCTGCCTCTCGAGTTTTGAATTGGCTATTCCCCTTCCCACCCAGAATGGTCTTCTCCCACAATTTGCAAGCCTGGCCCTATCGCCTCCTCTTAATCCCAACCTGAATGTCACTTGTTTCAGCAATTCCCCTTTGAGTATGTGGAAAATCTGTGTAAAGTAGGCTGTCCGTTACATCCCGCAGTTTCCTCATGGCAGTTGCCGCAGTTGCTAAGGATAGGTACTTTTTCTTTTACATGTCTATTGTCTGTCTCTTAACATCTTTACAAAGGAGAACAATTTCTTTGCCTTCATGCATTCAACAAATATTTACTGAGCACTTACAGTGTGCCAGACATTCCAGCAAATGCTGGGAGGCAGCAATGAACAAAAAGACGCAATCTCTGTTGTCAGGGAACTGACATTCCAGTGGAGGCAGACAGTGGACATGCAAGTGAATGCACCGCCTGTGAGATGGGGATGAGAGCCGGGGGAACAATCCAGCAGGAGAAGGGAATAGAAAGGTAGGGGCAGGGTGCTGCTTTATGAGAGATGGTCAGGAAACGTCTCCCCAAGGTGACATCTCAGCAGAGACCTGAAGGATGTCAGGAGTCAAACCACACAGGTGTCTGCAGGAAGAGCTTTCTAGGTAGAGTAACAGGAAGTTGAAAGGCTCCGGAGTGGGAGAAGCGTGGCTGGCATCTTTGAGAAAATCAAGAAGGCCAGAGTGGCTAAATTGGAGACAGCAAGTGTATGAGGCCTGGTCGACTCAGTACATACTTTGGATTTCACTCAGAGAGACCTGAAAGTTGTTGGAGCGTCCTGAGGAGGGGAGTGATTTGCTGTAACTTACATTTTTCATGGATCACTCGGGCAGTTGACCTAAGAATAGGCTATATAGGAAGACAAGGATTATAGCAAGGAGATCAGTTAGGAAACTGTTGGCTGGGTGCAGGGGCTCACACCTCAGACCCTAACACTTTGGGAGACTGAGGCGGGGGATCGTTTGAATCCGGGAGGCAGAGGTTGCAGTGAGCCGAGGTTGTGCCACTGCAATTCAGCCTGAGCAACAGAGCAAGACACTGCCTCAAAAAGAAAAAGGAAAAGAAAAAAAAAAAGAAGGAAAGAGGAAGAACTGAGATAAAGGAGGTCTAGAGGACAAGTGCAGCAAGGTTTTCAAGCAGGAAGAAGTGATGGACTCTTGGAAGGCTGCTGGTGGACAGAGCCAGATGTCTCTCCTGTTAGCTCTTCTCTTCCAGTGGTAGATGCTACTGGAGTATTTGTTGAATGAATAAAGAAATGAGGTGAAGCTAGTGCCTTTATGAGTTTTTTGTTGTTGTTGTTGTTGTTGTTTTTTTTTTTTTTGCTGGAGTGCAATGGCGTGATCTCGGCTTACCGCAACCTCCGCCTCCCGGGTTCAGGCAATTCTCCTGCCTCAGCCTCCTGAGTAGCTGGGACTACAGGCGTGCACCACCATGCCCAGCTAATTTTTGTATTTTTAGTAGAGACGGGGTTTCACCATGTTGACCAGGATGGTCTCGATCTCTTGACCTCTTGATCCACCCGCCTCGGCCTCCCAAAGTGCTGGGATTACAGGCTTGAGCCACCACGCCTATGATTTTTATAAAGGGTTAATTTTTGCGTTTTTGAGGTGGAGCTACAGCAGGTTTATTGATCCAGATGAGAGAGTCTCAACTCAGAGCCTCGAACTCTCCAAGGCAAAAACAACATAAGGTGTTTTAATGGCAATGCTGTCCCTCCAGAGTACCCACAGGTAGAAAACAGGAGGGTAAGAGTCTGTCTTCACATCCAGGCAGTGGCCATTCGGTGGTGACAGGCAGACAGGGGCTTGGAGAGAGTCTCAGCTGCGTAAGTGTCCTGTGTGTCGGACATGACGAGAGACAACACCTTTTTTTTTTTAGTCAGAGTCTCACTGTTGCCAGGCTGGAGTGCCGTGGCACAATCTTGGCTCGCTGCAACCTCCGCCTCCTGGGTTCAAGCGATTCTTCTGCCTCAGCCTCCCGAGCAGCTGGGACTACAGGTGTGTACCACCATGCCCAACTAATTTTTGTATTTTTAGTAGAGACTATGTTGACAGATAGTCTCAATCTCTTGACCTTGTGATCTGCCCACCTTGGCCTCCCAAAGTGCTGAGATTATAGGCGTGAGCCACTGCGCCTGGCTGAGACAGCACTTCTA
The DNA here is from genome assembly GCF_048565385.1 of Saimiri boliviensis. Taxonomy (NCBI): domain Eukaryota; kingdom Metazoa; phylum Chordata; class Mammalia; order Primates; family Cebidae; genus Saimiri; species Saimiri boliviensis. The sequence goes on along the minus strand of NC_133452.1, from coordinate 158,292,893 downwards.
AAAGATTCCAGCAGCAAGGACAGAGGGATTCTCCATTTACCTTTGGCTGCCTGGGGCCATCACCCTGCCTGTCCCCAGATGAGCTGACTCTTTTGTCACCAGCCAAAGGTCAGGTACCCACCACGTTGATTAGTCACCACGGGAGTGGCTAGGACTTTCCAGTGGGGGCTCCATGGGCAAAACAAACTCATCAATTTGTTAAGACAGTGCTGCCTAACAGATATATAATGAGTATTACATTATATATTATACTGTATATTATCTATAATATATTACAATTACATGTTATCATACAAAATATATAATACAAAATATGGAATTTCAAAATTTTTAGTAGTCACAGTAAAAACTTTAAAAAGTAAAATTCATTCTAATAATCTATTTTATTTAACCCAACATATCCCAAATATGATCAATTCAACATGGAATTAATGTACGACATTATTAAAGAGACATTTCATGTTATTTTGTCTATTTATTTTATTTTTTGTTCCTTTAGAGACAAGGTCTTGCTCTGTCGCCCAGGCTGGAGAGCGTGAGTGTGACAATCGCTCACTGTAACTTAGAGCTTTTGGGCTCAAGCACACCTCCTACCTCAGCCCAGTGCTGGGATCACAGGCATGAGCCACCACATTCAGCCACATTATTTTGTCTTCTTTGTGACGAGTCTTTGAACTCTGGGATATATTTTACACTTTTGGCACATCTCAGTTTAAACCAGCCACATTTCAAGGGCTCAGAGCACACAGGGGTAGGGCTACTGTATTAACCACACAGGTTAAACAAACAAACAAACAAACTAGCCTTTGAGCTGGCGCAGTGGCAGGCACCTGTGGTCTCAGCTACTCAGGAAACTGAGGTGGGAGGATCACTTGAGCCCAGGAGTTTGCAGCCAGCCTGGGCACCACCGTAAGATTGATTCCATCTCAAAAAAACAACAGTAAACTACAACAAAAACCCTGCCTTTGCATGCCAGTCACATGTGTGCATTGCCACTGTGGTACTGGCACCTAAATTTAAAGCTACCTTAGCCAGCTGTATAGCTAAGGATTAGCGGTATTAGCTTCTTTAGGGGAAGTCTGGAGACCAAGGAAGAGGGTTGCATCTGGTGCTTGAGCCCTAAGAGAGGAAATTGTCCAGCCAGCGTCCCTCTCCCACCATCATCCTCACAACCATGTGCTGGTTCTGAAGCTGCCCAAGACCCTCTGCGCACAGAGAGAACTGAATGTATAGACTAGATCCCAGGAAACCCGCCACTGTCAGCAGGAAGAGTAGAACAAACACTCTGTGAGCTTCCACCTTTTCCTGATTCCTTCCCAAGACTTCGAAGTCTTATAGACGATTCTTCTTCTCCTTCACTAGCTGCCCTGTGCCTGGGAGAGGTCCATGCTTCCATAAGTCCTCTTGATGAGTTATAGGTGTCTAGGCAGATCAAGCCCTGGGTACAGGAACTATGAGTGATTTGATTTGTTCTACTTCCTGCAACACTGACATTTGGAACAGTTATGCCTGTGGAGAACAATATTTAAATTAAACAAATTAATGTAGATGGTAGGCTGGGCATGGTGGCTCACACCTGTAGTTGCAGCACTTTGGGAGGCTGAGGTGGGCGGATCACAAGGTCAGGAGATTGAGACCATCCTGACTAACGTGATGAAACCTCATCTCTACTAAAAAATCCAAAAATTAGTCAGACGTGGTGGCATGCACCTATAGTCCCAGCTACTACGGAGGCTGAGGCAGAAGAATCACTTGAACCTGGGAAGTGAAGGTTGCAGTGAGCTGAGATCGCACCACTGCACTCCAGCCTGGGCGAGAGAGTGAGACTCCATCTCAAAAAAAAAAAAAAAAAAGGCTGGGCGCAGTGGCTCACGCCTGTTATCCCAGCCCTCTGGGAGGCCAAGGCAGGTGGATCACGAGTTCAAAACCAGCCTGGCCAACATGGTGAAACCGTGTCTCTACTAAAGACACAAAAAATTAGCCAGGCGCGGTGGTGGTCACCTGTAATCCCAGCCACTCGGGAGGCTGAGGCAGGAGCACTGCCCCTGAATGAAGGAGAGGGGGTAATTTTTAGATAACAGCGTGCACTGGGTCTTTGCATAATGGGCTGATTGGTTACCTAATCCCATGTCTCTTCCGTCTTTCCGCGAAGGCTGTTTGGACTCTGCCTGTAGGCTTAGTACTCCTCGAACCAGAAAAAGAACAGTAAATCGGCACCTCCCAGCTGCTCCTTCTCCGAACATGACCTTCTGTCTGGGAAATATAGCCCGTGCTTTTTCTGTAGGTCCCAGTCCGGTCCTGGTCATTGACTCCTCCGGCACCATCCAGCCTTGCACACCTGGGCTCAGCATGCCCTAGTTACCCTGGCGATCCAGCCCAGCCTGCAGTGTGTGTCAGGCATCATCCCTGTGTCCCTCCCTACAGGTGTGGTTTGGATTTAGTCTTAATGATAGTAATAGCTCTGTTAATGGAGCATCTATGATGGTGCCAGGCACTGAGCTTGGCACTTCATACACATTGCATCATTGAATCATCACAACAACCTTGCCAAGTACATGTTGTTATCCTCATCTTAAAAATGAGGCAACCACAGCTCAGAGATGGTAATTAACTAGCTGTTGATCTCACAGCCAGTAAATGGTAGCATCAAGACTAAACCCCAGTTGGTCAAGTCCGGAGTATAGATCAAATTCTGCCGCCCCAAAGTCTCACTGCCTCTGGCCAATATCAGGTACACCTGGGGTGGATGCAACAAGCTCCAGCTTCCCATGTAACTCTCACGTGCGTGTGCCCTGTCTATTTGACTGTGTGTCTGCTCTGGGTCCTGACTTTGATTCCTGCAACTGAAGTTCTCCCCCGATCCCCATTTACTTTGCTGAGGCCCTCATATCCCTCCCGGGACCTTGCCTACCTCCTCTTCCTGGATGCTGGGCCTGGTCCCTCCAGCTGCTAGATGGAGTCTTGTAGTCAGCTGGCCAGGACTTTCCCAGAACCATGAACTCCCTGCGGCTTGACTGTGACTGCTATCTAGAGATGGGTGTGTGCTGTGGCCTTGCACCCTGTCAGCCCCCCTTTAATGGCTCAAGCACATGTATGTCAGCCCATGTTGGGACTGCTACGCCTCAAGTCACTATGTACATGCATGGTGCTTGCACAAACGCCTGCAGTTTGCTGTGAGTGCTCTGCTCGGTGTCCTGTGCGCCTGCAACCTCCATTCCTCACTGTACTTGTTTCCCAGTTTCATGATTTCCCGTCAGGCTCTTTAACTTTATTCTCAAACTCATTTTATGACCCAGTTTCGGATTTGCTGTCGAGGATTCGACGTGAGTCTCTCAGTGTGCGTTTTCATTCAGCCTTCGCCACAGTAATAACCGCCCTAGGTAAGACCTGCCACGTCCAGCGACCTGCCATAGCTCGTGGGATTTGCCCCCGCAGTTTTGCCTGGTTCCTGCCCGACAGGAGAAACAGGCATGTGGCCCCTTGTTGGCAGATTTGAACACTGGCACCAGCCCATGTCAGACCCTAGCTTGTGGTTTGGACAGCTGGCTTCTTTCCTTGGGGCTGGGCCAAAAACCAAATTAATCCCTCTTGCTTGGTCACTGCCAATGTTTAGCTCATTCTTTCAGTGCTCACCCACCATGGAGATCCCAGCATGCCGTGTGGCCAAGTCAGCCCAAATGACAGCCTCCACATTCCCCCAACTTTCAGAAAGTCCCTGACGAAACCTCGGTGCCCTGTTCTCGCCTCAGTACTCCCTTTCTCCAGGACTGGAGACTGCCTGGGGTTCCCAGGACCCAGTGCCTGGCTTTCCCCTACCGCGCGGCCCACCCTGCTGTTGGTCTCATCCACATATGGACCTCACTGACACCAACTGCCTGCCTGGATCGCTGCCGATCGCCTCACTCCGTGGAGTTCTGCCAGCCGGCAAGACAGCTAACCGGGCCCAGGCTCTGCCCACAACACCCACCGCCTTGTAACTCCTTCGCCCCTGTCACATGTTCCACGAGGTGGCCTGCCTGCCCGTTCCTCATCTGGCCTCTCTCCCTGGCTCTGTTGTTCAAAATCTAATGTGCTCTGATGGGAATGAATGGCTGCCTGTGGTTCTGAAAACATGGTCCTTCTCACCTGTCTGGTAACTTATCCCCCTTTCCTGAATTGTACTGATTTCTAGATGCTTCATCCATATAACTCATCACCTTCTAAATTCAGTTTTGGGCTCCTTTAAGGTGAATTAATTTAATAAATCCTAAGTCCTTACTATGCCCTTTACCTTATGCTAGATCCTAGGGTGGGGTGAGTGGATGGGGGCAGCACACACATGATTCATGGCATCATGAATCAAAAAGAGCCTTCGAGAGACGGAGAGCATGTGACTGATCATCCGAATGGGAGACTTTGAGAGTAAAAGCAATTCTAAATAATTATGTGATCTACAGCAAGTGGAAACTAGGGCTATCGTGGACTACTGGAAATTATTATTCTATTTCTTACATATGATTGGGATCAGCCCTCACAGGCCAGCACACTGGATGAACTCATCTGCAAGCTATGGCTGGTGCTGGTGCTGGTGCCAGGCACAGAGCCTCCATCTCTCAACTCTCACCTCTTGCTGATTCCATTGTCTTTCATTTGAATCTTTGCCCCTTAGCAATTTGTAATCTAATTAGCAAATCCACAAGAATCATGGAAAAACACAAGTTAATGTATGATTAACTACCAAGTAATGATCTAGACAGTTTGTTCTGTACCAAATGTGTTTTATGGTACCCTAGGGTTTCTTAGACTGTCAGTAGAGAAGATGCCCAGGTAACGACACTTTGCGTCTACCAGAACCGCCCCTCTCCACCTTTTTTTTTCCTGTGAGACATGGTCTTGATCTGTCATCCAGGCTGAAGTTGTAGTGATGTGATCACACCTCACTGTAGCCTTGAGCTCCCATGCTCAGGCAATCCTCCCACCTCAGCCTCCTGAGTAGCTGGGACTATAGGTGCACCACCACGACAGCCTGATTTTTTTAATACTGTTTTTTGTCAAGATTGAGTTTCGCTATGTTGCCCAGGCTGGTCTTGAACTCCTGGGTCAAGTGATCCTCCCACCTCAGCCTCTCAAAGTTCTGGGATTACAGGCATGAGCCACTGTACCCAGCCAGAACCCCTCTTCTTATATCTGGTTTTCACATTGGTTTCTGCAGAATTTTTGTCCCTAATACAGAGTACTACTAAAAAGTGTGAAACTTTTGTGGTAGAGGATAAATAGAATGAAGGGTCAGGTAAGGGAGGGTTCTTGTGTTGGTGGGCTTTTGGAAGCTGAGGTACGTACTTTGGATCTTAAAAGATAGGCAGAATTGAGACACTTCTAATGTACTTCCAACCACATCCAACTCAATATCACCATCCAAGTTGTTGCTTGATAGATACTAGTTGACTTTTTTTTTTAACCCTCATCTACACATGAATACATTTTGTGGTTTAAAAAAGTGCTGTAATAATAGCTAACCGGCATGACCTCATGTTTATTTCTCTGATTCCTGCTTCCTGAGTCATTACATGTTCTTACTCTTCCTACCTTATTACCAATACACCCTTAACACTGCAGTTCCCAGTAATGAAAGTATGAAGGTCTCCCTTCATACTTCATGCTTTCATAAGTATGAAGGAGACCTTCATACTTACGTGGGCAGGACCGCCCATGTCCCCCAGCATTCAGGAATTCTATTGACCTGAATCCTAGCGATGGCAATGGTGCTGCAATGGCCCTGCCTGTCCCCAGGTCGGCCAGCTGGTGAGTGCCAGTGACTAATGGGTGGTTGTTGGTCTAATGGAAACTAACTGAATCCCACCTGGTAGGACACTGTGAATGACTTTTGCCCCACTCACACAGGAAACGGAAGTACTCACAAGCTCCGTCAGTGCTGGGGGGCACAGCCCTCTGACCTGTAGCGAGCCTGCGCGGCTCTTGACACCTGCAGCAGAGTGAGCCTGAAGGAACAACTCAGAGGCTCACGAGTAAAGCCCTGCTGGTTGTTCTAGCAGCCTTGTGGGTTGTAAATTCATACAGATGGAGCACAGGGTTTTCTGCACATTTATAGAATATGCCAAACAGAAAAGGCAGTGGGAAGAGAAACTGAGTTTAGGTTACTTCTAAGGCCTTGGGCTCAGCGATTATTTTATGGCTATAGTGGGGCCAACGGATATGGCTTGACAGCTTAGATAGCTACAGTTCTAGTTCAATGTTTAGGTCAAATTTTTTTTTTATCTTAATTTTTCCAGAGTTTCCAACTAGACTATTTTCAAAAATAGCTAAGTTCAATTTCATCACATCTACAAAGATTTTCAAAAAGTAACCAGCCTAGCTTTCTACACTTTAAGGAAGCATCAGTACCTTTCTGTGGCCCTAGAGGAAGTGGAGTGAACTCTCTCTGCCCGCTCTCTGCAAGATGGAAAATCAATGTTCTAATTTCTCATGAAACCTTAAATCTCTACCGTACACAGGACAGAGAACTAGATTGTTGATACTCATTCAAATGATAATCAAACAACCTAGTGAATTGCTATCTTATGCTTGATATATATTCTATACATAAAATGAAGGGAACATGATTCAGAGTTCACATTATCACTGCTGCTCAGGAAGAAACTGCCTTGAATATTCTCATAAACACAAGGGCAATTAATAGCCTTATTTAGTTTCAAACATACCCTCTAACAATTGCTATTCCTTGAGTATCATAAGTACTTTACATACATCATCTCATTTTAGCTTAATCGGGATGCTAGGAAGCAGGTATTATTAGCACAGTTTTATAGAGGAGGTGATAGGCACAGGAAATCAACTGACTTTCCCAAGGCAGCAGAGCTGAGCTCTGAATCCACATCTCTTGGAAGCTCATGCTGTCAGTCAGCATGCTGTGCCCTCTTATCAAAGACCTAATCAAATATTGATTCTTTATTCTCTGTATTTAGTTTTCAACAATACATTTTTGATCAGGGAAAAAGCGCCTAGAAGAGAGTCCTAGAAGGCAGTCCAGGCTAAATGAACACTTCCCTTTTTGGAAGCTGTACTAGGTTAAAGAACAAATGAAATGATCAAGAAAAGAGGTTGGTATTGCATGCAAGCCAGAGGAAGCATTGTGCTTGTCAAAAGCATATTTTAAAACCAAAGATTCAACTCCTTCGTCACCTAGCCATGATGAGGCATGGCAGAGACATTTTCCTATAACACCTAAGGGAAGTTATTCTCTTGGGAAATTAATAGTTACTTAACACTGGCTGAAACAAGGTAAATTTGTCAAATTTAAACACATATCGGGGAAGGGCAGACACATGCCTTCTGGAAATCAGCAGCAGGGAGCATAAAACCTGCACACTGGGTGCTGGTACATCCTTGCATTTTGATTTTTGCAACATTTTCTGCTCTATTTAACAACTTGACTGCATTACAATGTATGGTACAAGGATTTGGACTCATGTCTTTTAGGTGGTAAAATGAATGCATTCATGAGCTTTAGGAACACAAACAGGAAATCAATTTCTACCAAGAGGCAAGTAAGGATTAGAAAAAAAAGTTGGGTGTCAGGAAGAGAATTGATACGTGGGAAGCAAACAAGAACAGAATTTCAAGGAAGACAGAAAAGAATAACAGCATGTAGGATAAAGGTTAATAAGCAAGCTAGATGGGTCTTAGCTTCTAAAAATATGAGTTGATAAAGTTCTGGACTGACTGATTTAATTAAAGGATTGGAGTTGATACCCAGCTTTATCTTTGACGTATGTGATTTTTGAGAAACACAATTATTCTGTGTCTCAATCTCTTTATCTGTAAAATGAACTCATTGAACAACCCACTCAACTCTCCTTGTCGTTATAAAGATCACCAAGATAAAGATTGCAAAATGTACTGCACACGTATGGGATACACCGCTCATTGTAAGCAATACTATATTTTACTTTCAGTTTCCTGTAACTAAAGTATACTAAAGCAATATTCTAAGAATTCCTCAGGTCCTCATCAAAGTTTCCTGTCCTGGATGAATTATTTCCCTGTTTTCTTTTTAAAGTTCTTACTTGGAATGCATAAGAAATGGAAAGTTTATTAGTTACTCCAAGGTTTATATATGAAGCCTGAACTAGATTATGTATCTAATTGAGTCCTAAATTTCATGTTTTTTAAAAGGATATGGATTATAAAAATAGGAAAACAACTATTTTATCTTGTGCAACACAAATTTTATGATAAACCCAGTAATTGTTACATACAATGTAAATTTTTAAATGAGGGCATTGTTTTTTTTAAAAGGATAGGAAAAATTCATTCATTAGTGTAGGAAAACAAAGAGGATTGCTAGAATCTTGCCATGCTAATTTAGCATAGAAGTTTAATAATATAGGAAGATCCGATCAACCCCACGTTCTTTTAGGAGTTGTCAAAGACTGCCTCCAAAATCACAACAGCCTGGAAAAGAGTGTATCTTCTCATAGATGCTATACAGGGTTTAGCTATGGACTTAACTGTCTCAGGGCACAATATTCCCTAGGTCAACTGGCAAAACACTGTGAGATGGAAATTTACCAGCAACACTGTAACTATTTAGCCACTGCTAACATCTTGAAAGGCCACTGGATTTATTCTCAGGGTATCATCCGGATAAATTGTGGAAAAGAGGTCATGGGCTGCTTGGAATGGGAGCTCTGTAGGCTAAAATTTCAGTTCTGGCATTCTTACGCGTCCCGTCCTTCCTCCTGGTGTAACAATGCATCTGACCCAACTTAGGTCTTCTCAAGGCAGCTCAGTTCCAGTTGAGTTGCATAGACCAAGGAGGGAGGAAACTTGGGTCCCGCCTTCTAGAGGGCTGTTTCTCCATTGACAGAGGATAGACTAGTCATGATTGGAAAACACATGGCATGCTGTGAAACAGAGGAAGGTGCCCAGGATTAAGTGCAGCTTACCAGGCTGAGCCAGAGAATCAGAGAAGAGGTTGGGCATGGTGGTTCACACCTGTAATCCCAGCTCTTTGGGAGTCCGAGGTGGGCAGATCACGAGGTCAAGAGATCGAGACCAGCCTGGCCAACATGGTGAAACCCTGTCTCTATTAAAACTACAAAAAATTAGCTGGGCGTGGTGGCGTGTACCTGTAGTCCCAGCTACTCAGGAGGCTGAGGCAGGAGAATTGCTTGAACCCGGGAGGTGGAGGTTGCACTGAGCTGATATGGCGACACTGCACTCCAGCCTGGGTGACAGAATGAGACTCCATCTCAAAAAACAAACAAAAAAACAGAAACGGAGGAGAGTAGTAAGAGAGCAGAGAAGGCCACGATGGGCGTCTCTCGCCAACGCCATCTGTATAGCAGTGCCTGGGGCAGAGCACCTTGAAGCCCAAATCTGCATCCAGCAGCACTTCCTTCTTCCACGATAAACTGAAGAAAGACTTCTGGTTCCTACTGTGTGCCAAGCCCCCATATTTTGCAGTGGGGCTGCTGTGGGAGCACGTGTCGTCTTGGTCGTTTACCATGCACTCCACCTTTACTTGCTAGTAGCTCTTGCGTTTGTTTTAGGGAGCCACGCCCACTCACACCTGCGCAGTGGGCGTGGCTTAGACAGGCTCCACCCCCAGCTCCAGGCCAGAGCATGTGACTGAGGGCTGGCCAATCAAGGCGCTGAATTCTGCTTGCTGGTGATTCAGGTAATGAATGAGTCACTCAGTTTCCTCCAATAGCAGTGAACCAAGGACTTAAGTGGGAAGTATCAGTGAGATCTTTTCCGCCTGAGGTCACTAACGGAGAGGGTGACGTGAGCCTGGAATGGCCAGGAGCCACCACATAGTGCCCAAAATAAACCCACACTGCGGGAGGCAGAGCTAAGACAGAGAAAAATGGAATTCTGAGGATATTATTAGAGCCACTAGACCCAGGCTAGGTCAATCCGGCCCTTAGCCCTGAACTCTTCAATTACATGGGCCAATAGATTTTCTCCTCCCACCCCAGCTTCTTGGCTGAAGCCAGTTTGAATTAGTTTTTGTCTTCTGCCACCAACACTGAGAGAGTTTTGATATAGAGACAGATGAAAAGACAGCATTCCTGATCCTGAGGCGGCAGACATGTAAACTCAAGTGTGGTAAGTGTGAATGTGTAGATATGTTCCCAGTGCGGTGCGGGCAGAGCAGAGGGAGAGGCTAATTCTGTCTGGGGGAGGAAGTGCCTTCATCCTGGGAGGGCATCAGTTGGTGCCTAGCCTATACTCCTACTGACCATAAGACATACACAATCTCTCTTCCTCACATGCCTCAAGCTAATTAGTTCTAGGAGGATCCAGTGGTCTGGAAAAAATTTCTGGCAACTTCCTCTCTTCTCCAATTTCCCCTAGACTGTGCATTTCCATTAACTGGCAGATATTGCTGAAGACCGCACAGTCTTAGTCAAAGACTGAGCAGGTGACAATGGTAAGAGAACATGTTTTTCTCTCTTTAGAGAAGCAGTAATTGGCATTAAGCCCTCTCCGCAGCAAGAATAGGTCATGTAGATGACAAAAATAGGGAAGGCAAATATTTTTATTGCACTGTCAAGTATTTCTTATGGCTGGATATACTCTCCAGAAAGATCTACTGAAAAGCACTAAATTCATAGATTCATAATAGCTCCCGTGCCCTCCTCCAAGCTGGACAGCCTACCTCAGCTTTCAGCAACTGCTGAGTGACTGCCGTGGTTATGTTCTGCATTTGCAAGGTTTACTTGATAAAGACTGGCATGGGTATGGTGGTGGTGGGGCACCTGTAATCCCAGCTACTTGGGAGGCTGAGGCAGGAGAATCAGTTGAACCTGGGAGGCAAAGGTTGCAATGAGCCGAGGTGATGCCACTCTACTCCAGCCTGGCTGACAGAGCAAGACTCTGTCTTAAAAAAAAAAAAAGACTGGCAATATTCTCTAGGACACAGTGTCTTTAGCTGCAGACTGGCATGGGGGAGGCAGAATAATGAAGTGGAAAGAATGCAGCCTTAGATTCAGATGGCTCTATTTTGATTTCTTACAGCACTCAATCAAGATAATTCACTTCTCTAAGCTTTGATCTCCTTGTTTATAAAATGAAGGTAACAGTACTTCACTCCCAGGGTTTCTGTGAAAAGTAAATAAGATCAAGTGTCCAGAACATTGCTGGTCATATTCTATATTAATTATAAAATAAGTGAATGAATAAGTGGTTATAATCAGTGTATACATTCTATTTTACTTCTGTCCTTAGGGGAAAAAAAAATCAAGATTTTAGACATATTTAGCCAGACCTCTACTTCCCCTTCTCCAAGCTCAGTGTACCCCAGCTTACTCTGTTCTGTCTTGAAAGCGTGAGGGATAGAGTTCTTAACTGCATTTACAAAGTAACAGAAAAACCAGTGAGCCATGTGTCCAGCTGGGATCTCAATGGGGAGGGCAGATTTGAGTGACAGCTGGCCTGGGAGAGAAGACCTCTCTGAAAGAGTGCTCACGCATGTAATCCCAGCATTTTGGGAGGCTGACGTGGGCAGATCACAAGGTCAGGAGTTTGAGACCATCCTAGGCAACATGGTGAAACCCCATCTCTACTAAAAGTATAAAAATTAGCTGGGCATGGTGGCTTGCGCCTGTAATCCCAGCTACTCAGGAGGCTGAGGCAGGAGAATTGCTTGAACTGGGAGCCGGGAGGCGAGGTTGCAGTGAGCCAATATTATGCCACTGCACTCCAGCCTGGGCTACAGAGTGAGACTCTATCTCAAAAAACAAAAACAAAAACAAAAACAAAAACAAAAACAAAAACAAAAAAAACAAAACCAAAAAAGTACGTAATGGCAAAAACTGCAATTACTTTTGCACTAGCCTACTACCTTCCCAAGAGGGGACCTAGCTGCAGAGGAATCTGGGAAATGAAGTTTTTAGCTTTCAAGATTCTATTACATAGGAAGTGGGTTAAAATGAATGTTGAGTAAACCAATCTGCAATATTTGGCCCAGTATTTAATTTTTCTGAGACAAGATCTCATTCTCATCACCCAGGCTAAAGGGGAGTGGTGCACTCACAGCTCACTGTAGCCTTGACTCCCAGGCTCAGGTGATTCTCCTATCTCAGCCTCCTGAGTAGCCAGGACTACAGCTGCATGCTACCACACTCAGCTAATTTTATATATATGTGTATATATATATATATATATATATATATATATATATATATATATATATATTGACATTTTCAGTAACTACACATTTATTCTTTTTTTTTTCTTTAATACTGAGTTTCGCTCTTGTTGCCCAGCCTGGAGTACAATCTTGGCTCACTGCAACCTCTACCTCCTGGGCACAAGCAATTCTCCTGCCTCAGCTTCCCAAGTAGCTGGGACTACAGGCATGTGCCGCCACACCCAGTTGATTTTGTATTTTTTAGTAGAGACGAGTTTCTCCATGGTTGTCAGGCTGGTCTTGAACTCCTGACCTCAGGTGATCTGCCCACCTTGGCCTCCCAAAGTGTTGGGATTACAGGCATGAGCCACTGTACCCAGCTACACATTTATTCTTTATAAATTCACTCACTCATTCATTCATTCATCTAGTCATTTATCAAGTGTCAGGCAGCTTTCTAGGTGCTATGCATAAAAGATGATGGAGTTAAGGTCTGCGTGGGAGGTGGAATTTCAGAAGATGAGGGCCAATAGCAAAGCTGATTGTGGAGTACTGTAGGGTGCTGACAGCCACTTCTCATGGCCAATCTGTTATTTCCATGGAAGACTGCAGTCTCCATGTGGTCAGATCTCCCCCCACAGTCAAGCAAAGCCAGAGTCTGAAATTTCATGCAGACTCTTTTTTTAGTAACACAGATTTTATTTATCTGTAGAGACAGGGTCTCGCTATGTTTCCCAGGCTGCTCTCAAACGCCTGGCCTTGAGTGACCCTCCCACCTTAGCCTCCCAAAGTGATAGAATTACATGGACACTTCACATCCTTAAAATCCCAAATGAGGGGCATTCTACAGACACCTGACCAATACTCCCCAAGACTGTCTCAATCATCAAATCCGAGGTAAGACTGAGAAACTGTGATGACAAAGAAGAGCCTAAGGAGACACACCAACTAAATGGAATGTGGTGTCCTAGATGGGATCCTGGAGCAGAAAAGATCATCAGGGAAGAACTGAGGAAGTCTGAGTAAAGCATGATATTCGTTAATAATAATGTATAAATAGGAGTTCAGGCCAGGCGTGGTGGCTCACACCTGGAATCCTAGCACTTTGGAAGGCCAGGCGGGTGGATCACAAGGTCAGGAGTTCAAGACTAGCCTGGTCAACATGGTGAAACCCCATCTCTACTAAAAATACAAAGATTAGCTGGGTGAGGGGGTGGGCACCTGTAATCCCAGCTATTGGAGAGGCTGAGGCAGGAGAATTGTTTGACTTGGGAGGTGGAGGCAGCAGTGAGCCGAGATTGTACCACTGCACTCCAGCCTGGGAGATAGAGCAAGACTCTGTCTCAAAAAAAATTTTTATATATATATGAGTTCATTAGTTGTGACAAATGTGCTGTATTAATGTTAAATGTTAATAAGAGGGAATCTGAATGTGGGTTATATGGAAACGCTCTGTATTGTCTTTGCAATAATTGTGTAAATCTAAAACTGTTCTAAAGTAAAAAGCCTACTCAAAACAAATACTGACATCTAGGACCCTTCCCAGGCAGGTTGACACCCAGTCGTTAAATGGGCGGTACTCAGACCCTGACATGTGTCGGAGAGTGTTCCGGATGGTTCTCGTGTGCAGTTCCGGTTGAGGATCAGTGCTTTACATTTGGCAAGTAACCCATGTATCTTAAAAACACTGTGATGGTAAAACAAAACATCTGTGGGGCCATATGCAGCCTGTCGCCATCAGTTTGGGAATTCTGCTGTACGCTTTCAAGAAAATGATGGTATCGTTAGGGAGGAGCACATTTCATCAAATATACAGGCAGCGACTGAAACTTCTATCGCCTATGCCGAGACCCCAAAATGAGCAGTGTTTCCGGCGGGAGAGGAAAAGGTGGTGGTGGTCTGAGTAATTGAGATGGTGTTCCTGGAGCACCTCCCGATGTATTTTCCCGTTGCTCACCTATTTTCTTTCCCTGCACCTTGCTGGCTGTCAGTGCCCCGCAGATGAGAAGGAAATGCAATCTCGTGAAAGAGAAGGATTGATCAGGCTTGCTTCTCAAAGGGTGGTCATTGGCCAGCCTGGCTGGCATCACCAGGGAGCTTGTTAGAAATGCAGACTCTCAGGCCACATTCCAGAATGATTGAATTGGAGTCTGCATTTTAATAGGATCCTCAGGCGATTTATATTCACTGATGTAGAGGGCTCTTGTAAATCAGGAAGGGAGATTAGAAATCCATTCCAGCGCTAACAGAAGGCACCCAGGAGAGAGGAGAAAAAGGGCAAGAGTTTATTGATGAATGTGGGACTCCCCCTTCAGAATTGAGGAGGGTGTAGGAACACCCAGGTAGTTTTGTGGCAACGCAGAATATTGGGGTAGATTCCTGCTTCTCTGAGGCATTATTTGGGGGTAAGTTATCACATCACCACATCCAATGTGACACAGGAACAGTAGAATAGCACTGGCAGAGGACAAATCTAAATATAGGGGTGTGAGACAGTGTACCAGGTGCCTACAGCTTGCACTCAGCACTGAAGACACCCAGAAGCTCCGGCAGCCTCAGTGCAGGGCTGCAAAGAGTGGAAGCATGGGGACCAGAAAAGCCTCCTGTGCTCAGAAATGAGGAGGCTCCAGAATATGGGACTTCTCAACCAGGGAGCTGACATCATCACAATGGTTAAAACAATCTAAGCTGGGCAAACCACATCTCAGCAGCTACCACTTCAGGATTTTCGGAAACCTACTAAGGCAAATAACATGTCAGCACAGCCGGGGAGGAATCTAAAGCACGTCACCTCACTGAAATGAAGAGGTGTCTTTTTCTGCATCCAGGTGCCATCTTGGGAAGCACTGAAGTGCTTGAGTCCCTTTGAAAAGAAAAACATTGGCTGGGCACCACGGTTCGTGGCTATAATCCCAGCACTTTGGGAAGCCAAAGTGGGCAGACCACTTGAGGTCAGGAATTCGAAACCAACCTGGCCAATAGAGTGAAACCCATCTGTACTAAAAATACAAATTAGCCGGGGGTGGTGGCATGGTGGCAAGCACCTCTCAGCTACTTGGGAGGCTGAGGCAGGAGAATCGCTTGAACATGGGAGGCGGAGGTTGTGGTGAGCCAAGATCACGCCACTACATTCCAGCCTGGGGAACAGAGTAAGACTCTGTATCAAAAAAAAAAAAAAGAAAGAAAGAAAGAAAAGGAAGGAAAGTTCATGAAATACTGCTTCATGAAATGTTGGCTCTTTCATTCTCAGGAGGAGTTTCTCTGTCTTCCTTAAATTAACAGTTTTCAAGCTAAAGAGACAGAATTACGTTTAATGGACAAGTTGGGTTCCTCCCACTCCACTACCTCTATTATTAGCAGAAATAATATAATAGAAAATAAATAAAGTCATACATTTTTGCATACCTTAGGAGGGGCATATGAGGACTTGAAACTTGAGTTAAGGTTAGAAGATGAGAAGTCTTTGTCAGGAAGACAGGAAGTCCAGGGAAGGCAATCTAGGCGGGGCACAGGGTTGTAAAGAGCACGATGGACTCGTTGAACTGTGAACAGTCCAGATGGTTACTGAATGGGGTGTGTGAGAGTGGAGAAACAAACTGGTAGGTCGGGTCAGGTCTTGGAGGACTTTGGACGCCATGCCGTTTGGATTTTAACTTACAGGCGATCGTGGAGAGGGGAAGGAAGAGGTTTGAATTTCACAATTAGCACTGGGGCACCCCTGTGGAAGATGCGTTGTAGGAGGGTGACACTAGAGGCAGAGACATGTTAGGAAGGGCTGGAATGAGATAAAGGAAGAAGTCCTGGGTTTCTCTGTTGGGTGACTGGATGGTGCTGTTATTCGCCGAGTCAGGGAATGTAAGAGATGGGAGAGACTTCACGTGACATTTACAGTCATCTGGCTTAGGCATCATTCACTGTTGAGCATTTGCATATGTGTGGCTGCTGTTTTTAATATCTTGCTATTAAAATGTCACCATGAACATTCTCGTATGAATTATTTTTAAAATTTGGAATTTTGGGGGGAATGGGATTATTCGTATATCTAAATTATTTTTATTTTGTCAACTTGAGAAATCATCTTATACTGCTTTTTATTTTATCTTTTTCAGACAGGGTCTCACCCTGTCACCCAGGCTGGAGTATAATGGTGTGATCTTGGCTCAGTGCAGCCTCGACCTCCTGGGTCCAAGTGATACTCCCATCTCAGCCTCCTGAGTAGCTGGGACTGCAGGCATGCACCACCGTGCTCAGTTAATTGTGTGTGTGTGTGTGTGTGTGTGTGTGGAGACAGGATCTCCCTGTGTTGCCCAGGCTGGTCTCAAACTCCTGGGCTCAAGCAATTCTCCCACCTCAGACTCCCAAAGTACTGGGGGATGATAGGTGTGAGCCATCATGGCTGCTTTCATAATGCTTTCAAATCTTGTCTGACTGCTTTCTGGAAAGGCATACCACTTTATAGCTTACCAGCTATTGTTAGTACACTTACCTGTAGACAGTCCCAATTGTATAAAATTATACAGGTTTTTTTTTTTTAAATAACTGTATGAGATATACAGATTTTGTATAGCTGTATAAAAATATCAGATTTTTATAATGTGAAGCAATTTTAGCTTGTTAAAAAGTTAATTGAAACAAACAATAAAATTTTAAAGAGTTTAATTGAGCAAATGGTAATTCATGAATTGGAAAGCACCAAACCAAAAGAGGTTTTGGGCTCTGTTGAAGAAGTGTCAAGAACAGACTTTTATAGAGTGAATTTGGAAGTAATACAAAGAAATTATTTGGTCACAGTTATAAAGTTGCCTTATTTGTTCTATCCCTCTGGAAAGTCCCTAGTTATATAATTTAATTTTGCTGGTTGCTTCTGATTGGTTGAGCTTAAGTTCTATTTTTCTTTGACATAAGTATTTGCAACAGCTTGCTCAAGCTAAGTTTGGCTTCTGTCAACAAATCAAGCAAGGTCTAAGTCATTCCTGGGGCCTAATGGCTTTGTCTGGCTCAGGATTCTTCAGATCTGGTCTCCATTTTAATTTACTGCAACAACCTAATTTAACAGATGGAACCTAAGGGTATTTCTTTCTTTCTTTCATTACAGACAGGGTCTTGTTGTGTCACTAGGCTGGAGTGTAGTGGTGTGATCATGGCTCACTGCAGCCTTGACCTCTTGGGCTAAAGTGATCATCCCACATCAGCCTCTTGAGTAGCTGGAACCACAGGTACCCACCATCACACCTGGCTAATTTTTTAAAAAAATTTGTAGAGACAGGCTCTTCCTATGTTTTCCAGCTGTTCTTAAACCCTGGGGCTCGAGCAGTCCTCCCACCTCAGCCTCTCGAGTAGCTGGGACTACAGATACACCACCATGCCCGGCTGATATATTTTTTAATTTTTGTCAAAACAGGGGTCTCACTATGTTGTCCAGGCTGGTCTTAAACTACTGGTCTCAACTGATCCTCCTGTCTTGGCCTCCCAAAGTATTGAGATTACAGGTGTGAGCCCCAACACCCAGCCTGAACATTTCCGATGTTCTATACTAAGTGTAGTAGTTACCGTCAGTGTTAAATATGAACTCTTTATCATATCAGGAAAGAAGAATTCCTGGGGTTTTAACCAAGAAAATATTTTGTATCTAATTAAATACTTTTTTGTACCTGCCTATATAATTATATGATTTTTACTCTGCCTTGTTAATATGGTGAATTATCTTGATAATGTTTTATGTGTTATATCAACCTTGCATTCTTGAAATAAACTTTCCTTCATCATCGGTAACTATTTATTTATCTATTTTTGAGACAGAGTCTCACTCTGTCGCACAGACTGGAGTGCAGTGTGCGATTTTGGCTCACTGCAACCTCCACCTCCCTCGTTCAAGCAGTTCTCCTGCCTCATCCTCCCAAGTAGTTGAGATTACAGGCGCATACCACCAAGCCTGGCTAATTTTTTTGTATTTTTGTTGGAGATGAGGTTTCACCATGTTGGCCAGACTGGTCTCGAACTCCTGACCTCAGGCAATCTACCCACCTCAGCCTCCCAAAGTGCTGAGATTACAAGTGTGAGCCGCCACGCCCAGCAGTGACAATTTATTTTTAAGTATTTGGAATAATTTCATTTTCTCTTTCTTCCTTCTTTCTTTGACTTCCTCACTTCCTTCCTTTCTCCCGTCTCCCTCTTTTTTAGCCCTCCTTACACCTTTTCTTCCTTTGCATCTATACTGAAAATTATAATTCTCTCTTTTTGATATTGGTCTAAGGATTGGGAAATAAATCCATGTTTCATTTGTAAAATCAGTTCAGAAACATATTGCCTTTTTCAATTTTTTGCAACAATTAACATGTGACATAAATCTTTGTTATTTGAAAGATCTGCAGATTCAGCAGGGCCCGGTGCCTTTTTTCTCCTCGTTTTTCTTTTTTTTTCTATTTATTTAGGTTAGCTTTTCCCTCTAGCATAAAGAGTGTATTATAATAAATCATCACGTGTTAGTTTTTCACTCAAGGGTGGAACAAACTCAGGTAACTGGTGCCCATAGGCTACTTTTTAATAAAGTTCTTAGGAAATCTCAAGAGATGAGGCAGGAAGCTGAAATCAGTGGGAATGAAGACTGTATTTCTGCTAGCTCTATTCACTTTTATATTTTATGTTTTTGAAAACGCATTCATTTCATTTTAGTTGTAAAGATTTTTTTTTTCTTTTGTTTTTTCGGAAATGGAGTCTCACTCTGTCACCCAGGCTGGAGTGCAGTGTTGTAATCTCAGCTCATGGCAACCTCTGCCCCCTGGGTTCAAGCGATTCTCCTACCTCAGCTTCCCGAGTAGCTGGGACTACAGGCATGCACCACCTCGCCCGGCTAATTTTTGTGTTTTTAGTAGAGATGGGGTTTTGCTGTATGTTGGCCAGGCTGGTCTCTAACACCTGACCTCAAGTGATTCACCTTCCCCGACCTTCCAAAGTGCTGGGATTACCGGCGTGAGCCACTGTGCCTGGCCGGTTCTAAAGAGTTTTAACATACAATTGAAAAAATATCTCTCCATTTTAGTGAAATAAAAAATTTTGGTTTGAATTACAGCTTTTACTTATACTGAATATTAATAATTTAGGCTTTCCTTTAATTTCAATGATTAACACTAAAAAGTTGTCAAAGAACCTTCTGTTACTGACTCTACAGGTTTTTTTTCCTACTTTATTTATGCTTGCTTTATTAGTTCTCCTTTTGCTGCTCTTTTGATGCGTTTCTTCCTTTCTAAAAAAGAGATAGGCGGGTATAACAGCTCATGCCTATAATCCCAGCACTTTGGGAGGCCGAGGCGGGCAGATTGCCTGAGGTCGGGAGTTTGAGACCAGCCTGGCTAACATGGCAAAACTCTGTTTCTACAAAAATACAAAAAATTAGTTGGGCGTGTTGGCATGTGCCTGTAATCCCAGCTACTCGGGAGGCTGAGGCAGGAGAATCGCTTGAACCCGGGAGGCGGAGGTTGCAGTGAGCTGCGATGGCACCATTGCACTCCAGCCTGGGTAACAGAGCAAGACTCTGTTTCAAAAAAAAAAAACCAAACCAAAAAGAGGAGATAATTTAGAAAATTCACAAAGTAAGAAAAATCGTGGCTCACTTCTACAACCCAAAGATGACGTGATTATTTGGATACATTTTCTTGTATATTGCGTCAACGATTATCCATAAGCCGTACACATAACTTTACATATTATTAATCAATGTATGTGCATTATATAATATGACCATATATTTTTTAGAATATATTGGGGTTATGTTGTAGATTTCTTAAATAGTAGATTTCCTAAATAGTAGGTTACTATTTAGGAGATGAGTTAAAAATTTTAAAGAAGTGGATACTGTTTTTTTAATCTCAAACTGTATCCCTTTTACTTTGGGAATGTACTATAGAGAATCTCTCTCTTTTTTCTTTATATGAAGAAACTTTTGTGCTTTATTTGATATTTTTGTTGACACATTCATGGGAAAAAGTATATTAGCTTCTCATATGATTCCATCATGTATTCTGTCAAATACATGACTGCTAATTCGACCTTTTATATTACACTCATCAACTCTGACTTTCTTCATCAAATCTGAATACTCCTCATTTGTTATATGAAACGATGACATTTCAAATTATCATTCTGTTTCTGCCTATTTTTTCTGCATTTTATGATGTTCTGGTATTCTCAGACCCTTGTTTATGATACCTTTTATGATTACATAATGATTTCATTTATTCTACTTTGAAATCACATAATGAGATAGTGACTCTGACTTTTTGATGGTCCATCAGGCAGGCTATGCCATCCCGTCCCCAGCGTTTTCCCTAAACATGTTCCTGGGCATTCGTTTTGTGGGTCTCCTGTAACCAAGTGGCACAGGCTGGGTGGCTTAAAGAAATGGATTGTCTCACAGTCTTGTGGCAAGTCCAAACATGGTTGGTTCCGTCTGAGAGGGAAGGGTCTGTTGCAGGCATCTCTCCTAGGCTTACGGATGTCTATTTTCTTAACAGTTCTTCCTTCTGTGCCGGTTTCCGTGTCCATGTTTCCCCTCTTTGTAAGGATACCATTCATTTTGGAATGCAGCCTGTTCTCATGACCTCATTTGACTTGATTACCTCTGTAAAGACCTGTTTCCAAGTAAGGTTTTATTTTGAGGTACTGGGGTTAGGATTTCAAGATAAGAATTTTGAAGGGGTCCCAGTCAATCCATAACGGCATATTAATAGTCAACTTGAATGAATTCTGTAATTATATATGTTTGAGAAGCATCCGTTTAAAGTAGTTCCATGAGTTTTTTTATTTTCAAGACTTCTCAGATTCTTCATGCTCTAGTGCTCTACAGCAATTCTCATGGAACTCTGGAAGAGCGTTTTATTGGGCAGGAGGCTGGCAGAAGACCAATGGAAAGTACTGCCTTCATATTTGCTTTGCTTGTCTCTTTAGGGTTTAAGTATTTTAATAACAATTTTAAAAGTCAAGCATCCAGTATATGATGCTTTGCGGGGGGGATATTCAGCTTCATTTCATTCAATTGGACAAATCTTTAATAAGCACCCAATATGCATTCGTTCTGATAAGCGAGCTAGTCTACTTTTTTGGCATCTCCTTGTAAGAGGTATCTCTATGTTTGCTCTCCTTTTTTTCCTTCATTCATGGGTTTTTAAAGTCTGCATTAAGTTCCTGATTTCCTTGTGAGGTGATGATGATCCTAACTAATTTGTTTACTTGTCTAACATTTATTACCTAAGCAAAGTGTTTTTTATTGACTCCTACAAGTTTCTCATGCGAACAGGTGAATTTTCTCTCCTACTGGGGGTGATAAGGGGCCAAAAGATTTTCTGTGACTCAGGGGCAGAATCACAGGCAGGGCCGTCTATCAGCAGTGTGTGTGTGAATGTGTGTGTGTGCACGTGTGCATGTGTGCATGCGTGTGTGTATGCATGTGTGTGTGCACTCACGTGACTGTGTATGTCTGTTGTTTGAAGAAAGCCATTTGTTCCCTGTCCAGGTTCCCTTTACCAGACCTGGTGAACTCATCCCCCAGCTGCTGTGAGATTTTCCTGGTTATGACCCTTCTGCGTGAGGCTGCCTTCTCCTAGAAGTTACAACGCCACCCAGCAGTCCCCAGGCGATGACCAATTGATAGGGTACAAAGGGCTGGTCCCTTGCCTCAAAATCTATAGGCTCTGCAGCACAGTTGGACTCCAGGTCTCTACCTGAGACCATATCCTTGTTCAGCTTTTCCCTCCTGCACTGTCCTGCTTCCCTCACTTCCTTTCCCCTGGTGTGCTTCCTCCACAATTACTTGCACGGGAATCTCCATCTCAGGTTTTACTTCTAAGGAACCTGTCCTTAGACAAAAGCTAAACACCATGGAAAACCCATGGATCTATTCAGCTGTGTTGTGATTTAGGTACCCGTGTGACTGGAATCCCCGGTGGCTCTAAAGAGAAAGTTAGAATTTGTCTTCAGTCACTTTATTGCTGTCTTCTGAGAAAGATCCCGCTAGAGACCATTTTTCCTCAGTAGATACAGGGTTAATTACCCACGCATCATTTGGGAGAAGCTCCAGACCAGAGGACAAAATCCAACTGCAGATGCTTCAGACTCTGATATGCAATATTTGCTGCGTGTCTTGTGAATGCCTTCTCTGGGAAGTGTAATTAATCATTATCATTTATTTGATCTAAAAATAATTTTTTTTTTGTTTGCTTTCTTTGATGGGAATTGAAGACCTGAGGTTGGGAGGCCTTGGACTCAGGAGGGAAGGAGAACACGGAAAAGGAACTATACCAATAAGAGGAGCGTGGCTGGAGGTGGGTGAGGAGGGATGGAAAGAGCTTTCTGTCTCCAGCTGGATATTGCGGGAGACTCAACATGTTCAAAGTGGAATAATCTGGTCCCTAGACTACAGCTGCTCTTCTCCCCTAGTTAAATAAACGGCACGGCCATCCATTCTCTCCTTATCTCCTCCCAGGCTGTTTTCTTGCTCCTCTCACCCATTCTTACCCACATCCTTCTCCCCTCCCCACAAGCCAATCTAATTATTTTGCCACTTGCACCTTCTAAATATTTCTCAAATCCATTCATTTTTTGGCCAACAGGTAGTTTTCTCAGTATTTGATCCATTTTATTTTATTTTTGAGATGGAGTCTTGTTCTGTTACTCAGACTGGAGTGCAGTGGCAGGATCTCAGCTCACTGCGACCTCTGCCTCCTAGGTTCAAGCATCCTCCTGCCTCAGTCTCCCAAATAGCTGGGACTATGGGCACACACCACTGCTCCTGGCTAATTTTTGGACTTTTGGTAGAGATGGGATTTCACCATCTTGGCCAGGCTGGTCTTGAGCTCCTGACCTTAGGTGACTCACCTGCCTCGGCCTCCCAAAGTTCGGGGATTACAGGCATGAGCCACTGAGCCTGGCCTTTCTCACCATTTTAAATCTTCATCTTCACGTTCTCCTCCTAAATTCATGCTTTCCTCAGTTGCAACATGTTGTTTTCATTCAACACACGTGCAGTTCTCCCTTCCTGCCATGCCTTTGCTCCCACCACTCTTCCTTCACGCAGCTAACTCCCACTCAGCAGGTGTCAGCCTTTCCTGACCACCCCCTACCCATGTTAGGCATGCTTGTCCTGGGTCCCAGAGCCCGAGACCTCCTCCTTCACAGCCATCGTCACACTCCATTCTTTGCGATCTGTCTTCCCTAGAAAAGCTATGAAGTGAGAAACCACTTTCCTTCTCTCCACCATACTCCAGCGCCAGGGCTGCAGTTACCGCACACTGACCCATTGTGCAAAGCAGAAGGCCTTTCTGCAGGCAGGTGTGTCGCAAAATGTTTCCATCTCTGTTTTTGGTGGCAGCCACATGCCAGGATATTTGAGTGCAGGCTGGATTTCAGCTCTCATTTGCCCCTCTTGGGCAGGTGCTTTTGTGCAAAGCACAAAATATTAGGTGGTTTTGAAAAGCAAAAGCCAAGTGGGACCAATGAAAAGAAGATATCCACAAGTAGATTTGGTTTAGCCACTGAAATATGTGTAAAGGATATCTTATCATCCTCCTACAATGAGATGCATGTCCAGAGAAACTGAAAAGTCCTTCACAATAAGCAAAAGAAATGTAGAAGTAAGAAAGCTAGGTGTGGCCAATTCACACATCTGACGGGACTATCTTGGCATTGTGTTATAGCATGATTGGTAAGATTGTTTTCTCGGTAATAAGTCGTGCACAAAATAATGAGGCATCTTAAAATCTACAGCATTCTAGACTTGATAATATGTGGTATAAACATCATTTAGGGATTATATGCAGCTGCGTGTAAGAGAACCTGAATAAAGGAGCATAATCAAATACAGTTTAATTTTTCTCATGTTCCAAGAAGCATAGAGACAGGAGGTCCCAGGCTGGTCTAGCAGCTCCATGATGCATCAGTCATGGTTTCTGTCAATCACCTAAGTTTCTTCAAATTTTCTTCTCTGCTGTTCTTAGCACTTGGCTTTCTTCAGCTTGGTTCTCTTGTGCTCTTAAGAGCGGATATAAAATTAGCAACTAGCAGTGACTGTACCCAGTGATTTACCTTATAGACTCTTCTGTTTACTTTCTCTATTATCCTGAAGTTGGATATTCTTGTTCTTTATTTTCAGCATGCCAAGACTAGAATCTTCAGTGTTTTTTCACTTTCTATCTCATCTGTTACCAATTACCTTAATTAAAAAGGCTGTCTCTCTCTCTCTCTCTCTCTCTCTCTCTCTCTCTCTCTATATATATATATATATATATATATATATATATTAGAGCTATCATTTATCAATCATCTACCAGAGCAGGAATTAGCAGATTATGGCTCATGGACAAAATCTGACCCACCACCTGCTTTTGTGAGTAGAATTTTATTGGAACACAGCCACACTCATTCATTTAAATATTCTCTATGACTGCTTTTGTGCAACAAGGGCAGAGCTGGGTAGTTGTGACAGAGACCATATGGCCTGCAAAACCTAAAATGCTTACTATTTTAGCCTTTAAAGAAAAGTTTAGACCGGGCTCAGTGGCCCATGCCTGTAATCCCAGCACTTTGGAAGGCCAGGGCAGGAGGATCACCTGAGGTCAGGGATTCAAGACCAGCCTGAACAACATGGAGAAACCCCATCTCTAAAATACAAAAATTAGCTAGTGTGGTGACACATGCCTGTAATCCCAGCTACTTGGGAGACTGAGGGAGGAGAATTGCTTGAACCCAGGAGGGCGGAGGTTGCGGTGAGCCGAGATCGCGCCATTGCACTCCAGCCTGGGTAACAAGAGTGAAACTCCATCTCAAAAAAAAAAAAAAAAAAAAAAAAAAAGGAAGAAAAGAAAAAATAAAGAAAGGCAAGGAAAGAGAAAAGAAAAGGGAAATGAAATGAAAGGAAAGAAAAGAAAAGTTTAGTCAAGCATGGTGGTATTTGCTTGTAGTCCTAGCTACTTAGGAGGCTGAAGCAGGAGAATTACTTGAGCCCAGGAGCTCAAGTTCAGCCCGGGCAGCATAGCGAGACCTTGTTTTTGAGATGGAGAGACAGAGAGAGAGAGAGAGAGAGAGAGAGAGAGAGAGAGAGTGAGTGTTAGAAGTTTGCTGACCCCTGTGCTAGAGTCTCACGGAAACTCCAGCAGCTCTGTGACCTATGAATCACAGCACCACTGAAGCTCAGAGAAGTTAAATAATATTCCCAACATCACTTAACTAATAAGCTGTGCCTGGATCTGATACCAAGTCAGGATCCTCATCACTATCATGTTATACCGTTTTTATATACATGATGCCTCACATTAAACCTCATAGAAATCCTCTCATTCCTCTTTTGTAAGTGAGGAAACTGTCTTACTAACCTGTTCAGAGTCATATAGCTGATGAGTGACAGAGCCAAGATTCGAACCTATGTCAGTACGTGAAGCCAAACACTGCCTTTAAGTACTACATTGTTAAATGCGTTACTTCTAAAATATTTTTAAAATTCTGTTAAGATAAGGTCTCACAGTGTTGCCCAGGCTGGAGTGCAGTGACTCTTCACAAGTGTGCTCATTGCACACTTTGGTCTCAGGCTCCTGGGCTCAAGCGATCTTCCTGCCTTGCCTCCTGAGTATCTGGGACTATAGGCGCGTGCCACCATCCTCAGCCTTCTCAAAGATCTTTTGAAGCGCAATGAGTTGATCCTAGGTTGAAAAAATTGTCACAAAATTCATACTAAGCCCAATTTCCTTTACAAGTAAACGTAAGGAGAACTTCCGGCAGGCTTGGTTCGGATTGTTTGACAGATCCTTTTTTGTCTTTCCAGCTCTGGATTTTTCTAATCCTTAAAGCATGTGAAGATATCATTTGCCTAACAAAGCAGTCATTGCAGGAACTTGTTAAGCCTGAGCTAATTCACTGCATTGTAGCATTATCATTACCCTTATTTTTTTTCCCAGAGTAGCAGAAAATAGATGCAAGATTACTTCCTTACAAGTTTACTATATCATTCCATTGGATTGATTGAAAGCATACAGTTAAAAAAAATGAAACTGAATAAGACTCTTCCTCCTGTATCTCTTCTTGACCTTTGAACATGTAAACTAAAGAGTAATTATCATTTTATGATGTCCAAAGATTCTCACTTATCTAAGTACAGATAGGATGTATAGAACAAGTAGGTAACCCACTGGAACCCAAATGCAGTGTTGGGTTGTAATTCTGTCTGACTTTGTGGGACAGAATTGCCAACTAGATGGAAGTTAGTAGAGCTACAGGGACAGCATCAACAGCAGGAATAAGAAAAAAGGCTGTGATGAAGACTGCGAAAAAAACAGACATTCCCCTTGCACATTTCTAATGTTGGTGTTGTAGGCTCAGACAGGTAAAGAGAGACAGACACAGTCACATGGCTGTGAGATCAATCTTTGATGACATGCGTAATGTGGGAGCTTATCATTGTGCTTGTTTCATGCCTGGAAGAGCAGAAGCTTCCTTGGAGGGCTCACTAGGGACATAAGAGGAGAGAAGGGCTGACAGCAGGACGGTTAATCGAACTGGTAATGCATTTATGCACCTGCCACCATGCGACAACAGCCTCTCAGGTGAAATTGTCCATCCATGACTTCATATGCCTGGTAGTGCATTCTGTTTACATGTTGCTTTGTTTTTCTCCCAGTAAGAGTGAGCGGCATGAGCTTGCTTTGCATCATAGACGGGAATGCATCTGCCCATTTCTTGTTAGGCATATTCTAACAGGAACGATTTTTAGGCTGGGAGTCTGTTCTACAGAGAATGAGAAGGAAATAAAAAACACTGGTGGGACAGGGAGTCCCCTTCTAATTATTTTTCTGTAAGTCTCCTGTTTACTTCCCAGCTGCCCTGGATCAAGCCTTTGGGGACTCATAAGTGGCAGGTGAAATTCACACCACGAAGTCTGTCAGGGTTTGGAATTGACACCAATAATTCCCGGTGGGCTATTTTTGCAAAGGTGTAAAATTTGTTTTCTTAAATTACTTTGAACATGCTTCCCATGATTTTAAAGGTACTTTTAACAAGACTCAAAAAGTCTGGCAGGAGGTGTGAGTGGAGACGGTGATTATAAGGACTTTTGAAATGAGTTATGACATCAGCCTTAAGTACCCAAAACATTGCCATCATAATCGTCATGCTTTTTTTCTTCAAAAGCCACTGAAACAGGACAGATACTTAGCAGATCATTATTCTGCTAGCTTCCACATACCACTGAAAAGAATAATTTGCAAGATTCATGGGAGAGTCTAACAATGCACTTAATGAAAGAATAATTTGTTGATGTTTCATTTGTAGTAGGCAGCATAAACAAAGAAATCCATGAAACAAAAACATAGACTATATCACTGCAGAGAACACTTGTTTTAGAGGAGAGCAATCGAATGCTACTTAGTGGCTACTGGACAGAGACACTGATCTGAAGGAAAGTGACCCAGTAGACTTCTTCTCTGTCTCACTTAGACAGAAAGTTTTGCCTGTGTATGGTTATAGTGGCGTGGTACAGGTCAACCGGTTGGGTACGCTTCTAGGATTTTCACCACTGCACATACGGACACCATTTTCTAACTCAGATGGTTAACAAAAAAGATGCCTTGATTTAGGAAACAGCTGATAGCAGGAAGAAGATAAATAAAACATGCACAACTTGTATTTGTTTTTTACTTTGTTATTTTTAAGTGCTAGAGTAATCACATCGTCCCACAGGAGGGAGACTACAGAGGCCTCCTCACGAAGGCAGGCTGGGTTGAGCCATGCTTGGGGCAGGTATTGGCACACGACGTCTCCTAGCAGCTTGCCACTGGTGCCTGAAATAGTGCCACCGGGTTCTTTCTTTTGGATTTAGAGTGGTTATTAAAAAGCTGGTGCCCAGATGGTATAAAACCTTAAGCCTAGGCTAGCTTGCTCCTGAGAGGCCACTTTCCCTAACGTGACAGACGATCGGCTGGAAAGACGTGTACAGGCTTTCCAGGGGGTGGTTCTGGGCAGCCAGGGAATCACAAGGTGGCAGCAGGGAGAAGAGGGAGCTCTGTGGGTGCCAAGGGGATGTTCTACCATAGCCAGAAAGAGCTGACTTCACCTGTTTCATAGTGGGCTAGTGGTGAGTTTAAGAAGGATGACAAAATATTGTTCAGACATCTACCCAGCTATGTCCTGCAAAGTTAGAGAGCCAAGCAAATGTCTCTGGATTTCCAAGGCCAACTACGAAGGTTATTTGTAAAACGAAGCAGGGTAGGGGATACAAAGGGTATCAGAAGCTACCCATTGTTGGTAAGAGCTTCACTTTGAAATTGACTAACATTGTCAATCAGGGAGCTTTGGCCCCATTGTGGTAGAACAGATTGAACCGTGATCTTTGCAGGATGATGGATGCGGGGAAAGCCAGCAGATGGTTTATAGTGATCTGGCCAAGGCACTAATAGCAACAGAGCCCAGCGCTCGCAATGGCTTAGTCAGCTGAAGCTGACTGCACCGAGGAAGTGGGCTGTTCCAAGGTTGTGTAAGGACAAGAGCGGCACCCGGTCCCGGCTGGGCAAAGCAGATTTTCCCTAAGCTCCTCAGCACTTGGTCATGTGGGCACAGCCCTCTAGAGCTTCATAAACTCTCTAAGAATGTCCCTAACAGTTTTTATAATTTCATGCTCCTAGGCTATTATCTCAAATCTTCTGGTGATATTCAGAGCTTACCAAATTAGAAAAGTTTCCATGTGTATGGAAGTTGTCTTCTGATACCAACTCTCTAGGTTTCTCTTTTTACCCCCATCCTTGACTGTGGCAGTGTAAAAGAGACAAACTGGACCTATTAAGGAAACCTAGCCGGGCACAGTGAGTCATGCTTCTAATCCTAGCACTTTGGGAGGCTCAGGAGTTCAAGACCAGCCTTGGCAACATGGTGAAACCACATCTCTATCAAAAATGTAAAAATTAACCAGGCGTGGTGGTGTGTGCCTGTGGTCCCAGCAACTAGGGAGGCTGAGATGGGAGGATCCCTTGAGCCCAGGAGGTGGAGGTTATAGTGAGCCAAGATTGTATCACTGCACTCCAGCCTGGGCAACAGAGAACCTTATACAGGTAGTTTACAACCAGTGGGGAGGTATTAGGGACTTTAAATAAACATGCGCATACACATACTTACATGCTAACACCTGAGGCCAACCTACAAATATTCTGATAGGCCCAGTTCTATCTTCCAGCCATTTCAACTTGATTTGTTTCATTAGCGTACTCGTTGCAATAATATCTGGCTGCAGGAAACAAAATACATCTACCGTGGCTTAAATGTAAAAAAAAATACAACAAGAAATCTGCAATTGGTGAGTTTTTGTTTAGCAATTAGACATTGTCAGGATCTACAGTGTGTGAGTCCCTTGGCCTTTTCCTTTGTAAATTCAAGATGGCTCCTGAACGCAAGTCATCTTGTCCAGGAGGTAGAAAGGGGACTACGGGAGACAGCTATGCCAAATTTCAGGCATCTGTCCAGGAAGATTTCCACTTATGTCTTCTATTGAGTCACTTGACCTCCTCCTGTTGCAGGGAAGCGCCACCAGCAGGAAGGACAGGGAGAAGAGGTTGTGAAGGCTTCAGTATTAGCCATTTGTAGGATCTGTCACCATTAATTTCTGGAATGAACAGAAAAATTGCTAGCTCTGGCTGACTGACCATCACAATTGAGATCATGCTTTCTTCTGCCACTAATAGAATATTTTCATTGCTAAAAGCAGTCACCGAAGTTTGATCCTCAGGGACACCCTCTGATAATACTTTTCCATGAAGTAGGAAACTCGTTCGAGACTAGCCTCTGAATGGTATTCAAGTCTAAAAAGCTTTAAACCAAGGCTGAACTGTTGAAATGGCCATACTTTTTATTAGGTTGGTATAAACGTCATTGCGGTTTCGGCTATTTTTTGGCCATGAAATGTAATGGCCAAACCTGCGATTATGTTTGCAGCAACCTAATTGTAGTGTGAAATCTGAACACACCTTGGAGATCAAATCTCTTCTCTCCAGCAGTTGCATTACATGTTTAGCAGGCAGTCACATTTTGCTGAAAGGTAATAAAGTGAAAAGTCAGTGTTTGACCGTGGCTTCGCTGAGTGAAACAGCTGGGTAACTGCAGGATATCCAGGTAGCCTTGATATTGATGAACTACAGCTCAGTAACAATAAGTAAATTTTTAAAACAACTTTCTACCATTAGAGGGTACCAGTGCAGGTTTCTGACACGCATATATTGTGTAGTGATGAAGTTGGGGCTTTTAGGATGCCTGTCACTAGAATAGTGAACATTGTGTCCAATAAGTCATTTTCCAAACCTTACCCCTGTCCTACCCTTCAATGTTTCAGAGTCTCCAGTGTTGTCTGTACATTCATGTGTCCCCATAGGTTAGTGTCCATTTATAAGTGAGAACATGGGGTATGTTTTGTGTGTATGTGTGTTCCAGTACAGCCACTGTAATTTGAATTTCATATAATTCTTTTCTTTAATTTTTCTATTTCAAGATTTTTTTTGTTTATTTTTAGCTTTCAGAGGTTTAATTATGAGGTGCCTTGACATGTATTTCTTTGGTTTTCCTATTTGGGATTTTCTCAGCTTGTTTTGAAAACTGTTTTTAATATTCTGTAATATAGAAATTTGATTTAATATTTGCCTTCTTATTGTTAACCCTTGCTCCTAGATTAGTGTCTATCATTACCATCTTTGTGTCCATGAGTACCCAGTGGTCAGCTCTCACTGAGTGAGAACGTGTGGTATTTGGTTTTCTGTTTCTGTGTTAATTAGCTTAGGATAATTGCCTCTAGCTGCATCCATGTTTCTGCCAAGGACATGATTTCATTCTCATTGATGGCTGTGTAGTATTCCATGGCATGTATGTAATACATTTTCTTTATACAACCCACAGTTATATAAAGCACCTAGGTTGATTCCATATCTTTGCTATTGTGAGTAGTGTTGTGATGAATATACACATGCAAAACATGCCGTATTTGACTTGCTGTTTCTGAGTCATGTCAGTTAGGATAATGGCCTCCAGTTCCCTCCTTGCTGCTATAAAATACTTGATTTCATTCCTTTTCATGGCTAAGTAGCATTCCATGGCGAGTGTGTGTGTGTGTGTGTGTGTGTGTGCATGTGTGTGTGTGTGTGTGTATACACACACATGACTTTTTCTCTATCCAGTACTCTGTTGATGTACACACAGGTTGATTCTATATCTTTGCTAGTATGAATAGTGCTGCAATAAACATATGAGTACAGGTATCTTTTTGATATAATGATTTCTTTCCTTTTGGATAGATACCTAGTAGTGAGACTGCTGGATCACATGGTAGTTCTATTTTTAGTTCTTTAAGAAATCACAAAGACTTCATGATTAAAACACCAAAAGCAATGCAGCAAAAGCCAGAGTTGACTAATAGGGCCTAATGAAACTAAAGACCTTCTGCACAGCAGAAGAAACTGTGATCAGAGGGAACAGGCAACCTAAAGAATGGGAGAAAATTTTTGTAATCTAGCCATCTGAAAAAGGACTAATAACCAGAATTTAGAAGGAACTTAAACAAATTTACAGGAAAAATACAAACAATCCCATCAAAAAGAGGCAAAGGATATGAACAGACACTTCTCAAAAGAAGACATTTATGCGACCAATGAATATATGAAAAGAAGCTCATCATCCCTGGTCATTAAAGAAATGCAAATTAAAACCACGTTGAGATACCATCTCATGCCAGTTAGAATAACAATCATTAAAAAGTCAGAAAACAACAGATGCTGGACAGGATGTGGAGAAATAGGAACACTTTTACACTGTTGGTGGGAGTATAAATTAGTTCAACCATTGTGGAAGACAGTGTGGCAATTCCTGAAGTATCTAAAACTAGAAATATTATTTGGCCCAGCAATCCCATTACTGGGTATATACCCAAAGGATTATAAATCATTCTACTATAAAGACACATGCACACGTATGTTTATTGCAGCACTGTTCACAATAGCAAAGACTTGGAATCAACCCAAATGCCCATCAATGATAGACTGGATAAAGAAATTGTGGCACATATATACCATGAACTACTATGTATCCATAAAAAAGGATGTCTTTGTATCCTTTGCAGAGACATGGATGAAGCTGGAAACCATCATTCTTAGCAAACTAACACGTGAACAGAAAACCAAACACCACATGTTCTCACTCATAAGTGGGTGTTGAACAATGACATGGACACGGGGAGGGGAACATCACATACTGGGGCCTGTCGGGGGGTGGGGGTCTAGGGGAGGGCTAACATTAGGAGAAATACCTGATGTAGATGACGGGTTGATGGGTGCAGCAAACCACCATGGCACGTGTATACCTATGTAACAAACCTGCATGTTCAGCACATGTATCTCAGAACTTAAGGTATAATGATAATTTTTTAAAATCCTAAATAAAAAAAGGGAAATCACAATGAACAATTTTGAAGGAGTCTTCCAAGGGGACACTGAAACACCAGTGAAAATAATGTACCCATAATTATGAACTCTTTATCCTTTATGTTTAAAAGAGAGCTCCTAATCCGACTCTCTGGGATTTTATTTTTTCATGTGTGAAATGATGAAGTTGGATTAGGAGATCTCTTTTAAATATACAGGATAAAGATGCTAGCATAGAGGCTGAACATTAGTTTACATATTTAATTAGGCAGATTGAAGAATATAAGGCCTTAGGATTAGATATCATTCAATAAAGTTGATCCAGTTGCAATACAAAAATTACTTTTTATTTATTTAATTTTTAACAATTTTTTATCTTTTACAAATATTTTAAATCGCTTCCCAGCAAAGCAATATACTTTTTATTTTTAAATAGACGTTTCATTGCCTGTCTTCCATACACAGTTTTTAAAATATGACCAGCTTGGCAGACTGTGAAAACACATGAGTCTGACATTAATTGGCAACACTGAATATGTTCATTCAATACTTATTCAAATGTATAACCTCCAACTAACTGCTGCGTCGCAGTTATCAAAATTTCCACTAATGTTATATTTATGAACTGCTAAAGCGACATTGCTAGCCCAGAACTCTGTGCTGAGTATATCCAACTGCCCACTGAACATCTCTACTGGGATTGTCTGTTGAAGGTGTTCAAAAACCAAGCTCCTTCTCTTCTGAAAACCTCCTCCGCCTCCTCCCGAGTTTCCAGCTCAGTGAATGGACCCTGCTTCTGGCCTCTTGCTTCTGTCTTTTAAAGATCTCTGTATCCCTAAATTTCTTTGTGGCTCTGCTGCTACTGTCCTGGCTCTCTCTACGACTCATGTGAGTAGCCGCCATCCAGTTTCCTGCTGTGACTTCCGCTCCGATCCATTCTCGCCATCTTTCTAAGATGCAAATTCAGTCATTCTTTTGTTCAGCAAATATTTATTGAATGTTTCCCACGTGCTGAGTACTGTTCCAGTCCTGTGTACGAAGCAAAGTCCTTGCCTTCACGGATCTTACGTGGCAGAAGAGGCAGACGGTAAGCGAACGAACAAATGGATATGTGATAAAATGATGGGTAGGGGTAAGTGCTGCAGAGGAGAACAAGGAAGGGATGCTTTTAGATTGGGTGGTCAAGGGAGGGGCTTCAGGAGTGGTATGTGAGCAGAATTAAGTGAAGAAGCAAAGGAGGTGAGTATGAGAGGAAAGAACGTTCCTGCGGGAGAAGACCCTGGAGTGGACCCTTGCTTTGTGTACTCGAAGTAGAGCCAACAGGCCAGTGGGGCTGGAATGGAGTGAGCCAGAGGGAGAGTGGGACTGTGAGGCCAGGGAGGTGAGGAGGGACCAGACCATGCAAGGCCTGCTGCTCCAATGGCAGCTTTTCAGAAGCGGGGAGATGAGACATGTCTCCTGTTTCCAAACTATTGTCTCTGTTGTGTAGAAAATACATTGTAAGCGATCAAGAACAATTGCAGAGAGATCAGTTAGGAGGTTTACGCAGAGTTTTAGCAAGATAGAATGGTGGATTTGGCTGGGCGCAGTGACTCACACCTGTGATCCCAGCACGCTGGGAGGCCAAGGCAGGTGGATCACCTGAGGTCAGGTGTTTGAGACCAGCCTGGCCAACATGGTGAAACCCTGTGTCTACTAAATATACAAAAATGTGCTGGGTGTGGTGGCGCGTGCCTGTAATCCCAGCTACTCTGGAGGCTGAGGCAGGAGAATTGCTTGAACCTGGGAGGT
This sequence comes from Saimiri boliviensis, assembly GCF_048565385.1. Taxonomy (NCBI): domain Eukaryota; kingdom Metazoa; phylum Chordata; class Mammalia; order Primates; family Cebidae; genus Saimiri; species Saimiri boliviensis. The sequence goes on along the minus strand of NC_133452.1, from coordinate 158,258,540 downwards.
GGAGGTTGCAGTAAGATGAGATGGTGCCACTGCACTCCAGCCTGGGCAACAAGAGTGAAATGCCATCTACGAGAGAGAGAGAGAGAGAGAGAGAGAGAGAGAGAGAGAGAGAGACAGAGAATGGTGGATTTATTATATTGTATTTTATCATGCTGAAACATACATGACAAAATTTGCCATCTTAACCATTTTTAAGTGTACAGTTTAGTGGCATTAAGGACATTCATATTGTGGGGCAACCGTAACCCCAAAATCCGTCGTGGAACTTTTTTATCCTCCCAAACCAGAACTCTGTACATATTAACCAGTAACTCCCCACTCCTTCCTCCCTTAGCCCTGGCAGCCACGGTTACTTTCTGTCTCTATGAATTTGACTACTCCTGTTGTCTCATGTAAGTGGAATCACACAATACATGGCCTTTCGTGTCTGGCTTCTTTCACTCAGTATAATATTTTCAAGGCTCATCCATGTTGTTGCATGTGTCAGGCCTTCCGTCCTTTTGAAAGCCGAGTCAACTCCACTGGATGTTCATATCTCATCTGGTCTCTCCTTTCATCTCTTGATGGACATTTGGGCAGCCTCCGCCTCTCAGCTATTGTCAATCATGCTGCCATCAGTAAAGGCGTACAAATATCCCTTTGAGACCCTGCTTTTAATTCTTTTGGGTGTATATACACCCAGAAGGCGCATCACTGGATCAAATGGTAATTTGGGTGGATTATTTTCAATGTAGAGATGTCAAGAACCTGTTCTCCTGCTTAAAATTTTTCAGTGGCTTTCTATTGCTCTCAGGCAAAAGTTGGTTTAATATGGTTCAAACATCTTGCAAGATTTCACCCTTGCCAATCTTTCATAATCTCCCACCCCCTCATTCTAAAAGCGAGTGAATATCTTTGAATCCCTATAATAGGCCACGCTATTTCCTGGGAACTGGCCCCAACCCCAGCTGACTTGTCTCTATCCTTAGCTCTCCCGGAGAGGGCACCTTCCTGTCCCATGGAGCCCAGGTGAGACCTAGAGCCCCCTTCCCGGGGCCCGCCCTGCCCTTGCTCTTTCTCCACTTCTTACGTCTCGCAGTGCTGCTGTCCACCTGGGCACGTTCCCTCTCACATGGCAAGCGCTGTGTCTGACTCAGAACTGGTACCGCCCAGGTAGAAGGAGTACCTGTTGACAAATGAACAAAAGAGAATGCACAATCTGTCCATTCCCTGACACACAGTACTTTAAGATATCAGTCGCAAAGCTGGGTGCAGTGGCTCACGCCTGTAATCCCAGCATTTTGGGAGGCCAAGGCAGGTGGATCACTTGAGGTCAGGAGTTCAAGACCAGCCTGGCCAATATGGTAAAACCCCATCTCTACTAAAAATAGAAAAATTAGCCAGGCATGGTGGCAGCAGGCGCCCGTAATCCCAGTTATTTGGGAGGCTGAGGCAGGAGAATTGCTTGAACCTGGGAGACGGCGGTTGCAGTGAGCCGAGATCACGTCATTGCACTCCAGCCTGGGCGTTGCAGTGAGACTCCATATCAAAATTTTCAAAATTAAAATAAAAAAATAATATGAGTGACAAACAAAAACACCTTCAGAGGCCGGACACAAAACCAAAACGTGTCATGCTGAGAGTGAGTGACTGATCAAGTAGGGAATGGTGGGACTTGTGGCCGTCCAGAGCAGTGCTGTGCAATAGGATCGTTACTAGCCACATGTGACTGTTGCATTAAAATTAGTTAAAATTAAATACAATTTCATTCATCCGCTCCACCTCACTAGCCACGTTTCAAGCTCTCTGTAGGTAGCCATATACGGCTACTGGCTTCTATACTGGGCAGTGGAGACACAGAACATGGCCATAATTGCAGAAAGTGTTGTTTGACAGTGTTATTCTAAGGAGTGCATGTCTCACGTAAGGTATTCAGGTGTCAAAGTTCTAGCTGGGCATGGTGGCTCATGTCAGTAATCCCTGCACCTTAGGAGGCTAAAGCAGGAGGATCTCTTGGGGTCAGGAGTTTGAGATCAGCCTGGGCAATACAGTGAGACCCTTGTTTCTACAAAATTAAAAAAAAAAAATGTTAGCCAGTTGTGGTGGCGTGTGCCTATACATCCAGCTACTCAAGAGGCTGAGGCAGAATGTCACTTGAGCCCAGGAGTTCGAGGCTGCAGTGAACTGTGATGGTGCTGCTGCTCTCTAACCAAGTGACAGCGCAAGACACTGTCTCTTAAAACAAAATAAAATTTAAAACACTGTTCTGGCCAAATGAAACCCTTTGGGTACACTGATTTCTGATTCTTCTTCTGAGAAGTGAATCTTCAGATAAAGCACTTAGAGATGGTTGCGCTCATGCTCATCTTCGAGCAAAGGAGACTCAGTCCTACGGACGGGAGAATGAGGCTGATGAAGCTGCCGACCGCCCTCCTGGCATGGTGGCCTCTGGGGGAAAGTTCTCTCGAATCTTAGTGCCAGGAGTAGTTGGACGTTTTTATAACACGGTCTCCTTCTGTCATTGATTACATTTCCTTTTTTGCATTGGCCGCTAAATATTTAGAGCCAATCGTGACCCAGCTCCATCCGGGAAGTCAAACCCTGCGCTGCGCATAGCAGGAATGCTTTGTGTAATCTTATTTTTCCAACTCTGTCTCCCTTAAGAAAATCCTGTGGCATATGTTCTGTAAATCCATTTCTTTCCCAGTGAATCTAATTTCTTTATTTTGGTGCCGTGTGGTATTCTGTGGTATATATGCACTGCAGCCTGATTCTCCGTGTCTTCGTTGATATGTATTTGAATTGTTTCCGTTTTCCTCTGTGACAAGCAATGCTAGTGTAGGCTCCTGTGCACTCATCTTTACTTGTGTATGTGACAGTGCACTGGGAAACGGAACCATGAGGTTGTAAGGTATACTTATGTTCAACTTTGAGGTGTTGCCAAACTGCACTCCAAAGCTGTTGTTACTCATTGACACCCCCACCAGCTGTGTTTGAGACTCTCATTCTCACATCCTGCTGTCACTTGGAATTATTATAATTTTTCCCAATATAATGGGTTTTAAATATCTTGCTTTGTTTTGCATTTTCTTGACCACGCCTGATATTGTGTCTGTTTTCACACTTATTTGTCTAATTGTGGTTCCTCTTTTGTGTGTTTCCAATATATAGTCTTTGCTGATTTTCTAGTGTATTGTTTATTATTTTTCTATTGACTGGTGGGAATTATATAAATCAATTTTTTAAAATCACAGCTTTATTGCAGTATAATGCACATACCATAAAATTCACCCTGTTAAAATGTACAACTCATTGGTTTTTGGTATATGCATAGAGTTGTGCAAACATCAGTACTATCTCTAAAACCATCAGTACTAACTTTAAAGCATCTTCAGAGACTGGGTGCGGTGGCTCACACTTGTAATCCCAGCACTTTGGGAGGCCGAGGTGGGCGGATCACCTGAGGTCCGGAGTTCAAGATCAGACTGACCAACATGGAGAAATGCTGTCTCTACTAAAAAAAAAAAAAAACAAACAAACAAACAACAACAACCCCCCCACCCCCGCCAAAAAAAAAAATCAGCTGGGCATGTTGGCACATGCCTATAATTCCAGCTATTCAGGAGGCTGAGGCAGGAGAATTGCTTGAACCTTGGGGAGGCGGAGGTTGCGGTGAACCGAGATCGCGCCATTGCACTGCAGCCAGGGCAACAAGAGCGAAACTCCGTCTCGAAAACAAAAAACAAAATACAAAAAACTTCATCCCGGAAAAGAAACCCCCAACCCATTAGCAGCCTCTCCCCACTGCCCTCATCCTCCCATCCCAGCCCCAGGCAACCTCCAATCCACTTTCTGTCTCTATAGATTTGTCTTTTTTGGACATTTCTTACAGATAGAATCATACAATAAAAACCCATTTTGAAATAAGTTGGGAACCCAGATAGTTGTTTCAATGAATTATGGGATCAGTTTGCATTTTTGAGTTATGTAAGTGGCCCTCCATGCTCAGATGCTTTTTATTTACATCTAAATGTCATTTTTTATTCCAACATAAGTTGTGATGAACAAATATATATTTTTGAAAATCCAGGCTTCCTATTTCTGGTATCTTTCACCTTCAAGGATTCTCCAGAGATCAAAAGCTCCTCTTTGAGAAGTATTGGCCTGGAGCAAATCATAGTCTAAACACAGCTCTTATAAGAGCAGAGCTAAAATTCAGTTTTGTTTACATTTGGTTGAACTAAAAGGGGTCATTTCAAGAAAGAGTCAAAGACTAGAAAAGGAAATGGGCTGGAATGAGTCTAAAATATTTAATGTTTAAAATTGGGAAAATATCTAAGAGAACTTCCAGTTATTGTGAACTACATAATTGAAAAGAAATCAAGTGTTGGGATAACCAGACAAACCAAAGTCCTTTAGGGGCAAAAATCATACAGTGCATATTCCTGTGTATACATAATACAGTATATAGTGCAGAAATGAGAAAACAGGTCATAAAGTCCCTCTGAGGAATACGTACTTTAGGAGTCAAAGGTAGGAGTGGGGAAAAGAAAGAGCAGTCCATATCACATAGGAAGCTTAGAGTATTTCAGCCCATGAGGCAAAAAGGATTGGGTTAAACAGAAATGCAAGTTGATTTTAATCAGTAAGTCCAACACAATGTTCATGTATCTTGTTTTGCTAACTTTTCCAAAGCAAATAATGGAGGTGATTACTGATATTTTTGAGTCCATTTTGATAGGCAAAAATGGTGCTTTTAATTTATAGATTTAAAGTTTGGCATTGTTTTATTTTCAGTGGAAATATTCTTCCTATTCTTCTGTTGAGTTTTAGAAATTCAGGTTACTCCAATGTGTCTTCCAGTGTTAATGTTATTTTTCTTCCCACAGTGTAGACTCATAGATGCTTCCTAACACATCCAGCATTTCACACTCTCCACGGGGCTTAACAAATGCCATTTTCTGCCAGGCGGAGATAAGGCCCATGGACATTGTCAGACAAGCTGCCATCTTCTCCCAGGAAGTATATATATATCAAGATACACATATATTGGTATATGATAGATCTGAGCATCAATGTGATTATAACATAAATGCAATATATTTTCTTGACTTGAAACTTCCACTTATTTCTCACTAGCTAGCTTCATCTACTTATTCTTCTTTTAAAAAGAAAATCACCAAATCCTCTACTAGTTTCTTGAAGTAAGAATAAGAGATTCATGAATCATCGACTGTAACACTCCAGTAACCTTGACTAACTGTGGGAGCACGTCTAAACCACAGAATATTTTTAAAGAACTGTAGTTTATTACTTTCAGGCACATACATAAACTAAAGCTGCAGGCAAGGTGTTTTCATGTCAAGGGCCTCTTGGTCTGTGTTTGTGTTTATGTCTCATTTGTGATGGACAGTGTAGACACTAACATGTAGTATGCTAACAGGCTGAGTGCAGATGGTTTGGGCAAAGAGACATGAAAATACTATGAATTTTTTTATTTTCTTTGTTAATTTACTTATGAGTTTTTTTATTTTTATTATTTATTTATTTTTTTTTTTGAGACAGAATTTCACTCTTGTTGCCCAGGCTGGAGTGCAATGGCAAAATCTTAGCTCACTACAACCTTGGCCTCTCAGGTTCAAGCAATTCTCCTGCCTCAGCCTCCTGAGTAGCTGGGTTTACAGGCAAGCACAACCACACCTGGCTAATTTTGTATTTTTAGTAGAGATGTGATTTCTCCATGTTGGTCAGGCTGGTCTTGAACTCCTGACCTCAGGTAAGCAGCCCACCTTGGCCTCTGAAAATGCTGGGATTACAGGCATGAGCCACTGTGCCCGCCCGAGTTTTCTCATTTTTTTTTTTTAAGAGATGAGCAATCATACAGCTTCTTTTGTAGACATACAGACTTCAAAGTATTTCCATTCTCAAAGCGTAGTCATTAATACCAAAGGTCTGCACCCTAGTTCTTACCAAAGAACTCAGCACTGAATGGACAGCCAAAGCACAACAGAAGCAATTAATATCAAAAGAGCTGGTTTCAGGGATATGTTAATTATTCATTTTCCTTAATTTTCCCATTTCTCTTTGTGCGTTACTGCAGGACCTAAAAGCTACCATCCTATGCCACAGAGGTGCTTCTCAAAATTTACTGTACTAGATTCCTGGTCCCTGTTCCCCCTAGTTTTGATTTAGTTGGTTTGGGATAGGACTTAAGAATTTGTATGTGTATCATGCAGCGCCAGGTGATTGTGATTCAAGTGATACCTACTGAGCACGTTTGAGAAACGGAATGTGAATGACTGAATTCCTGCCTGCTGCTGTGTTCCACCAAGTTATGTTGACTATGGATAAAATAACTTTTCATATGAAGAAATGTTTTGCTTCCCTTGCAAAACTATTGTTTTTCATGCTGTTATCTGATCTTTTTATGTGTTTTTTAATTTTATTTTTGATATAGAGTCTCACTCCGTTGCCCAGGCTGGAGTGCCATGGCACGATCTCAGCTCGCTGCAACCTCCACTCCCTGGTGGAAGCAATTCTGCTGCCTCTGTCTCCTGAGTAGTTGGGATAACAGGTGCACGCCACCGTGCCACCAATTTTTTTTTGTGTGCTTTCAGTAGAGATGGGGTTTTGCCATACTGGCCGGGCTAGTCTCAAATTCCTGACCTCAAGTGATCCGCCCACCTCAGCCTCCCAAAGTGCTGGGATTACAGGCGTGAGCCACCGCACCTGGCCTCTTATGGGTCTTTTATATCAGAAATTATGTGACAAATATATCTGAGGATTTAATGACCAAAAAAAAGTTTTCCTCTCCTGAAAAACTGATGTTCTTTCAATTAACAACCAAGGGAATCAAAATGATCTCTTTTTCTCTTAGACCATAGGGAGCCCAGAGAATATACAGGTATCTAATTTCAGGTTCTTAGCTGATTTTTTCCCTCTTGGCTCTTCCTCGATATGGCTTCTGAATTTTCTTTTCTTTTCTTTTTTTTTTTTTTTTGAGGCGGAGTTTCGCTCTTGTTACCCAGGCTGGAGTGCAATGGCGCGATCTCGGCTCACCGCAACCTCCGCCTCCTGGGTTCAGGCAATTCTCCTGCCTCAGCCTCCTGAGTAGCTGGGATTACAGGCACGCGCCACCATGCCCAGCTAATTTTTTGTATTTTTAGTAGAGACGGGGTTTCACCATGTTGACCAGGATGGTCTCGATCTCTCGACCTCGTGATCCACCCGCCTTGGCCTCCCAAAGTGCTGGGATTACAGGCTTGAGCCACCGCGCCCGGCTTCTGAATTTTCTTTATGATTCCGTTTTTAGCTGTCTTGATGCAAATAGCTTTTGATGATAATGCTTTCTCAGAAGCAGGGAGGAGAAATTATAAAAATATGAATAAAATATTGAATGTGATTGTAGCTTTATGAAGTTACCAACCGTTCTCTATCTCATGCCCTCAACTGCAAGCCAGGGTCCACCGTTGACCTGGACAACTTTCCTGGCTCACCCAGTTCCTCATAGGAATTTTCTGCTTTTCTCGTTCCCTGTATGTATATCATCCTAATGAGCTCATCGCACAGTGGACTTTCTTTCCACTCTCCTGATGCCTTTTATTTGCTAACTTTCTCAAACGTAACAGCGTTGCTTGAATATGTTGTCTTCAACAATGCCTAATGTTTTGTATTTATTCATTGTGAAAATTGCATTTATTTCCCAAAAATCCTCATTACCAAAAGCTGGAAATGACCTAAGTGTCCTTCAGTGGGCAAATGGATAAATAAACCGTGGTGTATCTGTATAACAGGATACTACTCAGCAGTATGCTCTGTGAACTAAGCCAGTCTCAAAAGATGACACACTGTATGATTACACTTATTTGAGAGACTTGAAAAAGCAGAACTACAGGGACAGTGAATGTGTTACCAGAGGATAGGGTGTGGGGAGGGTCTCAGCAAAGGGGGAACAAGAGGGAATTCGCTAGGTCAGGCATCCCAAACTTTTTACACAGGGGGCCAGTTCACTGTCCCTCAGACCATTGGAGGGCCGCCACATACTGTGCTTCTCTCACTGACCACCAATGAAAGAGGTGCCCCTTCCTGAAGTGCGGCGGGGGGCCGGATAAATGGCCTCAGGGGGCCGTAGTTTGGGGACACCTGCTCTAAGTGTTGGAATGTCTGTTTGTGATAATGGTTACAAGAATCTATGCATGTATTAAAACTCATAGAGATGTATACCAATGTGAATTCTATTATATGTAAATAAAAAAAGGCAAGCCACAGACTAGGAGGAAATATTTGCAAAACATGTATTTGACAAGGATGTATATCCAGAATATTTAAAGAATTCTCAAAACTAAATATAAAAACAAACAACCCTTGGCAGGGGTGGTGGCTCACACCTGTAATCCCAGCACTTTGGGAGGCCAAAGTGGATGGATCACGAGGTCGAGAGATTGAGACCATCCTGGCCAACATGTGGAACCCCTTATCTACTAAAAATACAAAAAATTAGCCAGGCGTAGTGGCACGTGCTGGTAATCCCAGCTACTTGGGAGGTGGAGGCAGGAGAATCTCTTGAACCTGGGAGGTGGAGGTTGCAGTGAGCTGAGATTGTGCCATTGCTCTCCAGCCTAGGTGATAGAGCGAGGCTCTGTCTCAAATAATAATAATATAGTAAAGCAAACAACACAATTTTAAAAAGGTAAACTTTTGAATAGATAATCAGGGATCCCGTACAGATGGCAAGAAGACCCATGAAGGGATGCTCAACATTGTCATTAGGGAACTGCAACTGAAAACCACAACGATTCAGTAAAATCCAACATTCTTTTATGATAAAAACTCTCAACAGTTTGGGTATAGAAAGAACATATGTCAAAATGATAAAGGCCATAGATGACAAATCCACACCTAATGTATGCCAAACAGGGAAAAATTGAAAGCCTTTTCTCTAAGGTCTGGAATAAGACAGGGATGCCCACTTTTACCACTTCTATTCAGCGTGGTACTGGATGTCCTGGCGACAGCAGTTAGACGAGAGAAAGAAATGAAGGTCATACACATTGGGAAGAAAGAAGTCAAATTGACCTTGCTCACAGATGACATAATATTATATTTTGAAAAACATAAAGACTCCATCAAAACAAAGACAAAAACCACACCTATTAGAACTCATGAACAAATTCAGTGAAGTTGTGGGATATAAAATCAACAAAAGAAATAAGTAGCATTTGTATAGCCAATAGTGAACAATCTGAAAAAGAAATCAAGAAAGCAATTCCATTTATAATAACTAAAAAAACGCCGGGCGTGGTGGCTCACATCTGTAATCCCAGCACTTTGGGAGGCTGAGGCGGGTGGATCATGAGGTCAAGAGACTGAGACCATCCTGGTCAACATGGTGAAACCCCGTCTCTACTAAAAATACAAAAAGTTAGCTGGGCATGGTGGCGCGTGCCTGTAATCCCAGCTACTCCGGAGGCTGAGGCAGGAGAATTGCCTGAACCCAGGAGGCGGAGGTTGCGGTGAGCCGAGATCGCGCCATTGCACTCCAGCCTGGGTAACAAGAGTGAAACTCCATCTCAAAAAAATAATAATAATAATAATAACAATAACTACAAAAAATATAAAGTATCTAAGGATCGGTTTAACCAAAGACGTGAAATGTCTCTCCAAAAATCGTATAAAACAGTAATGAAAGAAACGGAAGAAGACACACACACAAAATGGAAAGATATGCTCATGAATTAGAAGAATTAATATTGTTAAAGTGTTAATACTAACCAAAGTGATCTACAAATAATAAATGCAACTGCTATCAAAATACCAATTGTATGCTTCATAGAAATAGAAAAAAAATCTTAAAATTCACATAGAACCACAAATGACCTTGAATAGTCAAAACAATCCCAAGCAAAAAGAACAAAGCTGGAGACATCACACTACTTGACTTTAAAATACACTACAAACCCATAGTAACGAAAACGGTAGGCTGGGTGCAGTGGCTTATGCCTGTAATCCCAGTACTTTGGGAGGCCAAGGCGGGCAGATTACCTGAGGTCAGGAGTTTTGAGACCAGCCTGGCCAACATGGTGCAACCCTATCTCTACTAAAAATACAAAAACAAATTAGCCTGGCATGGTGGCAGGCATCTGTAACCCCAGCTACTTGGGAGGCTGAGGCAGGAGAATCACTTGAACCCGGGAGGTGAAGGTTGCAGTGAGCCAAGATCCTGCCATTGCACTCCAATCTGGGTGACAAGAGTGACACACTGTCTCAAAACCAAAACCAAAACCAAAACACAACAGCGTGGTGCTGGAATAAAAACAGACACATAGACCAATGGAACGGAGTAGATAAGCCATAAATAAGTCCATGCATTTACAACCAACCCATTTTAACAAAGGCTTCAGAGTCTCTTCAGTAAATGGTGTGGGGTAAACTAGATAACCATATACAGAAGGATGGTGCTAAACTCCTGCCTCTCACCTTGCATACCCAGAAATCTCAAAATGGGTTAAAGACTTAAATCTAAGTCCTGAAAGTACGAAACTACCAGAAGAAAACACCAAGGAAATGTCTTGGGACATTGATTTCGCTTGGCACAGAGTTTTTGGATAAGACCCCAAAAGCACAGACAGCAAAAGCAAAAATTGACAAATGGGTTTACATCAAGCTAAAAAGCTTCTTCGCCCCAAGAAAACAATCACCGAAGGGAAGAGACAATCTACAGAATGGAAGAAGATATTTGCAAGTTATTCCTCTGATAAAGAATTGATAAACAGAATATATAAAAATTCAAACAACTCAGAAGCCAACACACACACACACACACACACACACACACACACACACACACACATCTAATTAAGAAACAGGCAAAGGATCTGAATAGGCATTTCTCATTTGAAGATATGCAAATGGGCCACAGGTGTATGGAAAAGTGTGCAGCATCACCCAGTCATCAGGGAAATGCAAATTAAAACCACAATGAAACAGCATCTGACCTCAGTTAAAATGCCTTTTATCAAAAAGACAAAAAATAATGAATGTTGGTGAGAATGCGGAGAAACGGGAAACTTTACTTGTACACTGCTGGTGAGAATGTAAATTAGTATAACCGTTCTGGAAAACAGTTTGGAGATTCCTCAAAAAACTAAAAACAGAACTGCCATATGATCCAGCAATCCCACTGCTGGGTATATATCCAAAAGAAAGGAAATCAGTATAATGAAGAGATATATGTTGCTTTATTGTAACACTGTTCAAAATAGCCAAGATACGGAATCAACCTAAGTGTGCATCAGCAGACGAACGGACGAAGAAACGGTGGTGCATGTACACAATGGAATATTACTCAGCCATAAAAAGCATAAAATCCTGTCATTTTCAGCAACATGGATAGAACCGAAGGTCATTACATTAGGTGAAATAAGCCAGGCACAGAAAGACAAATTTTGCACGCTCTCACTCATGGGAGCTTTAAAAGTGTATCTTATGGAGGCAGAGAGTTGGTCGGTGGTTACCAGAGGCTGGGAAGGGTAATGGTGGAGAGAAAGAAGAGAAGTTGGTTAATGGGCACAAAAATACAGTTAAATGGAATAAGACTTCTTGTTGAACAGTGCAGTGAGGTGATTATAGTTACAGTATGGTGATTAGAGTTAACAGCAATTTGTTGTGTAGTTCAAAATGGCTGGAGAAATGGAATTAGAATGTTCCCAGCATAAAAGGGTAAACGTATAGGTGATGAATGTCTCAGTTGCCCTGGTTCAATCATTACATATTTTATGCATGTATCAAAATACCAAATGTACCCCCAACATTTGTACAACGATTATGTATTAATAAAAGCATCTCATGAATAATTTTGAATATTGATTATAGATGGAGTCAATAATTTTGCATATATTAGTTTAATTAAAATGTTAAAAAATTTAAAACTCACAAAGTATCTATTAGAATTGGTGAAATAATGCAAATTTTAAAAACGGACAATACTTTGATCAATAATGAGGTCTAGAAAAAAAAATGAACAATTCCTAGTGCTGGTGAGGATGAAGAACAGCTGGAACTGTCATATATTGCTGGTGGGAACGTCAAAAGGTTACAGCCACCTTAGAAAACAGTTTGACATTTTCTTAAAAAGTTAAGTTTGCCCCATGATCCAGCAATTCCACTTCCATGCATTTACCCAAGGAAAGTGAAAACATACGTTTATACAAAAACCTGTACATGAATGATGATAGCAGCTTTATTTATAATGGTCCCAAACTGGAAACCACCCAAATGTTCTTCAGCTGGCAAATGGATAAACACGCTGTGATTTATCCATACAAAGAAAGACTGCTCAGCAAAAGAAACAAACTATTGATATACACAACAAAATGGATGAATCTCGAATGCATTATGCTAAGTGAAAGAAGTCAGATTCAAAAGGCCATATGCTGGATGATTCCATTATGACATCCAGAAAAAGAAAATCCATAGGCACAAAAAAACAGATCAATGATTGCCAGAGGCAGGGGGAGGCAGTGGCTACAAAGGGACACCACAAAATGTTTAGACACAGAGTGACAGAACTGATCTATATCTTAATTATGATGACAGGCACATGACCATGTGCGTTTGTCAAAGCTCAGAGATTTACACACTATAAAGAGTAAATCTTACAGTATGTAAGTTGAATTTGTATGATGTTCAGCCATCACTGTGGTCCTCACAGCTGGAAGAACTTGACAGTCTGTGAGTTTCACTTTTGTTCTTTCAATTTTCTTTTCTGTTCCTATCAATCCAAAAAGTATTGCGTGGATACACGTATCATCCACCCTGCTAAGCAGTTCTGAGATTACAAAAGAAGTTTCAAACTAGGTTTTCGACCTTTAGTTGTTCATGAGGACAGGCATTGCAATTAAGACTTTATCTGGTGAGTAATAAATGGTCATTATAAGTCCTCAAATATAGAGATGACTAATAAATACAACATCTTAAAAGGTCAATCAGAAAGTCCTGTTATATAGATTAGACCGCACGGAACTCAGTTGGGAGGTACTAAAGGGGAAAACTCTTTAAGACATAATTGCACGAACCTGGAAGTGAGGTGGGTGATCAGAACACAGACAGAGAGATGGCGCTTCTCGATACCTGGTTGGCGGATTAAAGCACATATCCAGGGACAGAGCTGGGGCACCTAAAAATGAGAACTCAGCTTTCATGACGTTTTATAGACCTTTGTAACTTACAAAAAAGGGTACCATGCACTTTTTTGTCCCGGGCCAGGCCCTCATCTGCCTCTGTCATGACAGAGGGGATGGAAAGACCTAAATCCAAGGGCACTGAAAAAATGAGAGAGAAAAGAGTAGACTAGAATATAAGGAATGAAGTAGAGAAGGATTAAAACGGTGATTTCAAAGTTATCGTCTAGATAGAATTTAACATCATTAAACAGAGAAGACTGAACAGATAGGGGGGTGGCGATGTATGATCTGAGAACGGGTCATCCAGTTTGGAGACGTTCTCTTCACCCCAGCTGCCCTGGGCTGCTTCGCCATTCCTAGAACAAGCAGGCACACTCTTGTTTCAGAGCCTTTGAACTGGCTATTCCCTTTGCTTGAAATGCTCTTTTCCCCACAGCTACGTGGTACCCCCAAACCTTTTCCACTTCCTTAGACAAGCCACACCTTCTGTATGAGGCCCACCTGACCAACCTGTTTAAAACTGTTAACCACCTCCCGCCCACGTCTCTACAGCCTGCTGATTCTTTTCTTTTTCTCAGCACTTAATGTCTTGGTGCCTGCTAGCGGCCTTTACTCACACTGCCTGTTGTTTACCGCCTCCCTCCTTTTGCTGGAGTGCAAGCCCTCAAGGGCAGGAATCATGAGCTATTTTGCTCATGGATACATCGCAAGCACCCAGAAGACTCGGTACATGTTAGGTGCTCAGTCAGTATTTGTGAATAAATAAATCATGCTCATTGACGTTTACTGAGCATATTCTGGGACGACTGTATTTTGCCGTGCGCTTTACATCAGGCGTCCCCAACCCTGGGGCCATGGACTGGTCCCCATCTGTTGCCCGATAGGAACAGGGCCGCACAGCAGGAGGTGAGCCGCCTGTGAGTGAGCCAGGCGTCATCTGTATTTACAGCCGCTCCTCAGCACTCCAGTTACCACCTGAGCTCTGCTTCTTGTCAGATCCCCAGCGGCATAGGTTCTCATAAGAGCGTGAACCCTCCTGTGAGCTGTGCGTGTGAGGGATCTAGGTTGTGCTCCTGATGAGAATCTAATTCCTGATGATCTGTCACTGTCCCCCATCACTCCCAGATGGGACTGTCTAGTTGCAGGAAAACAAACTCAAGGCTCCCACAGATTCTACGTGACTGGTGAGCTGTGTATAATTATTTCATTATATATTACAATATAATAATAATAGAAATAGAGTGCACAATAAATGTAATGCACTTGAATCATCCTAAAAGCACCCCCCTCCCCGTCCCATCTGGGGGAAAAATAGTCTTCCGAGAAGCCGATCCTTGGTGCCAAAGCGACCGGGAACCGCTGCTTTACCTTATTTTTATCACTGAATCTTTACAATTGCTCTTAAGAAGCCTTACAATTGGAGCAGGTGCTATGATTATTCCCATTTTACAGATAAGGAAACAGAGGCACCGGCGGAGGAAGAGACTGACCCATGGTTACACACAGCTACCTAGAGGTGGAGCCAGGGTTCAAACACAGACACACAGACCCCAGAGCCTGCTCTGGCCACGTCGTGGTTGGCTGGTGCCCAGAAGCCCAGCGGAGTCTTGGTTGGCTGGGACACTGCAAAGATCAGATCTATGGGTTGAATTTGTCAGTGGAAGCCCTTTGAAGGAATGAGTTATCCCAGAGAAACCTGGTGCTGACGATTTGGGCTGATGAAGAGGCTCAGACTGCTGCTAAGATTGCACCCTTTGAAAAGCTGATCAAACTGGAATTTGAACTCGTTTTCACTTCTCAATGGTTTATAAGGCATACAAGGTTTAAATTTACATTTTTTTTTAAAAAGGTATATGCAGGGTGAATCCCTTTTAGTCTCCACTTTTCAGCAAAGTTTACCTAAAATAAAATCCATTTATTGCTGACACGGGAATTGCCATATGTGGGTAGTTGATGTGGCTTCTGTTTTACTGTACAGACAGGAAAATTTGTTCCTCTTTAGATACCATCTCTAAGAATTTATTATTGAAATGGGATTAACAACACAAACAGCACTTCAGAAAAGCAGATCTTAACTTGGATCGTGTTTGATCCATTTCAGGGAGCAGCCCCCTGGTTACAAAAATACCCTCAACCCCCTTAGACACGGATTCACCCTGCGGGTGTGGGCTGAGGCCAGGGTCACCGTTCACTCCCTTTTGATGAGCACCCTCTTGTGGTGGCCTGTGAGTATGCACGACTGCGTCGTCAAGATTCTTCGTGTTTTGTCTAGAGCGTTCCCTGACATCCGGGGTGAGGACAAGCACACCCTGCATGATCCTGCTTCTTCTGTAGTCTCTGCTGTTCTTTCAACAGAAGGGCAAAAGGCCCTGTTTTCATTTCTAGGCTTTATTTTTGACCGTATATTTTTATGCCCACTGCTGTTACTGTGACCAATTTTAGTTTATAATTATTTTCTCTTTCTCTATTATGGAGGATAATTAGCGAATGGAAATAGAAAAAAAAAAAAACTTAAATAGGTTTAAAAAGCCTTTACGTTTTAAATTCGAAGTTCACTCCTTACCCAGACAACTCCGCATTTTTGTGTGACAAGCATAAACACATGCACGTTTAAGGATGAGAAATAACAGAATATCTTAGGATTTGGAATTCCTCTCATTCAGAAGCTGTCTGAAGGTCAGGGGGAAATGAGAAGGCTTGGAGGAGGTGTAGAATGATTGTGTAAGCGCTCAGCATGTGTCGCTCATGCATGGACACCTGACACCACACCTCCTGGGAAATGATGGTGGATAGCATGGGTAGATCCCTGCTGCTGATTGCAGTCGGTCCCATATCATGGCTGCCATTTTAAATTTCACTCAATCAAGGGAGGACGTCTCATGCTGATTTCATCATACACGGAAAAGGTTTTGGCTCTTTGGAGTCAAACAGAAATGAGCTTAAATCTAAACTCTGACGCTTACTGTGACTTCGGGCAAATCGTTTAATCTCCCTTGTTGCAATAAAAAGACAGCCGTCCCCTCTTGGTAGGGTCAGTTGGCTCCAAGAAGTCATCATGAGCAGGTGAGCCTGCAGAGCCTTCTGCTGAAGTCATTCCAGGAAAGCTCCCTTCCCTTCTGCCTCCCCACCCACTCTTCACGGATTTATTGCAGTGTAGCTGGGGAGACCAGACACACACTGAGATATGGAACAGATGGGAGATAATAAATGGAAAATGATTTGGTGTGTACACCGAAATTCCCTTATCGTATCATCAATTTGTCTTTACATGTTTGGAGGCTATATCAAGGAAGTCTATAAATACAGAATTGTTACATCTTCCTGGAGAGTTGAGGCTTTTACAAATACCTTCACATAAGGTAACCCGTAATAATGTTGTTTTCCCGAGAAGCTCGTTTGTTTGATATTCCCCAGGTACGACAGCTTTCTTTTGGCTAATATGTGCCTGGTTCAGGTCTGTGATTCCATATCTGCAGTTCTTAAAACTGAAAGGCTTGGAAAACAGAAAGTTATTTTTATAATTCTTTTGGCAGTGAAACCTGATCTATGCCAGTGTAAGACTATTTATAGTCTTTATTTATTCTACTTAGTGTGAATATTTATGTTTCTTTCAGAAATATTACTGTGTTTGATTATGGGGTGCTGCCTCAAGCTCCACTGTGTGTTATGTAACGTATAACGTAAACCCTGTATTAATTTCTTAAATTAAAATTAATATGAATTTGAAACACATTTGGCTCTGGGGTTTAGGTTAAGAGTTTGGGGGTGCACTCTCTAGAAATATCTTTTTCTGTCTTCTCATGTTTTAGGTATGTATTTTTAAGTAGCATTTAAAGCTGGATTTCCTTTTAATTTAATATAACAATCTGTCTTTTAAATGGAAGATTGAGGCTATTTAAATCTATATTTCTGGCCAGATACGGTGGTTCACACCTGTAATCACAGCACTCTGGGAGGCTGAAGCAGGCGGATTGCTTGAGAGGAGGAGTTTGAGGCCAGCCTGGGCTAGCCCTATCTTGACTAAAAATAAAAACAAACAAACATTAGCCGGGTGTGGTGGCACATGCCAGTAATCCCAGCTACTCAGCTCCTCAGGAGGTGGGAAGATGGCTTAGGAGGTTGAGCTGTGGTCGTGCCACTGCACTCCAGTCTGGGTGACAGTGAGAGACCCTGTCTCAAAAAAGTAACAACAACAGGCCGGGTGTGATGGCTCATACCTGTAATCCCAGCACTTTTGGAGGCCAGAGGCCAAGGCGGGTGGATCACGAGGTCAAGAGATCAAGACCATCTTGGCCGACATGGTGAAACCCTGTGTCTACTAAAAATACAAAAATTAGCTGGGCATGGTGGGGCACGCCTGTAGTCCCAGCTATTCCAGAGGGTGAGGCAGGAGAATCGCTTAAACCCGGGAGGCGGAGATTGCAGTGAGCTGAGATCTCGCCACTGCACTCCAGCCTGGGTGACAGAGTGAGAGTCCGTCTCAGCAAAAAAATAAATAATAATAATAATAATAATAATAATAATAAGATAAAAAATATGGTACATTGGTGAGGGAATAAAAAGGAGAAAATAATAATAATAAAAATAAGTTTAAAAATCTATTTCTGATGTATTTGAATTTCTTTTTCCTCTCTTTTTTTCTTTCTAAACGCTCTGCTTTGTCTGTGGTTTTCTCGCTTCCAGCATTCTATTGGACTAATTGAGCTTCTCTTTTTTCCCCGAAGTTTTTACTCAGTTAGCTAGGAAGTTATATATTCTCTTTATTCTCGTAATGGTTTCTTTCGAAATATTTTTTCTGCATATTTAACTTACAAAGTCTAAAACTGTTCCTTGTCTTTAGCCTCCGTTTCATGAATTCTGAGACGTTTCATTGCTCCCGCTTTGGCCACACTCTCCCAGCGCACAATGCTATTGTCTCGTATTTTTGTTATATCTTCTTTTTTAATCACAACACTAGACATTATTTAATAAAGATGTTTGTTTTGATTTGTGGCTCTATTTCCTAATTTGTTTGCACATCAAACTATTTATCGAACGTAGATTTTTTGGACAATTACTATAGGCTGGAGGACTCAGCCATGAGCAAAATGAAGTCTCAGACATACGGGGCCTAATTTCCAGCTCATTCTAACAGTTTCTTCTTCCCTTCAGATCTTTCTTCTGGGATTGTTTTCCCTCTTCTGCCTGTGTATCTCCTAGATGTTATTCTACTGGGGCTTTGTTGAATCTTAATTCTTTTTGCATTTTAGATAGCTTTATTGAGATATAATTTGCATACCACACAATTCCCCTACTTAGAGTGTATAATTAAATTTTTAAAATTTTTTTATATGTTTTATTGCGCTTTAGGTTCTGCGGTACATGTGCAGAACATGCAGGATTGTTGCACAAGTATATACATGGCAATGTGGTTTGCTGTCTCTGTCCCCGTCACCTATATCTGGCATATCTCCTCATGTTATCCCTCCCCAACTCCCTACCCCCCACTGTCCCTCCCCTAGTCTCCCCCAACAGCCCCCAGTGTGTGATCCTCCCCTCCTGTGTCCATATGTTCTCATTGTTCAACACCCGCCTATAAGTGAGAACATGCGGTGTTTGATTTTCTGTTCTTGTGTCAGTTTGCTGAGAATGATCGTTTCCAGGTTCATCCATGTCCCTACAAAGGACACGAACTCATTGTTTTTTTATAGCTGCGTAGTATTCCATGGTGTATATGTGCCACATTTTCCTTGTCCAGTCTATCATCGATGGATATTTGGGTTGGTTCCAGGTCTTTGCTATTGTAAACAGTGCCGCTATGAACATACACACGTATGCTCATACACGTGTGTCTTTATAATAGAGTGATTTATAATCCTTTGGATATATACCCAGTAATGAGATTGCTGGGTCAAATGGAATTTGCATTTCTAGGTCCTTGAGGAAGTGCCACACTGTCTTCCACAATGGTTGAACTAATTTACACTCCCGCTAACAGTGTAAAAGTGTTCCTATTTCTCCACACCCTCTCCAGCATCTGTGGTCTCCAGATTTTTTAATGATCGCCATTCTAACTGGTGTGAGATGGTATCTCAATGTAGTTTTGATTTGCATTTCTCTAATGACCAGTGATGATGAGCATTTTTTCATGTTTGTTGGCCTAATATATGTCTTCTTTTCAAAAGTGTCTGTTCATATCCTTTGCCCACTTTTGAATGGGTTTGCTTGTTTATTTCTTGTAAATTTGTTTAAGTTCTCTGTAGATTCTGGATATTAGCCTTTGTCAGATGGGTAGATTGCAAACATTTGTTCCCTTTCTCTTGGTTGCCAGTTCAGTCTGATGATTGTTTCTTTTGCTGTGCAGAAGCTCTGGAGTTTAGTTAGATTCCATTTGTCTATTCTGGCTTTTGTTACCATTGCTTTGTTGTTTTGGTCATGAAGTCCTTGCCGACGCCTATGTCCTGAATGGTATTGCCTAGATTTTCTTCTAGGGTTTTTATGGTGTTAGGTCTTATGTTTAAGACTTTAATCCATCTGGAGTTAATTTTAGTGTAAGGTGTCAGGAAGGGGTCCAGTTTCTGCTTTCTGCACATGGCTAGCCAGTTTTTCCAACACCATTTATTAAACAGGGAATCCTTTCCCCATTGCTTGTTTTTGTGAGGTTTGTTAAAGATCAGATGGTTATAGATGTGTGGTTCTCCCTCGGAGGCCTCTGTTCTGTTCCATTGGTCTATATCTGTTTTGATACCAGTATCATGCTGTTTTGATTACTGTAGCCTTGTAGTATATTTTGTAGTCAGGTAGTGTGATGCCTCCCGCTTTGTTCTTTTTGCTTAGAATTAATTTGGCTATGTGGGCTCTCTTTTGGTTCCATATGAAGTTTAAGGTGGTTTTTTCCAGTTCTGTGAAGAGGGTCATAGATAGCTTGATGGGGATAGCATTGAATCTATAAATTACTTTGGGCAGTATGGCCATTTTCACAATAATGATTCTTCCTAACCATGAACATTGAATGTTTTTACATCTGTTTGCATCCTCTCTTATTTCCTTGATCAGTGGTTTGTAGTTCTCCTTGAAGAGGTCCTTTACATCCTTTGTCAGTTGTATTCCTAGGTATTTTATTCTCTTTGTAGCAATTGTGAATGGGAGTTTGCTCATGATTTGTCTCTCTGTTAGTCTGTTATTGGTGTATAGGAATGCTTGTGATTTCTGCACATTGATTTTGTATCCTGACACTTTGCTGAAGTTGCTTATCAGTTTCAGGAGATCTTGGGCTGAGATGATGGGGTCTTCTAAATATACAATCATGTCATCTGCAAAGAGAGACAATTTGACTTCCTTGTATCCTAATTGAATATCCTTTATTTCTTTTTCTTGCCTGAATGCTCTGGCTAGAACTTCCAATACTATATTGAATAGGAGTGGCAAGAGAGGGCATCCTTGTCTAGTGCCAGATTTCAAAGGAAATGCTTCCAGCTTTTTCCCATTCAGTATGATATTGGCTGTGAGTTTGTTGTAAATAGCTTTTGTTATTTTGAGATAAGTTCTGTTGATACCTAGTTTATTGAGAGTTTTTAGCATAAAGGGCTGTTTAATTTTGTCGAAGGCCTTCTCTGCATCAATTGAGATAATCGTGTGGTTTTTGTCTTTGGTTCTGTTTATGTGGTGAGTTACATTTATAGACTTGCATATGTTGAACCAGCCTTGCATCCCTGGGATGAATCCTGCTTGATCATGGTGGATGAGCTTTTTGATGTGCTGTTGCAATCGGTTTGCCAGTGTTTTATTGAAGATTTTTGCATCTATGTTCATCATGGATATTGGCCTGAAGTTTTCTTTTCTTGTTGAGTGTCTGCTGGGTTTTGGTATCAGGATGATGTTGGTCTCATAAAATGATTTGGGAAGGATTCCCTCTTTTTGGATTGTTTGGAATAGTTTGAGAAGGAGTGGTACCAGCTCCTCTTTGTATGTCTGGTAGAATTTGGCTGTGAACCCATCTGGACCTGGACTTTTTTTGGTTGGTAGGCTATTAATTGCTGCAACTTCAGCCCTTGTAATTGGTCTATTCAGCATTTCAGCTGCTTCCTGGTTTAGGCTTAGGAAGGTGCAAGTGTCCAGGAATTTATCCATTTCTTCCAGGTTTACTGCTTTATGTATATAGAGTTGTTTGTAGTGATCTCTGATGGTAGTTTGTATTTCTGTGGAATCTTTGGGTATATCCCCTTTATCGTTTTATTGCATCAATTTGATTCTTCTCTTTCTTTTTTATTAATCTGGCTAGCGATCTATTTTGTTGATCTTTTCAAAAAACCAGCTCCTGGATATTAATTTTTTGAAGGGTTTTTTGTGTCTCTATCTCCTTCAGTTCTGATCTGATCTTAGTTATTCTTTTCTTCTGCTAACTTTTGAATTTTTTTGATCTTGCTCTTCTAGCTCTTTCAATTTTGATGATAGGGTGTTGATTTTAGATCTTTCCTTGTTTCTCATATGGGCATATGGGCATGATAAATTTTTCTCTAGACACTGCTTTAAATGTGTGCTAGAGATTCGGGTACATTTTGTCTTTGTTCTTGTTGGTTTTGAAGAACGTCTTTATTTCTGTCTTCATTTCATTATTTATCTAGTCAACATTCAAGAGCCAGTTGTTCAGTTTCCATGAAGTTGTGAGGTTCTGAGGTAGTTTCTTAGTCCTGAGTTCTAATTTGATTGTACCGTGGTCTGAGAGACTGTTTGTTATGATTTCCGTTCTTTTTCATTTGCTGAGGAGTGATTTACTTCCAATTGTTTGGTCAGTTTTAGTGTAGGTGTGATGTGGTGCTGAGAAGAATGTATATTCTGTGGATTTGGGTGGAGAGTTCTGTAAATGTCTATTAGGTTTGCTTGGTCCAGATCTGAGTTCAAGTCCTGGATACCCTTGTGAATTTTCTGTCTCGTCAATGTGTCTAATATTGACAGTGGAGTGTTAAACTCTCCCACTATTATTGTGTGGGAGTCTAAGTCACTTTGTAGGTCATTAAGAACTTGCTTTATGTACCTGGATGCTCCTGTATTGGGTGCATATATATTTAGGATCGTTAGCTCTTCTTGTTGCATTGATCCTTTTACCATTATGCAATGCCCTTCTTTGTCTCTTTTGATCTTTGTTGGTTTAAAGCCTATTTTATCAGAGACTAGGATTGCAACTCCTGATTTTTTTTTTTCTCTCCATTTGCTTGGTAAATCTTCCTCCATCCCTTTATTTTGAGCCTTTGTGTATCCTTGCATGTGAGATGGGTTTCCTGGATATAGCACACCAATGGGTTTTGACTTTTTATCAAATTTTCCGGTCTGTGTCTTTTGATTAGGGCATTTAGCCCATTTACATTTAAAGTTAATATTGTTATATGTGAATTTGATTTTGCCATTTTGATGCTAGCTGGTTGTTTTGCCCATTAGTTGATGCAGTTTCTTCATTGTGTTGATGCTGTTTACCATTTGGCATGTTTTTGGAGTGGCTGGTACTGGTTGTTCCTTTCTGTGTTTCGTGCTTTTTTCAGGAGCTCTTGTAAAGCAGGCCTGGTGGTTACAAAATCTCTGAGCGATTGCTTGTTCATAAAGGATTGTATTTCTCCTTTGCTTATGAAGCTTACTTTGGCTGGATATGAAATTCTGGGTTGAAAGTTCTTTTCTTTAAGGATGTAGAATATTGGCCCCCACTCTCTTCTGGCTTGTAGGGTTTCTGTGGAGACATCTGCTGTGAGTCTGATGGGCTTCCCTTTGTGGGTAACCCTAACTTTCTTTCTGGCTGCCTTAGCATTTTTTCCTTTATTTCAACCCTAGTGAATCTGACAATTATGTGCCTTGGGGTTGCTCTTCTTGAGGAATGTGTTTGTGGTGTTCTCTGTATTTCCTGGACTTGAATGTTGGCCTGCCTTGCTAGTTTGGGGAAGTTCTCCTGGATAATATCCTGAAGAGTATTTTCCAGCTTGGATTCATTCTCTCTGTCACATTCAGGTACACCTATCAAACGTAGATTAGGTCTTTTCACATAATCCCATATTTCTTGGAGGCTTTGTTCATTTCTTTTAACTCTTTTTTCTCTAATTTTGCCTTCTCATTTTATTTCATTGCGTTGATCTCCAATCTCTGATATCCTTTCTTCTGCTTGGTCGATTTAGCTATTGAAACTTGTGTATGCTTCACAAAGTTCTCGTGTTGTGTTTTTCAACTCCATCAATTCATTTATATTCTTCTCTAAGCTGTTTATTCTTGTTAGCATTTCTTCAAACCTTTTTTCAAGGTTCTTAGTTTCTTTGCATTGGGTTAGAACATGTTCTTTTAGCTCAGTGCAGTTTGTTATTACCCACTTTCTGAGGCCTGTTGCTGTCAATTCAACAGACTCATTCTCCATCTAGCCTTATTCTCTTGCTGGTAAGGAGTTGTGATTCCTTGGAGGAGGAGAAATGTTCTGGTTTTGGGTGTTCTCATCCTTTTTGTGCTGGTTTCTTCCCATCTTTGCGGATTTATCTACCTCTTGTCTTTGTAGTTGGTGACTTTTGGATGGGGTCTCTAAGTGGACATCCTGTTGTTGATGATGAAGTTATTTCTTTCTGTTTCTTAGTTTTCCTTCTAACAATCAGCCCTACTGCTGTAGGACTGCTGGAGGTCCACTCCAGACCCTGCTTGCCTGGGGATCACCTGTGGCAGCTGCAGAACAGTGAGGGTTGCTGTCAGTTTCTTCTGTTATCTTTGTCCCAGAAGGATACCCGCCAGATGTTGGCCTGAGCTCTCCTTTTTGAGGTGTCTCTTTGGATTTATGGGGGTCAAGGAGCTGCTTGAGGAGACAGTCTTACCCTTATAGGAGCTCATGTACTGAGCTGTGAGCTCCGTTGTTCCATTCAGAGCTGCTGGGAAGATATGTTTTAGTCTGCTGTAGCAGAAGTCATAACCATCTTTTTCCCCTGGTGCTCTGTCCTGGGAAGGTGGAGCTTTACTTATAAGTTCCTGATGTGCTGCTGCCTTTTTTCAGAAATGCCCTGTCTAGCGAGGAGGTAACCTAATCACAGTCTGCCAGCAGAAGTCTTGCTGAGCTGACATGGGCTCTGCCCAGCTGCTATGTGAACCTCCTTGCAGTTTTGTTTATAGAGGTATAGTTAGAACCACCCTGGTAATAGCAGTCTGCCTCAGTAATGGCGGACTGGCTTTGTATTGGTGGACTGCCTCGGTAATGGCAGATGCTCTTTTCCTTGCCCCGTCTGTGGGCAGTAAGAACTCCTTTGGAAATGCGGTGATCACTCACCCTCTGCGTTCTTGCTGTGAACTGCACTCCAGAGCTGTTCCTATTTGGCCATCTTGGATCCAACCTTTTTCTATTTAAATGTTTTTAAAAATATTCACAGATGTGTGCTACCATCACCACAGTCAATTTTAGAACATTTTTATAACCTCAAAAAGAAACTCTACCTGTTAGCAGTCATTCCATAGTGGATTGAGCAGTGTCCTCCCCAAATCCCATCTACCTGGAACCTCAGAATGTGAGCATGTTTGGACATAAGGTCTTTGCACATGTAATTATTTAAGATGGGGTCATACTAGATTAGCATGGGCCCTTGATTCAGTAGTGAGTGTCCTTATAGAAGGGGAGAGTACACACAGAGAAGAAGGCCACATGAAAATAGAAAGAGGCTGGGCATGGTGGCTCATGCCTGTAGTCCCAGCACTTTGGGAGGCCAAGGTGGGCGGATCACGAGGTCAGGAGTTCAAAATCATCCAGGCCAAAATAGTGAAACCCCATCTCTATTAAAAATACAAAAATTAGCCAGGCATGGTGGCAGGTGCCTGTAGTCCCAGCTACTCGGAGGCTGAGGCAGAAGAATCACTTAACTTGGGAGGCAGAGGTTGCAGTGAGCTGAAATCATGCCATTGCACTCCAGCCTGGGCAACAGAGCAAGACTCTGTCCCCAAAAAAAAAAAAAAAAAAAAAAAAAAAAACAAGAAAGAAAGAAAAAAGAGAAAGAGTTTGGAGGGGTGCAGCTGCAGATCCAGGAGCACCAAGGTTTGCCAGGAGCCACCAGAAGTTAGAAGGAGGGAAGGCAGGAGTCTTCCCTAGAGCCTCCAGAGACTGCATGGCTGATATCTTAGATTTAGCACTTTCAGCCTCCAGAACAGAGAGACAACATGTTTCTGCTGGTTTAAGCCATCCAGTCTGTGGGAGTTTGTCATGGCAGCCCTGAGAAACAAATGCGTGCTGCATACCCCGTTCCCCCAGCACCTGGCAACCATTTGTCTGTGTTTTTATCTTTATGTATTTACCTATTCTGGACATTCTGCATATAAATGGAATCACGCACTGTGTGGCTTTTTGTATTTGGCTTCCATAACTTAGCATAATATGTTCCAGGTTCAGTCACGTGGCATGTGTCAATGCTTCACTTTTTTTTTTTTTTTTTTTTAACAGAAACAAGGTCTCACTCTGTTGTCCGGGCTGGAGTGCAGTGGCACGAGTAAGGTTCACTGTAATTTTGCACTCTGATGCTCAAGGAACTCTCTTGCTTTGGCCTCCTAAGCAGCTAGGACTATAGGCATGTATCACCACACCAGGTTAATTTAAAAAAATTATTATTATTATTGTTATTTGTAGAGATAGCATCTCCCTGTGTTGCCCAGGCTGGTCTTGAACTACTGGCTTCAAGGGATCCTTCCACCTTGGCTTCCCAACGTGCTGGAATTACAGGTATGAGCCCCCATGACTACCTGATACTTTATTTCTTTTTGTGGCCAAATGACATTCCACTGTAAGGATATACCACATTTTGTTTATCCATTCCTCAGTTGATTGACATTTGGATGTATTGCACCTTTTGGCTTTTAGGAGTAATGCTGTACAAGTTTTTGTGTGAACTTATGTTTTCATTTCTCTTGAATATATACTTAGAAGTAGAATTGCTGGGTCGTCTGGTAAATCCATGTTTAATCATTTTAGGAGTTGCCAGTTTGCTTTCTGCCACTTTATTTTCCCACCAACACATATTATTATCTGACTTTTGGATTCTAGCCACTCTGGTGGTTGTGCACTGGTCGCTCACAGTGGCTTTGATTTACAATACCTTGATGACTATTGATATCAATCATCTTTTTATGTGTTTATTGGCCGTTTGTATGTTTTCCTTAGAAAAATGTCTGTTTTGGTCCTTCGGCTAATTTTTAAATTAGTCCCTGGCTTAATTACCTCTTTATTTTTGAGTTGTGTTTTTTGCATATTCTACATGAATGTCTCTTATCAAATATATAATTTGCAAATATTTTCTTCCATGTTGTGGAAGACATTGTCTTTTCAGTTTCTTAATTGTATCGTTTGAAGTGCAAGTTTTTAATATTTATGAACTCCAATTTATGTATATTTTCTTTGTTGCTTTTATTGTCACATATAAGAATCTGCTGTCAAATCTAAGGTCGTGAAGACTTACCCCTCAGTTTTCTTAGCTATGAAACTCTTATTTATGACTATTACTTGTTTCTACTTAATTTTTATGTATGGTGAGAGATAAGAGTTTAGTTTCTTTCTTTTGCATGTGTTTATCCACTGGTCTCAGTGTCATTTGTTGGAAAGACTATTTTTCCCCCATTGAATGGTGTTTTACCTTTTTCAAAAATCATGTTACCATAGACACATGGTTTTATTTCTAGAGTCTCAATTCAAGTCCACGGATCTATGTGTCTGTCCTTATGCTAGTACCACACTATCTTGATTACTGTTGCTTCGTAAAAGTTTTGAAATCAGGAAATGTGAGTCTGACAACTTTGTTGTTCTTCTTCAAGATTGTTTTGGCTATTTGGGTTCATTTGTAATCCTATACAAATTTTGGAATGAGCTTGTCAATTTCTACAAAGAAGTCAGCTCTGGGATTCTGATAGAAATTGCATTGAATCTATACATCAGTTTGGGAATACTGCCATCTTAACAATGGTAATTCTTCCAATTCATGAACGTCAGATGTTCTTTCATTTATTTAATCTTCTTTAACTTTTTTCCACAATGTTTTAGAGTTTCAGAAGTGTACATCGTATGCTTCTTTTGTTAAGTTTGTTCCTTCGTGTTTTATTCTTTTTGAAGCTATTGTAAATGGAATTTTTTTAAAGAATGTATTTTTTGATTACTCATGAGAAAGTACAGAAATACAATTGATTTTTGTGTATTGATCTTATGTTCATCACCTTGATGAGCACATTTATTCGTCCTAGTAATTTTGAGCAAAGTCATTAGGATTTTCTGTATACAAGATTGTATTACCTATGAAACGTTAGTTTTACTTTGTCCTTTCCAATATGGATGACTTTTCTTTCGTCTAACTACTATAGCTATTCTATGTTGAATAAAAGTGGTTAGAAAAGACATCTTTGTACTCTTCTTAATCTTAGGAGGAAAGCATCCTGTCTCATCATTAATTACAATTTTAGCTGTGAGTTTTTTCATAGATGCCCTTTATCAGGGTAAATAGATTGTCTTCTATTCCCAGCCTGCTGAGTGTGTTTAGTCACAAAATGATGCCGGGATTTGCCAACCCCCTTTTCTGCATCTATGGAGTTGATCTTGTGGATGTTGCTTTTTATTCTATTGCTGTGGTGTTTTTCATTAGTTGATTTTTGGATGGTAAACTAACCTTATAACCTAGGATAAATCCCACTTGTAATGGTGCATCATTCTTTTCATACATTGCTAGATGTGGTTTGCTAGTATTTTGTTGAGAATTTTTGCATCCAAATTCATGAGATACTGTTCTCTGATTTCCTTGCAATGGCTTTTTACTATTAATCTGGTTAGTACCAGACTCATAGAATGAGCTGGGAAGTGTTCCTTCCTCTTCTATTTTTTGGAAAAAGATTATGAATTATTGGTATTAATTCCTTAATGTTTGATCAATTTCAGTGGCAAAGCCACCTGGGCCTGGGCTTTTCTTTGTGGGTAGTTTTTTTGCAAAGATATATCAACTTTTATTTTAGATTCAGGGGGTACATGTTCAGGTCTGTCATACAGGAACACTGTACAACACTTAGGTTTGGAGAACAGATGATCCTGTCACTCAGACAGTGAGCACAGCATGCAGTAGGCTGTCTCTCAGTTCTCACCTACCTCCTGCCCCTCCCACTCCTGCAGTCCCCAGAATCCATTGCTCTCATCTTTATGTCCATGTGTACTCAGTGTTTAGCTCCCACTTGTGAGAACATGCAGTATTTGGTTTTCTGTTACTGCGTAAATTTACTTAGGATAATGGTCTCCAACTGTATTCATGTTGCAGCAAATAATATGATTTCCCTCTTTTTATGGCTACATAGTATTTCGTGGTGTATGTGTACCCCATTTTCTTTATCCAGCCCACCATTGATGGGCACCTAGGTTGACTCCATGCGTTTACTATTGTGAATAGTGCTGCAGTGAACACACAAATACATGTGTCTTTTTGGTAGAATAATTTATTTTCCTGTGCATATTTCTCTAGTAATGGAATTCTTCGGTCAAGTGTTGATTTAAGTTCTTTGAGAAATCTCCAAACTGCTTTCCACAGTGGCTGAATTAACTCATATTCTCACCCACAGTGTGTAATCATCCCCTTTTCTCTGCAGCCTCTTCAGCATCTGTTTTTGTCTGACTTTTTAGTAGTAGTCAGTCTGACTGGTATGAGATGTAGTAATAGCAGCCAGTCAGAATGGCTGCTACGAAAAAGTTTTGATTTGCAGTTTTGAATTGCATTTCTCTACTGATAAGTGATGAACATTTTTCATATGCTTGTTGGCTGCTTGTAGGTCTTCTTTTGATAAGTGTCTGTTCATGTCCTTTGCCCACTTTTAAATGGGGTTGCTTTTGCTTGTTGATTTGTTTAAGTTCCTTACAGATTCCAAATTTTAGACCTTTATTGGATGCACAGTTAGCAAATATATTCTCCCATCACTTGGTTGTTTACTCTGTTTATTATAGTTTCTTTCACTGCATGGAAGCTCTTTAGTTTAATTAGATACCGGTTGCCAATTTTTGTTTTTGTTGCAATTTGCTTTTGAGCATTTAACCATAAATTCTTTGCCAAGGCTTGTGTCGAGAAGGGTATTTCCTAGGTTTTCCTCTAGAATGTTTATAGTTTTATGTCTTACATTAAAATGTTTAACCCACCTTAAGTTAATTTTTGTATATGAATAATGATAGGGGTCCAGTTTCATTCTTTTGCATATGGCTCACCAGTTATCCCAGCACCAGTTATTGAATAGACAGTCTTTTCCTCATTGCTTATTTTTGTCAGCTTTATTGAAGATCAGATGGTTGTAGGTGTGTGGCTTTCTGTTCTGTTCTGTTCCATTGGTCTCTACGTCTGTATTTGTACCAGTACTATGCCATTTGGGTTACTGTAGTGTTATAGCAGAGTCTGAAGTTGGGTAGTGTGATGCATTCAGCTTTGTTCTTTTTGATTAGGATTCCACTGGCTATTCCGGTTGTTTTTTGGTTCCCTGTGAATTTTAGAATACATATTTTTTCTAATTCTGTAAAAAATAATCTTGGTAGTTTGTTAGGAATAGTGTTGAATCTATAGATTGCTTTGGGTAGTATGGCCATTTCAATGATATTGATTCTTCCAATCCTTGAGCATAGAACGTTTTTTCATTTGTTGTGTTTTTTCATTTGTTGTGTTATCTATGATTTCTTGCAGCAGTGTTTTGCAGTTCTCCTTGTAGAGATCTTTCATTTCCTTGGTTAGATGTAGCCCTAGGTATTTTATATTTTTTGTGGTTATTGTAAATGGGATTGCATTATTGATTTGTCTCTCAGCTTGAATGCTATTGGTGTATAGAAATGTTACTGATTTTTGCACATTGATTTTGTATCCTGAAATTTCACTGAAGTCATTTATCTGTTCTAAAATCTTTTGGTGGGGTCTCTAGGGTTTTCTAGGTATAGAATTATATCATCAGCACAGAGATAATTTGACTTCTCTTCCTGTTTGGGTGCCTTTTTTTCTTTCTTTTGCTTGATTGCTCTGGCAATCTTTCAGTACTATGTTGAATAGGAGTGGTAAGAGTGGTCATTCTTGCCTTGTTCCTGTTCATAAGGGGAATGCTTCCAGTTTTTGCCCATTCAGTATGATATTAGCTGTGGGTTTGTCATAGATAGCTCTCATTTTGAGGTATGTTCCTTTAATGACTAGTTTGTTGAGAGTTTATATCATTAAGGGATGTTGGATTTTATCAAAAGACTTTTCTGTGTCTATTGGATGATCACATGTTTTTAAATTTTGTTTATATGGTGGATCACATTTATTGATTTGTGTATGTTGAACCAACCTTGCATTCCAGGAATGAAGTCTACTTGATCATAGTGAATTAACTTTCTGATGTGCTTCTGGACTGTTTGCTAGCATTTTTTGAAGATTTTTTTCATCTATGTTCATCACAGATATTAGCCTGTTGTTTGTTTGTTTCTCATATGTCTTTGACAGGTTTTGGTATCAGGGTGATGCTGCCTTCATAGAATGAGTTAAGGAGGAATCCCTCTTCCTTAATTTTTTTGTAATAGTTTTAGTAGAATTGGTACTAGCTCTTCTTTGCATATCTGGTAGAATTCAGCTGCGAATTCATCTCATATGGGGCTTTTCTGAATGGTATGTTTTTTATTACGGATTCAATTTTGTAACTCAATAGTGGTCTGTTCAGAGATTCAATTTCTTCCTGATCACATCTTGGGAGGTTGTTTCCACAAATGTATCCATTTCCTCTACATTTTCTAGTTTATGCACATAAAGATGTTTATAATAGTGTCTGAGAATATTTTGTATTTATGTAGGATTGGTTGTAACGTCACCTTTGTCATTTCTGAATATCATTATTTGATCTTCTCTCTTCTTTGTTAATCTAGCTAGTGGTCTATCAATCTTATTTATCCTTTTAGAGAACCACCTTTTGGTTTCATTGATCCTTTGTGTTAATTTTTCGTTCTCAATTTCATTCAGTTCTACTCTGATTTTAGTTATTTCTTTTCTTCTACTAGCCTTGGGGTTAGTTTGTTCTTGCTTTTCTAGTTACTCTAGTTGTGATGTTAGATTATTAATTTGAAAACTTTCATGCTCCAAGCATTCAAAGAAATTTCTCTAAAAACAAACTACAAAAATGATACCTGAAGGTACAGTCTTAGTTTTTTAAAAAATTACAAATTCAGTCTTTTTATTTGTATGTGTCTACTCAAATTGTCTATTTCATCTTAAGTCAGTTTCAATAGTTTGTGTCTTCCCAGCAATTTATCCATTTCATCTAAGTTATCTAATTTAGTGGCATACAACTGGTTTTAGTATCCTTTATGAACCTTTTATTTGTATAATATTGATTGTAATCTCCCCTTTTCCATTTCTGATTCTAGTCATTTAATTATCCTCTCTTTGTTTTCTTGGTTAATGAAGCTTAAGTTTTGTCAATTTTTTAAATCTTTTCAAGGAACTATCCTTTGGTTTCATTGACTTTCTCTATTATTTTTGTATTCAATATTTCACTAGTTTCTTCTTTAATCTTTATTATTTCCTTCCTTCTTCTTGCTTTGCTTTTTAGGTTTAGTTTGCTGTACTTTTTTCAATGTCTTAAGATGGAAGTTTAGAATATTGATTTAGGTCTATGGCCATACCATCCTGAACACACCCTATCTCGTTTGATCTCAGAAGCTAAGCAGGGTCAAGCCTGGTTAGGACTTGGATGGGAGAGCACCTGGGAATACCAGGTGCTGTAGGCTTTTGGCTCTTCCACTCCCTGCCTTCTAAAAAAATTATATATATATATATATAAAGAGAATGTTGATTTAGGATCTTTCTTTCACTCTAAACTGCATATCTCTTCATCTTTGTTTTATATTTTTCATTTGCTTTTATTTTGTGTCGTTATGCACAATATCTTCAGATCAATCTACCACTTCACCAAATTGTCTTTTCAACTATCACTTACCTTTTTTTTTTTTTTTAAATATAGCTATTCAGTTTCTTCTTTCAACCACCACCATCTTTTTACCTATAATTTCTATTAGGTTCTTTTTCAAATTTGCCTAGGCATATTTAATAGTGCTTTTTCCTTTGATATTTTAAAATCCCAACTGTAAAAAACCTACTTATCTGTTAATCAGCTATACCTTAGGCAAAATATTCAGTCATTAGTTGGTTTAAACATTTTACACAGTTATTTTATACTCTAAAAATATATATCTCATGATTCCAACATTTGCAGTCATTAGGAGCTCTAAATCTTTTGTCTGCTGTTTCTACTGACTCTTGTTCTTGGACTTCCTTCCTTAGATGCTTCACACATCTTAATTGTGAACTCATATCTGGCAGAACTGAATCTGTGAGAATATTGGGAAGACTGAGATGAGGATGTTTTCCTCCGAGGAGGATTTTCACTTGTTTGATTTTGGCCCTGTATGGTACTAATAAACAGAGATCACTGTCATTTAATTTTTTGACTTGGGGATTTAACAGTTGCACACATGTTCACATTCAAAGCCCAGATTCATATATAGACAAATTTAGCGACACAAATTTTCATGAGAGACTCTTTCATCCGTTCGCTTGGTAGAGATCAATTTCTGGTTTGCTCTTTTTGTTATACAGTCAGGGAGCTTTTCTTCTAGCCTACCCTTTCACAGAGAACAGGTGCTTCGAGGGTCTTCGATTTAGATGCACATGGGGATTTCCTCCCCACCTCCTCATTCGCAGGACTCCAGCCTCGCTGGATTTGTTATAGTTTCTACAACATCCTGAGCACTCTCCCGCCTCACGGTCTTGACATCTGTGGCTTCCTCTGGCTGAACCTTCTGACCCCAGAATCCCACATCCACAGGCCTTAGCCACCTCACTTCTTTTGTGTTTCTGCCCCAAAATCATGTTTTCAGCAAGGCCTTCTTTGATGACCCTCAAAAAAAAAAAAAAAAAAAAAAAAAAAAGCATATTCTACTACTCTTTGCCCGCTTCAGTCTAGCTTATTTTTTCCCCACAGCATTTATCAACATTTCACCTATTGTGTTTCTTCCTCTCTGTCTGCTATCACTAAGGTAAAAGCTCTTGAGCACTGGGGATTTTTCCTATTCACTGCTGTATCGCCACTGCCTAGAACAGTGCCTAGAACACAGTGGGTAGCCAATATATATTATATTTTGAATGAATACATGTGTGCCTTTAGGAATGAATGAATGAGTGGTGAGGCTAGGAGTGGGAGTAGGACAGCATGAAACGACTGGTTATAGTAGAAAAGGAACAGGTGCAGAGAGAGCAAGACACCATGAGGAAAGGAGGCAGCAGGCATGGTGCTGTGTACCTGCAGTTCCAGCTACTCGGGAGACTGAGGCAGGAGGATCCTTTGAGCCCAGGAGTCTGACCCCAGCCTGGGCAACACAGTGAGACTCAACCCCTTACAAAAAGTAAAGCAGAAAAGAAATGAAATAAATGAAAAAAGAAAGGAAGAAGGCAGGGACAGTTGTACTTCGTAATTTTACTTAGACCCTTCAGGGGCCGCCGATGCCCTTGGCACTGGCTTCCTCTCTTGTCTCCTGCTTTAGTTTCCTTCCTGAACGTCCTGAAGGTGGCTCTCAATAAGTACCGCTTGGCTGACAGCTTACTGAAGTCGTTATAAGAGGATTTCTTCTGCATTACTCAGAAAAACGAAATCACTTTCTAGATTGTTTGCTGGGCAGGCTTACCCCCGGAGCTGCCAGGGCGGGGAGGCATGGGTGCTCCCCGTGCTCATGGTCGGAAGCTGGAAATTAATCAGAGGAGATGTGGCCCTTGTTAGGAGAGGGCTCTGTCAGTTTTCTGTGCACAAAGCCACACAAGAAAAAGGCAGAACCCAGTGAGATGGAACTTGGCTGGAATCTACAGTTTAGCTTTTTATTCAAAGCTATGAGAAACAGTAATATAAGGCAGTTAAATCTCCACTTTTATTGGTTGTCATCTTTACTTTGACTTATGTGTCACTACTTTATATTTTCTGGTCCTCTGATTTCTGTGTACATATTTCGAGACACTGTTGACTACTTGGATATAAACTGAAGAAGAAAAAAAACTACTTATCTATTAATCAGCTATACCTTAGGCAAAATATTCACTCATTCTATGGGTCACATATGGTGGAGATTAAATACTCTACTCTATGTGACTCCAAAGAGGGAGGAAGGAAGTAGCTGATTTTTAGCCCCTGCTGTGATAACCAGAGACTATCAATCAGAGAGGGGCAGACTTGAAGGAAAAAGTTCTCCAGCCTGCATTTTATGTGCAAGTTACTCATTTGCTGCTGAAATATACGGATTAAAGCTTTTCAGCACAGGAAAGAAAACGTGCCCACATTTTTGAGTCCTTCCTGAAGTTCCACATTTTCTTGGATTTGTGTAATAGCACTTAGAACAGAGCTATCTGTGAACCCCGAATATCTGAGACAGGTCTCAGTTAATTCAGAAAGTTTATTTTGTCAAGGTTGAGGACGTGCACCCGTGACACAGCCTCAGCACATCTTGACGACATGTACCCTCGACGGTTGGGGCACAGCTTGCTTTTATGCATTTTAGGGAGACGAGGCATCAATCAACAGATGTAAGATATATGTTGGTTCCATCCAGAAACGCAGGACGGTTCAAGCTCGGAGGGAGCTTCCATGTCACGGGTTGGTGAGAGACAAACAGCTGCATTCTTTCGAGTTTCTGTTAGCCTTTCCGAAGGCGGCTCAGTGTGCAGAAGGGTGACTGAACGGGATGGGAGGCAGGTTTGCTCTAAGCAGTTTCCCAGCTTGGCTTTTCCCTGTAGCTTAGTGATCTGGGGGCCTCAAAATGTAATTTTCCTTTTACATATCTAAAGCGAAGGCAACATAAATGTAAACTGTATATATCTGAAAAGCTAAGCTTTGAGAATTGAAGGTATACATGACTGAAACGTCCTCTGCAATATGCAGATCAGAATGCAGACCGTGTGCTGCAGACACGTGTGGATTGGCACAGGACGTGGACTGGCGTGGCCTGTGGTTTACTGGAAGACAGTCGCGCCCCAGCACACGACCTCTTGAACAAAGACAGGGACTAGCAGAGCTGCTTATTGAGAGAAGAGTGTTGAGTTAGGACACTTTGAGCAGCAAATGATAGAAAATCAACCCAAACCAGGTTAAAGAAAAAGAATGATTTAGCTGAAGAACACAGCGGTGGCTCAAAAGACCATTAGCAGGACTCAGACCCACTCTGGGTTCCAGGAACTGGAACCAGGGCTCCAAACAGTGTCAGTTCACCTCCCTCCCCGAACCTCTTTCTCCTTTGCTCCACTTAAGCTTCCTTCTCTGCTAATAGAGACAGACATTCTCTGCCCAGCAGGAAATGTAGCCAGTAGCAAGTGACAGAGTCACATCCGGAAAGACCTGCAAGCAGAGATGAAAAGATAACTTTTCTCAGCCTCAGCTTGAAAGATCACAGGGAATGGCTCAGACTCTCCAGACTGAATTTTTATCCCATCTTTTGAGTGATCACTGCGAGCAAGGGGGTGGGCTTGATGTTCACCCGCCCTGGGTCATGTTCCTGTCAGTGGCTCATAGTGAGCAGGTTCCATCCTCAGACGTGGCTTAGCACAGACGTGACCAGTGGTACATTTGTGCTGGACAGCCCTTATGACAGGTCTCTGACAGTCACCACCTTGGTCATTGCTAATACCTGACTAGGAGGAGAGATGGGCAGTTACTATAAGAAGCCCAGCTTGGCCTGGAGCAGTGCTCATGCCTGTAATCCCAGCACTTTGGGAGCCCAAGGCAGGTGGATCATTTGAGGTCAGGAGTTTGAGACCAGCCTGGCCAATGTGGTGAAACTCCATCTCTACTAAAAATACAAAAAATAACCAGACATGGTGGCGCGTGCTTGCAGTCCCAGCTACTTGGGAGCCTGAGGCAGGAGAATCGCTTGAAACTAGGAAGAGGAGGCTGCAGTGAGCTGAGATGGTACCGCTGCACTTTAACCTGGGCGAAGCAGCAAGACTCTGTCTCAAAAAAAAAGAACCCCAGCATGGAGGTATTTGTGGGTGCAGCAGTCACACTGATGGGTTCCCACTGCTAATCCACTACTTACTAGCTGAACTGTCTTTCCACATATCAGCTTCCTTGTTCATAAAATACAAATAATGCTGAGGTTGTTAATTGGGTTGAATGGTTTATTACATGTAATGCCCTTGGAAAACAAGCTTGGAACAGGAAGGATTAGCGATCATTATTACTAACGTCCATGTGGCTGAAATCAAACCAGAATGACAACCCATTGATATGGACAATTTCCATGCTGTCTTACTTACCCTATGCAGACTGTGGAGTCTGTAAAGCTACCTCTCATTCATCCTTTTTTGCTCACTATAAGCCATCCAGGTTTTCTGTGAAAAATGCTCTGAAGCTGCCCTGCATCTTTCTGGGGCTCCACTCCGTGGTGAGAGTCCTTTTCATTTTGTGTTGCAAAGCAATTTATTCCCCAAATTCAGAATCCCTATAGAACTCCAGAGATAAAACCTCGCTTGAATGCTCACGATGGGCAAAGCTTTGCTGATCAGGTAGGACCACATCTCAGCAGCTTCCTGCTGCCCTGCAACAATGAACGCTCTCTGCCCTCAGTGGCTTCATGGCTTCTGTTAGCTGTTGGACCCTGTTGTACAGATCATAGCCTTCTCATTCGTAATATATCTGATAGTGCATTTCTAAGGCCTGATTTTACTTTCCCTCAGCTTGTCTTTTTCTTTGGAAGGGAACCCTTACACTTTATTGGTGGAAGTGTGAATTACTTCCACCATTGTGGATAACAGCGTGATGATTCCTCAGAGACCTAAAACCAGGACTACCATTCAACCCAGCAGTCCCATTACTAAGTATATACCCAGAGGAATATAACTCATTCTCTCATAAAGACACATGTATGTGAATGTTTATTACAGCAGTATTCACAATAACAAAGACATGGAATCAACCTAAATGCCCATCAATGACAGATTGGATAAAGAAAATATAGTGCATATATGCCACGGAATGCTATGCAGCCATAAAAAAGAACAAGATCAGGTCATTTGCAGGAACTTAGATGAAGCTGGAGGCCATTGTCCTTAGCAAACTAACGCAAGAACGTAAAACCAAATACTGCATGTTCTCACTTACAGGAGCTAAATGATGGGAACACATGGACATGTAGAGAGGAAGAACACACATTGGGGCCTCCTGAAGGGCGGAGGGTGGGAGGAGGGAGAGGATCAGGAAAAATAGCTGCTGGGTACTATGCTTAGTACCTGGGTGACAAAATAATCTGTACAACAAACCCCTGCGATATGAGTTTACCTATATAAACAAACTTGCATATGGACCCCTGAACCTAAAATAAAAGTTATAAGAATTTTTTTCTTTGCTTCATCGCACAAACTTCTGTGTCCCCATCTCAATCCAGCTGAACTCAACAAACACCTCTTTTTAAAAATTATGCTTTCAGTTCTGGAGTACATGTGCAGAACGTGCAGTTTTGTTACATATGATACACGTGCCATGGTGGTTTGCTGCATCCATCACCCCGTCATCTACATTAGGTATTTCTCCTAATGTTCTCTCCCCTAGCCCCCCACCCCCAACAGGCCCTGGGGTGTGATGTTCCCCTCCCTGTGTCCATGTGTTCTCACTGTTCAACTCCACTTATAAGTGAGAACACGTGGTGGACAAACACCTCTTGAGGTGCTACTGCATACCAAGTACTGTGCTTGCTATTATTCATGTTACGTCCTTTTTCTTTTCTCAGTCTCGAATTTTCTCTTTTTCTGCGTTTCCCTGATAGAGGGAGTAATAATTTTTGTGTACTTGAAGTGAAATTCTCTTATTGTTGAAACTGTATGAAAATAAATCTCTATATACCAGAACTTTGCATGAGAGCAAATTTCAGTAGAGAAGGGGTTACAGGGACCTGACTATGTGTCTGTTATTAGAAAATTGTATGTTGTTCATTCCACAGTGCAGTTCATCCTTTGTGATTAGTTCTTTTGTTGAATCCATAAAGTGCGGAGTTTTGAAGTAATTCTTTGCATATCTTTAATGACAGATACCTCACTAATTATTGGCATTTATGGTATCCAGGTAAGCTAAAGGTGGTCAAACCAGTCAAGAACAGACTAATGCCTAAAGAGGGTTTACTCTCATCTGGGTATGACTTCTTATACCTTCATGCCTCTTAAAGTAGGAATAACAATACCTCACATTTGGAAGAAAACAGGTTCATTAAATGCTAGTAAACCTCTTTTAATATGTTACTATGTAACTAAGAAAGACACGATGATTCATTTATCATATAATCGCAATCAATTGGATAGCAAGGACCCACAGGTAGATACTATGTTTGCAGAAATCTACCTAATTTCATTGCACCTATGTTTTTTTTTTTTTATCACATCTACTGTTCAGTCACTCATTCATCCATCGTTGTTGAGCATCTACTATGTGTGATATTCCATGCTATGAGCTGAGGACTAACAGGTGAAAAGCTGGCTGTTTACTAGGGGAGACAGACCTGCAAATGAATAACTATAATGCAGGGAGGTAAATACTCATAGGAAAATGCTGTGAAAGGAGGAAGGAATAAATGACTAACCATTCTTGGTGGGAAGTCAGGAACAGCTCCAATCACCAGTCTTAAAGGTGAGAGTGGTAGGCTCTGGGAGAAGAGAGTGAGCTGCGGGTAGGTCTTTCTGGAAGAGGAAACATGTGCAAAGATCCCAGGAGATTGAAAGAGTGTGGAACGTTCAGCCAGTAGAGGGGAGCTCAGTGGGACGCTTCGGCAGGATGGTGCGTGAGAAGAGCTGGGAGTGAAGCCGGAAAGCTGGATAGCAGATTGCAAGGGCTGCGTGTTTCATGCTAGGGATTTCATACTTTCTCTTGGAAGGAATGATTTAGTGATATTTAATGGGGAAATGATTTGATCGGAATCTGATAGGATATCATAAAAACTCTTAGTAAACAGAGAACTTCCAGAGATAATTGAACAATTGCCCTTTAGATTAGCTTTCTGAGAATGCTCACTGAAAAAAGGAATTTTTATTCAAATCTGTTTGGGAAAAATTGCTTTTTGTTGTTGTTGTTGTTGCCCAGGCTAGAGTGCAGTGACACAATCTCAGCTCACTGCCACCTCCACTTTCCAGGTTCAGCTGGTCCTCCTGCCTCAGCCTCCAAAGTAGCTGGGATTACAGGTGCCTGCCACTGTGCCTGGCCAGTTTTTGTATTTCTAGTAGAGACAAGGTTTCACTGTGTTGGCCAGGCTTGTCTTGAACTCCTGACCTCAGGTGATCCACCTACCTTAGCCTCCCAAAGTGCTGGGATTACAGTCATGAGTCACTGCACCTGGCCAAAATTGCATTCTTGATTCCCCTCTCAGAGAAATATTATATACAAGAACATATTAGTAGCTCTGTGAAGACCAGCAGCAAAGGTATTAGTTCAACTTTATTTAACTCAGTATTTACCAAACCTATTTGACCATAAAATATAGTTTCCAGATAAAATACTATGTGAACATCCAATTATAGTTGAATTGCAGATAAACAAGGAATAATTTGTTAGTGTACACCAGTAATATTGCATGGGGCACAGCATGTGGACTTAGAATGCTAAGTGACACTTGCTGACACCTTAAACTTCAAAGGTGTTTTCTGACTTGCTTCTGATGTGACAAGAAAACAGACTCAACTCCCCAGAACTCCATATATCCTTAAAAGCTCTGTCAGAGGCATTTAAACCAGAGTGACTCGTTCTTGAACAGGGGCTAGGTAAAATAAGGCTGAGACTCGGGCTGTATTCCCAGGAGGTTTGGCATTCAAGGTCACAGGATGAGACAGAAGGTCAGTATAATGTACAGATCACACAGACCTTGCTGATAAAACAGCATGAGGTAAAGAAGCCAGCCAAAACCCATCAAAACCAAGATGGTGACAAAAGTGACCTCTGGTCATCCTCACTGCATTATATGCTAATTATAATGTATCAGCATGCTAGAAGACACTGCCCCCAGTGTTATGACAGTTTACAAATGCCACGGCCACCTCTGGAAGTTAATCTGTATAGTCTGAAAGAGGGAGGAACCCTCAGTTCCAGGAATCGTCCACTCCTTTGCCAGAAAACTCATGAGTAATCCACCCCTTGTTTGGCCTCCAATCAAGAAGTAACAGTAAGTATCCTTATTCAAGCAGCCTACGCTGCTGCTCTGCCTATGGAGTAGACATTCTGTATTCCTTTACGTTCCTAATAAACTTGTTTCCACTTTACTCTATGGATTCGCCTTGAATTCTTTCTTGCGAGAGATCCAAGACCCCTCTCTTGGCGTCTGGATGGAGACTGCTTTTCTGTAACAGCGCTGTGAGATAGAATCTAAACCTCCTCATATTATTTGTGATAGGTGCTGAAAGTTTGTTATCTTTAATTAAATATCTTTTGTATTTTACATTGTTTTAAAATTCATTCCTCAGTAACAATACGCAAATGTTGTTCTTGTCATTGATAAAAATTACATTCCCCTTCCAGTGATAGGAGGAATATAATTAATGAATTAATCTAATTATCCAGCACACATCTGTTGAGAGTTTACCAGGGCCCAGACTCTGTAGATACAGAAATAAATGAGGAAGGTATGTTCTCTGCCCTCTGTGGAACTTACAGTACCAGGGATAGCCTAAGCCAAAATGTGGTCCTGTGAATTGAGCTTAGCAGATCCTCTGTGATCTGGCCCCAGATGATTTGTGTGATCTCAACCCTAGCTGCTCCCCAGTGTGTTACATTTGCCATTCCCAAGACGTCACAAGCTTTTATACCTCTGAGCCTTTGCAAGTCCTCAGGCCTCTGCCAGGGTGCCCTGCTCACTCTCCCTCCTCTCCTCATCTCCTCCACATTACACTTCGCCTTCAAGATTCAGCTTTGTTCCCCCCCACCCCTTTTTTTTGAGACAGTTTTGCTCTTGTTGCCCAGGCTGGGGTGCAGTGGCACCAACTCAGCTCACAGCAGCCTCCACCTCCCAGGTTCAAGCGATCTCCTGCCTCAGCCTCCAGAGTAGCTGGGATTACAGGCATGCGCCTTATGCCGGCTAATTTTTTGTATTTTTAGTAGAGATGAGGTTTCACCATGTTGGTCAGGCTGGTCTCAAGCTTCCCACCTCAGGTGATCTGCCCGCCTTGGCCTTCCAAAGTGCTGGGATGCTGGGATTACAGGTGTGAGCCACCACACCCCATGGGGATTCAGTTTAATCCTGAATCTTGGGATTTCCTGACACTCCTCCTCCCCAGTTCCACCCCTCCGCCACTTTTTTTTGGGGGGACGGAGTTTCAGGCTGGAGTGCAATGGCGCGATCTTGGCTCACTGCAACCTCCGCCTCCTGGGTTCAGGCAATTCTCCTGCCTCAGCCTCCTCCCCTTTTTTTTGGTACTCCAAATATTTCTTTGTACCCCGAGTATAACCCTATCATAAATACCACCAAATAAACTTGCCATAATTACTGGTTGACTTGGGTCTTTCTCCCACATTAAACTGTGAGCTACCTGAGATGAGGGACTGTGTCTGTTTTACATTCTGTGGTCAAGACCCCTAAATGCTCTTTGTTAAAGAGGCCAATTTGTAAACTGTCATGATGGTTCTGCGAATGGCAGCTATGGCTCCAAAGCAAGAAACAGTCTTCTTACGTCATCTCAGATGGCTACTCAGGTGGCTGGGCTTGCCTTGGTGGGGATAGTCACATTCCACAGTCAGAAAAGAATTGCTCAGTAAACGGTGAGTGCCAGAAGGAAAGGAAGAATTAGCCCCGCTTAGAGAACAATGAAG
Source organism: Saimiri boliviensis (assembly GCF_048565385.1). Taxonomy (NCBI): domain Eukaryota; kingdom Metazoa; phylum Chordata; class Mammalia; order Primates; family Cebidae; genus Saimiri; species Saimiri boliviensis. The sequence goes on along the minus strand of NC_133452.1, from coordinate 158,216,580 downwards.
GTGTAACGTAGTTAATGACAAGTTTACCAGATTAGGAGTTAAGACTTAACATAAGGGCATTGCTCTTCCGTGTCCCATTCTTCTGTTCTATTTCCATAGCACCCAACTCTCCTGATTCCATTTTCACCACCCAACCAGGTCATGTGAGTAGACACAGGGGGTCCTGGCTTGAAGCTAAAGGTCCTAGCTTGAATGGCTTCCAGAACAGGGAGCTTGTCCCATGTCCCCTGCTGCATCCAAACAGAAATATGCTTCTTCCCCCTCTCCTGGTCACACCCTTAATTTTGAGGAGTTGCATTAAAACCAAAACCACCAAGACTAAAACGCAACCTGGCTATATAGAACAGCTTGCATACACCCTGGGAGGCTGGGCCTGGAGATCAGGGCTGGTTGTAGGTGATAAAGGGGTTTCTCTTTCACCGGAACATGAGGTTGTTGGTGGCAAGATGGGTGAGAGCTGGGAGAGAGGGTGAGTAGATACCCACTGTAGTGCTGAAAGCATGCCCCCTGCACCACGGCTTTCCTAAACTCTGAGGTTCCGTTTAGTTAAGGAATCTTTATAGGGCACTCACGGTGTGGCGGGACCTGGTTCTAGAGATGCCACCTTTGCAAGGTATGTACAATTATTGCAAGGTAGAGAAACTTCCTGTGCTTAAAGAGCTTGTGGTCAACTAAATTCGAGGAGATACAGACAAGTGTGATGATAGAGGTCTTAGAAGATGTTAAGGAGCTGCAACTTTTTCGCCTTCGTCAAATCTTCAATGGAACCTTTGTGAAGCTCAACAAGGCTTCAATTAACATGCTGAGGGTTGTAGAGCCATATATTGCATGGGGTACCCAAATCTGAAGTCAGTAAATGAACTAATCTACAAACGTGGTTATGGCAAAATCAAAAAGAAGCGAATTGCTTTGACAGATAATGCTCTGATTGCTCGATCTCTTGGAAAATATGGCGTCATCTGCATGGAGGATCTGATTCATGAGATCTATACTGTTGGAAAATGCTTAAAAGAAGCAAATAACTTCCTGTGGCTCTTTAAATTATCTTCTCCGCAGGGCGGAATGAAGAAAAAGACCACCCATTTTGTCGAAGGTGGAGATGCAGGCAGCAGGGTGGATCAGATCAACAGGCTTATTAGAAGAATGAACTAAGGTGTCTCCCATGATTATTTTTCTAAGCTGGTCAGTTAATAAACAGTACCGGCTCTCAATTGAAAAAAATAATAAAATAAAAATAGAATATTAAGGAGGAGGAGATGATGTCACACAGCCTGCGAATCAGAGAAAATGAATGGAACAGTCCAGACCTCTCTGTAGAAGGGCAGATGGCTACTTTGACTCATTTAGCTCTGGTCAAAGAGCAGTGTCAAAGTTCTGCAGTGGGAAGATCCATTGGCCAGAAAGGTTAGCCCCAAAAAAAGCGTCCCTCTTTTTTTTTTTTTTTTAAGCTTCTCCAAGGAATTAATGCTGTAAAGAGCAGACAGTGAGCCGTGGTGAAATCAGTGATGGGTGGCAGCAACCAGGGTGAGTAACGTCATTGGCAGGGGTTCATCTGTGGTGATACGTGGGGTGTATGCACTCCTTAGGAAGGGGGGAAATGAGGGAGGACCTCTCTCCTTCTGCTGAAGACTTTGGATTGGGCTGTGGATGTTCAGTATGATCTTTATTTGTTGGGTCTCTTCTGGATAGTGAGTGAATTCATTCTCTCCAGCACGTTCTTTTACCACTGTACTTTGCATAACCAAACCCATCATCAGTGGAATGAAATATCTATTACAGAATCATTAATTACATGCACAAAGCCCAAATACATATGGTGATGAAGATACAAAAAGTAAAATATAGTCTGCCTCTTTTTAAAGAAGACTTTCAAAGCATTTTTCTTCATAGTAATTGGCATTTTACAATGAGTTGTTTTCCACGACGGCTGTTAGGACCGGAGCCCAAGTGAGATCCTGTGAAGACGAGGTTCCCTGGCAACTAAGCCCCTTAAACGGTGTTAGAGGCAGACTACAAAACAGAATTCCATACTGTGTCGGGATGCGTTTAACGAGGCTTTGGTGTCTATTTGGTATTTTTATGATTTGTAGAGCGGCAAGACAAGTGGGCTTAGCAGCTCAGAGTAGTTGCTATAGTAATGACCAGTGCAAGTTTTGAGCTCCATGAAATTTTTTTAGTTAGAAATCTTTAAATATTGTGATAGTTCTTTCTCTAAAGTAAATTAAAATACAGGAAAATCTCTAATTTGCTAAATACTCAACCTCACACAGTCCTTTAATAAAGATGCGTAGAAAAAGTCTAGAAATTTAAATACAGAAAAGCTGTCACTGCAGTTACTTCTTAAAGCCATAATCCAGCCTGATACCTTCATTTTCCTTTACAAAGAAAACTGTAGCCTCTCTTCTGGTATTGTTATGAATTATTGATGTCAGGTTAAATAGTGCTGTAGGATGTGGAGCCTGGTGAGCCCTTTGACAGACTGAAAAATTGGTATGTATCAAAGAAACAATCCTTCAGTACTGACCAAATTCAAATCCTTCTCTCACCAGAAAAGCCGTAAATAACCAGTCTAGGATTGAAATACACGGTGTGCTCACCCCACTTCGAGCATTTTCAGCGCCTGGGCAAGAGTATAAATGGAGGTCCACATGACATAGGTCTAAACGTTATAAATGAAGCTTGTGATTTGTTAGAATATGGTCTATCCTCCTATATTGACAAGGGTACTTTCATGACACTTGGAAGGCAAAGTCCGATTTGGAATTCTTGGGCTACTTCGTGTTGCTCACTGCAGTGTGGAGAACGGTCCAGTCCCCAGGCGGCAACACCCACCTCCTGGGTGCTTTACTCTCTTCTCACAAGCAGCCCCAGCCCTGTACTGCGGAGGCTTGTGGCACATGGTACCTGTGTGGCCACCCTAGCCCTGCACAGATGAGCTTGTGCACCTTCTGCCACCTCGCCAGTGGCTGTCATGGCCACCTGCAGTGCCAGGTTGGGTTCTCCAGCTCTTCTGTCCTTGCTTGGAGCAGACCCAGCGAAGAGACCAGTGCTGGGCCTGGAAAGGGCTAAGTGCTGTTGGCAGAGGGAATCCTGGGGCTTTACATCCCTGGAGTGAGATCTAGAAGAGAGGGCGTGAGCTCCAGGCAGGTGTATCTCTTTGGGCCTGAAGGAGGGGCAGGACCAAAGAAGATCAAGAGTGGACTTCCTGAAGTAGGGGTCCAGGCCAGGACCCCATCTCACCCACGTGATGGGTGGGGGGTATTAGGAAACCTTCTTGTGCTGACTAAAGGCTCAAACCGCCCCAGTCCTACCTACCCGTGTTCTACCCTCCCAGGGTGTCTTGTTTACTTTCCAGGAATAATTACTTTCACTGGCTTCTGGACAAACACCAGGATATGCTGTTATCCATGGGAAAATAGCCCAGGAAAAGGCAAAGTGGCTTCTTAAGAAACTGCCAGATATTACTGGAAGCTTGGGTTGCAGGGAGGGTATTGAGAGCAGGGAACTGAAAGCACCCTCTTAGCTTTCAGGATCCATCTTCAAAGATGGCAGCAGCCCTTCTATCACGAGCAAAAGCCTCGCCTCCTTGCGTCGGTCAGAACCCCTGCCCTGTGTCACCTGAGCATCTTACCCCACTGCTCTCTCTGCCCTTTTATGGGACATCAGCAGAGCTGGCTGTGTTCAATCACCTTCTCTGCTCTCTGACAGCCATCTCTCTGCTCTTCTCATCAGTCGCTTCCCATCTGACATCACTAATTTCTTTGTGGGTCAAGGCCTGACCTGTATCTCTTAACACCTGGTCTATACCTTTTCTCACCCACAGGACTCCGGTTCATCTTGCTCTGCTTCCCTCTCGCTGAATGGCTCATCTGGGGGTGGAGTGGGGAGGCCAGCGACACCTGAACCATGTGCCTCTTGGATTCTGGAGATTTAAATGCTCTGTACTCTACATCTAATTTGACTATTTCAACCAATGGAAGGAGGAAGATGAGAATAAAGCTGCCTGTTGACACTTCCTCATTTCAGATCAGGAACCAGAAAGTGAAGAAAAGAACGATCTCTTTTTTTGTTTTTGGTGGTGGGCTTCTCCCTTTCACTTGCTCTGTGTTCCTCAGCTAATTTCGTGCCGGGGCAATTTCAGGTTCGACCTGCTTTTTAAAGTTATGAGTCATACCAGTGACTCAAAGCCAATTTTAGTACACAAGAAAAGCTAAGCTGGAGGTCTATAAAGAATCCAACCTAGTAGGAAATATGAGTTATTATTTTGGGAACTTTTGGCAAACACCCACTGAAGCATTATTCATTCATTCAGGAAAAATATGTTGCAGACATGTTCAATGGATGGTATAATATAAAAAAGCAGTTAAATGCTTTTCTTTGAAAGATGCATAGATTTTTTTTAAATGGAATTTTTATGTTTTCATGGAGTGAAACAAAACTTAGACGTAGTAGTTACTATAAATTTGTCAAGTGTGTTGCTGTTGAAGAGGACAAGAGGGCTGGGCATGGTGGCTCTTGCCTGTGATCCCAGCACTTTGGGAGGCTGAGGCGGGCAGATCATTTGAGGTCAGGAGTTTGCGATCAGCCTGGCCAATATGGTGAAACCTCATCTCTACTAAAAATACAAAAATTAGCCAGGCATGGTGGTGCACACCTGTCATCCCATCTAGTCAGGAGACTGAGGCACAAGAATTGTTTGAAGCTGAAAGGTGGAGGTTGCAGGGAGCGAACTGTGCCTGACGCTGCACTCCAGCCTGGACAACAGAGTGAGGCCCTGTCTCAGAAAACAAACAAACAAACAAACAAACAAACCAAAAAACCTCCAAAAAACAGAGAGAGAGAAATTATGGAGTTTCTTAACCCAGACATACTAGTATGATTAATTCATAACATTAAACATTTATTTTTTAAATCATAGAGCTGGAGGACACCTCATCGATTACCTCATCAATTCTATACACAACTTTGCAACTTCAATAAGAAAAAGAGGTCAGAGAGGGTGAATGGCTTGCTTGAGGTTGCACAGCTGCTCAGCCTGTGTCAAAACTAGGCCTGGAGTCTGACTCTCCCATCTTTCTGTGAGTGAGTACCCTCTCCAGGAGCAGTCATGACAGTTACTACTCGTCGATCAGGAAAGCAAGGCACTTTCTCTTATGCAGTATTACTTAATAGTCACACCTCAGAAAAGGCAAGCATCTGATTCCCACGGTCACATTCTTTGCACTGGTCAGCTCCACTTTGCCCCATGCTGCATTACCAGGAAGCATCTCCTCCTCGTCTTCACCTTTTCTTAAGCAGCTGAGACCAAATGGGGAAAGTGAGAATCTGTCTCCACGACGATGTTTGCTTGTTTCATTTCTTCCGTCTTTCATTCTCTGTGCAAAGTGTTGAATTAGGTGCCATGGAAGATTGAAAACAGAAAAGGTAAGATATAGACCTCCCCCTTAAGATATCCAATGTCTAAAAGTGGATATGGGTCAGCCACAATGGCTCACTCCTGTAATCCCAGCATTTTGAGGGGCCAAGGCAGGAGGATCACTTAAGCCCAGGAGTTTGAAAGCAGCCTAGGCAACGAGAAGTCCCATCTCAAAAAAAAAAAAAAAAAAAAAAAAAAAAAAATTAGCTGGGTGTGGTGTGCACCTGAGTCCTAGCTACTTGGGAGACTAAGGCAGGATGATCCCCTGATCCCACGAGTTCAAGGCTACAGTGAGCTACGATTGCACCACTGGACTCCAGACTGGGTGACAGAGCGAAACTCTGTCCCAATAAATAAATAAAGGGAATATAAGACTTGTTCACAAATAACTGTAAGATAAAATTTAATAAGAAATGTTGAAAAGTAGAAAGTGTTATAGAAATTTCTGTGTTGAAGGAAAATAAAACTCTGGAGAGGAAGCCAGATGTGGTGATGTGTGCTCACAGAGTCAGCTACTTGGGAGACTGAGGCATGAGGGTCACTTGAGCCCAGGAGTTGAAGTCCAGCCTGGGCAACATAGTGAGACTCCATCTCTTAAAAAAAAAAGAACTCTGGGAAGGACATATGGAGAAATCTTGGGAAGAGAAAGCCGTGCTTTACCATTTGGGGAAAGTGATCACATCCTTCTGGCGATTTTCTTCTTTGAGAATGGCTATAATGCTTTAGCAAAGAATAATTTGGTTTTAACATTTTTATTGTATTTTGACAAATTGTAATTGTATATATTTATGGGGTTTAAAGTGATATTATGATACCTGTATATAATGTGGGACAATTAAATCCAGCTAATTAACTTATTCATCACCACAAATAATTATTACATTTTGTGGTGAGAACATTTGAAATTTACTCTCTTAGCAATTTTGAAATATGTGATACAGTATTATTAACTATAGTCACCATACTGTGCAATATGTCTCAAAAAACTTAGTCTTCTGATAAAACTGTAACTCCTTACCCCTTGGCCAATACCTCCCCATTCTCCCAAGCCCTAGCCTCTGTAACCACCATTCTACTCTCTGTTCCTAGAAGTTCACTTGTTTTAGATTCCACAGGTAAGTGAGAACTACAGTCTTTGTCTTTCCATGCCTGGCTTATGGCTTATTCCACTTAGTGTAACGTCCTTCAGGTTTATTTCATGTTGTTGCAAATGATAGGATTTCTTTATTGTTAAAGGCTGAATAGTATTCCATTGTGGGTATATGTTACATTTTCTTTATCCATTCATCCATTTATAGACACTTATTTTGATTCCACAACTTGCCATTGTGAACAAGGCTGTACTTAACACAGGAATGTGGATCACACAACTCTTGACATACTAGTTTCAAGTCCTTTGCATCTATACCTACAAGTGAGACTGCTGGATTGTATCATAATTTTATTTTTAGTGTTTTGAGGAACCTCCATAGTGTAGTTTTCGGTAACGGCTGTACTAATTTACACTGCCACCAACAGTGCACAAGGCTTCCTTTTTCTTCACATCCTCAGCAACACTTGTGACCTTTTGTCCTCTTGATAACAGCTATTCTAAGTGTGAGAGATCTCATTGTGTTTTTAGTTTGCGTTTCTCTAATGATTAGTGACTTTAAGCATTTTTTTGTGTATCTGTTGGACATTTTTATGTCTTCTTTCAAGAAATATCTATTCAAATCCTTTGCACATTTTTAAATCGGGTTATTTGTTTTCTTGCTATTTAATTGGGTTTCTTATATATCTTGCATATAAAGCCCTTATCAGATTTATGACTTGCAAATATTTTCTCCCAATCCATAGGTTGGCTCTTTACTCTATTAATTGTTTCCTTTGCCATACAGAAGGTTTTCAGTTTGGTGTAGTCCCTTGGTTATTTTTATTTTTGTTGTCTGAGCCTTTTGGGTCAAATCCAAAAAAATTGCCCAGATCAATGCTGTGTAGTTTTTCCCTTATGTTTTGTTCCATTGGTTTTATAGTTTCAAATCCTATATTTAAGTCTTTAATCCATTTTGAGTTTTTTTTTTTTTTTTTTTTTAAATAGGGATGGGGTTTCATCATGTTGCCTAGGCCTTGAACTCCTGAGCTTAAGTGATCTGCCAGCCTGGCCTCCCAAAGTGCTAGGATGACAGGCATGAGCCATGGTGCCTGGCCTGAGTTGATTTTTGCAGATAATGTGATATAAGAGTCTGATATCATTCTTTTGCATGCGGTTATCCAGTTTCCCCAATGCCCTTTATTGAAGAGATTGTCCTTTTCCCATTGCGCATTTTTGATAACTTTGTCAAAAATCAATTAACTATAGTTGTGTGGATTCATTTCTGGATTCTCTATTCTTCCATTCCGTTGGTCAATGTAGCTGTTTTTATGCAAGTACCATGCTGTTTTAACGATTATAGCTTTGTAATATAGTTTAAAATCTGGTTAAGGTGACGCCTCTAACTTTGTCCTTTTTTTTTTTTTTTTTTTTTTCTCTTTTGAGACAGGGTCTCGTTCTGTTACCCAGGGCGGAGTGCAGTGTTGCAATCATAGCTCACTGCGGCCTCAAACTGTTGAGCTAAAGAGATACTCTCACCTCAGCCTCCTAAGAAGTTAGAATTGTAGATGTGTGTCACCATGCCTGGCAAATTTTTAGTATTATTAGTGATTTTTTTTTTGGAGAGACAAGGTCTTGCTATATGTTCTAGGCTGGTCTTGAACTCCTGGAGTCAAGCAATGTTCCCTTCTCAGCTTCCCAACATGCAGGGATTACAGATGTGGGCCAACATTCCCAGATGCTTTGTTCTTTTTGCTCAGTTTTGCCTTAGCCATACAGGTTTATGTGTGTGTGTGTGTGTGTGTGTGTGTGTGTGTGTGTGTGTGTGTGGTTACATATGAATTTTAGGATTATTTTTTATAATTTTTTGAAAAATGACATTGGAATTTTAATAAGAATTTCATTGAATCTGTAGATTGTTTTGGGCAGTATAGACATTTTAACAATATGAATTATTTCAGTTCGTGAACACAGGATATTTTTCCATTGATTTGTGTCTTCAAATTTTTTCGTTAATATTTTATAGTTTTAAGTGCAGGTCTTTCGCGTCTGGTTAAATTTATTCGTAAGTACTTATTTTTTTGTAGCTACTGTAAATGGGATTGTTTGCTTGATTTATTTTTCATACAGCCTGCTGTTAATGTATAGAAACCCTAGTGATTTTTGTGCATTGAGTTTGTACCCTGCAACTTTACAGTATTTGCTTATTAGTCCTAACTTTTTTTTAAATGGCGTCTTCAGAGTTTTGTATGTATAAGGTCATGTTGTCAACAAACAGTGAAAATTTTACTTCCTTTTCTATTTGAATGCCTTTTATTTCTTAAAGAATAACTTAAATTAATGAATTTAAGGGGAAATCTAGATTTTCCAAATAGATCCCTGGAAAATAATAAAAACTTTTAAATTTATAGACAGTCCAGTCTTATAAGATATACAAACTCAGATGCTAACTAAAATTTAGTTAATAACAAAACATACATTGTTATTAAATTTGCTGAGCTTTCACCCTGAATTACATAAATTGGAACAAATTGGTGGATAAGTAAACATCTAGATTTTGATGGAAATGAATAAAAAGTGAGTTGAGGGCTGGGCACAGTGGCTCATGCCTGTAATCTCAGCATTTTGGGAGGCTGAGGCAGGCAGATTACGTGGTCAAGAGATAGAGACCTTCCTGGCCAACATGGTGAAACGCTGCCTCTACTAAAATACAAAAAAATTAGCTGGGTGTGGTGGTGTGCTCTTGTAGTCCCAGCTAATCTGGAGGCTAAATTAGGAGAATCTCTTGAACCCGGGAAGCAGAGGTTGCAGGGAGCCAAGATCGTGCCATTGCACTGCAGCCTGGCAACAGAGTGAGACTCTGCCTCAAAAAAATAAAAATTAAAAAAGTGAGTTGAATAGAAAAATTTGACTGGGCAAAAGCAGCACTTAGTTTTTTGGCTTTTTTCTTTCTTTCCATTTATTTGTTTAGCACTCTGCTACTTTGTAACCCTAAGTGGTTATTCCATGAGAAAATAAAATATAAAACCAGATAGCTTAACTTGTGAAATTACACAAGACCTCCATGATGTCTTTGGGCATTTTAAATCTTAATAATTTAGATTGAAGGCAGGTAGGTGTTTTGAAGCAAATATAGATCCATTTTTTGTTCACAACCTACTAGTACACAATGAAAAACTCTAATTCTGGGTTTGAGATTCTTTGAAAAATAAAAAAGAATGGCACCGTAATTGAGAAGGAAAATATGGCCCTATCACTAGTTATATTAAATCCCGTAGAACACGAGAATAGAATTTTCACTTTGCCTTTGAATGCTCCTTTCGGATTTATTACTGCTATGTTCACAACCTAGGTATTTAAGCTTAAAGTTAAAAAAAAAAGATAATGTGACTTCAAGAACAGGGAAAAACAGGACTTCAACTACACCTGTAATATTTTATTTCCTTAGAAACATATGAAGTAAACATGGGGAAATGGGGACATTTATTAGATGTGGATGGTGGTGACTGAGAGCCAGTTTTTTTCTTCTTGCTTTCTTGACTGTTTGAAATGCCTCATAATAAAACACCTGCGTGCAGGGTTTCTGAAGACCTGATCATTTTTATAAGCCATCAAATCATTCTGCATGCTCACTCTTTTATCATTGCTTCGATTTACCACCGAGGAAATTACACCACAAAAATGACAGTGTAGAGTGACTAGGACTTCCAACCAATTAGTAGAGATGGGAGCAGACAATTTGGAGAGGGAAGAATTTGTTAATTCCTCGGGTCCCTCCAAAGCTGGTTGAGGGGATTGCTGGAAGATGCGTGGTGGAGGCATGATGCCTCATCCTCCCCAGAAGCAGGTTCCCTTGCTAGTGTGCATTGGCTGGGCTGCATCTGGGGTGATTTGGGAGCCACAGGACAGAAGAATGCTTTTTTCAAGAGTCTAGGGGAGGGTGCCTCACCCACAAAACTGGGGGAACATCTCAAACACTCTGTGAAGTATCACATCAAGTTTAGATTTTCAGAGGTAAAAGGAAGAAAGGTCAAACATGAGGTACTAAGGTGGGATATCTGACTATCTTTTAATTACATTTTGTCCTCTTTCAGGCTCATAATATGGTTTTGATGTGGGGGCAGGAGATTTAGGTGCGACGGGCCCCACCTAAAGGGATGGCGGTTCAGGAAAAGCACGTTAGAAGCTGTCCAAATCTCCCATGCCACTTTCAGTCCACAGTAATATTCTGCAACTTGGCCGTTGTGCCCAGTACAGTTTATTATATGGTAGACTTGGGGTTACTCTTAGCTACCTGAGAGAATACCAGGCAAATTCATGAAATAGGTACGCAGTGGGTTTTTGTTTTTATTTTTGAGACAGACTCTTACTCTGTCACCAGGCTAGAGCGCAATGGCAAGATCTTGGCTCACTGCAACCTCCGCCTCCTGGGTTCAAGCAGTTCTCCTGCCTCAGCCTCCCAAGTAGCTGGGATTACAGGTGTGTACCACCATGCCCAGCTCATTTTTGTATTTTTAGTAGAGACAAGGTTTTGCTGTGTTGGCCAGACTGGTCTTGAACTCCTGACCTCAGGTGATCCTCCCACCTTGACCTCCCAGAATGCTGGGATTACAGGGCTAAGCCACTGTGCCTGGCCAGTAAGCAGAGTTTTAAATAATAGAAATGAGAGCCTGAGTGCTTCTAATGAGAGAGTTACCATGGTATTTCTTTGTGTGCCTTGTTTAATTCACACACTATACTTTAAGATGGATAGTTTCCTCCCTATTTAAATGATAAGGAATCAGAAGCTCAAGTAATTTGACAAAAGTCACATGACAAATGGTGAGACAAGATTTGAACCCAGGACTGTCTAATGCAGCAGGCATGCTCTTTTAAAATATCCCATGTTGTCCCCCCATCTATCATGACCATTTTGGGAGCTTTGGTCTTACCTTATTCTCTTTAGGGGGTGGGGGTGGGGGTGGGTACATGGAGAAGGAGTAGCTATGTACTGGCCGATGTGGGGCTGACATGGTATATCTCTCCTCGTCTGCAACTATGGCTGCTCTGAATCCTATATCGTCGTATCTTTTTGGGGACATTGCCCATCACTGTGTAGTACCTGCTCTCCATCTTCTTTGGCTGTATCCTTCGCTGTACAATGTGCGCACATCTCTCTTATTTTTCAGGAAGCTTCCATATGACACTGCATTTCCCTTTAACTACCACCCTTTAACTACTAGCTACTAACCACACGTGACAATTGAGTACTTGAAACAAAGTACTTGTTGTTTGACTTGAAATATGGCGAGTGTGACCGAGGGGCTGCATTTAAGATTTTAGAAACGGAAGCAGTACAAAATATCTTTCTTTTCTCTCTCTCTCTTTTTATTTTTGCAGAGATAAGGTCTTGCTTTGTTGCCCAGGTTGGTCTCAAACTCCTGGCCTCAATTGATCCACCTGCCCTGGCCTCCCAAAGTGCTGGGATTATACACAGAAGCCACCATGTCCAGCCAGAAAAATTTGTCCATTAAACACAACCCTGCCGTTTTGGACTGTATTTCACTCTATCCACTGCATCACACAAGACATGATTGTATGTCAGTACGTGTGTTGAGTGCGTTCATTATCTAGTATTACACATAAACCCTTCATCTATCTAGTCTGTCAATGGATTGACTCAGTTTCAGTTTTCGTTGTTGTTTGACACAGAGTCTTGCTCTGTTGCCCAGGCTGAAGTGCAGTGGCGTGATCTCGGCTCACTGCAACCTCCGCCTCCCAGGTTCAAGCAATTCTCCTGCCTCAGCTTCCAGAGTAGCTGGGATTACAGACGCCTGCCATTATGCCTGGCTAATTTTTGTGTTTTTGTAGAGACAGGATTTCACTATGTTGCTCAGGCTGGTCTTGAACTCCCGACCTCAGGTAATCCATGCACCTTAACCTTCCAAAGTGCTGGGATTACAGGCATGAGCCACTGCGCCTGGCCTTATTCTCCACATTAAAAGACACGCTGACACAACAGCTTACTGTGTACCTTCCAGATCTTTTAGGCATATAAAATAATAATAAGAATAAATACAATCATATCATTTCCTTTGTGTGTAAATTGGCACAAACTATACACAGTACTCTGTAACTTACATTTTTCATGTAACAATATATCATAGAAGCCTCTGTGAATCTGTAGATCTGTTTCCATTTGATAGCTGCAAGTTTACGTTCATGCAGCTGTTAAAAGGAAACACATCACCAGGTGCAGTGGCTCACGCCTGTAATTCCATAATTCTAGCACTTTGGGAGTCCAAGGGGGCGGATCACTTGAGATCAGGAGTTCAAGACCAGCCTGGCCAACATGGTGAAACCCTGTCTCTACAAAAAATACAAAAAAAATTTAGATGGGTGTGGTGGTGTGCACCTGTAATCCCAGCTACTCAAGAGGCTGAGGCAGGAGAATCGCTTGAACCCAAGAGGCAGAGGTTGCAGTGAGTTGAGATCGTGCCACTGCTCTCCAGCCTGGGAGACAGAGCAACACTGTATCTCAAAAGAAAAAAGAAAAAAAAACAGATCTACAGATTCACATATATTAAATAACATCAATAGCTAAATATAGATATGCTTAATATCCATTGAGGAATATGCTAAATGTCCATCAATGCCTATGATTAAGTTATTATACAATATCAATTATTATATAGTCACTTAATCATAGGCATTGATGGGTATTTAGGTTATTTCTAATTTTGTATCTATCAATCAGTGCTGTAGCACATCACATTGATTCCTTGCAGCTGTGATCTCATACTGGTCAGGAAGGATGAGTAAGAGGTGCCTTGTGCAAGTTGGAAGCCTTGGTGAGATCCATGTACTCCAGACAAAGGGAAATAAATCCTATAAAGATCTGGAGAGCTACCAATTCAGGAAGGTTTTTAGGGGTCTAGTGGACAGGAGTGTGTTGGTACATATCCTCCAAAGTAAAGGCAGGTTGCTGTATCTTGCATCCCCTAACACAAAGAAGGAAGCACCACAGTGCCTGCGGGGCCTCTACGAATTCTAAGGGCAACAGAGTCCACACCTGGGAAAATAGCTATGACTCACACCCAGGAGGCCTGGAGACCTGTGAACTCTCAAAACTGGTCCACTTTGAAGAAAAAGTGCTGGTAGTGGGTGCACAGGAATAAGAGAGAATAATAAAGAGAAGATCCAGATGCCTGTGAGAGAGGACACACCCAAGAAATCTTAGGAAGCAAGCCACTTGATTTTTGAACATGGTATTCATTATCTTCTGTTGCTTTCGAGTAACAGAAGTGAGGGTCCCATGAAGTTAGAAAAGCCACCCTGAACCATGCCTCCTTCTCAAAGTTCAGCAAAACCAATTTCACATAAAATGAGCATGGGAAATTGATAGCAGCCAATTCCTACACAAGGTATTATAAGAAAAAAGGTAACAAGATGGGATTTAGAGCAAAATGATATCCTTACAGACAATGAACGCATGACAGAAAGCCATGTCCACAGAGAAGATCAAAATTGTAATCTTCTATTTCACATTGAGCTAAAAGGCAATAAGAAAATTACATAAAAAGGTGAAAAAAATAATACAAATCAGAATATTTAAGAACTTAGAATGTGGTCATAGAACTAAGGAAAGAGCTAGAAATAAAATAATTTCTTAAATGAAAACTGAACAAGAAAAAACACAAGCACAAACTATTTAAAAGAAATAGAAGATGGGAATCGGGCTCAGTGGCTCATGTCTGTAGTCCCAGCACTGTGGATGGCTGAGGTGGGTGGATCATGAGGTCAGGAGATCTAGACCATCCTGGCCAACATGGTGAAATCCCGTCTCTACTAAAAATACAAAAATTAGCCGGGTGTGGTGGTGTGCATCTATAGTCCCAGCTACTTGGGAGGCTGAGGCAGGAGAATCACTGGAAGGAGGCAGAGGTTGTGGTGAGCCAAGATTGCACTATTGCACTCTAGCCTGGGTGACAAGAGCTTGACGCCATCTCAAAAAAAAAAAAAAAAAGATTTTTTTTCCCAGACATATTTGAACAAAAATTCCTTTTCACAGTGAGCATCCTCAGAAAGGAAATGGAAAGGGAAAAATGTTTAAAGATTAAAAAATGAAGAAATATATAAAAAAGAGAAACATAAATATTGAAGATAGGCAAAGAGGATATAAAATATGGTTAACAGGAATTTCTGGGAAAAAATACAAAAACTAGGGAATAGAACAACTGCCACAAATTGTAAAATAGAAAAAGAATTGAAATTCCATGTTAAAGAGAGTGCATTGTATATTTGAGAATATTGACCAGAATGGCCAACACTAAGACATATTTTAGTAAAATTACAGGATTTTAGAGAAAAAGAAAGAAAATCTTTTGAGCCTCTAGCCAGAAAGATCATGTTATATATAAGGTAAGGGAAAGAAACTGAGATTATCATTTTTCAACATCACCACTTTATGCTAGAAGAAAATGGAGTCAACATTTTAAATACTTAAGGACAGAAAATTAGAGCCAAGAATTTTATATCCAGGAAAATTGAATTTTTAGTATGAAGGGCACAGACAATCTGTTTTCAACTTGTGAGAACTTGGAGAATATTATATTCATGAAACAGTGATCAACCCAGTAGCAATAAGCATCTTTACAGCCCAGATTGTGGTCTCAAAATGCCATTTCCCTCTAAAAGAAGCTGGGGAAGCTTTTGAGCCAGGAACATGGGACGAGTTTTGCCTAGCTAAATCAGTGGCAAACATTTTTTGCAAACAAGTTATGGGCGGAAGTAGATGCCACAACGTGATACGTGTGTGGCTGTTTGGAGGAGGCTACAGAAAGGATGAGACAAAGGTTTGGTTTATAAAACAGTCTCATCGTGTCAATTTGTTTGGTCACTAACTTAAAAACATGCCCTAGGATGCCCTTAACCTGGGAATCTTGTTTTTAGAGGTATGCAAAATCCTCCGGCAGTCATCTTTCTGGTTTCCATGGTGCTTGGTGTGGAATAATGACGTTCCAGTGTTTGGCTCTGATAAGGAGAGAGGGACCAGTATACATCAGGCTGAAAAGTTACCTTTAAAAATGGAAAAAGTGCTGAGATATGGCTTAAGAGCTGTAGAATTACCTGGAATGTTTTATACACACATCAATAAAGGTCATTACAAAACGTGTACATCATGTGTTTTTAAAGACCCTTTTTGGCTCACATTTCCTTCCATGTTGTTCCTGAAGGTATCTGGCCCAGAGCTTATGGGATTTGTGGGGAGAGTGCCATAGACAATCTGGGAAGGAAAGAGGAAGGAGAAAGGTGCCTACCAGGTAAAGGTCAGCCCTCCGTGTAAGGTTAGTTTTGGGTAGGTAGTCTCAGGTGGAGTCAGGAAGGAGTAGCTCAGTGTAGGGATGAGGATGTTCCGCATCTGAGTTGGTTCCAGCAAAGCCTGGCCAGCATTTCTTCTTCTTTCTTCTTCGTCCTCTTCCTCTTGTTCTTCCCCTTTTCGAAACAGAGTCTCACTCTGTCGCAGAGGCTGGAGTGCAATGGTGCTATCTTAGCTCACTGCAACCTCCGCCTCCCGGGTTCAAGTGATTCTCCTGCCTCAGCCTCCTGAGTAGCTGGGATTAGAGGCGCCCACTACCACGCTCGGCTAATTTTTGTATTTTTCGTAGATACAGGGTTTCACCATGTTGGTCAGGCTGCTCTCCAACTCCTGACCTCATGATCTACCTGCTTTGGCCTCCCAAAGTGCTGGGATTACAGGTGTGAGCCACCGCGCCTGGCCAACACCATCATTTTTTGTGTTTAGAGGTGGCTCTTGCCAGGTGTGGTGGCGTATGCCTGTAATCCTAGCACTTTGGGCGGCCAAGGTGGATGGATCACCTGAGATCAGGAGTTCAAGACCAACCTGGCCATCATGGTGAAAAATCCCATCATATATATATATGTATATATATATATAGAGAGAGAGAGAGAGAGAGAGAGAGAGAGAAAGAGAGAGAGAGAGAGAGAGAGAGAGAGAAATTCCTCTCTCTGGTGCAGTTTGATTCAGCCTCCAAGTCATCATCTTTTCTGGTGCAAGCTCAGCCCTAGTCTCTGCCTCCTTGGATTTAATAAGACTTTTTATTTTCTTGAGACAGGGTGTGCTCTGTCGCCCGGGCTGGGGTACAGTGATGTGATCATAGCTCACTGCAGCCTTCAACTTCCGTGCTCCAGCAATCCTCCCACCTCAGCTTCCTGACTCACTGGGACTGTAGGCACATGCCTCCATGCCTGGCTAATTTTTAAAAGTTTTTGCAGTAAAAGTGTCTCACTGTGTTGCCCAGGCTGATCTCAAACACCTGGCCTCAAATGATCCTCCTGCCTCAGCCTCCCAAAGTGCTGGGATTACCAACATGAACCGCTGCGCCCAGCTTAATAAGACTCTTACGTCTTCCTCATGTGCCTTCCTTTTAGAGTGCTGTTCTGTGGCAGGGCTCAGATGCTTCAGGTTCTGGCCCATCAGTGTGGTCTCTTTATCCATCTCTCAACAACAGCAAACCCTATACAGCCACCACCAACACGTAACCCTTTCCCCTACTTCCGGTGTGCCTCACTCGGCAAGTGCTGAGCTTCAAAAACCTGGAACTCAGCTGGGCGTGGTGGCTCATGCCTGTAATCTTAGCACTTTGGCCAACATGGTGAAACCCTGTCTCTACTAAAAATACAAAAAAATTAATAGGGTGTGGTGGTGTGCCTGTGATTCAGCTACTTACAAGGCTGAGGCAGGAGAATTGCTTGAACTCGGGAAGTGGAGGTCGCAGTGAGCCGAGATCACATCACTGTACTCCAGCCTGGGGGACAGAACAAGACTCTGTCTCAAATAATAATAATAAAATAAAATAAAATAAAATAAAATAAAAATAAATAAATAAATAAATAACTGAAACTCCACCTTTTTTCTCTCTCTCATCAAGCCCTAATTGCAATAACCTTCAAACTTCCTTCCCTCTTTCCTCAGCAACTTTCTTGGCCTCTCTGGTTTTTATAGGATGGTAGCCAGGTACCTGTGAGCTCTCAAGATAGGATTTTAAAATGACATGATTTTTAATAAATCCATATTGTTTACTTTGAAATGCTTTGAGAAACTATATGGATAGTCTAGGGCTGCTGCCGCCGTTTAAATGTTTTTGGGATTTTTCTTATGAATCCAAGACATATTCTGGAAATTTTTTTGGATATTATTGAATGGTTAAAGACCATCATTTGTGGAGAGGCATGATTTTTAGAATAATAAAAGTTATTTCGAGCCCAGGATGGCAAGTAAAGTTGAGCAATCAAATGAATTACATATACAATGAGAGATAAACAATAAAATGAGACTGATTTTACGGAGTGCATGTAATTCCGTTCTGCGTAAGAACAGGCTCTATCTTGGGCTTATGATTTAAAGGCCCATGGGGGGCCAGGTGTGGTGGCTTACACCTGTAATCTCAGCAGTTTGGGAGGCCAAGGCAGGCAGATTACCTGCAGTCAGTAGTTCAAGACCTGCCTGACCAACATGGAGAAACCCCATCTCTACCAAAAATACAAAATTAGCCGGGCATGGTGGCACATGCCTGTAATTCCAGCTGCTCGGGAGGCTGAGGCAGGAGAATCGCTTGAACCTGGAAGGCAGAGGCTGTGGTGAGCTGAGATCGCACCATTGCACTCCTGCCTGGGCAACAAGAGCCATACTCCATCTCAAAAAAAAAAAAAAAAAAAAAAAAAAGGGAAAAAATAAAAGAAATTCAGATTTTGTTGGCTTGGGTTGAGACCAGAGCACCCATATATTTGATGGGCACAATGGCTTACACCTATAAACCCAGCACTTTGGGAGGCCTAGGCAGGTGGATCACCTGAGGTCAGAAGTTCGAGACTAGCCTGGCCGACAGGGCAAAACCCCGTCTCTACTAATAACACACACACAAAATAGCTGGGTGTGGTGGTGCACACCTGTAATCTCAGCTACTCAGGAGGCTGAGGCAGAAGAATTGCTTGAACCCAGGAGGTGGAGCTTGTAGTGAGCAAAGATTGCACCATTGTGCTCCAGTCTGGGCAACAAGAAGGAAACTCCATCATAAAACAAACAAACACACACACACACACACACACACACACACACACACACACACACACAAACTCATGTACATATCACAAACACACTAAAAACAAAAAACAAAAAACACAGAGACTTATCATTCGGGGCCCAGTGCTCTGCCCTGGCACAGTACAATTCATAACCTTGAAACATCTGCCATCATGATTAGCACTGATCAGGCTCCAGGGAAATACTGCAGAACAATTCCTGCACAATATCCTTGATTTCTTGCAAAAGGCAACTGCATCTGAACACTGAGATTTTTTCCTCTGCCGACACTGCTTTGGAGAACTCAGTGGTTCTGAGTAACAGAAATGTTCAAAAGATAAACTGAGAGAAAAGATAAATGGATGACCTTGTCAAATACATTTTCTCAGAGAGCTGAATGTAGTAGCTTCCTGTGTAAGGAAGTATCATTTCTTATTAATGTCTAGTGTCTACCTTTACCCATCTCTTGGTGTTACAGTTTTTGAATGAGGAGGCTGTTCATAAGAATTACCTATGGTGGCTGGGAAATATTTCAAAATATTAGGCAATTCATATTACCCTTATATATATGCAGGTCTAGACATAACATGTCTAAACTATGAGGCTAAATCTTTGCAATAGCAGCTGCAGTCTTCCCACCTAACCTGAGGGGAATATGCTCCAAGACCTTCAGATGCCTGGAACTGTGGATAGACTGAATCCCAGCCAAGAAATACCAAGGTCATATTTTCGATAAGGAGAAGAGATAGGGAAATGCTGTGTAGAAGAGGGTGGTTTCCTGGCTAAGATCCCACCCTCAAGCCTAGAAACTGTGGCCCTAAATGAGAGGAGTTATCCCTGTTTTCCCATGCAAATGTTGCCTTTTTGGCCCATCCCACCCCACTCTTCTGTGCCCATATAAACCCCAGACCTCAGCTGGCAAAGAGACAAGGGGCTGAACAGCGAGAGGAAAAGCAGCAACAGAGCATTGGAGCCTATGGATAGATGCAGCTTAATTTCAGAAGGCACCACTTCAGAGAGGAGCCTGGCTGGAAATAGCCAGGCTTGGGGACAGATCACCTTCCTGCACCATCCCCTTTCCAGCTCCCCTTTCACCGAGCGCCACTTCTGTCACTTAATAAAATCCTCTGCATTCATCACCTTTCAAACTGTTCTTGCAGCCTGATTTTTCCTGGACACTAAACAAGAACTTGGGTGTCAAAAGGGCAGGTGCAGAAGGCTGTCACCTTGACCCTCCACTGAGCTGTCCATGGATGGCAAAGCTAAAAGAGCATTAATTGTAGCACACCCCTGCATGCTGCTGAGGGGCTGGAGCTCAAAAGCGCTCGCCACAGACCTGCACCTGCTGGTTTGCATGCTCCCTCCCTTGAGGGGTTGAGTAGATGAAGTTTGTCCCTGGCGACACCAGAGTGGCCTGCTAGACTCAGCTGGTGCACTCCAGTTCCTGCTCATGAAAGGGTCAAGGGAACTTTCCAGTCTCATTTTCACTTAAAGGAAGAACTTTATGGTTTCTCTTTGGTATATCCGAATTGCCAGCATCACTTCTCTTGTCTTTCAACACTGTTATTAAATACAATGAGGGTTATTGAAATAAAAGCCCTTTATCCTGGGACAGTCTGTCTGATTGCTGAGATGGCTACTCAGTGACTAATGAGTGGGTGCCATCTATAGCGAGGAGACAGCTGGACAAAGGGAGCACTGATATCCTGGGTGGGACAGAGATTTCATCGTCCTACTGAGACCTGTGCACACTTTTAAACTTATAAATTGTTCATTTCTGAAATGTCATATTTAATACTTTTGGGCTGTGGGTGATCTCAGGTAACTGAAATCTCAGAAAGTGAAATCCCAGATAAGGGGGACTATGGTAAATGGATATTGAAGACAAGAATCATGAATAGTTGTATCTTTATAAAAATTGAATAATGTTTAATTACGGTATGGAAAAATAAAAACATCAACTTTGTTTACATATTTGTTTACAATTTGATTTAATATTAAACATTTATTATTACAATTTATACTTTGTCACTAATTTTTCTAGATTTTTTTTTAAGTTTGGAAGAAAAATGACATTTTTGGAAAGCTTATAGGCAAATCATTTTTTCTTTTTTTTGAGAGGAAGTCTCACTCTGTTGCCTAGGCTGGAGTGCAGTGGCACCATCTAGGCTCACTGCAACCTCCACCTCCTGGATTCAAGTGATTCTCCTGCCTCAGCGTCCAGAGTAGCTGGGATTACAGGTATGCACCACCATGCCCAGCTAATTTTTGTTTTTTTAGTAGAGATGGAATTTCACCATGTTGGCAAGGCTGGTCTTGAACTCCTGACCTCAAGTGATCAGCCTGCCTCAGCCTCCCAAAGTGCTGGGATTGCAGGCACGTGCCACCACAGACAGCTAATTTTTTTTTGTATTTTTAGTAGATACAGGGTTTTACCATGTTAGGATGGTCTAGATCTCCTGACCTTGTGATCCACCTGCCTCGGCCTCCCAAAGTGCTGGGATTACAGGTGTGAGCCACTATGCACAATCAATCATGTTTTTGATTTTAACTGTTACTTTAATCTATATTTTTATGAACATACATTCAACTGATACTTTGATTACAAATGCACTTCATCTTTTTAATCCTTTAAATCATTACCAAGAATAGAACACAAGCTTGATTAGTACAACTAGTGATGTTTGCTGATAGGCATGAAAGAAAAATAACTTTTCTGAAATAACTTATACATTTTATATACCATATTTAACTTTGTACTCATCCAAATTTGCCAACACATCAACAAAATATCCAAACTTATTCAATAATAATTAAACTAAGTTGCCCTTGGTATTTTGCTGACTTTTAGGCATAAAAAAAGACATGGATTTAAGGCCAAGCATGGTAGCTCACACCTGTAATCCCAGCACTTTGGGAGGCTGAGGCTGGTGGACCACTGGAGGTCAGGAGTTCAAGACCAGGCTGGCCAATGTGATCAAACCTATCTCTACTAAAAATACAAAAAATTAGCAGGATGTGCTGGCACACACCTGAATCCCAGCTACTTGGGTGGCTGAGGGAGGAGAATTGCTTGAATTCGGTAGGTGGATGTTGCAGTGAGGTGAAGCCACACAACTGCACTCCATCCTGGGCAGAAAAGGAAGACTCTCTAAAAAACAAAACAAAAGAAAACAAAAACACAAAAAACAAAAAACAAACAAAACAAAACAAAAAAAAAAAACATGGCTTTACACATAGTTTTTCTTTTTTTTATTACAAAAGTATATTTGTCAAATGAGAAGAATGGAACATATTTTATTTAATTTTATTTTGATTTATAACTTTTCATTATGTAGACATATGGTATGTGGGTCTCTAGTTGTGCTTTTGCTCCAGGCTCTGCAAATGCTAAGGTTGGGTCTGGGGCTTTATAACAAACAAGTCCTGGTACTGTTCCAGGGTCCTGGTGCTGTTCCGAGGTCCTGGTGCTGTTCTGGGGTCCTGGTGCTGTTCCGGGGTCCTGGTGCTGTTCCGAGGTCCTGGTGCTGTTCTGGGGTCCTGGTGCTGTTCCGGGGTCCTGGTGCTGTTCTGGGGTCCTGGTGCAGTTCAGAGGTCCTGGTGCTGTTCTTGGGTCCTGGTGCTGTAAAGTAAATTTCTTCCTTTCTTCCTTCCCTCCCTCCCTCCTCTCTCTCTCTCTCTCTCTCTCTCTCTCCTCCTTCCCTCCCTCCCTTCCTCCCTTCCTTCCTTCCTTTTCTTTCCTTCCTTCCTTTCTCCTCTCTCTCTCTCTCTCTCTCTCTCTCTCTCTCTCTTTCTCTCTCTTTCTTTTCTTTCTTGGCATCTCACTCTGTTGTCTGGGCTGGAGTGCAAAGGCATGATCTCGGCTCACTGCAACCTCTGCCTCCCGGGTTCAGGCAATTCTGCTTCAGCATCCCGAGTAGCTGTGATTACAGGCACCCGCCACCACACCCAGCTAATTTTTGTATTTTTAGTAGAGATGGAGTTTCATCATGTTGACCAGTCTTGTCTCCACCTCCTGACCTCAGGAGATCCACACACCTTGGCCTCCCACATGCTGGGATGACAGGCCTGAGCCACTGCACCCAGCCTGCTTGTGATCAATTTCAAAGCACATACTGTATAGAGCAAGTTATCATCCCCTTAATATATGTATTTTTGAAAATCCATGCTTAAGGTAACAGCAGTTTAACCCTGAATGCACAGTAGCATCACTTAGGGAGGGGTTAAAAAATACTGATATTCTAGTTCCTGCCCAGGAGATTTTGATATACTTGATCTGGGATAGGGTTCTGGTATGAGTTATTGTTTTCTGTTTTCTTTCTTTCTTTTTTCTTTCTTTCTTCTTTCTTTTTCTTTCTTTCTTTCTTTTTTTTTTCTTTTCCTTTTTTTTTTTTTTTTTTTTTTTTTTTGAGATAGAGTCTCTCTCTGGTTTGCCTAGGCTGGAGTGCAAGTGGTATGGTCTTAGCTCACTGCAACCTCTGTCTCCCAGGTTCAAGTGGTTCTCCTGCCTCAGCCTCTCGAGTAGCTGGGGTTACAGGCACACACCACCACACTCAGCTAAGTTTTGTATTTTTAGTAAAGACAGGTTTCACCACATGGCCCAGGCTGGTCTCGAACTCCTGACCTCAAGTGATCTGACCTCCCAAAGCACTGAGATTACAGGTGTGAAATACTCACCTGGCTGAGTTATTTTCTTGATATACTTTTTTTTCTCAAAAGTTTTACTTGAAACAATTGTAAGTTCACAGGAAGTTTAAAAAAATGTGCAGGGAGGCTCTATGTGCCCTTCACCTCGTTTTCCCCAATGATAACCTTGTATAACTATAGCACAATATCAACTGCCGGAAAATAATATTGGTATAGTCCACAGAGCTTATTCAGATTTCACTAGTTTTACATACATTTGTGCGTGTGTGTATGCATGCGTGTGAGCATAGTTCTACACAATTTTACCTTACACGTCGCTTTGCATAATCACCATTATAATCAATATACAGAAATGTGCCATTACCACAAGTCTCCCTTATGCTGTTCTCCCGCTTCTAATCCCCTGGCAACTACTACTCTGTTCTCTATCTCTGTGATTTTGTTATTTTAAGAACATTATGTGAATGAATCACTATATGATTTTGAGATTGGCGTTTCTCACTGAGCACAATTCTCTTGAAATCCATCCAAGTGGCTGCATGCATCAGTAGGTTTTTTTTTTTTTATTAGTACATAATATTCCATGGTATGGATGTTCTGCAGTTGATTTACGCATTCACTCACTGAACATATTTTGGATTGTTTCCAATTTGGGGCTGCTATGAATAAAGCTGTTATAAACATTTGTGTATAGGGTTTTGTGTAAACATAAGTTTTCTCTTCTCTGGCATAATGACCAACTGTGGAATTGCTGGGTTGTAAGGCTAGTGTGTGTTTCATTTTATAAGGAGCTGCCAAACCATTTCCCAGAGTGGCTGTACCGTTTTACTACCCACCAGCGATGAATGAGTAGTGAAAGAAACAAAAATATTTCTCTCTAGAATACCAGGAATTGTTGAGCTGAAGAAGGTGAAAATACAGGAGAACACCCTGCCCCTAGCTTTGCTTGCCTGGTGTTCGGGCAGCAATTTACAAAGACAAAGTCTTCCTGCCCTCCTCTCTCTTTGCCACCTAAAGACTAGGCCTTTTACAAACTTTCTTATCAGCTCAGAGACAGAACTCAGATACAGTGACACAGGCGGGTCTGGAAGCATCCTTCACTCTTCCCATCAATTTACCTTCCTACATTTTCCTTGGAAGCCTGAAGATGATCTTTTCTTTGTCTGTCACTATGTAGGATTCATGGCTCTTTGTTAAAATACTATTTAAGCAAGGTCCCTAAAACACTGCCTGACATTTTGAACTGCCTGAAGTGTTTTTTTTTGTTTGTTTGTTTTTGTTTTTGAGATGGAGTTTTGCTAGTTACCCAGGCTGGAGTGCAATGGCATGATCTCAGCTCACCGCAACCTCCGCCTCCTGGGTTCAAGCAATTCTCCTGCCTCAGCCTCCCGAGTAGCTGGGACCACCATAGCGCGTTCCACCATGCCCAGCTAATTTTTTTGTATTTTTAGTAGAGACGGTGTTTCACCATGTTGACCAGAATGGTCTCAATCTCTTGACCTTGTGATCCTTCAGCCTTGGCCTCCCACAGTGCTGGGACTATAGGCGTGAGCCACCGTGCCTGGCCTGAAGTTTTGAAATAGTTTTGAACTGAGGCCTCTGCTACATAATGGGTACAGCACACTTTAACAAACTTCTGCCGATTTTTCTTTTGTTAATCTGACTTTCAGTTTTAGAACAGTGTCTCAACTAAGAACCTATGAGAAAAAATAAAGAAATTATATTTTCTCCCCTATGGTAGTCTAGTTTCTTTGTATTCTTGAAACTGCCCTGGCAAAATTACAACAGTGAGAAAAAGCTAATGTAACTGACTCCATCCTATTTCAAACCTCACAAGCTAATAATATTGGTTCATTCCTGGGTGTAGGCCATGCTAACTATGAGAGGAATTTTGTTTACAGTTTAACTTTAAAGCAAAGATAGTAATAATCTCCAGAATTTACCCCCTCCCTGTTCAGGGACTGAAACCTTTGTAAAGCTAATGAAAGGCCACAAGGTTAAAATTATATTAGGGGACTGAATTCTGCTAAGATATAGACATAGTTAATTCTGCTAATTCCCAATGCTGCTAAGATATAGGAATGGTTAAATAGCAATAAGTCATTGTTCTCTAAGTTGCTTTTTAATATTTACTTACTGCTCACGAGTCACAAGATTTGTGACTTCTTCAGTAGTTGCTTCTACAGAGAACATTGCTATGGTGAAAGTTAAGACTGGTGTCTGAGATACTTTTCAGACTTTTCATTCTGGTGGACCAAGTGACCGACACCACTGAGATCAATGACCCACAACCGGAAATTGACTCAGCTGATCCTGTTGAGTCCCCCACCTAGCAATCAGCTCAGCTCTGGGAGACGGTTTTGACCCCCCTGTGATTTCATCCCTGACTCAACCAATCGGCAATACCCATTTCCTAACTCCTGCCCACCAAACCGTCCTTAAAAACCCTAGCCTCCAAATTCTCAGAGGCCGCTTTGAGAAATAGCTCCTGTTTTCCTCGCTCAGCTGCCTTGCAATTATTAAACTTTCTTTGCTGCAACACCTTCTGTCTTAGTGTTTTGGTTTTTTCTGTGCAGCAGGCAAGAAGAGTCCATTGGGCTGTAACATCCATGCCAGCATTTGGTGATGCCATTGTTTTTTATTTTAGCCATTCTGGTAGTATGTAGTGATATTTCATTGTAATTTTAATTTGTGGTTTCCTAATGGCTAATGATGTTGAATGGTTTTTTGTGTGCTTATTTGCTGCTATCTGTATATCCTCTTGGGTGAAATGTATCTTCATAACTTTTGCCTATTTTCTAATTGGATTGCTTGCTTTTTTTTGAGTTTTGAGAATTCTTTATATTTTTGAGTTATAACTAACTTTATGTTAGATATGTGATTTGCAAATATGTGTGTGTGTGTGTGTGTATATATATATATATATATATATATATTTTTTTTTTTTTTTTTTTTTTTTTTCTGAGACAGGGTCTCATTCTGTTACCCAGGCTGGAGTGCAGTGGTGCCATCACAGCTCACTGCAACCTCCACCTCCTGGGCTCAAGTGATTCTCGCACCTCAGCCTCCTCAGTTGCTGGGATCACAGGCATGCACCACCATGCCTGGCTAATTTTTTATATTTTTAGTAGAGATGGGGTTTCGCTGTGTTGCCTAGGTTGGTCCCAAACTCCTGGACTCAAATGATCTGCCCTCCTTGGCCTTCCATAGTTGCTGGGATTGTAGGTGACTTGCAAATATCTTCTTCTACTCTGTAGTTTGTCTCTTTATCCTTTTATGAGAGCCTTTCACAGAGCAAAAGTTTTTCGTTTCAGTGAAATTCAATTGTTCTATATTTTTCTTTTATGGTCCATACATTTGGCATCCAGTCTAAGAATGCTTCACCTAGCCCTGTGTGATATTGTGGTCCAATAAGAAATATACATTTGGTCTTCGCCCTTGGTTCCTGGCACAGAACACCTAAAGCCTTGTAATTTTTTGAATGATAGGGGTTATACAGCATCCTTTGTTATAATAATTGCTCTTTGACACAGGTGCTTCTGGAATCTGTGGAATTTCCTGAGTGACAGGAGCAAAAGGAATACCTTTTATTGTCATGATAAGCCCCTTTCAACAAACCTGCATTTATTCTAATGAGGTGACTCCTGGGGGGGCCTCCTTGTAGCTTCAGGATGGGGCTGGTTGTCAGAGGAACCAACCATGCCATCAACGGGTTGTAACTTTCAGTCCCACTCCCCCACCCACCAGGGAGGGGAGAGGGGCCGGAGATTGAGTTAATCACCAATGGCTGCTGACTTAACAAATCATGGCTATGTAATGGAATCACCATAAAAACCCTAAACAATGGGGTTCAGAGAGCTTCTGCGTTGCTGAACATATCCACCTGCCAGGAGGGTGGTGCACTCCAACTCCCAAGGGATAGAAGCTACTGTGCTTGGAACCTTCTGGACCTTTCTTTACATACCATGTTTTCTGGCCATTCATTTATATTCTTGATAATATCTTTTATAATAAACTGGTAATGGTAAATAAAGCACTTTCACGAATTCTATGAGCCGTTCTAACAAATTATTGAACCTGAGGAGGACATTGCGGGAACCTGATTTATATCCAGTCAAAGGTGCAGCAGGCCCAGGATCTGCAGCTGGTACCTGCTAAACAAAAGTCATGGGAGGCCATGGTTTGGGATGAGGTTCCTGCACTAGGCCTCAACACACAGGAGGAAAAACTAAAAAGGAGTCACTCGTGCTAAAGCTGCATATCACAGAATCAAAACTAAGTTGCTTCTCTGACCATTGGAGAAATCAGAGGACAGAGATAATAGCCAATTTCTCGAATAAGTCAGTTTCTGCAGGCGTGATAATGAAGTTGTCTCTGCTTTAATCCTTACTGAAAACAAGTAAGCTGAAGTAATCTCAAGTTAATAAATCAGTTATTTTTCTAGTGTTCTGCTTCTCTGTTTCTATCTTACAAAACAAAGCAAAATGACACTGTTCTGCGATTGCTTGGTGGGAGCTCTCATTCTTTACCATTAAATTGATGGCTGTCCCAGTCATGAATTGCACATAAAAACCAATTCTATCTATAACCAAAATTGGTTGTAATTTTGTCTCTTGACACATCTAACCTGAGGTCAGTCTTGTGGGACTGCGTCCTTTATTTGTGGAGTGTAATGCTTGCCCTTGGTAGCCGGTGTCAGAATAAAATGGAATAATTGGACACCCAGCTGGTGTCCAGAGAGTTGGAGAATTGGTGGTGTGGAAAAAATCTTTGCCTTTGGTGTCAGAAGTGTTGTGTGAGTAAAAATGAATCATACATTAGGACCTAAAGATTTTCTTCTTCTTGTATTTTGAAAATTAATTAATTAATTAATTAATTTTTTTTTTGAGACTAAATTGTTCTTGAATCTCTGTCAAAAATCAGTGCCAGTTTATTGGATGTTTTCATATAGCTAGAAGATTGGATTTGGAATGTTCCCAACACAAATGATAAATGTTTGAGGTGATATACTAATTACCCTGATTTGATGATTACGCAATGTATTCATGCATTGAAATATCACACCTTACCTCCATAAACATGTACAATTATTATGTGTTAATTTAAAAAAATCATTAAAAGTCTCACTTGGGCATATTTGTGTGGGTCTCATTCTAGGTCCTCTTTTCTGTTCCGTTGATATATGTGTTGTTCAAAATGACACAGACAGGAGGCAGGGAAAGATTGGGTAGAAGAGGGTGGGCTCCCTGGAGGGGGGTGCTCTGCCTTCAAGCCTGGACCTGCTACCCAAGGTGAAAACTATTCATTTTCCCTCCTGAATGTTGCCTTTTGGCCTACCCCATCCCCAATCCTATGCCTATAATAACCCCAAGCCCCAGACTCAGCAGACACACACACACACACACACACACACACACACACACACACACACACACACGAGAGAGAGAAGCATCTGAACACCAAGAGGAGAAGAAGCAGCTGGACGTTGGAGACTATGGTTGGAGATGAGTTTGGCCGGGGACAGCCAGACTGCAGGGGAAGATTATCTTCCCATTCCACCCCCTTTCCAGCTCCCCTTCTCTCTGAGAGTCACTTCCACCATTCAATCATTCACCACCCGTCAATTTGTTTGTGTGACCTCATTCTTCCTGGATGCCACCAGACAAGAACTTGGGTATCAAGAGGGCAGGGTCAGTCAAAGGCTATTATCCTGACCCTCCACTGAGCTAGTTAACACTTAGCCATTCGTGGATGGAAAATGCTACAAGAGCACGGACTGTAACACACGCGCTCTGGGGCTCTGGGGCTCACAGACACCCACTCCTGGATGGCAGAGCTAAAAGAACATTGTAACATGCTTGGACACTGCTGCAGGGGCTGCACAGAGCCTGCTCCCCTCAGAGAGGATCGCCTGGCCTGTCCCAGCATTCCTTCACTGTGGTTCCTGCACCCATCAACTTGTGTGCTCCCTCCCATAAGGAACTGAGCTCAGTGGCTGAGTAAACAAGCCACCCACTTCATGAGTCCTGAGAAGGAGACAAGGGAACTCTCCTGTCTCGAAAAGATCAGGATGGCTGAATAGTAGAAGGGAGAGCTTTACTGGTGATATTGGTTTGCAAAGCAAGAAGAAACAGTCTCCAACGTGGGCTGAAGCTGCTCTCTCTTTGAAGAGCAAAGTCCAGGTTGGGTCTGATGACTCACAAGGCCTGTATCCCACATTAGAGTCATACATATTCAGCAAGTTTAGGGGAAAGCTATACATATTTATGAGTGGAGCGAAGTGCATGTCCAATGGGCAAGTGTACATGTAACACAGTCCCATGTTCACTTTGGGGCAGGATCTTAGCATTACAACGAAGTGGAATTTGGTTCTTTACTTTAAAAGGTGAAAGACAGGACACAAAGACAGTTTGTGCGTAACTTCTATAAGGACTGCCGTTGCTTTTCAGAAAAGAATGTAAGGCCAGTCGTCTGTCCGATTAGAGTTGCCGTGGACTCTGGGCTGTAATACAACCTCATGGCTGTTATTGTTAGAGAGTTAGCAAGGGTGTGGTTTTTCTTGTAGCTGGAGGAATTTGGAAATTTGCCACGGCAGCTGGGCTCCAACCCTCAACCCATAGGTAACTTTCGTTTCTTTAAACTTAGGGTGTGTCTTGGTTGATATTTTGCTCTCTCAGGTCACATATGTATCTAAACCTCCATTAGTACCATGCTGTCTGGATAGTAGTTGGAGTGACTTGCCTTTATTCTTTTTCAAAACCTGTCTTAGCTATTCTAGGTTCCTTCCCTGTCCATATACCTTTTAGAATAAGCTTGCCTCTACCTTGCTGGGGATCACCCGGAAGGGTTTTATTTAATTGGTCTGGACTACAGCCCTGGCATCGGTATTTTTTAAAAGCTCCCCAGGTGACTCTGATGAATAGCCAAGGGTGTGAACTTTGGTTTACGGCAAGACACACCTAAACACAAATTTCTCTTGGAGAACAAATTACTCAGGGGTTGAAAGGTTAAAGAATAGGTGGGACCTTTTAAGAAAATGAAATTTCGAGAAATGAAAGGAAGAGGGAGAAGTCGCAATGTCTCTCCAGCCCTATAAAGTGGTCTTCATGAAATGCTTATACCATAGGAGAAGCCTCCCTAGGTTCACAAATGTAGCTCAACGAGTTTTGGTGAAGCATTCAAAAAATGGAAAGAATTGGTCTCCAGCCACAGAACTCTTTCTTGGCTTGAACACTCAAAAGACTTAGGTGTAGCCATGGACACACCCTTTAGAGGTTAAATACTCCATATAGGTGTGGTGCAATTTAGCAACGTGAAAGCTTGTATTCCTCCATGCAGAGGGTGACAAACAGCAGCATTGAGTGTTCAAAGGTTATTTAAAGGTGGGTTAACTCCGCAAGAGAGCTTGAACCCTGAACCACATCCAGAAGCCCATCTGGAATAATATGGAGAATGGCAGACATGGTTACATATTTTATTGTTGCTTTGTTTCTTTTCATTTGAAAAAAATTTTAGCTGTATCCAGTGTGCATCCCTGTGGTTACTTTTCTCATAATTTGTCTAAACTTGTAACAACCATCAGTGAATAGGCAAATACACGCTTGAGGGAATATGTTCCCTTTAAATGCTGTTGATATTTCTTCTTCCCACTGCAATGGATACATATTTTTACTGTAGTTATCAAAGATAGAATAATTCAATTAATATTATTTAAGTGAGCAAAATACAGCTCTGTCCCTATTTTCTCAGTAAGCTGTTGCTTACCAAGTATTCAGTGGCACAAAATTTTGAGTCTGAAAGCAGACAGTTTAGGGAATCCAGAATGTTTGTTAGCAACCACGTTTGTAATTCTCAAGGCTGCTGTCAGCGGTGGCCACAGTACCAGGAAACAAAATCTTTTTTTTTTTTTTTTCTCACATTTTCTTCCTCTTGCTCTTCCTTGATCATGATGTGTTAACTTATTTTTAATGATCTCTCTAGCAGTGAAGAAAATGTGCCACCTTGGTTCTCAACTTCTTCTTTTTCCTTTTATTAGGATCTTGTTTAAGAGGAAGATTCCTGGTCTGCAACTCTAGACATTCTAATTGGGAAGGTCTGACATGAAGACCACTCCCACCACCTTCCAAGTCTGCATTGTTAACAAGTACCTCAATATGCTTCTACTCCTGGCAGTGTCTGAGCCTGCTTTGATGCCCGAAGTAGCTGAGCACCACTATGAAAAAGATGCTTTTAAAATATTCCTGACTTGTGGATACAAAATATCAACCCAGGGCTGGAAGAGCCTTGGGGAGAGGCTCTCCTGGTTTTCTGTTCTCTTCTTTTTTGAGACGGTCTTGCTCTGTTGCCCAGGCTGGCGTGCAGTGGGGCAATCTCAGCTCACTGCAAGCTCCACTTCGTGGGTTCAAACAATTCTCCTGCCTCAGCCTCCCGAGTAGCTGGGACTACAGGAACCTGCCACCATGACTGGCTAATTTTTGTATTTTTAGTAGAGATGGGGTTTCACCATGTTGGCCAGTCCGGTCTCGAACTCCTGACCTCAGGTGATCCACCTGCCTCTGCCACCCAAAGTGCTGGGATTACAGGTGTGAGCCTCCACCCCGGCACTCCCCCCCACAACCTTTTTTTAAAGTTTCTTCTCCATGGAATTCTTTCTTCTTTACTTTTACCACCACCACCACCCCAAATGCTCAACTTACAGTGCTCATAACATCACTAAGAATTTCAACGATTGCTTTAGTCTTTATAGAAGGCTCTTTTTTCTAAACTTGTACCTCACAAGGCATGAAGCAGAAGCATTTTGAATTCTGAGGGCATGCTTCTTGCCAGAAACTTCATGAAAAGGGTTCCAGGCTCTGGCCTGACCCGGGGCGTCGGTACTAAGAAATGGTTCTTCTCCTGATGCCCCTGCGGCCGCCTCTTCTGCCCTCGGAAGTGCTCCTCGGCCTCTCTCACGGGACCCTGCTGCCACTTTCTCAGCAGCGGCCCCTCCCTCCCCTGCCTCTGGGACATCACTTTCTTTTTTGAACCCAACCCCCAAATCAGGTAGCTCTACACTCTCTATCTGGATCCACACAGAAGTTGTCTTATGCCCAGAGCTATGACAGCGCTGGAAATCTGCGTTGGGTTTGCACAGCTGGGAATCTGTAAGCTGGGTACAGCTGTGGTTTCTGTCACAGACTTTTCACTTACAGACCTGAACCAAGCTCGGCACTGTTCTCAGGCTGCTCTCGCCGCCCTAACCTCTCCGAAAGCTCCTGAAGAGCAGGGAGCCTGACTTTTACTTTTCCTGTAATCCTCATTTAGAATTGGAAAAGATGTTAGGGACTTAGTGAGAAGGACGAATGAGATAAAGAAAAGAACACAGGCTTCAAAGGTGGTGGAGGTGAAATAACGGACTCCAATGATGCCCGTGTCCTCCTTCCCGGAACCTGCTAATGTGTTAGGCTACTTGGCAGGGGAGATTTAACATTGCAGATGTTGGTTGTTAATCAGCTGATCTGAGAGTAGGGATATTATCCAGGTGGGCCCGATATAATCATGAGGGTTCTAAAAGACAGACGAGAGAGGCACAAGAGTCGGTTTGAGATTTGAGAAAGACTTGGCCAGCCACTGCTGGCTTTGAAGATGGAGGGGCTGAGTCCAGAACTGTGGGCAGCTTCTGGAAGCTAGAAAGGTAAGAAAATAGATTATCCTCTCGAGCCTCCAGAAAGGAATGGAGCCCGGCTAACACCTTGATCTTAAGCCAGTGAAACCCATTTTGGACTTCTGAACCCCAGAACTGTGAGATAATACGCCTGTGTGTGTGTGTGTGTGTGTGTGTGTGTGTGTGTGTGTGTGTGACCAGGTCTCACTGTGTCGCCCAGGCTGGAGTGCAGTGGTGAGATCTCGGCTCACTGCAACCTCTACCTCCCAGGTTCAAGTCATTCTCCTGCCTCAGCCTCTGGAGTAGCTGGGATGACAGGCGCACACCACCACGCCAGGCTAATTTTGTATTTTTGGTAGAGACGGGGTTTCACTGTGTTGGCCAGGCTGATCTCCACCTCCTGATCACCTCAAGTGATCCACCTGCCTTGGCCTCCCAAAGTGTTGGGATTACAGGCGTGAGCCACCGCACCTGGCCCATTTGTGTTGTTTGTAAGCCACTATGTTTATGGTAATTTATTATAGCAGCTATAGGAACCTAACAGAGTCTGTGATCCCATTCTCTTGAAGTAAAATCATTATATTCATTTTATAGAGGAGAAACCGACTCAGAAGGGCTGGTAGGTTGCCCAGGTTCCTGCAACCAGCAAACAGTAAGTTCCATCCTGCCACTTCCTGGCTTTATATGAGTTCGTGCAAGTTACTTGATTTGCTCATCTCCTAATCAGGAGTTTCAAAAAAGCCATTCAGGCATGGTGTTTTCAAATCAGGAGTTTCAAAACACCACTCCTGAAGGGCTCTTACCAGAATTCAATGAGGTAAGAGTGTGTGAAGGTTCTAGCAAAATGCCTAGCACATAGTTGATGCTTAGTAAGTGCTAACTCTCCATCTTGTAGAGATGATTCATTCCATTTTTTCACTTGATCTAGACATTTGGAATATAATATCCTTCAATAAGGGTGAGTCAGCCTTTACTTGAATACCTCAAGGAATAGGAAACTCACTGTCCATTCTATTTTCAGAGTTATGATTTTTACAAACACTCTTCTCTATAGTTTTTAATTATTTATTTAACAATTTTTTTTTAGACACAAGGTCTTGCTCTGTTGCCCAGGCTGCAGTGCAGTGGGGTGGTTTCTCACTGCAGCCTCAAACTCCTGGTCTCCAGTGATCCTCCCAAGTAGCTAGGATCCAAGTGTGAGCCATATACACAAATTTATTTATATATATATATATATATATATATATATATATATACATATATATATACAGACACACACATAAATTATATCTATAACAACATATATATAATTTATGTATATATTTCATAAATATATATTATATATATAATTTTAAAAATATAATTTTTATATATAATCTAAAAATATATATAAATTATATATAATCTAAAATATATATATAAGTTATATATATAATCTAAAATATATAATTTATATATAATCTAAAATATATGTATGAAATATATATATAATCTAAATATATATATATATATACATAATATATATATATTAGAGATGGGGTCTTGCTACATTACCCAGTCTGGTCTCAAACTCCTGGCCTCAAGTGATCCTCTCATGTCAACCTCCCAAAGTGTTGGGATTATAGGCATGAGCCACCACACCCAGGCTCTTCTCTATAGTTTTTTATCTATAAGATTTATTCTGTGTTTTGGACTAACTTGTAATAATTAACCATAGGGACATCATTAACTTATAAGGTACTTTTGTGCAAATTAGAAAAAAATGGGGGGCTCTCTGTTTTCAAGACATTTACTTCCGTTGGCAATTGTTAATTACCAATTTAGTATCATGAGGCATTTTGTTGCCGCCAGCTGGCAAGCTGTGGCACTCACTATCCAAATCTATGTCTATGGAGTGGATGGGGTCCCCGTCTGTGCAGCCCTTTGTGCAGTGCGTCACCCGCACAGCTGCACATGGCATCCCTGAATGAGCATTGTTTTATGCAGTGCTTTACAGTTTCAGTTTTCCCAAAAGAGAGTTAATTTGCTTTTCAGAATAATCTGTCAAATAGGTAAATATAATGATTACTTGAATTGTGTAGCTGAGGCAACTGAGGTTCCAGTTGTTTAAGGGATACCAAAGATCCATGCTGCCGCTTCCTGGCTTTATGTGAATTCATGCAAGTTACTCAATCTCCTCATCTCCAAAACAGGACTTTCAAAACACGAAGGCTGAAGGACTCTTGGTAATGGGAGAACTTTCTGGGCTTCCACTGTTATCTAATAGAATTTCTATCCCTTCAGCTTCATGTAATTTATATCAAGGGAATGTCTTTATGATTTTAGACAAGTCATTGAAACAAATGTTTACAAGGTCAGGCCTACTGAAGAAAGAAGGAGAGAGCCCACTAAGTGACTTTCTAGTGCCAGGGGCTTAATTTTCTGTGATCCCATTCTCTTGAGGTAAAATCATTATATTCATTTTATAGAGGAGGAACCGACTCAGATGGGCTGGTAGGTTGCCCAGGTTCCTGCAACCAGCAAACAGTAAGTGCAGAGACAACCTGTACACGCAGTTCTGTCTGCATCCAAGCCTCTGTCTTTCTCACACGCCATGCCATGTCTCACAAGGCACACCTCCAATTATTCTGGATTGTGGGCTTCCTGGTATTTCTTATAGGTCAATAACAATTTTTCCCTTGTGCTTCTTTTTCCTCCCTCCTCTCTTTCTTGAGTAAGCTTTTGAAAAATGGGAATTTAATAGAGCCTGCAATTAAAACTATTTCTTTAGATCCCCATCTTCTTTTCTTTTTTGGTGATAATTTGCAATTATGAAATCAGAATTCCTCTCCTGAATACGTCCCAAGAGCCCTTTTCCATTTATAAGAGTGCTTGCCAATTAATTGATTGTAGGCATTTGATGGCAATTTCTAGAATTTAATTTAGGGATTCCCAGGGAACTAGCACACTTGAAAAACCCTAGAGCCACAGGAATTTTAATATGATCATTGCTTTCAATTGAGAATATATTTTAAATCTTGTTTCCCTCCACTCGCTTAACACATATATCACAAAACGAGGGAATTGAGAGTGAAAAGAGCTTTAGGATTATTTCACTTTCTTCTACCCTTCATTTTAGTGAGTAAATTAACTCAGAGGGGTTAAATGATTCAACCAAAACCATAAAGCGACCTATTGAAGACACTGACATTAGAATTAGGAAAGTGGGATTCCCATTTCTAATGGAAATTAGAAAAAATAGTTAACAGAGGTTAATATAACCAAAATGTAGAGCTGAAGTAGACAACCATTTTTACTGAAAGCCTGATAACCTTTCCCCCTTCTTTAGGAAACTACCCTTTCCCTACTTTCAGTCTAAAAGGATGGGGTTGAGATTGACTTGAGCTAATTCAATTTCTACCTCCGTGGTACGGGCCTGGCCAGTTATAGAGGAGCATCCCTTGCTTTGTTCAGAGATGTCACAAGACTCACCCAGAGCCAATGAGACCCCATCCTGGGATTTCTGTTGGGAAGACAAAATCACTCTGGTTACTGAGAGGTTAGGGCGTTAGTCCCAAATTCCAAGCAGCCATCTTGCCACCTTGAGGGGAGCACTGTTTGAGCACAGAGCCTTCACAGAGGAAAGCAAACCCAGCAGATGTCAAAAGACCAATCCTCAAAACATTGAGGGCCTGCACTGAGATGTGCCTGAAGGACAATGCCCTTGGATTTCCGTTATCTGACTGGATTATGAAAAAGCCAGTAAATCTCCTTCCTGTTCTTTTTTTAATTGTCTAAGAATATTTGAATTGGGGTTCCTGTCATTTGCAACTAAAAGAAGCAATGAAAACCTAACTAGAAAGAGTAAGTACTAATTGATAAGTATAAGATTGGGAGACATGGCCTAACAGTTATTTGTGTGAAAAAGGCTCGTTGTAGAAGTTCTTATTGGTACAAAGTTGAAATCTGATTTCCTGAAATACATAAAGCTATGTCTGAGTTCTACACTGAGGAACCAAATGAACCAATGGAAATTCACTTCTGTCCAAAAGGGATATTTTTAACTTCCACAAATAGCTGATGATAGTTCCATCTACGCTGTACTGGTTATTTCTCACTTGGGAGATTATTTTCAGTTTTGAAGGACGGTTTTCATGAGAGACAAAGATCAACAATGGACTCTCAGGAGGAGGGCGGCCAGGACAGCACAGGGTTCAACATCCCCATTCTTGAAAAAAAAAAAAAAAAAGAGGTTCAGCCAAGGAAAACAAAGGCTTAGAAGAGAAAGAGGAAAAAATGTCTTTTCACATACTTTAATTACTGTCAAATGGAAGAAAATACACTTTATCATTTTCTTTTCTTTGGCAAAACTAGGAATAGTCATTAAGAGTTTCAGAAAGGCAGGTTTTATTTCACGTTATTAAATCTTTTTGAAACAGAGTCTCCCTCTCTCACCCGGGCTGGAGTGCAGTGGTGCAATCTTGGCTCACTGCAACCTCCGTCAGAAAGGCAGATTTTAAATTGATACAAGCAAAAGTTTCAACCAATATGGTATTCCCATAGTCTCTGTCATGGGTTACACCTGAGTCCCATATGTTTGTTATTTTCTTGGAAGAACCAGTTGATGCAAAGACTCTTCAGTCTTTAAATAGACTTGCCATCCCCCACCCAGTTAATAACCAAGAGCAGGGACAGTGTCTGTGCAGCATTCTATCTGTATGGACTGGGGACAATGTTGAGTAAGAGCTTTATAGGTGTACATTCACTAGATAAAATGATTCTTGGTTTTAGATCTGTCTTCTTATTTCAAAAGCAATTTCCTACCTCTGTTGCAAGATCTTGTGAATGCTTATGTAACTGACTTCAATTATTAAAATGTTAATTTGTACTTTTAATCTACGATAATAAGCACAGAGCAGAAATGATCCCTGTTTTCTAAGGCAGAATTAAACATTGCCTTATTTAGTTTCCATAGTCCGTATACAAACTTACTATCTCCTGCCACACTGTACAATATGGATGTGTTTATTTCCCCCTATGAAACAGTCCAAGAAGAGGAACTATGTCGTATCAAATTCTGTGTAAAAGTATTGGAGGGCCTAGTTAATTAACAGGATAAGAAGAAGAAATAGTCTAGGCTGAGTGTGGTGGTGCACACCTGTAAGCCCAGCACTTTGGGAGGCCAAGGTAGGAGGATCACTTGAGGCCAGGAGTTCAAGACCAACTTGGGCAACAAAACACAACCCTATCTCTACAAAAAAAATTTTTTTTAAGGCCAGGCGCATTGTCTTACACCTGTAATCCCAGCACTTTGGGAGGCCAAGGTGGATGGATCACAAGACCAGCCTGGCCAAGATGGTGAAATGTCGTCTCTACTAAAAATACAAAAATTCGCTGGGTACAGTGGCAGGTGCATGTAACCCCAGCTATTTGGGAAGCTGAGGCAGGAGAATTGCTTGAACCTGCAGGGTGGAGGTTGCGACGAGCTGAGATCACACCATTGCATTCCAGTCTGGGTGACTGAGCAAGACTCCGTCTCAAAAAAAAAAAAAAATTTTTTTTTTGGCCACCCTCCTCCTGAGAGTCCATTGCTGATCTTTGTCTCTCATGAAAACCGTCCTTCAAAACTGAAAATAATCTCCCAAGTGAGAAATAACCAGTGCAGCCTAGATGGAACTATCATCAGCTATTTGTGGAAGTTAAAAATATCCCTTTTGGACAGAAGTGAATTTCCATTGGTTCATTTGGTTGGTGAACCTGATGGTGTGGCCCCTCTCATTCTAGCTACTCAGGAGGCTGAGGTGGGAGAACTGCTTGAGCCCAGAAGTTTGAGGTTGCAGTGTGATATGATTGTACCACATCATTCCAGCCTGAGAGACACAGTGAGACACTATCTCAAAAAAAAAAAAAGTAAATTGCAACAAACAGAACAAGTAATGTTAAAAAAGAGAACTTTCGTAATTGCAACAGAAAATGTAAAGTTCTGAAATAAATCTAATACAAATTATAAGATATTTATGCAAAAAATAAAACTTTATTCAAAATCTTAATATTTGAATAAGTGGAGAGAAATATCATAGTTATGGAGCAAAAGAGCAAAATAAATAGCATAAAGATTTTAATTCTCCACAAATTGAGAAATAGATTCAGTATAAATTCCAACCACATCCCAGTGGAATTTTTCATGGAATCAACAAACTGGTTCTAGAATTTATGTGGAAGAAGAATATCCCAGATCAGTTACTATGATCCTGAAGAACTATGTCAGAGAACGTCCTGCCAGATACCAAGACTTAACGCATTTGTAGTCATTAAGACATTGGGATATGAGCGCAGGGTAGACAAACAGTGGAAGAAAATAATAGCTTAGAAACAGATCAGGACAAAACTGGAATTGTGGATCATGGGGTAAAAGGGGAGAGATAATTAAAAGGCTCTGGGAAAAACAATTAGCAGTATGGAAAAAAATTAAATGTGATCTCTACCTCATATTATACCCAGGAATTAATTCCAGATTAGCCAATGACTTAAATATAAAACCAAACTTTAAAATATGTTAGGCGTGGGCTCAAGCAATCTGCCTGCCTCAGCCTCCCAGAGTGCTAGGATTGCAGGTATGAGCCACCTAGAATCCTAGCACTCTGGGAGGTTGAGGCAGGCGGATTGCTTGAGCCCAGGAGTTTGAGACCAGTGTGGGCTACATAGCGAGACCCAGACTCTACCAAAAAAGAAAAAAAAAATTAGCTGAGTGTGGGGGTGTGTGCCTGTAGTCCAGGCTACTCACCAGGCTCAGGTGGGAGAATTGCTTTAGCTTGGGAAGTTAAGACTTCAGTGAGCCGTGATCACACCACTGCACTCCAGTCTAGGTAACAGAGTGAGACCCTGTCTCAAAACTAAACAAAAAAGAATCTTAGGCAAATGTACCAGTCAGGGTTCTCCAGAGAAACAGAACCAATAGGATGGATGCATAGATAGATAGATAGATATACAGACAGACATTTATTTTGAGGGAATGGCTCTCATGTTTTTATGGAGGTTAGAAAATCCCACAATTTGCCACTGCAAGCTGGGAGCTCAGAAAAGCCAGTGATGTTATTCCAGTCCAACCTCAAAAGCCTGAGAACCAGAGAGCCAATGTTACAGGTCCCAGTCCAAGTCCAAAAGCCCAAGAGCCAGGAGTCCCATCTGAGAGCAGAGGAAAAAGGATATCCCAGATCAATAAAAGAGAACAAATTTGCCTTTCCTTTTCCCTTTTGTTCTGTTTGGGCCCGTAACAGATTAGAGGATGCCACTTACATTAGTGAGGGAGATCTTTGCTTAGTGTACCAATTCAAATGCTAATCTATTCCAGAAACACACAGATACTCAGAAATTAATATTTTGCCAGCTAACTGAGCATCACTTCAAGTTGACACATTAAATTGTCAGAGAAACCAAGATGTCCTTCTGTAGGTGAACTGTGGCACATCTATACTATTCAATATTATTCTGTGATAAAAATAAGCTACTGAGCCATGAGAAAACATGGAGAAAGTGGGTTCCCCGGCATGCCTCTATAATCCCAGCTACTCAGGAGACTGATGCAGGAGGATTGCTTGAGCGCAGGAGCTTGAGTCCAGCCTGGGCAACAGAGCAAGGCTCCATCTCTAAAAACAAAAAACTAAACAACATGCCTGGGCGTGGTGGCTCATGCCTGTAATCCCAGCACTTTGGGAGGCCAAGGCAGATGGATCATTTGAGGTCAGGAGATGGAGACGAGCCTGGCCAACACTGTGAAACCCCATCTCTACTAAAAATACAAATATTAGCCAGGCCTGATGGCCCGTACCTGCAGTTCCAGCTACTCAGGAGGTTGAGGCAGGAGAATCACTTGAATCTGGGAGGTGGGCATTGCAGTGAGCCGAGATCATGCCGCTGCACTCCAGCCTGGGCAACAGAGCAAGAGTCCATCTCAAAAAAAAAAAAAAAAAAAAAAAAAAAAAAGAAATCAATATTGGCCCATCAACTGCCATAAATATATTCCACTAATACAAAATTTAGAAAAAGAAAGAGGGAAAATAGGAAGTAGGAAAGAAAGGAGATACCACTCTTAATTTCATAAATATGTGTAATTATGAGGTCAACCAAAAGTAACAGGGAAAAAAATTATCAGGTTGCACACCTTGAATATATACAATTTTTATTTGTCCATTACACTGCACTAGACCTGAAAAAAAATAAGGAAATAGCCAAAACATAAACTTTATAATCTAGGCATGAATGCCTATTTCAGAGGAGAAGACACATGAATGGTCAAGATACCAATGAAGAGATGTTTGCCCTCATTACTACAAATTTAAAATAATAAAAGCACTCACCCTCTCCAGTTTGGCCAAAATCAAAAAGACTGACAATACCAAGTGTTGGTGAGAATGTGGACATCTGTAGTCTGACACGCTGCTAGAGGTAGGTTAAATTGGTACAGTCACTTGGGAAAACAATTTGGCCCTATTTTGTAATGTTGACTGTGCATTCAGCCCATGACCCAGTAATAGTCACTTCTAAGTATATACTACAGAAAAATTATTGTCCTTGGTTACCAGGAGTAAAGAATGTTAATGACAGCATTTTTTTTTTTTTTTTTTTGAGACAGAGTCTTGCTCTGTCTCCAGGCTGGAGTGCAGGGGCGCAGTCTCGGCTCACTGCAACGTCCACCTCCCGGGTTCAAACAACTCTCCTGCCTCAGCCTCCCAAGTAGCTGGGACTACAGGCAGGTGCCAAATGCTGGGCTAATTTTTGTATTTTTAGTAGAGATGGGGTTTCACCATGTTGGCCAGGATGGCCTCGACTTCTTGACCTCACGATCCACCCGCCTCGGCATCCCAAAGTGCTAGGATTACAGGGGTGAGCCACTGCGCCTGGCCGACAGCATTGTTTTTTTAAAACTAAAAATCTCAGCTGGGTGTGCTGGCGTGCACCTATAGTCCCACCTACTCAGGAGAATGAGGTAGGAGGATCGCTTGAGCCTAAGAGTTTGAGGCTGCAGTGAGCCATGATTCCAGCCTGGGTGACACTGTGGGACTTTGACTATAGAAATAATAATAATAAAATTAAAACTAGAAATCTGGAAACTCACATGTCAATTTGACCAAATAATTGTTAAATAAATGGTTATAGTTTATGCAAAAGGATATGATACAGCAGTGAAAATGATTAAGCTACTTTAACATATCTGTGTATGGATGACTCTTACAAATGTGATATCGAGTAAAAATAAACCAACAACTAACAGAGGAGCTATACAAAGGTCAAAACAGATCAACTTAACAATATGTGCCTAGATATATAGACATATGAGATAAAGCTGCAAAAAGAAGAAAGTAAATAACACAAAATTCAAATCATTTTTACTTTAGGAGGATGGGGACATAGTGAGAAGGGGCGTCCAGTGTTTTATAAAGGCACTGGCTTTCAAATGTTTTGTTCACTTCTCCCTTAAAGAATTTTGAAAACTGTGTATTTGCTCCTATATTTTAAAGTCAACATCTAAAATTTTCATCATAATGTAATATATTTTGCAATAGTTGCAAAGAATGTAAATTCTAGCATGTTGCAAATATTGACATTCAAAAATAAAATAGGCTGGACACAGTGGCTCATGCCTGTAAATCCCAGCACGGAGGTAAGAGGACTGTCTGAGCCGAGGAGTTGGAACCCAGCTTGGGTGACATAGTGAGAGCCCCATCTTTACAAAAAAACAAAAAGGAGCCAGTTGTGGTGGCACACACCCGTGGTCCCAGCTACTCAGGAGTCTGAGGTGGGAGGGTTGCTTGAGCCTGAGAAGTCGAGTGTGCAATTAGCTCTGATTGAGCCACTGCAAATCCCGCCTGGGTGACAGAGCAAGACCAGTCTCTAGAAATAAATAAATAAATAAATAAATAAATAAATTTTAAAATAAAACTTGTATCTCTTTTAAGAGTATCCTATGGAACCTATAAGTTGATACTACTATCATCCAACAGTGGAAAACATGAATAAGCTCTTTAGCATTACAAAAGTAATTCTTTTCTTCTACTTGAAACTTATTTCTAGTCTATTCCTCCATAGACTTTATCCTAATATAATACATTTTATGGTTGAACAACTTCTGTTGGTAACAC
Source organism: Saimiri boliviensis (assembly GCF_048565385.1). NCBI lineage: Eukaryota > Metazoa > Chordata > Mammalia > Primates > Cebidae > Saimiri > Saimiri boliviensis. The sequence goes on along the minus strand of NC_133452.1, from coordinate 158,173,605 downwards.
CATCGTATTTATTCCAAACAAAATATGCATATAATTATAATTCTTAACATTTATCTCATTTCCTGAAGTTAGAAAGCGCTGAGTTATCTTTATAGTTACTATCAGTATGCATTTTATCAAAAATCCTTAAATACGTGGTAAATATTGATAATCATTAAACATAAAAAGTAAAATTTAATGGAAATACATCTCTTTATGAGAAGTATAATGATACTGCTTTTTCTATGGTTTTAACAAAGATAAATGTTTATACTGGTGAGAGCTGCAATACTAGGGGTTATCTTACTTAAAAGTTTTTTATTTGGCCAGGTGCTGTGGCTCACACCTTTAATCCCAGCACTTTGGGAGGCGGAGGCAGGAGGATCATGAGGTCAGGAGTTTAAGACCAGCGTGACCAATCCGGTGAAACTCTATCTCTACTAAAAATACAAAAATTAGCCAGGCATGGTGGCGTGCCTGTAGTCCCAGCTACTCAGTAGACTGAAGCAGGAGAATCGCTTGAACCTGGGAGGCAGGAGTTGCAGTGAGACATGATCGTGCCATTGCACTCCATCCTGGGCCACAGAGTGAGACTCCATCTCAAAAAACAACAAAAAAAAATTTTTCACAGGAGATAGAAAATGGTTTTAACAAAGATAAAAGTTTATACTGGTAAGAACTGCAGGGACTAGGGGTTATCTTATTTTAAATTTTTTTAGCCATGGGGCTAGAAAATGGTAAGCATTTTATAGGATGAGATAAAATTAAAAATCACTTTAATTACAAAACATTTCTGAAACAATTTCTAAAATACGTTTTAATTACTACATTGAGTAACACATACCGAAGCTGAAAGAAATTCCATACAAGTTTTATCTTTGGATTTTTATCCAAAGTTATCACGAAGATTTTGGCAATTCCCAAAAATATTCCAGTTACATTGAAAAAAACCAAAATCACCCTTTCAGTTTCAGCTGATGAAGATGTTTTTATTTCCAGTAAATGACACATCCTAAGAAAGTATTGAGCATAGCTGAAAAGAAGTTCTACTTAAATATACAGAAAATAAAAGCCCCAATATTGAGTGCTGAGTATTTCTTACCCCGTCTCTTTTTGTTTTGTCCTTCGGGGACTCTTTCTCATTCTTTGAAAATGGGCTGCAGAAGGAAGAGGTGAACGTTTTCATGGTCATCACCCATTCCTTTTTCCTCATCACCATCAAACGTCTGAATTCAGAACACCTTAACAGGGCCCAGAATACTCAATTCTGTAGCTGGGACTACAGGCGCATGCCACCATGCCTGGTTAATTTTTGTATTTTTAGTAGAGACGGGGTTTCACCATATTGGTCAGGCTGGTCTTGTACTCCTGGCCTCAGGTGATCCACCCTCCTCGGCTTCTGGGATTACAGCCATGATTCAATAAAGATCCAAAGACACAGGGAAATCTGTGTATTTTTATGCTTAGGCTTGACGCAGTGGATAGTCCTGTGGAGGTGTGATTGGTCAAAGAGGATCTGATCTAATGAAAATAAACTGGGGGAACTTAGCGAGGCAGGTGTGTTCAGATTCCTCTTTGTATCCCTGTGTCTTCTCCCAGGTTCAGGAAGGGCACCTCGTGAATGAGGGTTTTATGATCTGCTTCAGCAAAGAAAGGTGAAGGGAAGGTAAGAGTGACCTTCTGCCTCCGTCATTTTCTCAAATGCCAAGGTGCTACCATTCCGGGAAATGGTCTGAACCCCATCAGCCTTACAGTTGGAGGAAAACGTAAAATGTCCACAACCAGCAGGAGGACTCCTTTCAGGCAGAGAACTGTCTTGTTACGGAGAAAACAATAAGCTCCTTTAGGGGCTGGATTGTAAGGAGCTTGGTAGGCAAAGAGATAGGTCAGTAGTTTTAAACTAAACATGAAAGAATTCCGGTATAAAGGAAAGCAGAGAGGAGTGGGGAGGAGAAGAGGGCGGGAGGGAGTAACCAAGGAACCTAGCTGGGGCTGGACCTATAGGAAAAGAAGAAACTGCAAAATTTGCGGGTAGAAGGGAGGCCAAAGCACGTTTTAGAAATAGTGACATCCAATATGGAATGTTCAGGCTTTTGAATATCTGCCACATTGCTTCCCTGGTCCTGTCCCATCTTCAGTAAATGGTCACCCACAGATGCTAAATGTGGACGGTGGGAAAGAGAGAAACAGGTGAGGACCCAGAAGGACCAGAAACAGGAGTCTAGGTGAGAGAAATGCCTAGGCATTGGGAAAAATCTTGCAGCTGGCAAAGGACTTTGCATACAATATGCCATCTTAGGCTTGGGCTAATGTATCTGAATTCCACAAGACAGAATGGCTTTGGTGGTATCTAGGATACATGTGTGTCGGCACAAGCAGTATGCAAAATATGCCTCTGTCAACTTCAACTCAGTAAATGAATATGCTAACCAAAGATGCTAGCAAATGAATATGCTGGAAAATGTATTGAATTATTGGTAGGTATAAAGTGAGAGAATTCTGCTTTATGATATTTAACATTAATAGAAATAACTTTTAAAGTATAATGCTCAAAAGCATTTAAGTGATTAGGTTGTCTTCCCCCTACCTTTTCTTGGAATAAAAGTCTCTAAGAAATACAGATTTGGATGCTACTTGCAGGGTTTGAGAAAAAAGCAAAAGCAATTAAAAAAAGCCCAAAGTGGATAGGGTGAGTTCTATTTTTGGCAATAATTCCACTGTGGTAGGGCATAGTCATTATGCTATGGTCTGAATGTGTGCCCCCAAAATTCTTATGTTGAAACATAATCTGCAATGCTGTAGTATTAAGAGATGGGGCTTTTGGGAGGTGATTAGGCCATCAACACTAGTGCCCTTATAAAAACGGCCCTCGGCTGAGCATGGTGGCTAGGTACTGTGGCTCATGCCTGTAATCTCAGCACTTCGGAGGCCAAGGCAGGCCGATTACTTGAAGTCAGGAGTTCGAAACCAGCCTGATCAACATGGAGAAACCCTGTCTCTACTAAAAATACAAAATTAGCTGGATATGGTGGCGCATGCCTTTTATCCCAGCTACTTGTGAGGCTGAGGCAGGAGAATCGCTTGAACTTGAGAGGCAGAGGTTGTGAGCCAGGATCACGCCATCACACTCCAGCCTGGGCAACAAGAGCAAAACTCCATCTAAAAAAAAAAAAAAAAAAAAAAAAAAGTACAAAAATTAGCCAGGTGTGGTGCTGGGCACTTGTAATCCCAGCTACTCAGGGGGCTGAGGCCAGAGAATCACTTGAACTTGGGAGGTGGAGGTTGCAGTGAGCCAAGATCGTGCCACTGCACTCCAGCCTGGGTGACAGATTGAGACCCTGTTTCAAAACAAAATAGAAATAGAAATAAACATTAAAATTAAAAAATAAAAGAGGCCCAAGGGAATTTGTTCACTCCTTCTGACAAGTGGAGACACAGGTAGAAGGTGCCTTCTTTGAGGCAGAGAACAATGTCTCACTAGATACTAAATCTCCTGGCACCTCGATCTTGAACTTTCCAGCTTCCAAAACTGTGAACAATAAATTTCTGTTTATAAATTACCTAGTCCAAGGTATTTTTTTCTTTTTTCTTTTTTTTTTTGAGATGGAGTCTCATTCTGTCACCCAGGCTGGAGTGCAGCAGGATGATCTTGCTTACTGCAACCTCCACCTCCCAGGTTCATGTGATTCTCCTGCCTCAGCCTCCTAAGTAGCTGGAATTATAGGCACCCACCACCGCACGTGGTTAATTTTATATTTTTAGAAGAGATGGGGTTTCAACATGTTGCCCGGGCTGGTCTTGACCCCCTAACCTCAGGTGATCCACCCACCTGGGCTTCCCAAAGTGCTAAGATTACAGGCGTGAGCCTAGTGTAAGGTATTTTGTTACAATAGCCCAAATGGACCAAGACACATTATCATCCAAGATTTGTAGCCAGAAGCTGATTACTTCTCACCCTCTTCCCTGTTACCATCCCCATTCCCCCAACTCCAGTTTCTTGTCTGGAGTCCTGAAATAGCCTCTTAACTGGTTCCCTTGTGTCTCTCTTTGTCTTCCTTACTGTCTGTTCCAACATGTGGCTAGAAAGATGTTAAAAAAATACATAAACCAGATATACTATATAATCCTCAGCTCATATATCAGCAGTAACTCTCCATAGCAATCAGAGGAACAGCCCAAGGCGTTTGCAGTGGCCCCCAAGCCCCCATGGACTGCCTCCCCCCACCTCTTGTGTTCATTTCCTTTCTCTCAGCCCTCACTCACTCTGCTTCAGTCTTACTGGCCAGACAAATGTTTTTCCATTTTGCTAGGCCTGCTCCTGTTTTAGGGTCTTTGCTCTAGATGGTTCCTCTTTCTAGAATTTTCTTTTTCATTTTTTTTTTTTTTTGAAAGATGGGGTTTCACCATGTTGGTCAGGCTGGTCTTGAACTCCCAACCTCAGGTGATCCGCCCGCCTTGGCCTCCAAAGTGCTTGGATTACAGGCGTGAGCCATCACACCCAGCCTCTTTCTGGAATTTTCTTTACCATCTATTTGGTGAACTCTTTCACCTCCTTCCAGTCTTTGATTAAATGTGGCCTTCTCAATGAGGCCAACCCCAACCAACCTATTAAATACTGCAACATATGGGCTGCAGTATTTCCCCTGCTGTGCTTTCTGTTTTTTTTTTTTCCACACTTAGGATCATCTAACATCATAATATTATTTTTAATGTTTTCTGTTTATGTCTTTCCATGGCAGAGTGTAGGCTCTGTGAAGGAAAAGATTTTGTTTATTAATTGATGCGTATCCCAAGCACCTAGAACAGTGGTTTATAAATAATAGTTCTTTAATAAATATTTGCTGAACGTTGACTTTATTTTCATAAGCAAAAGCCCCATTTCCCGAAGTATAATCTGGGGAAGGTTACTTCCGAAGGATGTACACAAAACAAATCCTGTGGTCAGCTGATTTTGATGTCCCCTGCTTTGAAACTGACGTGAGTACTTGTTAGTATATTTTTTTGTGATCTCTGTGGACATCAAAGCTTACTCTGCAGGATACTCAAGGAGATCAACCAATAATGATGGAACAGTGTTTAGAAATGAAATGAAAGTTGCAGCAATGATACATTAGGAGTATAAGAAGACAGCCTAATGAATAGGGGCAAATACCTACTTTAGTGCTATAAATAACATTTCACTGTACACTCAGCATTTCGGGCTGGGCAGTCTAATGTGCTGACGGAAGCCCACACAGACTCAGAACAACAAGCTGGGTCATAAGGACTTAAGTGAGAAGAGAAGAGACGATCATGAGTTCAGCTGGCTGCACTGATTGCCAGGAAACTATCCGCCCATTCATTCCAAAACATTGTTGTGCTTGGTACTTTCACTGGCCCTGGAAAGCGGGCTGCAGAACAGATTGAAGAGTAAGGGAAAAATACAAGAGTTGAGGGAGATTCCAATTTGTTTTCCAAGGCAAATATAAAATCTTGAGTTGAGGGGTTAACACTGTGCAGCTTCCTGAAGCCTGAGGTGAAAGTGGCCTCGGCAACAATACCCAAGGTGGAGTTAGAATAAAGGATGGGGAGGGAGGGGCCGAGTATCTCCAGGTCCTCAGTCGCTCCAGGGCATTAGGCAAAGCCAGAGCTTGCCTTTTTTTTCTGACGAAGCCAACCATGGAATCCGGGTAGCACAGGTTTTGGTCTGCCTTTATGTATTCAAACATTGTCTTCAATCACACTTTGTTACTCATAGGAAACTTCATTGACAACAGTAACTATTTGGAACACAAAGAAGTAGGAAGTATGGAAAGTGCTTCTGAACATCCAGGATAGAATGGCCTGGAGTTTATCAGCTTAAGATAAAAACACTTCACATCTTTAGGAGCTCAGGCACTCTGCCAAAGCCGAGTGACTCTAGGGCCACTTGCAGAGCTCCCCAGCTCGCAGGAGCGCCAAAGTAGCAGGCAAGGTAGGGACAAGTGAAATACAAGAGCAGAAGGGGAGATGGAAGAACTAGAGTGTAGACACAGTAGTCGAGAAGGTGTATCTTTCTGGGCATAGTTTAGTGCGAGGACAAACTCTTGATGAGTTAGTGGACTTGAAGATGTTGCTGTATTGCAGGATGGGTTCTTGTTTACAATAATGCCCGGGTCATCAGTAATGATTAAGCTTAGATCACTACCTCTGTTTTACTATTCAGGGTCATGTGCAATGGATTTTAGAAATATCTCTCTCCCCCAAAGCTAAAGCAAAATTAAAATATTAGTGCATAAAGGGTAGGCTTCAGCCTCGCACAGTTCATTTACGTTTTTTGAACAAAATCTCTCCTTCAGTTCTTACACCTGCTGCAAGGGATCATTATTCTTATTTCTGTTTCACAGAGGAGGAAGCTGGGGCTTCACGAAGTTCATTGATTTGCTCAAAGTCCGTCTCCAAACTAGTAAAAGGCAGTACTCGTTTTTCATACCTAGTTGTTTTGCTCTAAAGGCTGAGTTCTTGGCCTCCTGGCCTCAGGAGATCTTCCTGCTTTGGCCTCCCAAAGTGTTAGAATTGCAGGTGTGAACCACTCACTGCACCTGTAATTCTGAGGCTAATACAGTATTCTTAAGGAAAAAAAATGCTATAACATAGCTGTCATAGCTAAATCTGGTATATGTTCAGTTACATTAGTTTTTTCATTTTCTGAAGATGTACAACTATAAAAACAATGTTTAACTGTGATCCCAAGCTTGGAAAATGTGTTACACAGGCAGGCAGGTAGCAATATAGGTTCCAAGCAAACACACGTCAGTTGAGCTAAAACATGAAGAAATGGATCACTGATTGAAATATGCAAATTACCTGAAGTTTTGATGCTTAAAGAAACTGCTCAAAAAACAATGGTGATACCTTACATGGGTCAGTTTAGACCAGGTGTCCCCAAACTACGGCCTGCGGGCCGCATGCGGTCTCCTGAGGCCATTTATCCGGCCCCCCCCCCGCCGCACTTCAGGAAGGGGCACCTCTTTCATTGGTGGTCAGTGAGAGGAGCACAGTATGTGGCAGCCCTGCAACGGTCTGAGGGACAGTGAACTGGCTCCCTGTGTAAAAAGTCTGGGGAGGCCTGATTTAGACCATTCGTCAGATCAGCTCTCAAATGTTAAGCCTGGAATTTAATGTCCTATGCAGGCAACCATTTCTGTTATTTTCCTGAAAGTGGACTCCTAGTATAATAAAAAGATTTCTGTATAGTTAAAAAGAAGAGAATACCCAAGTTTGAATCCTACACTTGCTGTTTACTAGATGGAGAAGCTAGCTGCAAGTTATTAGACAAAGTATTCATTTGAATAAAAATGGAGATGACATAATACAAATGATAAACACCTGCTCTTCCAACTTCCTAGGGTTGCTGGGAGGATTAAAGGGGATAAATAAGTATGCTCTGTGAATATCTAGTATCATTACATTAATATGTAGTATTATTAAAATGGTAATTCTATTTTTACATGGGTTATATAATTTCAGATGGCTTACCTTTAGTTTCATTGATGATTGTTTTTGGTTGAATCTAGACTGAGGGTGTCATTAGAGTTTTACTTCCTTGAGGAATTATACCTTTGTAAATTTTGAGGATAGTTTTAATTCAGTTTTGTTGTTTGATTGTCAGAGTTGGTATGTGAAGTAGGAGGTATGGAAAGTGCCTCTGAATATCCACGATGGATATTCAGGCATGGAGTTTATCTATTTAAAATCAAAATACTTCACTTATTTTAGGAAATTTTCAGACATTCTGCCAAAGCCTAGTGCCTCTATGGCAATTTGTAGAGTTTTTATTAGTCAGTCCGTGGTAACATGGTAACAGGGACTAATATGCTAGAATCTTTTCCAGGTCTTTTTGTGCCTGGCTTTAATTTTTGAACAGTCTTCAGGATGTGCAGCGAATCTCCTAAATAATGTCACATTCTGAGCGTGGTTCCATAAGGAAGATTTATAAAACTGGCCTTGATATCAAGCCTCACTCTACTCCAAATAGAAAACAGGAGAGACAGCCTGTCTGTGGCATCACCCCTACCACCTCATTTTGAACAGTAAATGTAATGCCTTGTCTACAAAATAACAAGGCTGTATCAGGTGTGTGGGCTGGCCTCTTGATAAAGAGAAAAATACTGTTTTAGGGAAGGCAATGCATATTGACTAAAGAGCCCAGGCTCTGAAATCAAACAGACACGTTTTACCTAAGCTCCCTAAATACAACCAAGTTACTTAAGCTCCCTTAAACCCAGTTTTCACATCTATAAAATGGATTATTATAACTACCACAGGGTTATTGTCACTGGTAAATGAAACAGCTTTTGTAAAGTGATATCTAACATATAATAATAATTATTATGAACCTACAATTGACAGAGGATGGAAATAGAGAAACTGTTGAAGGAAAAGAGCAATGTGTCCATGGTCCTGCTGTTATACACCTTAAGATCATGTAAGCAACTTTTCCAAAGCCTGTTTCATTCATCTGTAGTGTAACTGATCTATTCTCCTGGTACTGGGTTATCCAACAGTTCTTTTAGCATTAATTGTACTACGGTATCAATTGAACAGAACAATTAAGTTCTGTGACATTTTGCTTACGAGATCTATAACCATAGTTACTATATTTTTATTATTTTAAATGTAGTCTCACTCTCTCACCCAGACTGGAATGCGGTGGCACTATCTCTGCTCACTGCAGCCTCTGCTCCCCTGGGGTTCAAACAATTCTCCTGCCTCAGCCTCCCAGATAGCTGGGATTACAGGTGCCTGCCACCACATCTGGCTAATTTTTGTATTTTTAGTAGAGGTGAGTTTTCACCATGTTGGCCAGGCTGGTCTTGAACTCCTAACCTCAGACGATCTGCCAGCCTCGGCCTCCCAAAGTGCTGGGATTACAGGCATGAACCACCACGCTCGGCCATTTTTAAAACAAAAATTTAGACTAGGTTATGATTTGTGTTTTGTTAGGGAGAAAAACACCTGTGTAAGGCTAATATATGTATATATTATATATATGGTATAGATGGTAAATATGTATATATAAAATATATACATATGTATATATATAAAACATATATACTGATGAAAGAGCAATATATATAAACCTGTTTTTTATATATATATATATATATATAAACTGTGTAATATATGTATCTATAAACCTGTGTAAGGCTAATATATGTACATATAAAACTTTACATATATATTTATAAATATGTATATATATATACACACACATACACACACACACATATATACATATATATTGCCTACGTGAGGACTATTTTTTGATGTCTCAAAGGCATAGCTTTGTGGAAAATTATAAAGGGTTTGAGGCACTTGCTCCAGAAATACTACCCAAACTGACCTACTTCTGTTTTGCTGAACTCATATCTGAGTGTTTTTTTTTTTAAACAAAGCCCCTTCTGCTCTATATACCTCACTTCAGCTGTCATGTAGCTCAAGATAAGATGAATGTTGCTACAACGCTGGTCATTGCCCAGGACTATCTGATATTAAATGAACCTATCTAGCCTAGCAATCTTCAAGTATACGCCGATGTATGTATGTGTGTGTGTGTGTGTGTGTTTGTGTGTGTGTCTTTCTGTCTGTAGTGTGGGTTTACTTGTGAGTAGTAGAGATTATCATCTGGTGGTGACATCTCCATTTGTTAGGTTGTGGGACTGGTGGCACACACTTATTTATTATTATTAATATTTTTTTGAGACAGAGTATCTCTCTGTTGCCCAGGCTGGAGTCCTGTGGCCTGATCTCAGCTCACTGCAACCTCCGCCTCCCGGGTTCAGACAATTCTTCTGCCTCAGCCTCCTGAGTAGCTGGGACTACAGGCGCGGGCCTTGGTTCATCTTTGTATTTTTAGTAGAGACGCGTTTTCACCGTGTTGGCCAGAATGGTGTTGATCTCCTGACCTCGTGATCCGCCCCGCATCAGCCTCCCAAAGTGCTGGGATTATAGGCGTGAGCCACTGCGCCCGGCCTGTACGGATTTTTTTTTTTCCTCCTCCACAGGGGACATAGGTTGAGAAGCTCTGTCCTGGCAATTTAATGTTCAGTGCAGTTTGATGGTGATAAAACTCCTAAAGGAGGTAAGGGTGAGGCCTGAGCCTTGGAGAGGAAGTTGTTGCCAGACCCAGACAGGCCTTCGGTTTACTTTGAAGCTGGAGGCCACATTGATAGAATCTGCTCGAAAGAAAGTCATTGTCGGTTAGATCGATGCTCCACCAGCTGATCTTTACTAAGTAGCAGCTCCGTGGGTTTCCAGGTGGAGGCTGGGGGCCACGTGAGCTCGCTTTCCTTGGTTTTCTACCCAGCAGCCCGGAATATTGCCGTCCTGAAACTGTTTTTTTTATCAGCTAGTGATTCTTGGAAAGGATCTTCAAGATTTTTAAGTTTCTCAGAACCTGGCGATAACTTGTAAAAGTTTTCCAAGTCACAGTGATGCATGGGTGTCTGCGGGCAGAGAAGTTAAGAAGCAAGGTGCCCTTTCTGAGGACCGGTGGCATGCAAATGACTTATCAGCATGTACACAGTGGAACAGAGGTGAACTACTTCTCACTCCAGAGACGTTAGTGACCCGAAGCTAGCAGTCCCCTGTACTTGCTCGTGTGACACCGAGCACGTCAGGTCAGGGTGCAGGAAACTGTGCGTAGCGCAGAGGAGGGTACGGACTGCAGGGAGCCTGGTGGCTGCGGCGCCCGCCTGCAGAGCAGGGTCTCTGGAGCTTCCAGCTACCGGCAGAGGAACCCCTGCGGCTGGAAAGGGAAACGCAGCCACCCAGCCGCTTCCACCGCGCGGGCGAAACCAGAAACGGGTGGGGTGCGCGGGGTGGGGGGCGCGCTCCCGCGAAGGCGCCCGCCGGGTGAGGCCGCGGCGTCCCGCGGGGAGCTCGGACTACCCGCCGGGGAGGAGGAAAGGCGGGTCCCGCCCCCCGGGGCCGCGCGCCACCAGCTGCAGGGCCAGGCGGCGGCGGCGCCCGCTGGCGGCGCTTTCCCTCTCCGGGTCGGCCTAGGTGCGGGCCGGGCTGGGCGGGCCGGGAGGCGCTCGGGGGCCGGACTCCGAGGCCTCACTTTCCTCCCTGCTTCCCTCCTCTCGGGGCCGTCCCGAGCTGCCCGGCCAATGGGCGCCGAGAGGAGGGCAGCGGGAAGCGGGGCGCGCTGGGCCCGGCCCTCCTACGGCGCCCGTGGCCTCAGCGCCAGCGCCAACGCCGAGTTTGCGCCCCGAGAGTTTGCGCCGGCTCGCGTCCGCCGGCCTCCGGTTCGCTCCCGCGCGAAGCAGGCGGCCGTGCGCCCCGCGGGGCAGCCACCCTCGAGCACCGGGGCGGGAGGACGCCGAGCAGGGGCTGTTGCGGGCGGGGGCCGGGGTAGCCACCTCCCGAAGATGCAGGATGGCAGCAGAGCCGCAGCCGTCCAGCCTCTCCTACCGCACCACCGGCTCCACCTGCCTGCACCCGCTCAGCGAGCTCCTGGGCATCCCGCTGGACCAGGTAACCGCGGGCCGCGGGCGCAGCGACCCCAGTCCCCGGGGATCGCGGGCGTGGGGCGGGCGAAACTGTTATCCACCGTCCCTCCGCCTCCATGGCGCGTTTTACAGCCACACACTAGACAGTTGGGCTTTTTTTTTTTTTTTTTACGTTCTTTCTTTCCTTCTTGAGTTGGTGTTAGTATTTTTCCTCCTTGTAAGTGAGAAAAATACGGTACAGCCTGCGCGGCAAGTTCGATGGAACTTTTTTTTTTTTTTTTTTGAAGTTTGGGATTACCTCCTTTGCTGTAATCAAGTTGTGAAGTAGTCTGATAAATGAAACCAGTGTTTGTTTCATCAGTGTCCTCAAGGCGTTATTTTTAATTTAGATAACCCTGCTTAAAAAAATCAGCGCGATTTATCTGTAGACTGTAGTCTAGAGATTTTGAATACAAGACCTGGGTTTTGGACTTCTGCGGCGAGGCTTGCTCAGGGGTGACAGTTACTTTGTACCGTGTGTGATGCAGGGTACCCAAGGACGCTTTGGTTTTCCCAGGACCTTTTCCCAACCTTTATTCGGTTGGCTCATTTGCCTGGGTCTGGGGCTTCTGAGTAGGATGGGCTAGTGGGAGGACAGGGGCCCCAGTGAAGTTATTTGAACTGTCCAGGAATTTTCTACAATCATTAAAATTAAAAATGGCAACAACAGTGATTCCTGGCAAGAAACCTTCCTGAAGATGAAGCCTGTCTTACTCATTTCCTTGTCTCTTCAGGTGCTGCAGGCTGGATCGGGGGCATACTTAGTAGTGAGCCAATCAGTAATGTTGATTTAATTGGAATTGGGCAGGGCGTGTGAGGGAAGAGGGCGACCCACTGCGCTCCTGTATTGCCTGGTTTTCTTCTCCTTCCTCTCACCAGTGCTCTTTTTCCTTTGCTTTTATCGAGAGCACACCTGCTGTCCTTTCCACATATCCCTTCAGCAATGAGAAAGTGAGACCAGGACAGTACCTTTATTCAGTTCCTGTTTACGGAGCCACCCTTATACCTGGCTCACTCTGAGGACCTGACTTAGAACTCCAACTGATGAGACCATTGTCTTCTCATCAGTTGCAAAATCCAGAAAGTCAGGAACTTGGGAAGGGTTTCAGGTGCCAAAGCATTTCTGCTTTTGTAAATTACCCTTTAGTTTCTAGTGAGGATGAGACAGACCTCAGGACCCAGGCAGAGACAGACATAATAGCAATTTTTTATTTTTTATTTTTTTTTTGTAGAGGCAAAGTCTCCTGTCGCCCAGGCTGGAGTGCAGTGGCATGATCTTGGCTCACTGCAACACCCCCCCCTTCCTGGTTCAAGCAATTCTTCTCAGCCTCCTGAGTAGCTGGGATTACAGGTGCATGCCACCATGCCCAGCTAATTTCTTTCGTATTTTAGAGTTTCACCATGTTGCCTAGGCTGGTCTCGAACTCCTGAACTCAGGTAATCCACCTGCCTTGGCCTCCCAAAATGCTAGCATTACAGGTGTGAGCCATCACGCCCAGCCAGCAGATTCTTTAGTTCTGAAGTTAAATAAAACTCGCAGCTGAATTTCCTTAAGGGGGGTTTGTTTTGTTCGTACCTCTCCACTCCTATCAGAGGGCGTTTTAATTGCATTTTCTCTTCTAATCTCTTCTGCACAGGTGGAAAGACTCCTGGGAGGCTTTTCTGGGGCTAAAGGACCATGGCAGGGTGCTAGAATCATGTTTTAATGTCTTTCCGTTGCATCCCCTACTTTTCTAGAAAAGTAATTCTGGTTTTAATTCATAAAAAGGAACTAAAGAGCCTTAGGGATGTTTAAGATTGGGAGGGAGGAAGGGATTTCTGGGATAAACTGAAGGAGGAATGTTAGCCATGGTCAGGAGCCCCTGGGATCTGCTAGCTTTAAGGTTGGTCTGACCACCCTCCAGCAGGAGTCTGAAAGACCCTTGGTGGAAGAAGCGCTTAAAAGGCAGTGCCCCAGGTAGCTTATTTAGGCCCAGGGAAAATCCCCAAACCATAAATAATGTGGTTTGAAGCTACATTGTGTTTTGCGGGTTTAGAAGCTTGGTGTATTCTTCCCTTTCATATTTTTAAGGCTTCTTAAGGGCTTAGATGTCAGACTGACCTGGGTACAATTCCAGCTCTGCCAGCGAACTTCCTCTGTGACTGCCAGCTGGAACTCTACCCTCTTGGAGCCTCAGCATCCTCCTGCAGAATGGGAGATGGCAATCAGACCTACATTTTGAGGTTGAGAAATTGTATATGATGCAAAATGCCCTACATTAGGAAGGTTCTTGTATCAGACAGGGTCCCTGCAGGAAACAGGAATCAACCCCATTGGCTGAAATGAACAGACTTTAATGAATTACTCAGAGGGGTATGGGCAAGATTAAGGGAATCAACAAAGGATGTTGAGGTGCTGAGATCAGAAATAGGGGGCAGAAAAACAAGAAAAGGGGCTGCTGGAGGGGAAAGTGGAAGAACTTCATTGCCGTTTGTGAGAGCTGGACCTGCCTGGATGTCCTGAAGAATCGGAGAGAGAACCTCAGCCCTTCTTCCCACCTTGGAGCTCTTCCATCTCTTCCCAGTGGCCCCCAAGGGTTCCTGGCCTCAGCCTGCAGGGGCTCCTCCTGTGGCACAGGACAGGGAAGAGAAAGATTGAGTCAGATCTAGGGGGTAACCTGAGGATAAGCGTGCAGGCCTTGATATGTGTTTGCTCCTGTCCCATTAAAGAGTGACTTGATTGGGCTGGGATCTGCTCAAAATTATAAAATATGTATCTTACATTGCCCAAATCATTCTTTGTATGCCTCTTAAAGACACTGAATCATTTTCATAATGTCTTAGCATCCTAATTTCTGATTGATTCCACTCCTGTAAATGTCTTTAGCTTCTGGATCCTGTGTCAAGTAGTTTATTATCTGCAAAAATGGAAATATCTAGTAAGCATTCTGCTTCGTATGTGAAGAACTGTTTATGTTTTTCATCGAATTCTTGCATTTATCTGTTCTGTTAACTTCGTGGCATCCTTAAATAGGAAAGGCTGTGTGTGGTTAGGTCTACGCTCAGGAAAAGTTTGTGGTTTTTGTTTTCAGGGGTTTTTATTAGCCTCACATCCTCCTAAAGATGTGAAATGTAAAATTATCTCCATTAGAGACAAATAGAGCCTACGAATTCAGATGCAGAAACAGGAAACGGATGATGACTTAGAGGCCTCTACAGGTGCTTCAAAGATAGGTTTGTTGAAAACTTTATTTCTAAATGATGGGCCCCTATCCAGTGAGCCTATATGGAGCTATGGTGGTTAGTAGGATTACTCCAATAAAAGATTTCACTTAGGATAAATTTGGTGAGCACTTTTCTTTGCGGTTTAGGGGGAATCAAGGAATCATCTACTCCTGTCTTCACTTTGTTTTGGTTGTGAAGTGTAACTTGATGTGCTTTTAAACTAAAGGTTTGCAAGATCGACTCAGCTGCCAAAACAGATATGATAATATTGATGCTAGGAATTTGTGTGGTACACCGTTAAGTCCTAGGAGCTGTGAAAGCTGATACGGAAAGTGTTTCCAGGCTTGAAGAAACTTCCAATTTAGTAGTGGTGGGGAATTGTACCCACCACCAAAGCATTTTTGGGATATTTTACCTGATTGTGTTCCCAAACGGTGGGTGTGTGTGTATGAAATATGAATTCAGTATTACACTAGGACTCTTGGAGTTTCTGGGTTTTTTTTCCCCTCCAATTTAGCATCAGCAGAAAAAAGGGCAAAGGGAAAATAGACCAGGAGACAAGAATCTAGGAAATAGTTTTGAGATGAAAAAAGCGAAGGCTTAGGATTATTAACGTAAGCTTGGGTCGCAGTTTAAAAGTCTGGGTGAATGAAGACCAGCTTTAAAGACGTGGAGCTCCAGACTAAATGGTGATACCGGGAGTGAGTCTGATGGTTTCACCTGGGCCCGTGACTGCAGTTTCTTTACCTGCCTGGAGCTCTCAGTCACCTGGTTGGTTCCCTTGGCCCTGCTTGCAAAGCCCAACCTTCAGTTCTTTTCTTATCTAAGTCTTGTCCTTCATTAAAAGCTCAGCTCACATTCCAGTCATTGTGAAGTCAAATATTTATTTAATGCTGTTAGCACCGCATACCCAGCCATGTGATAGAAATACAAGGATTAAAAAAAAAATCAAGGTCCCCATCCTACAATAGCTAATACACTGTAGAGGAAAGAAAAGGCCCATATGAGTATATAGGTGCTATATGCTCACAGACCCATGTAGATGCTATCCAGGTTTGTGGATGGCGCCATCGTGGAACAGAGGAGGGAGATCCACAGGGCATCCTGGACTCCGATAGAATTTACTATTTTCATTTGATGCTTGGTAAATATTCCCTTCTATTGCTAGTTATCTTGCTGGGTTTGTAGGCTTAAATCTAAACAAATTTAAAGTCTTTGTAGTCAGGGTTTGAGTTCCCATATAACTGTTTGTGGATCCTGACATCTAAATTTCAGGTAATTTTCACATCTTGAAATGTTCTACCTTAAATGTTTTTAAACCCTTTAAAATGTAAAATGCATTTGTTGCATGGAGGCCACACAGAAATAGGCAGTGGGCTGGATTTGGCCTGATGATCAGATTTCCTCAAATGTGGTGCCTGGATGTAATCATGAGGATCTTCCACCGTGGGTGTTTCTGGGATCCACCCCTGTCCTGCTGAGTTTGAGTATCAGGGTATGAGGGCGCTCCCTGGGAGATTCTCATGCCAGCTGAAGTTTGAGAGTCATAACTATAGTCAAGGGAGGACACTGCAGGGTTTAAGTTGTGAGAAGATTTTCATTGTGTAAAGGGGTACAGAAGGTCCTCACTGGAGGAGGTAGGGATAGAGGAGGAAGCCGGGGTTTTGCGGACGAGTGCAGGGTTGGAGACGTATTTAAGGAAAATTGAGAAGGCACTGACAAGGTTCGTTGAATGAGCTGCTGAGTATCATCAACTTCCTGGACATTACACATTTTTAGACGGATGAATATGCACCAATATGTGCTTTTTTTTTTTTTTCCTTTCAGCAGCTCCTTTCAGGAGGAAAAATGAAATTTCAGAGAAGGTTGTAGGGAAGTTAAGCATGGATGTTGAAAGATGCTGACAGTTTGTGGTAATAAGAGTGAAGAGGAAAACTTCTCGAGATGGGGGGTCATGGAGGGGCAGGTGCAGAGGAAGTGAGAGCTGGAGGGCTAGGATATGTGAGTGAAGGATTTCTAGTGAAGTCTTTCTGGGCGATGATGAAAATCGGGGTGTGCTCATGAGGATGGGGTGAAAGTCTGTTCATTGTAGCAGGCAGGGAACTGGGGAATTTGATGGATTGCCCTTCTTGACATTGAAGGTTAATACCCAGGTGAATTTGGGGAGTTGTGGTGGAGAAGACTATGAGGTCCCTAAGGTGTCCTGAAATGTGGAGGAGTCACCAGAGGTGGGTAGATTCTCAGAGCAGGAAGAGGGAGCAGAGGAAGTGTGACACATCCTGCTGTATGTCATGGGCTCAGCCCGTGCCTCTGCCTGCATCCTCTCACGGAACGTTAGGACTGTGGGGGAATCTGGAGGGAAGAAAGTTTTCCTATGAGGATAGTGGAAGGAAAATAGTACAAAGCGGCCAGACTTGGTGGCTTATACCTGTAATCCCAGCACTTTGGGAGGCCGAGGCCGGAGGATCACCTGAGGTCAGGAGTTTGAGACCAGCCTGGCCAACATGGTGAAACCCCATCTTTACTAAAAATACAAAAACTAGCTGGGTGTGATGGTGCATGCCTGCAGTCCCAGCTACTCGAGAGGCTGAGGTATGAGAATCGCTTGAACCCAGGAGGTGGAAGTTTGCAGTGGGCCGAGATTGTACCACTGCACTCCAGCCTGGGCAACATGGCGAGACTCCATCTCAGAAAAAACAAAGGAGTGCAAAGCAGCAGTGGGGGTGTGGAAAAGCCCCGATCTACTGCTCCTGACCTAGGCTTTGTTGTCGTGGTAAAATGGGAACAGAGGGCGGGCTTTGTGAAGGGAGGAAAGCAATAAGATGAGTCACAGAGGAGCAGGAGAAGGAAGTCAGGGGCAGCACGTGGGTGCAGTTGGGAAGTGGAGCTTGCTTGCTGTGAGTGAGGGCTGGGGAGGAGGTCTCTGCAGGTAGGGTGGTGTCCAGGGACTGACTCTGAGCTTTGCAGCCCTTCCTGGAGCTGCACATTTATGTGATGGAAAGTTCCTTCATGGTTGTGAAGAGCTTGCTGTTGGCAGGTGGTGGGTGCCTTTTGGAGGCAGCCTTCGGTCACTGGATGTGGATGTGTTGGGGGTAAGATTTTGACGTATAACCCACCCAGTCACACAGTTGCAGAGGGCAGGGCTAGTGGAGTTGGGGACTGTCCTCAGATCCTGTGCGAGGATGGGCTGTCTCCATGCTGGGGGGTCCCCTATAAGTCTAGAAGGTGGGCTGGCCTAGTACTGGAAACGGCTGGCTGGTGTCACAGTCCGGTGGCTAGATTTGACAGTAATTGAAGAGAGGACAGGGAGATCACAGGTGTGACCATATATTCCCTGGCATTTGAAGCAGGGGCCTGGTGTGTCCTGGAGCGTCAGCCTTCCAACAAAAGGTGGTTCTTCACAACTTGGCCTCAGTTTACCTGCTGGCTTAAGGACACTGACAGCTCCATACATTGAATGCTTATGCTCTCAGCACTGCTCTGCCTACATTCTCTCCGTTCATATGGCACTGAAAGTTACTCCCCCTCAATTTTTTCCTTCTTTCTTTTTTTCTTTTCTTCTTCCTTTTCTCTTTTCTTTCTGAGGTAGGCTCTCACTCTGTTGCCTAGGCTAGAGAACACTGGCTTGATCATGGCACCCTGAGCTCAAGCAATCCTCCTGCCTCAGCTTCCCAAGTAGCTAGAATGAAAGGTGCACACCACCCCACCTGGATAATTTTTGTATTTTTTGTAGAGATGTGGTCTGGCTATGTTGCCCAGGCTGGTTTTAAACCCCTGGGCTGAAACGATCCTCCCACCTTAGCCTCCCAAAATGCTGGAATTATAATCGTGAGCTACCACACCCAGCCTCTTCCCCAAAGTTCAAGTCAGGAAGCAGCCCCCAGGACTTAGGTCACTTGCTCGTAGCTGGGAAGGGGCAGAGGCAGGACTTGAACTCAGGTCTCTCACTGAATGCTATGATCCTGGTTGCTGCACTGTGCCTGGCACCACCTTCCCTGCATGCTGTGCTTCTACCACAGTGGACTGTTTACTTCCTATCCCTCACACACAGTGTGTCTTTCACACCCTCCAGCCTCTGCACACACTCACTTCCTTCTCCTGGGAGCTTTATTCCTCAGCCTGGTCCTCAATTCCTGTTTTCAGGCTGGCCCTAAAATCCTCTCCTCGTATCTTCCCACTGTAACACAGTCCTCCCTCTCCACTAGGGCCAAATGGCCCCCTTCTTCCTCTCTGTTTCTCCATAGCATTCTATCCATGTTACATTGCTCTGCTTTTTACTTTACATCTTAGATATTTATTGGTCTCTCTGTCCTGCCTGACTCTGAGAGGCTTCATTCCATAGTTATTTATTGAGTGCTATAGGCCAAACAGTGGGCTAAATGGAGATCAGAGATCAGTGAGTTTCCTGTGCCTTCTAAGAGACAAACACGTAGACACTGGTAAACTGCTGTTGCCTGAAAGCCTTTGAAATACATGTGCTGAGTGCACACACCACTGCCAGAGGACGTGGGGCCTCAGCGCGTCGGGGCCCCTCCTGAGACAGCGCTAGGGGAAGACTTCCTGGGAGCAGCTGCTTTAGAAGCAGGAGGGAAATTTGAGGGGACAGGGGACCAAGTGAAACAGAATATTCTAGGAGGAAGAGAAGAGAGTCACGTTCTTTGTGGGCAATGATCATTATCGAAGAAGAAAATGTCAACAAATTGTCTTTTATTAGTGATTCATGAATCGGGCATCATCCCATCTGCAAAATAGAAAGGCTGAGCTGAGCTGAGGAGGTGGGTGTTATAGGTAGAAAAGGCTGAAGAAAGCAGAAGCAAAGTTACTGTCCTGATAAAGTTAAAAAAGATGGGATTTCATGCTGGCTCAGGTAGACTGGGACCTTTTCTGTTCATTGCTGTGATTCTCCTGTTTTTTTTGTTTTTGTTTTTGTTTTTTTTTTTTAAAACAGGTCCATTGTAAATTTGTTTGTTTATATAGCTCCTAGCACCAACGACTCTATTCTGGTTTGGTCTGGTGTGTGCAGGAGCTCAGTCCAAAACAATTGCTCCTTATTAATTTTATTTGACACCACTGAGGATGAATCTGGGTCATCTTTGTGTGCTTAAGAGAAAGTAGGAACTAAGTACATGTTTGTTGAATTGAAGTGGAATTTTATTTGCATTTTTAAACTGGAATGAATGACTTAATTAAGATGAAATTGGGAGCCAGTTCTTGTTGCCAGCTGAATCAGGCCTGTTTATTATTTGGAACCTGAATATCAGATTAAATGGGCCTAATTTCTAATTTGAAAGTTAATTCATGGCTCAAATGCTGATAGTGAAATGTTTCTATTGGTTATTTAAAGGTGACACACTTCATTCCCATTTTCATTGTGTGCAGTTGATATACTCATTACTTCCAGTTATAAATGCAGCTATTAATATCATTTTTTTGACCAGTTTCAGATTTCTGTGAACATGAAGAAATTGCCTTTAGCAGCCTAAAGTCAAGTCATACATACAAAAGATGCTGTATAGTCAAATACTCTCAAGTATTCTGTAGCTTTGCCTTGGAATTACATTTATTTATGTTATTATTATTATTTTTTTTAATTGAGACAGGGTCTTGCTGTATTGCCCAGGCTGGTCTTGAACTGCTGGGCTTAAGTGATCCTCCTATCTTGGCTTCCCAAAGTGCTGGGATTACAGGTATGAGCCACCATACCCAGCCAGGAATTACGTTTATAAAGGAAAGTTTCATCAAAAGATTATATCTAAAGAGATAAAATCTGGAAATATCTTTTATACCAGCAACTTGTATAAAGAATTCAGTTTGTGTCATTTAGTAACAGTGGCTATGTGCTTTTCAAAGGCTTTCTATTTTAAGTCAGTCTTCCAGTAAACAAGATAAAGGGATAACTTATTGCAGTCTCATTAATGACAACTTCTGGTAGTTTTGCCAGGCAAACACAAGGACAGAGTCATTAGTGGGAAAAGTAACTCCAAATAGTTTGTGCTGGTTAAGAATGTGCTTTATTAAAAAATCACTATTTCTTTGGGCTTAAGAAGTGTCACTATCTGCAAAAACATTAACTCATTAACCCATAGGCAATGTGGTTTTAATTTTCCACAAAAAAAAATGCCGTTAGTGAATCATTTTTACCAGCTTCCTTGTAACAGTGGAGCTCTGTTTCTAATTTTTTAAAGTTATCAATGGTTAATCTTCTTTTGTGCATTAGTAAAACTGATTAATTTGAGAGATATTTTTGAAAGTTTACAATCACCTTCAAGGGTTTAAAGTGTTGAATGAAGGTTTCTGGGCTGATATTGCTAGGGATTTCCAGCAAACTATCATTTTATTGTAAATATTCCGTTCTCAGGTTTATTACCAAAGAAACCAGGAAACTCAAGTTCTAATCTGATTTAGAGAAGAACAAGGGTACATTTGAAAAGTGTGTGTTTGGGTTACTCTATACTCTTGTTTCAAACAAGGAATTAAAATTAAAAAAAAAATTTTTTTTAACTTTGTCTCATTCATCATTCCGTGACTCTGAATTGAAACAGATGAGTCAGCAAAGGTATACAGCAAAAGGTTGTTAAGGCTTAGAGGAAGTTACTAAACTCAAAAGTCATCTTGTGAAATTTCATAAAGTGGTTTAACTGTGAGTGTCACTGGATTGAGACATCTTTGTTCTTAAGACTCCCCCACCTGCTGCCTGGTATTAATTTTTGCTCTCTGTTTTTGTTTTATTTATCACATTCTTTTAAATTTTTATTTTTTATTGATTTTCTTTAAGCTTTTATTTTGTATTGATACAGTTTGCAAAAATCAGTTTTCTGGCCAGGCAGGGTGGCTCATGCCTGGAATCCCAGCACTTGGGCAGGCCAAGACGGGCAGATCGCTTGAGGTTAGGAGTTTGAGACCAGCTTGGCCAACATGGTGAAACCCTGTCTCTACTAAAAATGCAAAAATTAGCCGGGTGTGGTGATGCATGCCTGTAGTCCCAGCTAATTGGGAGGCTGAGGCAGGAAAATTGCTAGACTCAGGAGGCAGAGGTTGCTGTGAGCCGAGATCACACCACTGCACCACAGCCTGGGCAACAGAGTGAGACTGTCTCAAAAAAAAAAAAAAAATCACTTTTCCTATTAGGTATTACTTGCATTTACTATCAAAGTCACAAGTAGAAAAGGGGTATAAGGAAAGGTCAGCCTCTCTCACCCCTGCTTCTGCTGTTTCCAGCTGGCCAGATTTCCATGGTTCAGTTGCATGGTTTCAGAGATAGTTTGGATCTTTATGTGCCCAGAATCTTTTCATCTTATTTTCTTATGTAAGTGATAGTGTGTGAGCACCCCCATTGCTCGCCTGCCTTCCCTCCTGCCCTTCCGTCCTTCCATCCTTCCGTCCGTCCTTCGTTCCTTCGTTGCTAACAGTGTCTCTTAGGGATTGATTCATGTCTGTGTATACAGAGCTCTGGTGACTTTTGAACTTCCTTTCTTTTCTGAAAGCTTTGTTTCTGTTCTTCTAGCCATCGCTTTGTGTTATGAAAAAAATCTGGAATTATAACTCTCCTCCAAACTGGGAAGGAGCTGAGAGACCAAAGAATGACTCAGACAAGTCCAATTTGGTGAGCAGACAAGTTTATTGGAACTTACATATTGGACACTCCTGGGTGGCAGCAGAATAGCTCCCGAGATCCTCCTCACCTCTGTGTCTAAATTACTTCTGAGCTGATTTTCTGGCTCTTTGCTTCCTGTGTTTGAGTGATGAGACTGTGTTTTGTTTTTTTTTTTTTTTGGATAAGTTCACAGATACTCTTGGGGATGTTTGAGTTCTCAGGAGCACCTGCTCTTTGTTTGGGCACCATGGCCTTGGCTGACTGCCCAGCTTTCAGGGTTCAAGCAGTGGACACACACCCTTAAGTAACCTGTTGGGGACCCTGCCACTCTACACTTTGTTCTTTAGCAAATGCTGAAAGTGCTGGTGTTGTGGGAGTGAGAGGGTTGGAGAAGGGAGCCTTCTGTGATAACACTGCCTCCTCTGCTCACATTGGAGCAGAGAATATGGACACCCCAGGGTGCCACTTACAGTGAGACCTGTGACGAGAAGAGCAATGAACTGGGGGAGGCGGAAGACTTGGGGTTTATTTCCAGTGTTCCCTTAATGCAGAGAAGTGACTTGGAGCATGGGCGTAAGGGTATTAACTGTTCCCTCATCTCTTGTGCCTTTGGGGTAAAAATGGCTCTGCCTCCTACTGGCCTGGTGGCATTACACTTCTCCAGAATTCTCAATATCCCCATCTCCTGGAAACAGTGCTCTTAAAGACCAATTTGGCTCGGGAACTTCAAGACCTTTGATCTTAGCGTGAAAGGGTTAGTTTTAGTTTGTAAAATAACACATTTTGAAGGCAAGACTACAAACCAAGATTTTTTTTTTCCCAATTTCAGTAGACTTAGCTAAAGCGATTGTACCTGTATAATTTGCTTTCTTATTTGTCCAAATGAAATGTGTGCACTTCAGCACATGTTGGCTGAAATGAGTTGACCTCTGGGGCTCTGGAATCTTCTGTTTTCTTTCACTTCATCTATAGTAAGGCCAGGATGCTTTAGGAGCATGTGTGCTATACTCTGGAAGAAAGATCTTGCAAAGAGAGTATAGTTTTTGATCATTAGGGATGTTGGGGTGTTTATGGCCTCTCTTCTCCGTTCTAGTAAAAGATAATTGCTCATTGTCTCTAAACAGTAAGTGTTAACATTCCTGCACATTATTATTATTATTTTGAGATGGAGTGTCGCTTTTTTGCCCAGGCTGGAATGCAGTGGTATGATCTTGGCTCACTACAACCTCCATTTTCTGGTTCCAAGTGATTCTCCTGCCTCAGCTGCCCGAATAGGTGGGATTACAGGCATGTGCCACTACGCCCAGCTATTTTTTGTATTTTTAGCAGAGACGGGGTTTTGCCATGTTGGTCAGGCTGGTCTCAAACTCCTGACCTCAGGCGATCCTCCCGCCTGGGCCTCCTAAAGTGCTGGGATTATAGGTGTGAGCCACAGTGCCTGGCCTTGCACATTATTTAATCAAAAGGAAGCAAATCAACATTTATACAGAGTTAAATTCAGAAAGCCACTTTATATAAATTGTGGAAGGAAGGACAAAAAGAGAATTTTCGTATTTCTTTTTCATGTCTGCAGACTGGGAAAGAGTTTACAAAAAGGAAGTAAAAGACTCTAACTTTTTTTTTTTTTCTGGTACTTTCAGTCTTATTGAGTTAAAGTTTACCCAGTTTCATATTTAGTTTTACTAAGGTGCAAAACAAGTTGGCGTACGTGGGTTTTTTCCTTCTATAGATGTATTTAGAGTGTCTTTAGAAATACGTTTCTCTGATTACCGGTTTTGTTATCTTAGTTTAAAATAATGGCAAAGTGAGGCTGTATGCTAAAAACAGTCATTTCATCAAGATAGAAGGTAGAGCTCTCTTTCATCATGATGATAAAATAAAAAGCCGAATTAAATTTAAAGGAGTTTAACTGTGCAATGAACGATTCCCAAATCAGGCAGCCTCCCAAGCCAGAGTAGTCTGTGAGACTTCAGCACAGCCACGTGGTGGAAGATTTATGGACGGAGAAAGGAAAGTGATGTACAGGAAGTGGAAGTAAGGTACAGGAACAGCTGAAATGGTTACAGGTTGGTGTTTGCCTTATTTGAATAGGGTTCGAATAGTTGGCTGTATTTGATTGGCCAAAACTCCGTGATTGACACTAGTGTAAGTACGGTCTGTTTACACCTCCACTTGTTAAAAGTTTACAATGCGCAGAAGAACATTTGGGTCGAACTTAAAATATGTAAGGAGGCAACTTTCGGCTAAACTTGATTTAATAATAACAACGAATGGTGAATTATGGCTGTTTATCTTAGCTGGTTGAAATTGCAGCAAGAATCCCAAGGAAGCTAGTGGGCTGTAAAACAATTTCAGAATTAACTGCTTATGACTCTTTATGAGAGCTGAAAGATCTTCTCCTGTGTACTTGGCACCCTTCAAATGTTTATTAGAGTCATATGTGTCTAGGTTTGCTTCCCTGCTGCAATGTTTCTAGAAGAACTGGAGAAGTTAGAAAAGAGCAAGAAAAATGGTTATAAGAACAACCAGGCTGAAAATTGCTAAACTAAAGGAAATGAACTTAAAGGTCAATGGATTGAGTAAGAAAAGTCACAGGATGGCAGAGTGACCATCAGTGAAGACTGGAAAATGCCAGTTAGGCAACCATAGATAGGTGGGCCACTAATCCTTCTCATTTCCCGAAGAGGGCCTTCCTCTTGATGGTCTTTGGAGAGCACCTTTGTGCTGTTATTTGTCAGTGAACCTTCTTTACCTCAAGTGAAAATACTCAGCGTCTCATGGGCATTTCAAGAAGCAACGTGAAGGATTTTAAAATATTGCCATTTGCTTTGTGATAGATGGAACACGTTCTTCGGTGATTTTTTCCTGCCTCCCTCCCTTCCTCCCTCCCTCCCTCTTACCTTTCTTTTCCCTTCCCTCCCTCCCTCTTCCTTCCCCTTCCTCTTTGCCCTCTCCTCCCCTCCCCCTCCTCCCCTTCCCCTTCCCTCTCCTTCCCTTCCCTCTTTCTCTTTTGCTCTCTCTCTTTCTCTCTTTCTTTTCTTTTTTTTTCTTTGTCAGAGTCTCGCCCTGTTGCCCAGTCTGGAGTGCAGTGGCACGATGTCAGCTCATTGCAACTTCTGCCTCCTGGGTTCAAGTGATTCTCCTGTCTCAGCCTCCTGAGTAGCTGAGATAAAGGCACCTGCCACCAAGCCTGGCTAATTTTTTTTGCATTTTTAGTAGAGATGGGGTTTTACCATGTTGGCCAGGGTGGTCTCGAACTCCTGACCTCAGGTGATTTGCCTGCCTCAGCCTCCCAAAGTGCTGGGATTGCAGGTGTGAGCTACTGCACCTGGCCTAGTAAACTGTTTTTTAGTCTATTCACAAGATTGTGACAGTGGTCTTGAATCTTAGAACATTTTCGTCCCATCTGAAAGAACCTTGGATCATGAGTAGTCCCCCCTTCCTCCCAGATTGTACCTCCCTATCCCCTCTTCTTCCTCAACCCTGGCAACCACTGATCTACTTTCTCTCTCAGTTTGCCTATCCTGGACATTTAATATAAACAGAATTATACAGTAGGTGATCCTTGTTGACTGGCTTCTTTAATTTCCAAGGGTCTTTGTGATTGTTGATTGGGTGCTTACGTTCTGTAGTGCGTTATCTGTGGGAATATTTTGAGACCAGGTTTAAAGTGGAATCCTTTTAATAGAATTTGGTCTTTCTTCTGTTGCTGAGGTATTCCCAATCCAGGCTCTCTTAAATTGCATTTGCTGCTTTGGATTTTTATTGGCCACACAGGGCATGTGAATTTAGGCCCCCAGACTCTCCTTCTAAGGGGAGTCTTTGTACTTTTTGTCCCTCTGCCAGAGCCAAGGCCCAAATAAGAACACATCTGCTGTTATGCTCTGTGGGGAGGGACTCATCTCTGTCAGGTGTCTCCCCTCAGAATTTAGGAGGGGTTCTGGCTTTGGTATAAATCTTAGCTTTATGCACAACCTTTATTTCTTCCCTCTGCCTCTCCCTTCTCAGCCTGCTTTTTCTCCTTTGCTCAAACTCTACGCCGCCTGGATAGGTATATACCCCAGGGAAAAATGCCAGCTCCAGGAATGCTTGTCTCTCTGATTTTTGCTTTTTCTTGCATTTCTGGCATTTGAGGAATCTTCTTGCTGTCTTCCAGCTTCGTTGTGTGTGAAAATGATCGTTTATCAGTATGAACTCATGTTTAGTTTAATATAGATACATACAGTTGCATATAAACATATTTATAGATCTGTGTATATTGAAGGATTAGTGCACATGTCTGCATGTATGTGTGCACACACACAGAGGCATTTTCTTGCCCTGTCAGCTGAGAGGTCTGCAAGAAGTGACACTCCATCAGCAATGAGTACACCTAAGCCTGGATCTTGGTTTCTAAGACCATTTTCCCATAAAAGGATCCAGGCTTTTTTGAGAAATGGCTGATTCTAGGACTGGGTCAGAATATACCCAAGACGAACCTGGAACATTTTGTTGTGCTGGAGTGTTGTAAGAATTCCAACACAAATACCAAAAGAAAGGTCATAAGAGTGTGTCAAATGGACACAGTAGCCAACTAAAACTGCTGTCAGTGGCCAAAGCTGGAATAGTCTTAGCAGTAAAATAAAGAAGCATTCGATTATAGAAATATAGATAAGATAGAGAACTCTGGGCTGGCACAGTGGCTCATGCCTATAATCCTTGCACTTACAGAGGCCGAGACAGGCAGATCACTTGAGCCCAGGAGTTTGAGACTCACCTGGGCATTATGGCAAAACTCCGTCTCTACAAAAAAATGTAAAAATTAGCTGGGCATGGTGGCATATGCCTGTGGTCCCAGCTATTCAGGAGGCCATGATGGGAGGATCCCTTGAACCTGGGAGGCAGAGGTTGAGCCACTGCACTCCAGTGTGGGTGCCAGAGCCAGATCCTGTCTCAAAAAAAAAAAAAAAAAGTCTAGATCTATAAGCTGTAGGTTACAGAAATTTGGGGTTGTAACTCAAAGTGTAAAATAAACATCTGTGAGCTTATACTGATATAAAGAATTGATTGAATATGCAAATGAATAGGGAAAATAGACAAATCTCCCTGCAGAAGAATTGCACGTAATTACGTAGCCACTCACCCTTAAGAAGGTGGAATGTAATTCTCCACTCCTTAAATGTGAGCTGTGCATAGCGACTTCCCTTCAGAGTACAGTATGGAAAGGGGAGTGGGGAGAATACCTTTACAGTGGAGAAAGCTGTCAGACACTGCCTCAGTTGAGTGATCAAAGTCAGCATCACCAGTGATAGCTGTGTTGATAGTGAGTTACCCTTAATATGAGGTGGTGAAAATGGCACCTTACATCTGTGTTCTTCCTTGCAAAAACCCATAGCCCTTAACCCTTGTCTCTGAGAAAAACACCAAACAAATCTCAGTCGAGTGTTTCTACAAAATACCTGACCAGTACTCTTCAAAACTGCCAGGGTCATCAAAAACAAGAAAAATATGAGAAACTGTCACAGCCAAAGGAGCCTGAGGAGATACGACAAGTAAATGTAAATCTTGGAATTAGGTCAAAACTAAGGCAATCTGAATAAAGAATGGACTTCAGTTAATATACCACCACCGGTTCATTAATTGTGACAGATACATCACACTTGCAGGATGTTAATAGTGGAAACTGGCTGCAGAATATATGGGAACTCTGTGCTATTTTAATAATTTTTCTGTAAGTTTAAAACTATTCTAAAAATGCAGTTTATTTAAAATGGATGCTTTTTGTTTTTAAGTTAGGATTGCTGGTTGTGTAATATATGTAAACACTGAGCTTATAGTATTGCCGGATATGGACATTGGGACCGTCCATTTAGAGAATTTTCTAGTCAGAAGAATGTAATGGTCATATGCAATTACACTGTTAGATGTTTGTGCTTAGATTTATTTATTTTTAAAATTTAGCTTTATTAAAATCTTTTCACGTATTCTTAGTAATTTTCAGTAAAGATATAAAAGGTTTGCAGGGCACAGTGGCTCACGCCTGTTATTTCAGCACTTTAACAGGTCGAGGAGGGTGGATCACGAGGTCAAGAGATCGAGACCATCCTGGCGAACGTGGTGAATCCCCATCTCTTTTAAAAATACAAAAATTAGCTAGGTGTGGTGGCATGCGTCTGTAGTCCCAGCTACTCTGAAGACTGAGGCAGGAGAATTTCTTGAACCTGGGAGGCGGAGCTTGCAGTGAGTTGAGATAGTGCCATAGTACTCCAGCCTGGTGACAGGGTGAGACTCCATCTCAAAAAAAAAAAAAAAAAAAAAAGCTCTAAAGGATTTTTGGTTCATCTTGACTCTTTAGGCTTATCTTGAGTCTTTAGGCTCCTCACAGGTAATTTTCATGAATGAATAGTTCTTAAATATAAGTATTTTTATCTCCCCATAACATCAAACATCAGGGCCATGCCCAGATGAAAATCTTCATGCATTTACCGCTGCTCACTGAGGTAGCCTCTCATTAAGTTCTGATGCTGGAAATGCTATTCTGCCTCTCAGGTACCGGATTCAGTCTCTCTTTTTAATAGAACCACTCTAAGTGTATCTTGTTTAAGCCAGAAGAATCCCTGCAAAAATCTGCTGATAAGAAATTATAGCATACCAGCTGAAGAAAAGTAGACAAAACTTGAGATGCAGGTTGTGTGATTGATGTTTGGGTTTCCTCCTGAGGTGTGTCCTGTGAGCTCACCTTGCTATGATAGCGGGAAGAACACTGAGACATGGCTAGGAAGAGCTGGAATCTGGGCCTGGAGCCAGGATTTATTAGGAATGTGACCTTGGGCAAGCTATTTAAACTTTTGGAGCCTGATTCCTTATCTGTGAAATGAGCTGATCTTACCTACATTAATGAGTTGTTATGAATATCAACATGGGGTTGGGGAAGCGTGGGAAAGGTCTTCGTGCACTCTTGAGGCCACAGGTAGACATTGTTTCCTATGAGATCCCATTGTCAGCCCCATCACATTTTTGAAGCCAGTAGAGAAAAGGCTTCACTGTGATAGTGCTGAATGTCAGAAATACACATTTACTGTCTTGTAGGAGTTTATTTCTGATGGTCTAAGTTGGACAATTGTCAGACTCCCCTGAAATGTCTTGGACTTAAATGTGTTATTGGGGCTCTCTTAAGGAGTGGATGGGAGGCCTGGGCGGTGAGGAGGGTGTGGGTGGTGTTTGGAAGGGAGGTTTGGTTTTTAGTCAGTAGCTGGAAGAGAAAGAAGAGACTCAACTTGGAGGATAACCAGGGGATGATAATGTAACTTAAGTTACTTTAGGGCAGAAAAGATGAGGCTGAAGAAGGCAATAGGTAAGAAAGAGATGACAGATGGAAAGAAAAAAAATTTTGACTGTTGCAAAATGGGAGGGAGGAAATCTAATCTGAAATGTAAATAAGTTTAGTATACCCAGGAGGTATGAAAGAACCTTGCAAAGGAATGACTTTTCATCAGGTGAACATTAGTTCTAATCGGTGGAATGAGAGGTTGTTAGTTTGAGCATATTCTTAGCCACTAATAATGGCTTCATCTGTGGGAATTAAAAAAAAAAAGAGTTAGTTGTCCTCTAAAAACAGATGCTGAGCCACAGTGTTTACTTATTTTCCAACCGGTTGAACATGTAGAAGGCATAACTTCTGTCTTTTCCAGTGTAAAGGAAAATATGCATAATTCCTGAAAGAGTATGGGCCATAGCCATACTGTTCTGTCATATGGGAGTATTTCTACCTTCAACTTCTGGTCACTAGTGCTAATACAGCTATAAAAGCTATAAATGTGCCTTTTAAAATTGAGTGCTTCCTATATTACTATATTGAGCCAAATGCATGGGTTATTCCAATTCTGCAGTTGACCTGTTGGGTCTGTCCGATGTGATGCAATGACCCAGGGGACTTATTTTGCTGTCCTGTCTGCAGCAGGCAATACTGTGGCATGCAGGTGGCCACAGTGGTCCAGTCTATGCTGATCAAGTCACAACTCTCCCAGGTGTTCAGATGCTTAAAGCTGGGTGTTAGCTTTTATAGGGACATTGGTAAAATGAGGTGTAGCTGAAGGAAAGGGAGCTTAAAAGTGTGGCCTTGAACCTATTTCTTATGAGGAGATACTGTTGAAGGAAGTGGGTGATGTTAAACTAGAGAAGAGCCTGCAATGTAATATTGTCTTTGTCTTTTTCTGCTGTTATAGCACAATACCATGGCCTGGGTACATTGTAAACAATAGAAGTTTATTGGGTTCACTTCAGAGGCTGGGAAGTTCAAGAGCATGGTGCCAGCATTTTGGCAAGGGTCATCAAGGGTGGAAATTGGAAGGTGGAAGTGAGTGTGTGAGACAGAGAGGCACCAGGGACCAGACTTGCTTTATAGCAACCTGTTTTAGAGGTAACGGACCTGGATTTTATGGTAATGACATTAATCCCTTCTGCCCTCATATACTGTTGCATTGGGGATTAAGGTTCCAACACGTGAACTTTTGAGGGACATATTCAAATCACAACAGATGTCATAGCAGTTACTGGCTGTTTGAGGAGAATAATTATTCTGTGTCCTTAGCAGAATTAAGCCCAATGGATGAAAACTTTCGGAAGGTAGGTTTCGATTCATCATAAAGTTCCTTATTAATGAGAGTTGTGTGGATCAGTTCTCATCACTGCTGCAGTTGGTGAGTGCCCTGTCCCTGGTGGTGGTCAGACACAGGTTTGGTGATGATTGCCATCGACAGAAACTACCTCTTGCCTCCCTGATGTCCCTATCTATCTGTCTGAAGTTCTGCTCCTTATCCAGCTACCAGTCCACAACAATTTTTGTCTTAGTATTAACTGACAAATAAGTTAGTGGTTTAAGCAGTGGCCTTTCTCAGTGGGTACTTAAAGGTAGAAAGATTCCTAAATGTGCAGTAGTGGAGAAATAAATTTAATTATGGCATACTCAAGCTATGGAATTATATGCAAGTATTACAGAAAATGAGGTCACATTGAAAGGTACTTATCATATTGAGTGAAAAGAACAAGTGGTAGAGCAGTGTGTATTGTGACCTCATGTCCCATTAAATTTAAAAAGTAAAAATACCTTATCTTCCTATTTAAATAGTTCTGAAATGGCAGCCGTTAGAGTAAAGACGGAGGTTACATTGACCGTGACTCTCTCAATCACCTGGCTTACTGGGTAGGGTGAAGAAGATTTTTACTTTTTAATTTTTACATTTACATTTTTTTAAACAAGCATTTTCATATTTAAAAACTTAGAGTGGCCAGGGGAGGTGGCTCACGGCTGTAATCCAAGAACTTTGGGAGGCTGAAGCGGGTGGGTCATGAGGCTAGGAGATCAAGACCAGCCTGGCCAACATGGTGAAACCCCATCTCCACTAAAAATACAAAAATTAGCTGAGCATGGTGGTTAGTGCCTGTAGTCCTAGCTACTTGGGAAGCTAAGGCAGGAGAATCGCTTGAACCCAGGAGGTGCAGGTTGCAGTGAGCCGAGATCACGTGACTGCACTGCAGCCTGGGTGACAGAGTGAGACTCTGTTTCAAAAACAAACAAACAAAAAAAACGTTAGAGCTTTCACAATAGCTGAGATCTAGAATCAGCCTAAGTATCCATCAGCAGATAAATGGATAAAGGAGATCGGATATGTAAATAGTGGAATACTATTTAGCCTCACAAAAAAGAGAATCCTGCCATTTTGTACAGCATGGATGAACCTGGAGGAGATTATGCTGAGTGAGATAAGCCAGACACAGATAGACAAATACCATATGATCTCACTTGGAAGTGGAGCCTTAAAAAGTTGATCTCATAGAAGCACACTGTAGAGTGATGGTTACCAGGGGCTGGGGTTGGGAAGGCAGTTGGGGAGATGTTGCTCAAAGGGTATAAAATCTCAGCTCGACAGGAAGAATAAGTTCAAGTGATCTATTGTACAACATGATGATAGGGAAAATAATAATGTGTTGTAGTCTCAAAAATTACTACCTGGGCACGGTGCTGAATGTCTGCAAGCCCAGCTATTTGGGAAGCTGAGGCAGGAAGATCACTTGAGCCCAGGAGTTCAAAGCTGTAGTGTGCCATGATCGCACCCGTGAATGGCCACTGCACTCCAGCCTGGGCAACATAGTGAGACCTCTTAAAAAAAAAATTACTTAGAAAGTAGATTTTAAGTGTTCTCACCACAAATGAATGATGTGTGTGAGGTAATACATATGTTAATTACCTTGACTGAGCCATTCCACAATGTATATGTATTTCAAATTGTTCTTTATTCAACTGCAGAATAAATGAAAATGTGAAAATTATTTTATCCCAATTTACCCTGAAGAAGGAGCCAGGCAGATGGAGGTGATCAAATGGTGGATGTGTCTCAAGGTCTCCTAAGGACCTAAGGCATCCTGAGGGGGTACAAAATGTCCATGGTTTATGGCAGTGATTCTCAAAACAGCGATCACCATCACGACCTTCTGGGCACCTCTTAAACACTTGGCTTCCTGGGCTCTGTCTGTGATCTTCCTTGAAAGCCTTTGCATTCAACTGTGAAAAACAGCAATCCTTTTCAGGGCCCCCTCTCTGAGGCAGACAGCTTTCTTCTTTATTTTGTTTTTTATTTTTAGAGACGGGATCTTGCTATGTTGCCCAGGCTGGAATGCAGTGGCTATTCACAGGTGCAGTCCCACTGCTGATCAGCATGGGAGTTTTGACCTGCTCTGTATCTGACCTGGGCTGGTTCACCCCTCTTTAGGCAACCTGGTGGCCCCCTGCTCCTGGGAGGTCGCCACGTTGATGCCGAACTTAGTGCGGAGACCTGACTGGCATAGTGCAGTACAGCCCAGATCTCCTGGACTCAGGCTATCCTCCAGCCTCAGCTTCCTGAGTAGCTGGGACCACAGGCATGTGCCACCGTGCCCAGCTTTCTTCTTTTGCTTGTTAAACTTTCCTCCAACCTCACCCTCTGTGTCCACACTCCTTAATTCTCTTGGCCGTGAGACAACTCTGGATACCCCAGAATGAGAAACTGCTACCTTGTGGTGCCTTGGTGAGACTGTAAAAGAACTACCTGGGATATGCTGAGGGTCTTTAGGAGGAGGCAGGATTTTCTAGGGCATAAGTATCCTGAGTATAATATGGTTTGTCTGAGCGTTTACTCCTTTAGGGACTCATTCTAAATTTCTGCTCACATGGGGATTTCGTGTCTCCCATGATGATCAGGCAATTGGCTATTTCTAAGGCTGAGCCAGCTTTTGTGTGTATGGTTATGCATTGTGTTATTCAGCATTTTTACCCTGGCGTTTCTTGTCACTACAAAGACTGAGGCATTTCTGATACCCTCTAATCCTTCTTGCTAGATGCCCTTGTGGTTCACAGGGTTGTCTCTTACACATGATCCATAGAGTGCTGTAATTTTACTTTTAAACACAGGTAGAAAACCCTCGCTCTATTATGCTGCTGCTGCTGCTTCTCTCTCTCTTAGATGGTATCTTGCTCTGTCACTTAGGCTAGAGTGCAGTGGTGAGATCTTGGCTCACTGCAGCCTTGACCTCCTGGGCTCAAGCAATCCTCTCACTTCAGCCTCCCATGTAGCTGGGATTGCAGAGACTCGCCACCACACCCAGCTAATTTTTGTATTTTTGTAGAGATGGAGTTTCACCCTGTTCCCCAAGCTGGTCTTGACCTCCTGGCCTCAAGTGATCCTCCTGCCTTGGCCTCCCAAAGTGCTGGGATTACAGGCATATGCCACTGGCCTCCTTCCTTTCTTGACCTGACCAGAGGCATTAGACTTCTTTGACTTATTCTTTCACATTAAGGAATTCAGCGGTCTACCACTTAGCGATGTGACTCTCTTCTCTTCCTTCTCTTCTTTTTTGAAAATTGAGATAACTGAATCTTTTCTGGTTTTGTAAATGATTTCAAACTTGTAAAATTAGAAATTGAAACTATTTTCAGGGGGAAAGTGGGAAGGAGAAGGTGAACTCTATGAAACCACAGCAGAGACTTGCCCTGCGGCACAATCACCATGAACACCCCTGCATGTGCGTTAATTGTATGTGGAGGGACCACTGACATGCTTGTACAGGATGTGTTATATGTATCTTGTTACGGAATTTTAAGAATTATCCTAATAATAATCCTTTTCACTCTGTCACTTCACAGATAAAACCTAGACTCTAGATTAGATTACTTGCTGGAGGCAAAATTGATTGACAACAAAGTCCGTGCTCTTTCCAAGATGGCATGCTTACTACTTTACTCATCTTTCAGAATGAATAAATGTGACCACAGTAAGAAGGCTAGACATCTGAATTCGTTTAGTGCCAGGGGAGTTACTGGTCGGCGTTTAGACATTCCAGGCAGTTTAGGAATCCTGTCTCATGTCTTTGGGACGACTTTAATGTCTGAATGAGCAAGTCATGGTAGTCAAAGATGTTTTAAAGGAATAAACATGGAAGGTTATTTTTATCCCAATATGTTTAACTTTGCAATAAATGTTTCCACCCAACTTGGTAAATTTGTTTCATTAACTATGTTTATATGCTGCAGGTTTTGCTGAAAGACCCAGTTGCCCAAAGCTTATGCTTTGCAGTCTCCATGTCAGAGTGTAGAAACTGTGAAATTAACTAGAAATTGATCGTTGAGCCTGACCCAAGTCTTGGTGGTTTTTCCTCTGAATTTCTGGTTGGTTGATTTACTTTTAGAAGTGCGTGTTTTCTCTCTCATGTAGTTGTCTTAAGTCCCAGAGCCAGATACAGTGTTTACCTCTTTACATTGCCACAGACATACCTTCGATAAAATGTTCCAATATGTGATACTTCTTCAACGGCTCCCTCAGGACTCTGTCCCAAAGTGATGATGGCATTTCAGGCTGGCCTTGTTGGGGACCCTCCAGATTCAGAGACCCACTACCCCCAGGGAAGAGGATTCTAGTCAACTTGGTTCAAGGCAACAGTTTCTTCTCCATACCATATAGGATCTCACACACTTTGATTTCTCATTTTATGGTTTTGATTCCCTCACCCTGGGCTCCAGGAAGGGTGACAACACCCAGGGCACATGCATTTTTAAGTGCTGGGGTTGTAGAGTGGAGGGAGAGGACCCAGGCAATAGATATGCCAGAAGCCTCATTGGAAATGGCACACATATGGAGGTGAAGTCACCACTTCCTCGTGCTGCTTTGTTTCTATACATTGTATATAAGCAAGACTTTTGCTTTCAGCCAAATTCAGCCCTTTTACTCCCATTGCCTTCCTCCCGAATCATTGACTGACTGACTGACTGACTGACTGATTGATTGACAGTCTCACTCTGTCGCCCATGCTAGAGTACACTGGCACTATCATAGCTTACTGCAACCTCAAACTCCTAGGCCAGGCGTCCCCAAACTATGGCTCACGGGCCGCATGCGGCCCCCTGAGGCCATTTATCCGGCTCCCTGCCGCACTTCAGGAAGGGGCACCTCTTTCATTGGTGGTCAGTGAGAGGAGCACAGTATGTGGCGGCCCTGCAATGGTCTGAGGGACAGTGAACTGTCCCCCTGTGTAAAAAGTTTGGGGACGCCTGTCCTAGGCTCAAGTGATCATCCACCTTCAACCTCCCAAGTAGGCAGGACTACAGGTGCACACCACCATGCTGGGCTAATATTTTGTATTTTTTGTAGAGACAAGGTCTTGGTCTGTTCCTCAGGCTGGTCTTGAACTCCTAGCCTCAAGTAATACTCCCACCTCAGCCTCCTGAAGCATTGGGATTAGAGGCATGAGCTGCCACACCTGGCTCCAAATCACTTCTTAAATTATTTCTTGATGAGAGACAGCAGGTAGAATTGATATTTACTACATATGAGGCCTTGAGCAAGTTACCAAATGTTCCCCTATGTTTTAGTCTTTTCCTCTGTTAAGTGAAGGTAATAGTACCTGCCTTACAGGTTTGTTGAGAGGGGGCATGAAAAAATATGGCAAGTGCTTGGACTCTTGAGAATAAAATACATTTTTGTTGCCATATGTTGGGCACTGTCAGAGGTGCTAGGCTTAAGATATTAGTAAGGGGGCTGGGCGTGGTGTCTCACGCCTGTAATCCCAGCACTTTGGGAGGCCAAGGTGGGCTGATCAAAAGGCCAAGAGATCGAGACTATCCTGTCCAACATGGTGAAACCCCATCTCTACTAAAAATGCAAAAATTAGCTTGGTATGGTGGCATGTGCCTGTGATCACAGGTACTAGGGAGGCTGAGACAGGAGAATTGATTGAACCCAGGAGGCGGAGGTTGCAGTGAGCTGAGATTGTGCCACTGCACTCCAGCCTGGCAACAGAGTGAGACTCTGTCTCAAAAAAAAAAAAAAAAGTTATTAGGGTTCTCCAGACAAAACAGAACCAACAAGGTGTGTATGTGGGTATTTGTGTATATGTGTGGAGAGAGTGAGAGATTGTGGAGGCTTGACAAGTCTAAAATCATCTGCTGGCTGGAGATGCAGGAAAGATTTGCCATTCAAGTTCAAAAGCAGCCTGCTGTCGGAATTCCATTTTCTTTCAGGGAGGTCGGTCTTTTTCAGCCTTCAGCTGATTGGATGAGGCCCCTCAATATTATGCAGGGTAACTTGCCTTACTTAAATTCTTATGATTTAAATATTAACTTAATCCAAAAATACCTTCACAGAAACATCTAGAATAATGTTTGACTAAATATCTAGGTACTTTGGCCCAGCCAAGTTGGCATATGAAATTAATCATAATATTTACTATTGATTGATTGACAGGGTCTTGCTCTGTCACTGTCACCCAGGCTGAAGTGCAGTGGCGTGATTATAGCTCACTGCAGCCTCAAACTCCCGGGCTCAAGTGATCCTCCCACCTCAGCCTCCTGAGTTGGGACTTGAGGCATGTGCCACAGTGCCCAGCTAATTTAAAAATGTTTTTGTAGAGTGGAGTCTCACTATGTTGCTCAGGCTAGTCTCGAATGCCTGGCCTTAAACGATCCTGCCATGTCAGTTTTACGAAGTGCTGGGATTATGTTGTGAGCCACTGTGCCTACCCTTACACAGATTAATGAAACTTGGCCTCATCTTCAGAGGACTCAAATTTAGCTAGACCTCCCCACCCCACACGGGGGGCGTGGAGAGGGAGGAAGGGAGGGAGGGAGGAAGGGGATGACAGCAGGGCTCCATTCTCTAGGGAGTGAGGGTATACCTAAAGGGCTTTCAGCTTGGAAGAGGCATGGCTGGATTTGTATCCTCCATGGTTCATTTGGTGGAGGATGGTGGGAGAGGGACAGGCTAGCTGCACACCATGCAATCTGGGGCTTACAGCCACGTAAGGGCTTGTCATCCTTCAATGGATTGAGGTGTAACCTGCAACCTTGGCTTGGTGGCCAGGATCCACTCCCAAGGGTTGTTGCCTGCCCCTTGCCCACCTGTCCGCCAGTGCGGCTCCCAGTGTGGGCTAGATAATCACTGTATAATCACCCACTTTTCTCTGTCCACCTGCTGTGGCATGACGTTACCTTAGTGTCCCGTCCTCTACCTGTCTCCCCTTACCACCCCATCTGCATGGGGACCAGGGATGTTGCCAACCTTGGTACTACCTTTGCCAGGCAGGCTGGTCTTCCATGTCAGCACTGGTACCTGGGTGCTTCCCTGCATACCCTTTGCTCATGGGTGGGGCTCATGCAGGTCCCTGCCTCTTCCTGCCTCTCTTGCTTTGAGTTCCTGTCCAAAGACTCCCTGCATTGCTAAGATACTGTTAAATTTAAATGGAAGAGTGACATGGTCTGGCTGTGTCCCCACCAAATCTCAACTTGAATTATATTTCCCAGAATTATCCCGTGCTGTGGGAGGGAGGTAACTGAATCATGGGGACTGCTCTTTCCCATGCTATTCTCGTGATAGTGAAGAAGCCTCATGAGATCTGATGGGTTAACTGGGTTTCCACTTTCACTTCTTCCTCATTTTCTCTTGCTGCCACCATGGAAGAAGTGCCTTTCGCCTCCTGCCGTGATTCTGAGACCTCCCAGCCATGTGGAACTGTAAGTCCAATTAAACCTCTTTGTCTTCCCAGTCCCGGGTATGTTTTCATCAGCAGTGTGAAAACGGACTAATATAAAGAGGTGTCAATGACGTTTTGGGACTGGCAAGCCTTTTGGGCAGGGTGTTGCCAGCAGCAATACTTTAGTGCAGTCACAACTGTTCTGGGTACTGTCCTTAGCTTTGCTGAGTAATCTGATTTTTGTTGGTGGCCTTACACTTGGCGGGGGTTAGGGATGGACACCAACCAGACGGAATGCTGTTTTATCCATTTCCTTTGACTTATACAGGATGAAAGTACTGATGCTGGATAGCCATGGCATTTATGTCTTATCTAGGAGACTTTCCTGGCAAGTTCACAGTATAATCAGAAGCAAAGGGAGTTAGCTGGGCGGGCATCACAGTCCTGGTGGTTGAACCAAACCAGTCAGCTGCACCCAGGTGTGTCATGTGGCTGTACCTGGCTCAGCTGATTGTAACACCTGTTCACTTATAGAGGGCTGGGGACATCCTCACATAATCTTAGTAAACTTACTTTTTGGTCTGTTTTAGTAGAATCCTTGCAGACCTCTCCTGTCTTTAAACACATTTATTCATTATTTTTCCAGGTAGATCATACCATGGATTATGTTACAGTTTATTCTAGTTACTTTCCAGCCTGGAGGACAGGACATCCTGCCAGGTACCTTGAGTGAGAGAGTCATGAAGGGGAGGTGACGCAGAGGACAGGGAGTTCTCTGTGGCTACGGCTTGGCCTCTCTGGAGAGGAGTGGGGTATCAGGCTAGGGAAGCTTCACTGTCTCAAGAGCACTTGATATTACTTTTTTCTTTTCTTTTCTTTTCTTTTTTTTAAGATGAAGTCTCACTCTGTCACCCAGGCTGGAGTGCAGTGGCGTGATGTCGGTTCACTACAGCCTCCTCCTCCTGAGTTCAAGTGATTCTCCTGCCTCAGTCTCCCAAGTAGCTGGGATTACAGGCACATGCCCCCATGCTTGGCTAATTTTTGTATTTTTGGTAGCGATATAGTTTCACCATGCTGGCCAGGCTGGTCTCAAACTCCTAACCTCAGGTGA
This sequence comes from Saimiri boliviensis, assembly GCF_048565385.1. Classification (NCBI taxonomy): domain Eukaryota; kingdom Metazoa; phylum Chordata; class Mammalia; order Primates; family Cebidae; genus Saimiri; species Saimiri boliviensis. The sequence continues at coordinate 158,134,229 of NC_133452.1, read as the reverse complement.
TCTACCCACCTTGGCCCTCCAGAGTGCTGGGACTACAGGTGTGAGCCACCACACCTGGCCATTACTTTGTTCTTTTTTTGCATGTACTGCCAGTCCTTTCCATTGTGTCTTAAACTTTGTCTATCTGAGAAAAATTCCCTGTCATCTCCCATAGTTATTTTTTTACTTTTATTTATTTATTTATTTATTTATTTATTTATTAAATAGAGATGGGGTTTCACCATGTTGGCCAGACTGGTCTCTAAGTCCTGACCTCAAGTGATCAGCCCGCCTTGGCCTCCCTGAGTGCTGGGATGACAGGTGTGAGCCACCGCACCCGGCCCTCCCGTACTTGTAATAATGGTTGGGGTTTGAGAATCCCATTGTCACCCCCTCCTATGAGTTGGCAAGTATTGGGAAACACACACAGGTGTCCGCCACGGTTCCAGATATCAGCTTGGATGTGGAGAGAGCCACAATGGAGGTGTCAGTGTGGACCTGGGTTAAGGGAGAAGCCCCTGCAACCTGAATGGCTGATGTGTCCCTGCTGCGGTGGGAGCAGCTGCACAGTGTCACAGGAGTTTGGCTCACTGGGGGCAGAAGAAGGAGGCAGGGGCATTCTGTGGGCAGTCAGCTTAGGAAAGAGGCCACAGAACAGACCTAACACATTGCTCCCCTGTGAGAAAAGGTCTCCCAGAGTCACTCATTCCCTTCCCTCTGGCAGATTGAGGGAGAGAAGAGAGGAAGGTTTCTTCCCAGTGCTCTAGAAATGAGAGACCCTTAGTTACATATGGACCCAGGAGGAAAGATTTGCAGTCTGTTAGATGTTGCTGTGGTCTGATGTTCGTGTCCCTCCGAAATGCATACGTTGAAATCTAATCCCTAATGCAGTAATATTAAGAGGTAGGCCTTGGGGGTGGGATTTGTGTGTGTGTGTCTTTATTTTTTTGGGATGGAGTTTCACTCTGCTGCCCAGGCTGGAGTGCAGTGGTGTGATCTTGACTCACTGCAGCCTCCACCTCCTGGGTTCAAGCGATTCCCCTACCTCAGCCTCCTGAGTAGCTGGGATTACAGGCACACGCCACCACGCCCAGATAATTTTTGTATTTTTAGTAGAGTTGAGGTTTCACGATCTTGGCCAGGCTGGTCTTGAACTCCTGACCTTGTAACCCATGCACCTGGGCCTCCCAAAGTGCTGGGATTACAGGCATGCACCACCATGTCCAGTCGGATTTGTTTATGAGACTGGAGGGAGCTTGTTTGGCCCTTCTTCTGTGTAAGGACACGGAGAAGGTGCCATTTATGAGGAAAGGGTCCTCAAGCAGACACCAGTCTGCTTGCTCTTGGACTTCCCAGACTCCAGATCCATGAGCAATACGTTTCTGTTGTTCATAAATTGCCTATTCTAAGGTATTTTGTTATAGTAGCCTGAATGGACTAAGACAGTATCAAACACTTTCCATGCACTACTCAGATCCTCCTAACAACTCTGGAAATAGACAGTATACACCCATTTTATAACCAAGGAATTGGAACAATTTGTCCAGGGTGACCCAGGCATCTACATAGGTCACCTGTGATCTCTGCGGATGAGCAGGGATTGAAACCACGATTGCTCCGACTCCAGAGCTCTGGCTGTTGTGTCCCATAGTGTTGCCTATGAGAAGTTCTGAGTGCTGGTAGCCCTTCCTTCAATTTACTGTGGGTGTAAAATAATCTCTCAGTATTCAGAGGCACTACATTATAAACATATATACCCAGCCCTGTCATGGTGCTGTATGTTGGGAAACACAGTCTCCACTTAGAACGATCCCTCCATCATCACCTGGTCCCCATGCAGGCATGTGCCCTCCCCTTTGGACGCCCACAGGGGGTGTGTTTCACACACGTGAGCACTGAGGCTGCCTCGTGTGTAAGTGGTCTGCTGTGCTTGTTTTACTTCTTTCTCTAGAAGGTGGATAGCAAAGCTGATAGCAAAGCTTCTGCCATTTTTGTAAGCACAATACGGCGTAGCACAGTGCCTGAACTCAGAGACAGGCTCTCTGGGAATTTTTATTTAATTGAATAAATCTGTGACTACTTTCCATCCATTTTGGAGTTCAAGAAAGAGGAAAACAGATGGACGCAAAGGCCAGCCGGAGAAAATAGAATCAAGTGGGGGAGGAGGGGGGAGGGGAAGAAGAAGGCAGAAGGGAGATGGTAATAGGAGAAAGCAAAGAAATCTAAGAAAGGAAAAGTCTGACCCCGGGCAGGTGAAGTGGGCCGAGGTGTGGCCTTTCCTCTTCCATCTGCAGTGCTTCTGCCCGTTTTGAGATGCTCTGGCCATCCAGAGGTGGTCTCGGCTTCCTTATCTTAGGGTGGCACCTGGGGAGGAGGGTGTCACCATAACAGTGGAAGTTGTGGCCAGATTGTCATTCATAATTCATCTCTCCCCACTGCAGCCACAAGTTGGGAAATGCCCTCAACAGGCAAGTACTTTGGCAGCTGAGAAGTAGGCAAGATTAAATCATCCCATTTCTATTTTTAACCTGTTATTATTACTGCCTAAAACTGATTGGCTCAAGGTAATCATTTGCTAGTATTTCTATTTTAATTATATGTCTCACTGAACTCAGCTTAGGCTCAATCAAACTGGTTCCTGGCCATTTCACTTTCTTTCATTCTTAAATTTTAAGTTCTAATTAAGCCTTTCTAGGCCTCCAATTGGAAAACATGTTGCAAGTTTCCTTAAGAGATGCCGTTTATTAAATGAAAGTTTTAATTAAATGCACTTGCCCATGAATAAATTGTATGTCTCTGAATTTAAAAAAATGAAAGTATCAAGTCGTTGGACTCTGCTAAGGGGTAAAAGGGAGAGATGGTGTCACATTTAAAAGCCAGAAGTTCATATGCAAAGTCCAGCAATTCTCATGAGGTTAAGGGCAGCTCAAACTGGGATTTTGTTGTCAGGTTCATCAAGTGTAGACACGTCTTGAGCGTAGTGCCAAAAATTAGAGCAGCTCATTCTGTGAGCTGTGGTGTTTATTGGAGCAAGAAGGGGGTTAGCGGCCTGTCTGAGGGGCCCCAGAGTCCCCATAGGGAAGGACCTCAGGAGATGGCAGGGATGAGCCACTAAGGGAAATCGCAGGGCTGAGGGAGAGAAAATGGCAAGTTGTGAGTGGAAGTCGTTGGGAGAAGGAATGAAGGGGAAATAGGAGCAAGCTGGAGGAGATCACGAGCTATGGGGTTTGTTGAAAAGAGCCCATGAAAGTGTCTGAACGCTGGGCAAGGTGAAGTATACTGGGTAAGGCTCCTCTCTTCGGAGATGAGGCAGGCTAGTAATGGAGATGATGTATCTAGTCACAGTTAATTGTGGCAGGAGACCATCTGTCATGGGTACAGTAGGCTGGCAGAAGCAAATTGCAGTGGTCACCAAAAAGAGGGAAAGATTCAGAGCCTGCCTCTTTCTGGTTCTTGCAGGGAAGTTACTGTTTTTTTATTTTTTTAATCCAGTCCTTGGCAAATCTTCTGCCTCAGTCTCCTGAGTAGCTGGGACTACAGGTGTGCACCCCCATGCCTGGCTAGTTTGTTTGTTTGTTTGTTTAATTTTTTATAGAGATGGCATTTTGCTATGTTGCCTAGGCTGGTCTTGAGTTCCTGGGCTCAAGCAATCCTTCTGCCTCGGCCTCCCAAAGTGCTGGAATTACAGGCATGAGCCACTGCACGCAGCCTAAATAACTTTGGTAATTAAAAGGACACCTACATCTTAGTGAGGAACACTTTTAATGAAGACCTATGGCTCTAAAACATTCCATTCTTACACATCAGCCTTTCCATACAGGTTTTCGCAATGTCTGGTAGAGGTCCGAAACTGTATTTCTCTTTTCTTTTTTTAAACCCTTGCCAGCAGGAAGTTACCAAAGCTGTATTTCTTACAGAATAAAGAGTAAGCACGGTCTTTAGAACCCTTTATTACCTGTTCTCTGCTCTGTCTTTCCTTTTTCTACCTTTTACAAATTTCCCTAGCATGCTGGCCAATTTCCCTAGCTCCTGAGCATACCATTCATTCATTCATTCATTCAGAATATTGAGACTCTAATGTCTGCCAGGCACTTTGGATGCATTGGTGAAAAGGATAGACATGGTTTCTGCCTTCTTGAAGTTTTTTGCTCAGGTAAAGAGGTCATTACAATACAGAGTGAGAAGTGCTGTGACTGCAAAGCTGAGGGTATTCCCCTAGCACTGCAGGAGGTCACCTATCTTGGATTTAGGCAGAAGGGAGGTCTTCCTGGAGGAGGTGACTTCTAAGCTGAGATCAGAAGGACTAAGGGGGAGGAGCAGGAGGATTGTGCAATGTCAGAGGTGGGAAGAGGTGGAAAGATCTGTTAGATGTCTTTTGGAGTTGTCCAGGTGAAGTGGATGGTGGACTGAATTAAGGTAGATATATAGAGGGAAACTGATAGATTTAAGATAGACTTAGGAGGCAAAAGAAATAACGGGAGATTGATTCTATTTAGCACGGTGTTAGAGAGGGAGGTAGAACTTTAGTTTCTGGCCTGAACAGCTGGCTGGTTGAATGACCCCACCATTAGGAAAGAGACCTGGAGGAGGAATAGTCAAGGGGGAAGATGATGAACTCTGTTAAGGACAGTGAAATTTAGGTAGCTGTGATTTATCCAAGTGAGGGTTTCTGTAGGCATTGGGTGTATGCTTAGGGTACACTGTTAGGTCTCAGGAGAGACATCTGGGTTGGAGATCAAGATTTGGAAGGCATGGTATTTGGAGGCATAGGAGTGAGAAAGCTTACCTTAGCATATAACATGGCATAGCAGAGACACTGGCCTGGGATGGCCCCTAGAAGGGCACCATCATTGCAGGGGTGGGCAATAAGTGACCAGCCCTCAATGGAGAGGGATGAGCGTGGTCGGAGAGAAGAGAAGACAGCCGCAGGAATGTGGTGTCAGGGACTTAAGGAAGGGCAGAGAGTAAGATGCAGTGTCAGAGGCTGCCAGGAGATCATGGCAGGCCAGGACTGGAGATTGTTCATTGGCTTTGCAGGCAAGGAGAGAGTTGATGACCTGGCTGGAGTCATCGTGGCTTGTTAGGGATATGTTGCTGTTTATGGCACGAAGGGAAGGTTAAAAATGGAGTGTAACTTTAGAGATTCTGTGGGGTTAAATTTTAAAGATAGGAATCCCTATCCCTTCCTTCCTCCTATGACCAGCAAGAGATGGGAGGATGGGAGAATTAGCAGGCACTGTAGGAAAACTTGTTTATTATTAAGTTTCTTTAAACCTAAGATTGGTAACTTGTTTCCCAATTTTGAAAACTCTTGTCTAGTTTGCTGTTGAGTAGAATAAGGTGTTTTCTTTTTTCCAAACAGAGACTTGTAGTTACTTTGACTCTTGGTTCACATCAGTGTTTCTTTTTTCATATACACACATATTTTGGAGAAGGTGATTACGTAATAGGAGCTCAAAATAGTTCCGTTCCTAGGGACCAGGCAGAATCACAGATATTCCTATTTTGTCCGTCCCACATTGCATAATGGTCACCAGGCTTTGGGTCCCTCCACTCTTGGAGTTGTGACAATTGTGCTGTATTCCAGCCTGCCCCACAAGGTCTCTGTGTTGGAAAAGCTAAATGGCAGTGTGTTGTATCTTCAGATTAAACCAAATTAAAATTAATTTTGTTTTGAGACTTTGAGAATTTCACAACACACTCTGAGATGACTGGTCACACCCTGGGGTGTTGCATAAGAAAATATAGCCCTGGTTCTGCATTTTCCATTGCCCCCAGAGATCTTACTCCTAGCAGCATCTTAAACAGCAAGCAGTATTATCAGTATATAGGAGTGGGTATATGGCTGTGGAGCGATACAGATGTTATCACTTTGGACTGATAAAGTTTTTACCTAAGTAACTGTTTTCTAAGTCCACCAGGAAAGTAACTGTTCAGGTCAGGTTTTATATATTTTTTTTATCTTTTTGTTTAGGAGACAATATATGTGAGTTGGGAATGTTTCATCTGTTTCCCTCTCTCTCTTTAAATGACCTTATCTAACCTCTTTATTTTAGCCATGGGGAAAACCCTGATGATATTTGTACTTACTGCCTGCTTAGTGATATGAAACAACCAAATACCCTCCCTCTCTTCCTCCCTTCCTTTCTCTCTCTCTCTCTCTCTCTCTCTCTCTCTCTCTCTCTCTCTCTCTTTCTCTTTCTCTCTCTCTTCTCCTTCTTTTCAAAACAGTCTCGCTCTGTGGCCCAGGCCGGAGTGCAATGGCGCCATCTCAGCTCACTGCAACCTCCGCCTCCTCAGCTCAAGCGATTCTCCTGCCTCAGCCTCCTGAGTAGCTGGGATTACAGGCATGCACCATTATGCCTGGCTATTTAAGAGTTACTTTTTAATAAGCAACTTGACACTGTAGCATCAGAGCATAATTGATTCATGCTGCTTGGGCTTTTATTTTTTGATTAATTTTTACTATTTCAAAAGTGTAGGTCTAAGAATTTTAAAATAAGAGATTAAAAATGAGTAACGCATGTGGCCTCTTTCGAGCACAATTAACAACCCAAATCTCATTTGGCAAAGAAGATGGGCTAATTGCGTTTTTACATTTAGGACACATCACATGTTGGAACTTACTGTGCATTTGGTAGGCAAGGCAGGGTTTCTGGGGCGGTCTTTTCATCTTATGTGCTTCCTGCTGGAGGATGTGCAGGGAAATTCGTCAACTCTAATTAGTGCCTTTGAGCTTTCTTCCTTGCCACCGTGTTGGGTAAAGAGTTTGATAGAACAAAAGCAATAGTAATAATATCTAACATGCATTGTACAGTTAATGTTGTGACAGGCGCTGTGCTAATCACTTGACATGTATTAACTCGCTTAATTCTGTGAGAGTAGTTACATCATTATTTCTCTTTTATAGAAGAGGAATTGGAGACAGAGGCTAAATAATTTGGCTAAGGTTGTACAACTAGGGGGTTAGGGTGGGACTTTATCTCAAGCATCACTCTCATAGCTTGTTCTCGTAACTTTATACCAATTCTCAGTCACCGTCGATTAAAATCTGAGCATCTGATTCATCCAGGTAACTCCACCCTTTTTATAACAAAGACTTAGAAATGTCAGTTCAGTGGGTAGTAAACTCACTGGCCAAGGTCAGTAATAAATGAAAGGTGTTCAACCAGCAGTAAGGAAAATGTAAATTAAAATTAATGTAGTACCGGGTTTTCACCATCTCACTGAAAAAATCTAACAGATCAACAACATTCAATGCTGACAGGAGTGAGGAGAACATACTCTTACATGTTATTGGGGGAAGTAAAACATTGCTTTAACTTTTGGAGAATGTGATCTGGTGGTATTTATAAAATTTTGAAAATACATACTATTTGATCAAGCTAGGAATTTATCTTATATACATAAATTTACCAGTACATGAAGGTATAGATAAAATAATGTCTTTTTTTTTTTAATGGGGCTCTTTGTAAAGGAGAAACCACTGTATATGGATAAATTTTTGGATTTTGAAAGTAAACATAGAGAACGGTATTGAAGTGTATGTTCTATCTGATGAAAAGGAAGGTGCACGGTACGTACAGAAGGTTGGGGTTATGAGGGAACTGTGAGGTTCTTTCATGGACCTCTCCTTATTCATTTTTTAAAAATGAGCATTCATTAATTTTATAAGAAAATGAAATTAGCTAAAAAATAAACTCTGTGGCTTCTTTTAATGGACGTCATTTGCATGTAGTTCTCTTAGATGCTTGGAAGAAGGACCTGAAGTTCTTAAATGTTTTATTTCATCTGTGGAATATAGGATGTTAGGTTAATTAGTTTAGATGACTTCTACTTGTTCTAACCAAACTGTTTTCCCCATTCCTTTTTTTTTTTTTTTTTTTTTTTTTTTAAACAGTCTTGCTCTGTTGCTCAGGCTGTAGTATACTGGCATGATCTCAGTTCATTGCAACCTCTGCCTCCTGGGTTCAAGCAATTCTCCTGCTTCAGCCTCCTGAGTAGCTGAGATCACAGGCATGTGCCACCACACCCAGCTGATTTTTGTATTTTTAGTAGAGATGGGATTTCCACCACATTGGCTAGGTTGGTCTTGAACTCCTGACCTCAAGTGATCCACTCATCTTGGCTTCCCACAGTGCTAGGGTTACAGGCAGAAGCCACTGTGCCCAGCCCACTATTCATTTTAAGCCTTCTGCAAAAAATTGGGTACGCCGTGTGCCAAACCTTTCTTCTAACTGCTCGACAGGTTCATGAAGCAGGGTGTATGGAGTGGTAAGGGGATGCTGAAAAGCAAAGATGCAATCATGGTCTGTCAGCCACAGTCTGTCAGCTAGTCTGTGGGCTAGTTCTCAACAAAGTATCAAGCAAGACAAATGCCATAGTTGATGCTGGACATGAAGCGTTGAATACATTTGTAAAGTGGAAGCTGACCGGAGTTGGGAGTAAAAACTTTATCAGTCCAAAGTGATAACATCAGTATCGCTCCACAGCCATATACCCTCTCCTATATACTGATAATACTGCTTGCTGTTTAAGATGTTGCTATGAGTAAGATCTCTGGCTGCATGCAGCCCAGGAATCTCAGTTTTGCTAATGGAGCTCCCTACAGCTGAGTGTCTTGGGGCCATTGACTTTGTGCGAGTGTTCTCATTGGCACATTGAGGGTTGTCAAGATGAAATGCGATAGTAGATGTGAAGCATGCAAAGTAACAGCCAACATTTGTGGAGACCCCCACACACATAATATGTGTTTAATAAATACTGATTATTACTGCTTTAAAACTTGTATGTTTAAAACAGGTCAGAGAATAATGAACTTTCTCAACATGTGTAAGCCCATTGTACCCGTTATAGGTTAATGAGCTTCTGATACACACAGGAGCTGGGAGAACCCTCTCTGGTGCTGTTTGTAGTGGCTGACACACTTCCAGACAGATAGGAGGCTACGAGGCACCCAGCATCCCACACAGCCTTTGCTCTGATTCTTACCTGCTTCCTGGCTATAGTTGCAAAGAAAATGAAGTCTGTTTCATTGTATGGGTTTGAGTAGAGGATTTTTATTAGTCCGTGTTGTGGGCCAGATGTGTTCCCCCATTATTTAAATGTTGAAAGCCTAAACCCAGATTGCCTCAGAATGTGGCTGCATTTGACCCAGAGCTTTCAAAGCAGCCATTAATACCTCATTAATACCATTAATATCTACTAATACCTCAGTAGATAAAGTCATTACAGTGGGTCCTAATCCAACATGACTTGTATCCTTGTAAGAAGAGATTAGGACACAGACACATACACACAGGGAAGACAGAGCGAGAACACAGGCATCTGGAGCCAGGGACAGAGGTCTCAGGAGGAACTATCCCTGCCGGCCAGGCGCGGTGGCTCACACCTCTAATCCCAGCACTTTGGGAGGCCGAGGTGGGCAGATCACCTAAGATCAGGAGTTCAAGACCAGCCTGGCCCACATGATGAAACCCCATCTCTACTAAAAATACAAAAATGAGCTGGGCATGGTGGTGGGTGCCTCTAATTTCAGCTACGCAGGAGGCTGAGGCAGGAGGATTGCTTGAACCCGGGTGGTGGAGGTTGCAGTGAGCCGAGATCGTGCCATTGCACTCTAGCTTGGGTGACAAGAGCAAAACTCTGTCTCGAAAAAAGAAGAGAAGAGAAACCCTGCCGACACCCTGGATCTCAGATTCCAGCCTCCTGAACTGTGAGAAGACACATTTCTGTTCTCTAAGTTGCCCCACACCCCACCCTCCAGTTTTTGATATTTTGTCATGGCAGCCCTAGAAAATTAATACAGGCTGCTACTGAATTCTCCCTGAGTGCTGTTATTTCTGGGGAGAATGCTGGGATTTCAGGTGAAGCGGGGGGATATACCATGAGGGAACTCAGCCTGCATTTGAAACCCTGGCTCCACCACTGCCTGACTTGGTGACTTGCACCATGTGCTTAACCTTTTATTCTTCATTTTCCTCCTGTGTAAAGTGCGAGTGAGCCACTTTCTAAGGTGTGGTAAGGCATCAGTGGAGTCATTTATGGAAGGGTTATCACTGTGCCCAACACATGGTGGGCACTGCATAAATGGCATTTATGGTTATGATTGACAAACTATCAATTAGAGCAGTGGTCCCCAACCTTTCTGGCACCAGGGACTGGTTTCGTGAAAGACAGTTTTTCCATGGAGTGGGGATGGGGGATGGGGATGGTTTCAGAATCATTCAAGCTCATTACATTTACTGCATACTTTATTTCTGTTATTATTATATTGTAATATATAATGAAATAATTATACAACTCACCATAATGTTGAATCAGAGGGAACCCTGAGTTTGTTTTCCTGCAACTAGATGGTCCCATCTGCGGGTGATGGGAGACAGTGACAGATCATCAGGCCTTGGATTCTCATAAGGTGTGTGCAGCCTGCATCCCTGGCATGTGCAGGTCACTGTGGGGCTTACGCTCCTGTGAGAATCTAACGCCGCTGCCAACCTGACAGGAGGTGGAGTTCAGGTGGTAACACAGGTGGTGGGGAGTGGCTGTAAATACAGATGAAGCTTCTCTGGGTCACCTACACTCAACTTCTCCTGTGTGGCCCAGTTCCTAACAGGCTGTGGAACAGTACTGTCTGTGGTCAGGTGGTTGGGGACCCTTGAATTAGATGTTTATTTTTGTTTGTTTTTTGGGCTATAAATTGTACATATTGGTTATCAATCTTTTTTTCCTTTTTCTTTTTTTTTGAGATGGAGTTTTGTTCTGTCACCAGGCTGGAGTGTAGTGGTGTGATCTCGGCTCACTGCAACCTTCAACTCCGTGATTCAAGTGATTCTCTTGCCTCAGCCTCCCGAGTAGCTGGGATTCTCTTGCCTCAGCCTCCCGAGTAGCTGGGATTCTCCTGCCTCAGCCTCCCGAGTAGCTGGGATTCTCCTGCCTCAGCCTCCCGAGTAGCTGGGTAGCAGGAATGCACCACCACACCCAGCTAATTTTTGTATTTTTAGTAGAGATGGAGTTTCACCATGTTGGCCGAAATGGTCTCAATCGCCTGATCTCCTGATCTGCCTGCCTTTGCCTCCCCAAGTGCTGGGATTACAGGTGTGAGTCACAGCACGCAGCCAATTATCAATCTTAAATAATATTTGCGTTTCCACAAACTTGGAAAAAGAAGGCTCTTTAGAGATTTTAACATACTTCCTATTGACCTTCTGAGGAGTGTTGGAATGAACGTGTAACAAAGGATCCCTTTGAAAGTGTAAAGTAACTCAAGAGTTACAGCCACTTTTTGTTCTATGGTATAGGAAGGAATAGCATTTTTAGTACTCTTTCCCAACTACCTTTATTTGGAGGAGGCAATGCAAAAGGGTACTTTTCTTGGTGGAGGAATGGCTCGGCGTTAAATAAGGAATTGTTTAACTAGGTTGGTTTTGCCTTGGAGCATATAAGGCAGTGTTGCCGACTGTTTATTTCCTTGTTATTAAGCAGTTGGAGTTCTTTGCATATTTTGAATATTAGCCCCTGTGATTTGCAAATATTTTCTCCCAATGTGTGGGTTGTCTCTTCACTCTGTTAATTTTTTCCTTTGTTGTATAGAAACTTTTTACTTGGGTGTACTGGATGTTCCAGGCCTGGACAGTTGCGTGTTGCTCATTGGGGAGTCACTGGTAAACCATTGCAGTAGGGGAAATACTTTTGGATCACTAATATTTGCTATTTGTTAAAAATAGCCCATTTACGTCCCTTCGTTAGGAGAAGGGCAATGTTTTTAACTCCTGGCAAAGTGTGTTGTTTTTTTGGAAGAGCCCGAAGGCCATGGAACAGAAATCCCCAAATAATATCCTTCTAGCAGCACATTAGAGTGGATTTAAGGCTTGTGTTTGAAAGTTGCAGCACAGTTTAATTGTAGTTTGATGAAATAAGAAGTCAAGCACTTAGACATGTGTTTTGTTTCCTTACAGTGACTTTGAAATCTTGCAAGGGCTGTGGAAATTGAGCTTTTGCTGAATCCGAGTTATGTCAGTCTTGCTTGTTTGTAAGAATCTGATCAAAATAGCTGAGCTCTACTGTCCCTTCAGGCATAAAAGCCCACACAGTGCTTTAATTGTTGGGAGCACATTGCTGGATGTCATGAACGAACGTACCACTTTGCTGCTTTGGAGGGAGTGGATCAGTAGAAAAGTGAACTTTGCGCATGTTCCTTTCAAATGTGAAGGGTTTATTAAGGAACATCATGATAAATATTTTTCATAAGTTTTATTTTACTTTTAATTGACAGATAATGTATATATTTATAGGGTACAATGCAATGTTTTGATACATGCGTATACTGTGAAATGATCAAATCAGACTAATTAACATAACCTATCACTTCAAACAGTAACTTTGTTCCCATTGATCAGTGTCTCTCCTTTTCCCTCTACCTCCGTCCACCCCCAGCCTCCCATAACCACTGTTAAACTCTCTCCTTTTTTGACCTTTTACATTCCACATAAATTTTATCTCTCTGTGCCTGAAAGGAAGAACACAATATCTTCCTTTTTATTATTTTATTTTTAAAATTATACTTTAAATTCTGGGGTACATATGCAGAGCATGCAGGTTTGTTACATAGGTATACACCTGCCATGGTGGTTTGCTGCATCCATCACCCTGTCATCGACATTAGGTATTTCTCCTAATGCTATCCCTCCCTATTCCCCCACTCCCTGCGATCCCTCCCATAGCCCCTCACCCACCGACAGGCCCCACTGTGTGATGTTCCCCTCCCTGTGTCCATATATTCTCATTGTTCAACACCCACTTATGAGTGAGAATATGCGCTTAACACAGTATCTTCTAGGTGTATTCATGTTGTTGCAAATGACAGAACTTGCTGCGTTTTAAAGGCTGAATAGTATTCCATTGTGCATGTAGACTGCATTTAAAAAATCCATTCATCCCTTGATGGCACTTAGGTCACTTCCATACCTGGCTGTAGTCTTGCAGTGACCGCGGGAGTGCAGGTATTTCTTCAACATACTGATTTCGGTTTCTTTGGGCGTATACCCAAAAGTGTGATTGCTGGATCATATGGCAATTCTAGTTTTAGTTTTTTGAGGAACTTCCATACTCTTCTCCATAATGGCTGTACTGATTTACATTTCTGCTGACAGTGTGCATTTCCTTTTCTCCACAAGCTCTCCAAGCACCTGTTACCTTTTGGATAATCGCCATTCTAACACATGTGAGGTGATGTCTCATCGTGGTTTTTGTTTATATGTCTCTGATGATTAGAGATGTTGAGCATTTCTTCACATATCCGCTGGCCATTTGTATGTCATCTTTTGAGAAAGGTCTATTCAGATCTTTCGCCCACTGGTAATTAGAATGATTTATTTTCTTGTTTCTAAGCAGCTGGAGTTCTTTGTGTATTTCGAATATGAGCCCCTTATGATCTGCAAATATTTCCTCCCAATCTGTGGGTTGTCTCTTTACTCTGTTGATCTTTTCCTTGGTTGCACAGAAGCTTCTTAGTTTGGGGCACTTTGATTTGCCTGTTTTTGCTTTCGTTGCCTGTGCTTTTGGGGTTAAATCTGAGGGATCACAGGCCAGATCGGTGTCATGTAGTTTCCCCCTATGTTTCTTCTAGCTGTTTTATACTTTCAGGTCTTACATTTCAGTCTGTATTCTATTTTGAGTTGATTCTTGCGTAAGGGATGAGATAAAAGTCCATTTTCATTTTTCTGTATGTGGTTATACAGCTTTCCTGGCACAATTTATTGAAGAGACCATCCTCTTCACATTGTGCATTCTTTGTGCCTTTGTCAAAAATCAGTGGGCACACAAGTGTGGGCTTATTTGTGGACTCCGTCCTATTCTGTTGGTTAATGTGGTTGTTTTAGGCCAGTAATCATGGCACATATTTTTACTTTCTTTTTTTGAGCCAGAGTCTTGCTCTGTCGCCCAGGCTGGAGTGCAGTGATGCAATCTCAGCTCATTGCAACCTCTGCCTGCTGGGTTCCAGTGATTCTCCTGCCTCGTCCTTTCGAGTAGCTGGGATTACAGGCATGTCCCACCATGCCTGGCTAATTTTTGTGTTTTTAGCAGAGACCGGGTTTCACCTTGTTGACCAGGCTGGCTAAAACTCCTGACCTCAATTGATCCACCTGCCTCAGCCTCCCAGAGTGCTGGGATTACAGCCGTGAGCCACCACACCCAGCACATATTTTAGTTTTCTTAGCCATCCACTTCGTTACTCTTGACTGTTACTTTTGTTACTGTTAACTGTCACACATTGTTTCTTTTGCTGTCTATAAAAAGTGTGTTTTTTTCTTTAATATGAGCTTTTTTTTTTTTTAAAACAGTGTAACGTCCTCCATGTATGCCCAACTTCTCCCTAAACATGAGTTGTGGGTGCTAATAATTGCAACACTGAGGACAGAGTAATAGAATTAAATAAGGATTCTGGGGGGATACCAGTCGTAAGCATTATGAGTTTCGTAGAGTATCACCATTGTGTGTATGTGAGTGTGAGTAGGTTGTGCAGGGAATGTGTGAGCAATTCTACATGTAATTTTACCTTTCCAAATTACGAAAATAATTTACAAAAAATTTGCCTAGATTCCTGCCATCCTGACGTAATCATTGTATTCCGTTTTATGTTATTTTTGCCATTTTCTATATGCTACCTCTTTTTTACATAGTCATAAATATACATATAATTTTATATTCTCTTATTCACTTATCTCAGATGTTTTTCATTTTATGACAGGTACTTTAAAGGCTGCTCATTTTTTAAATTAAAGAAACAAGGTCTCGCTCTGTTACCCAGGCTGGAGTGCAGTGGCGTCATTATAGCAGTCCATAACCTTGACCTGCAGGCTCAAGCAATCCTCCTGCCTCCTGAGTAACTAGGATGACAGGTGCTCACCATCACAGCCAGCTAATTTTTTATGTTATTTTTTTGTAGGGATGGGGTTCTGGCTGTGTTGTTCAGGCTGTTCTCAAACTCCTGGTCTCAAGCAATCCTGTCGTCTCAGCCCCCCAGAGTGTTGGGATTGTAGGCATGAGCCATTGTGCCCAGCCTGTAATGCCTGTTTTTAATGATGGCATAGTTTTCTATTGAATGGGTTTACCATTGATTACTATCCTTCTGTTTTCCTGTATTTAGGTTGCTTTTACATCATGTTGTCTTGCAGTCATGCCTCAATGTTTTTTCAGCATTACCTTTGTAGTACCCAATGAATGAATTTTGAAGAATCAGTCAGAATTGACGGCTTATAGCAAACACTACCATGTCACATCAAAAAAGGACAGTGATGTAGGGCACATCTTTATTTGCTTCCTGTGCTAACCAGTGTCTTTACTAACTGTTGAACTTTTTTTTTTGTTTTGTTTTTCTTTTTGTTTCTTTTTTTTTTTTTGAGACGGAGTTTCGCTCTTGTTACCCAGGCTGGAGTGCAATGGCACAATCTCGGCTCACCGCAGCCTCTGCCTACTGGGTTCAGGCAATTCTCCTGCCTCAGCCTCCTGAGTAGCTGGGATTACAGGCACGCGCCACCATGCCCAGCTAATTTTTTGTATTTTTAGTAGAGACAGGGTTTCACCGTGTTGACCAGGATGGCCTCGATCTCTTGACCTTATGATCCACCTGCCTCGGCCTCCCAAAGTGCTGGGATTACAGGCGTGAGCCACCGTGCCTGGCTAATTGTTGAACTTTTACATTCCTCCTTCTTTTTGCTACTTGAAATCACACTGAAATGAATATTTTTCATACAAAATTTATGTGCATATTTTCCATGGGGTGGTAATAGTGAGTTTGAAATGTACAGCCACAGACACAGTATGACAACAGTGTAACTTTTAAGTTTCTCCCTGATAATCTTAATGTGACTTTCATGCTGCATGAGCGGTTTTAGGGAACCCTTTCCAGTGTAGGGCTGGTTATATTGAAGGCTTGTGCATCCCTTCACCTGGGGAGGATCTAAGCCCTGAGGAGCTGACAGTCCTTCCTGGCCTTGGCAAGGGCAACCCGTGCTGCCACAGGGTCCTGGCTGGCCTCTGCTCCAGTGGAGCTAGTCCTTGTGGTCCCGGCGTTGGCCTCTTGTGGCTGTATCTGCTGCTCCCTGCAGCGACTTCCATGGTTACAAGTGGCTGGTTCACACTTGATGGTCTCCTCCGTCCAGCTTCAAGACCCTCGCAGGTTTGCCAGCTGTCATCCTGCTCCTCTGCTGTTCCCAGAGCCTGGGAGGGAGCTGCGAGGTGCCCAGGTCTGTGTGCCTTGACAGCCACTCGGCCTCTCAGAAGCAGCACTTTCCTGCAGGGCTGGCCGCCTCCCTTGGGTGCACTCTGAGAAGCCAGACAACTGTCTCTTCCACCGGGATCCCTCCATCGTCCCAGACTTCTTGAGGGAGCCCATCAGTTTCTATGGTTTTAGCGCCTTTGTGCTCCTGTGTCACGTGAGCCTTCACACATGTATCTAAGGATGCGTTCTGTTCCCACTGAAACTGGAGACATCCTCCTCCAGCCTGTTGACCAGGCTTGCTGTCTCCTTTTGTGCAGAAAAGTAGCCCTTCCATCATCCAGAGCTTTCCTTCCCCCCGTAATTACGGTAGAAACTCTTTGTGTTCACTTCTTCAGCTTTGCTTCTGATTTAGGAAAACAAACTTTTGGAATTAAAAAGAAAAAAAGATTTTCCCCCGATTTCTGGAAACTGATTTGACTTTCGGATTTGTCTCTACTTCAGGTTTGTAAGACTCAACTTCGAGGCCAGGTGTGGTGGCTCATGCCTGTAATCTCAGCACACTGGGAGGCCAAGGTGGGCAGACCGCTTGAGCCCAGGAGTTCAAGGCCAGCCTGGGCAACATGGTGAAATCTGTCTCTACAAAACCAAAACAAACAAACCAAAAAAACAACAAGTAGCTGGGCATGGTGGCGCATGCCTGTAGTCCTAGCTATTCCAGAGGCTTAGGTGGGAGGATGGCTTGAGCCTGGGGGGTTGAGGCTGCAGTTAGCCTAGATCACACCACTGTGCTCCAGCTTGGGTGACAGAGCGAGATCCTGTCTCAAAAAAACAAAACAAAAAACCCCCCACACACATCAAAATAAAAAAAAAAAAATCAAAGAATGTGGCTTAGGAGCTGTCAACCCAGAGATTGATTCTTTGTAGTAGGCTGGATTGCCTCTCCCTGTAGAAGAAAGGACACAGAAGACTGAGGCTGCTGTCTGAATGCTGGGTGGAAAAGGGGATGGTAGAAAGCAAGCAGGAAGGAGGCTGGAGAAGCAGGTTCTCAACAGGGCAGCAGTAGTTACCAGTTAATGCATTTAATCTGTACACAATCTGCATCAGGCCTCTGATTCTGTTGACCCTTTATAGAGGAAAGGAAAAAAATTGAACTCTGTGCCTATATGAATTGTGATGGGAGCCACCTGCGCTTGGCTGCAGATATGGTTATATTCTCCACCAGCCACCAGTGTAGATGTGAGCTGGCCAACACAAATAAATTCCTATCACACTCCAGCCTGGACCTTTTTAAAAAAAACTGTGGGCCAGGCGTGGTGGTGCATGCCTGTAATCCCAGCAGTTTGTGAGGCCAAGGCGAGTAGATCACCTGAGGCCAGAAGTTTGCAACCAGCCTGTCTAACATGGTGAAACCCCATCTCTACTACATACGAAGAAATAAGCTGTTATCATAAGTGATCTGTCACCTATGATAATAACTTTCGGACTTTCCAGTTGCCAATTCCTTTACATTTTGAACCTTACTAAGGTGATCTTTTTTCTGTATATAATTTGTGTTTGTGTGTTTTTGTTGGCCGCTCATTCAGCCTAGATGAAAAGTTATGACCAAATCCTGTAGGATAGGTTTGCAAGTTACTTCTCTGCCTTTCAAGGTAGAAAGTGAAGATGGGCAATGGTGAGAACAGGTTTTTGAAAAGGTGAAACTCTATATGGTCAACTATTATTTTTATTATTATTTATTTATTTATGTTTTATTTTATTATTACTAATTTTTGTTTTTTTGAGATGAAGTCTCATTCTGTTGCCCAGGCTGGAGTGCAGTAGCACAATCTTGGCTCACCACAACCTCTGCTTCCCAGCTGCAAGCAATTCTCCCGCCTCAGCCTCCTGAGTAGCTTGGATTACAGGCACCCACCACAAAGCCTGGCTAATTTTTGTATTTTTAGTAGAGACAGGGTTTCACCATGTTGGCCAGGCTGATCTCGAACTCCTGACCTCAGGTGATCTGCCTGTCTCAGCCTCCCAAAGTGCTGGGATTACAGGTGTGAGCCACCACACCTAGCCTACAGTCAACTTTTAAAAAATCAAAACAAGTGCTGAGTGTGATGGCTCACACCTGTAATCCCGGCAGTTTGGGAGGCCAAGGTGGGTGGATCACCTGACGTCAGGAGTTCGAGACCAGCCTGGCCAACATGGTGAGACCCCCGTCTCTACTAGAAATTTAAAAAAAAAAAAAAAAAGCCAGGTGCAGTGGCACACACCTGTAGTCCCAGCTACTGAGGAGGCTGAGGCAGCAAAATTGCTTGAACCCAGGAGGTGGAGGTGGCAGTGAGTGGAGATCACACCCCTGCACTCCAGACTGGATGACAGAGTGAGACTCTGTCTCAAAACAAAAAACAAAAACAAAATTATTTTGAAAGCAACATTTTCTATGAGTTATAAAGGGTCTAAAGTATTGTTGTTTTTAATTGGGCAAGCAAAATGAGCACAAATTAAGCTTGTGTCTGCTCCCTCCACTCCCACCTCCCAGAGTTTAAGTTACTTTTCTGGTTTAAATGAATGGTTAAATCACTTAGTGTATTTAGAATTTGGTTTGGATAAATTTAAACTGCAAAGGTACATTTTTTTTTTTTTTTAAATCAGCTGATCTCTTCTGTAGATTTCAGGACATTTTCAAATGTTTTAGGCACAGTAGTCTCAAGAGGTAGACCACTGAGGGTTTTCTAAGGAAATTAGGTGTCCACCTTGCATCACTAGACAGGCTTGGCATTGGACATTGAATGCAGAGCTCTGTCACTCTTTTAGATCTTCAGTGTCACACCTGGAATTTGAGGAATGCTCTTGTTTATTGGATGCCAATTTAGAATGAGACATTGATAGAAGTCCTGGATTTTGCTAGAGCAGAACGATGGGTTTAGTACCTTTCTTAGGGAATGCGAGTCATTCTCAGAGTCAGAAAACAACTGGTGATCACTCTTGGAGAACAGTTTGGTTTCCTAGGTACCAAATAAGGGAGCTCTTCTGTTAAACTTTGCATCTCTAAAAGAACACCTTCTTTGTCTTAGGGTCCTGCTGGGGGTGAGGAAAGAGACCCAGGTAACAGAGCTCACAGTTAGCTTAGGCTGTTTCCATGAAAAGCCCCCTGCTTGTGGGTGGGAAAACAATCTTGGCCAGTCTTAAAGGTTAGAGAAGAAACTGTTGGATTTGTCACTTTTTATACCACACAAGGGTATAGTTATATTGTTCGGTTGTATTCATTTCTTCCTGCAGACAATCTACTGGGGAGAAAGAACAAAGCCAAGTCAGAGAAACATCTTGATGTGGAAATCTGTGGAAAAAAAAAAAAAAAAAAAAAAAAAAAAACAAATTCGTGAAACATAAAGATTTTTATTTTCTCTCCCCGCCCCGACCATAGGTGAATTTTGTGGCATGCCAGCTCGTTGCTTTGTTTGCTGCTTTCTGGTTTCGCATCTACTTACGTCCTGGTAAAACCAGCTCTGATGTCCGGCACGCGGTCGCCACCATTTTTGGCATCTATTTTGCCATCTTCTGTTTCGGCTGGTGAGTACGAGCCTCATGCAGTCTGATATTGGTCGTTTGGATGTTTTGTGGCAATGTTGTTGGAATTGCACTAAAGCAAGAAATAGAAGGTATTATAAAATACGTATTGTAAAATGTTATATTTTAAATACCTTATAGTAAGATAATGAAGTCATTGTAGGAATCTTCATTTACTGTAGGAACCTGGAATCTCCACTTACTGTAAGAGCCAATAAACTGACCATCCATTGGAAGTGGAAGTCAGTAGAGTTCATTTTCTCTTTTTCTTTTCCTTTTTTTTTTTTTTTTTTTGAGATGG